>NW_025999925.1:8660663-8728617 GCF_001458135.2 Marmota marmota marmota | reverse complement strand
AAGAGGGGAGGGGAGGGGAGGGGGGATAGTAGAGGATAGGAAAGGCAGCAGAACACAACAGACACTAGTATGGCAATATGTAAATCAATGGATGTGTAACTGATGTGATTCTGCAATCTGTATATGGGGTAAAAATGGGAGTTCATAACCCACTTGAATCAAAGTGTGAAATATGATATGTCAAGAACTATGTAATGTTTTGAACAACCAACAATAAAAAATTAAAAAAAAAAGTTAGGATGTCGAGTGCTTCAAATGACTACGGAAACCTAATTTACAACTTAATGGCAAGACTTGAAAGCTTTCATCTATTCTCTGAAATGAGTACTTCCTCCTTCTCCTCCTGTATCTGAGGAAATGATACCTGATATGGGCCATGGACTGTCCATTCAAAGGGAACAATGGGAGGTCCTGTAGTTATAAATGGAATTCTATAAAGTGGAATAGGTAAGGAAAAAGTGTTTTGTGATAACTACTATTTGTCATTGCCTCATTAGATGCCAAATAGGTGAAAATGACAAAGTTATTGCTTTTAAGCCACTAACAGCCTGGAAGGGTCAGACATGCAAACTCATAAAGCATAACAAGGTGATAACTATTATATAATAACCAGTGGAGGATTTATAATGGTAGTATAGATTACAAATACATTAATTCTCATTGGGAGATTTGGGGAGGAAACTTCATGGAACAATGTGTTGCATTTGCAGACAACTGGAGAGAGACATTAGGGAGGTGAGGAGGAGGAACCAGTAAAAAAGAAGTACCCAGCCTAACCATCCTCTAGAACAAGCTGAAATGCTTTGTAAATTGCTATAAATAGTAACACTCATTAAATGCTAGTAATCATGAACAGTAATACTTATTTGCAATTTTAAATGTCTAATCCCTTTCCTGTGTTCAGAGGTTATAGCCATGTTACCTTCCTGCTGTAGTTTGTGTGCTGTTTAATTTTTTTTGCTAACCAAACAATAAAATACATACAGGTAATTGACATATACTCATCTTTCAAGTTCATGTGGTGCCTAATCTCATAGTATTTCTATTTGGAAGCCACTGGACCTTCTACCCCTCAATCATGATGAATATATTCTTAGAAAAAAAACAAATGCCTTATTGACTCATAAAAAATGATGACAGCTTAAAAAGGGAAACCATCATGTCAGCAGTCTAATGAAAAATTGGGATCAGAGAGAGAATGTTTAGTTTCTTTTAAAAAAAAAATAGGTTGGTCAAGGACAGATAAATCGATCTCTTTTAATTAAGCAACCCAATAGACCAATAAGTGAATATTGAAGAGATGTGCCAGGGAGTGTGTTGAATAGAATGTTATTTAAATAAAACCTTGAATAACTAAAACTTTTTTCCTGTCTACCAGAGAGTGATGTGATTGCACTGCTAACTAAATTGTTGCCAAATGAATAAAATGTATAAAAGACTTTAATACCAACCCTCTTTTATTCATTAAAGTCTTCTTGTGCCTCATTAATTTTAATGGTATAATCTAGTTCTGATTGAAGTGCACCTGAATGCAGTTAGTGCCTCATCAACACTGATGAGTTCTAAGTAATTCAGTCCATATCTGCAGAGTACTCACAGATTACATGTCTCTATTTACATCTGCTCAGTGCATGTTTGTTCATGTCTTCAGAAGCACAGTTTTGCATTCCAGGAGCCTGCTGACTTCTTTTTGGCCTCACCTACATTACTTCCTGTTTTCATAACTGCTTTTATGCTAACAAGCTGAGTTTTATGTAAACAAAGATTTTATAGAGATGCAAAAATTTGGCATTTCTTCTCCAAATCATCAGACTGGATATAGCCACAGCCTATGTGAGTCAAATATATTTTTGAAAAGTAGGAAGTCTGATGTATATGTTCAAAGTAAATGAAAATATCAATTTGCCCACTAACTGTTTAATAAACTTTAAAAAAATCTCTTCTTAAATCCTGCTTTTACAGTTCCATAATTAAATTTTTCAAATTAGATTTACTCATTGTCAAATATAGGTTATGTTTGCAAAAGGAATATATGATAGATTATGGTGCACTTCAGTATGGGCATTTCTGTTAACACTTTGATAAGTGACTCATTGAACATATGGGACTGATGCAAGGTCAAATATTCTAACCCCTTCCCCACCATGGGAACAAACAAGAGGACCTGGATGTGAGTTGCAGTAGGATAAAGATTTCTCCAGTGATGCTGAAGACATCACTAGGTGTTATCTCTAAATCCTCCTTTTCTAGCTTCTATGGTAACCATTTGCCTTTTTTTTACTTAGGTTGTTGGTTTTGTTTTGTTTTTAACAGAAAGGATTAAAATGGTGTTGATTTAGTTTACTTTTCTGAATTGTCCAATTCCAGCCTTACCTCCCAAGCATTTCTGTGGTTTAGTTTTACAGATGGCTTATTTCCATTATGTGCAGATTTTTCTAGCTTAATTCTCAGGTGAATCTTATTAATCCTTTAGAGTTGTGTGGTTCCCAGTAAAATTTTAAACCCTGGATTCTTTCCAGAATACATGAGAAATGGAATAAATATTTCAAATGTTGAGAGATAATGATTACTTTATTTCTACCTTGGCTTTCAGAGTATCATAGCAGATGTTCTGTAATTTATATCAAATATTTTCTATTAAAATTGAATAACAATTATATATTCTTGATTCACATTAAAAAATGCTTAATTCAATTTTAAATTTTAAGAAGTTGTTCTGAAATATTTTTGACATTCAAAAAGACTTCTGTGTCTAAGTACCACAGGTAAGAGGAGAAGTCAGTGTTGTGAAGGAAGTAATCAGTCCTGAGAACAGGAGATGAAGCTGCGTTTACACCATAGGGCAGGAAGGAATAGGTGACATTTAGATGCCTCCTGGTACTTTCTTCCTTCTCCCGCTGTAACTAACTCAACCCTGGCCTGAGATATTGTAATTGTCAAGGCCTCAAGATTGAGGCTTGGCTCACACACAAGGTAAGCCACCAAGATCTGCCAAGGTGATAGATGAAGGTGAAGGAAATTTAGAATGGATAATGGAAGCGATTGAAGATAGGTTCCTGTTGCATCAATAGGGGCTTTAGTTCATTCCATTAATATTCTCTAAGATTTTCTTTGAAAGTGAGACCCATAGGAGCCATGGAAATGCTGCTCCCTGAAGTAAATCTGTACAATTTCATGGTGATCATAAAAACATATTACTGAAAACTCCTTTTGTAGGAAGCATAACTGGCAACCCCAGTTACTGCCCCTCTGGTTGAACCATCATGTTCACACTAGGACAGGCTTCCTGGAGATTGCTTTCAGCTTATAATTGAGCAAGGATCATCCTTGTGTTAGAAGATGCAAGATTCTCTCCTGTAGTGAAGACTCCCTATGGTCTGATTGAAGCTTTCCTAGTCTGAGACTTTTCCTGAACATTCTTGGTTTCTTTTCTTTTCATTTACCTTAGTGATTTGAAAGAATCTACCTTTTCTTACTCTTTTCTCACAAAATCAGTTTTTCATGTCAAATCCTGTCTTGGCATCTGCTTCTTGGCAGCCCCAAACAGAAATAATATTCATGTTTAAGTCCTCTGGATTCTTCCTCATATTTTATCTATATTCTGTGGAATACTGAGAGAAGAATGGCATGTATTTGTCTGTTTTTTCTTTTAGTTCAGTTGGTTTTGGCTTTATGCATTTTGATACTTGTTATTAGATGAATACAAATTTAGAACTTAAAATCATAAAGAATCAATATACACATAATTCTCTCTTTTTAAAAATCTACTTTAATAATAGAACATTAGGTCTTTATTTGGATTAGTGTTTTCATGGTACACCTTTTATCATCTTTTTACCTTTTACTTTTAACCAATTTCTGTCTTTATATTTAAAGCAATGTTCTGATATATAGGATATTGTCAGTGGGGTTTAAATTTTTTTCTTTCCAGTCTGATGGTCTCTTCCTTCTAACTGGAATGTTTGGACCAACGATCAACAAAAATTTTTTTTTCTGTAAAAACATAGTAAATATTTTGGGTTAGGGGGTGCTGTCTGGTCTTTGTTGCAGTTACTTAAATCTGTCATTGTAGAGCAAAACAGCCACAGACAATATGTAAATGAATGTGTGATGATGTTCCCATAAAACTTATTTAAAATCACTGGTGAGTCAGATTTGGCCTGAGGCTGTAGGTTGTCAGTTATTATATTCAGTATAATGATGGCACTTTATTTTATATGTTCTGTATTTTCTTTTGTTGTTTTCAAGTTATTTTGCATTAAATGAGTACTTTGTAGGAATATTCCTTAATAGTTCCTTATTAACTTATTAACTATACTTCTTTATTTCATTTTTTAGTGGTTGCTCTAGGATTTACAATGTGAATCTTCACTTCTCATAATCTCCTATAAATAATATTATACCATTTAACATGAAATGTGAGGATCTTACAATACTATACTTTCATCTGTCCATCTTCACTGAAGCTTTTTTTTATAGATTTTACTGCTACCTGTTATAACCACTTCTTCAAAATGTTATTAGTTTTGCTTTAAAAAGCCTGTTATTGTTAAAGAAAATTTTTAAATTAAGAAAAATGTCTTAAATTTACTATCATATTTATCAGTCTGAGCACTTCCATTCCTTTGTATAAATATGAGTTTTCATCTACTATCATTTCTTATGGTCTACTGGTATCATTCTTTTAGGGATTTTTTTTGTTGTTGTTAGATATAAAATTCTGGTTGACAGCTTTTCTTTTGGCACTTAAAATTGTCATTCCATTATCTTCTTTGGGTATCTTTTAAGTCTATAATAATTCTTAATCTTGCTGTATGTAATGCTTTTTCCTATTTTTTAAGATATTCTCTTTACCATGTGTTTTTACCAATTCTATTATGATGTGCTTTTTGTGCTTGTGTTTTCTCTGCTTAGCATTTCTTAATCTTTCTCTGAACTGTGGGTTATAATTTTGGTTAAATTTGGACAGTTTTAAGCCATATTTCTTCATAATCAAAGATAATCATACTGCAGTCACCCATCTATATCTGTTTTTAATTTACTAGTTATCCTTTGATTAGTCAGTCACCTTTCCTGCTTCTCTATGTGACAACTGACTGAATATTATGCTAAACATCACTAGTATGATGAGTTGTAAAAAAATTTCTGGATTATATATATTTCTGTAAAGAAATGTTATTTTTTTTCCTTTGACAGACATTAAATTACTTGCTGCAGGATTTGCTTAGGATTTGTTAGGATTGAACTATTTGAGGTTTGCCCTTACTTCTAGGACATAGTTATTACTCCTCAATTGTGATTTTACTGGAGAAAACTTAAGATATTCACCAGAATATTTTCACTCTTGATGGGTCTGAATTCCAACATTCCCCCAGTATCTTGCCTGGAAATTGTTTTCTGCTTTCCATTTTCTGAGTGCTTGCTCTCTTCTGGCATCATGGAGTCCACCATGCACATAAACAACTAAAGATTTGCCCAGAACCATATAGGAATCTAATTTGTTTTTAAATTATAAATTATATGTTAATATATTAATTGTACAGATTAATGGAATTAACTGTGCTATTCCAGTACATGCATATATTTTGTATTAATTATGTACATCCACCTCTCTTCTACTTTTGGTCCCCTTTCCCCTCCACATAGAACTTTAAAAAAATTTTTTTGTGTGTGTTTTAGTTGTAGAAAGACACAATATCTTTGCCTTTTATGTGGTGCTGAGGAATGAACCCAGTGCTTCACACTTGCTAGGCAAGTGTTCTCCCACTGAGCTACAACCCTAATCCCCCAATAGAATTTTTAATACAGAGTTTTGGAGCTCTTTCTTTGCAGCTCTATCGTCTTGAACTCGAATCTCTTTACTTACAGAGGTATATTGCTAAAAATTCTTATTAGTGGTCAGAGGAAAATAACATAGTGTACATATAGATGAACAACTATTCACATGACCATAGATTTTTTTTCATTAAAAAAAAACCCTATGGCAACCAGAAGGCAATATAATGAAATAAAATACTCAAAAGGTTAAAAGAAAAAAGACAAAGGGAAGGAGAGAATTTAATGTTTATTGAGCCATATAATTAGGCTTATGTTACCCAAACTCTGATTTTCATACCATTAATATATTGTTAAATCAATAGTGAACTACAATTAGAATTTTAAATTTTGGAAGATGGTGCTGGGAATTGAACCCAGGGCCTCATGCATTCTAAGCACACTTTCTACCACTGAACTATACTGCAAATCTCTGAAGAGTATTTTTGATATCAGGGATTGAACCAAAAGTGCTTAACCACTGAGCCACATCTCCAGCTCTTTTTATTTTATTTTATTTCACTTTGAAACAGGTCTAGCCAAGTTGCTTAGGGCCTCACTAAGTTGCTGAAGCTTGTTTTAAACTTGTGATCCTCCTGCCTCAGCCTCCCAAGTTGCTGGAATTACAGGCACGTTCCACCACATCCCCTAAGAAGTTTTAAGACTGGAAGAGAATAGAATAGTATAGAACATAAAACTATCAGAGTGTATCTCAAATAGTAAGTAAAGAAAATATTGCTACATAAAACTTTTATTTGAATTTTGCATACATTCGTTTGCCTGCTCACATATGTGTATGATGGTTTCTAATGTAAAATATATTTCTTTCCATAGATTACAGTAAAAGGAACAAATGTAAGTCACTGCTTGAAATTATTTATCATCATAAACACTTTGTAAGGCAATAATTATTTCTATTTTATAGATGAAATTAAGAGTGTCAAATAATTTGCTTTTGGTCAAATACCTGATTAGTGGCTGAGTGTAATACAAATCTTTTGATCTTTGAAAAAGAACTTAAACAGGACAAGGTGGCACATGGCTTGAAATCCCAGTGACTTGGGAGGCTAAGGCAAAAGTATCACAAGTTGGCAACTTATGGAAACCCTGCCTCAAAATAAAATAAAAAGAACAGGGGATGTAGCTCCGTGGTAAAGGGCCCTGGGTTCAATCCCCAGTATGACAGAGGGAGAGGGAAAACGAGGGGAAGGGGAGAGGGGAGGGAGGAGGAGAGAAAAAGAGAAAGACTTACAATTTCACATACTCTCATACACAAATTGAAATGAGGTCACAAAATTCAGTTCTCACCTGGAATGTACACATGACCAACAACCAATCAACATCCCATGCTGTTCTTGTTAACCGATGAATTGTGACAACAGGTTTGCTGTAACTTCCTCTATTCTTTTTCAGTCTATAAAAATACAGACTCCTCAGACACCATTTCGGGAGCACTAATTCTAGGTGGCTAGAATTTGTTCCCACCAGGTGATCATGCTTACATTGGCTCCAGTGAACTCTTTGTCCTCATACTCAGTGTGCTTCAACTTGCCTTTTAGGTGATCCCTCAAAACTATTCTTTTGGCTTCCTTTAAAGCATTCAGACATTTTGGGATGTTTGGCCTAAGGAAAGAACAGCCTGTTAACTATAAGCAGATGTACTGTGGCAGCCTAGAAGGCAAGAAGACCCCTGTTTGTTTTCCATGTGGAAGATAGCCAGCATGATTTCTTGGCAATTAAAGCCTCCTAGTTGCTTTCTGCCCCAGACACAGGGTAAACTAAACTTTAAAAAGCAAATGTAAAGTGACTCTGAACCGTGCTCTTTTCATACCATTGCTTGGTGAATATTGATTGAACATGATCTTACTTAGTTAACAAGAACTATCTGCATACTATGACCACTTGGGCTGGAAGATATAGCATTTAATTAATTTTTAAATTATTAGTTAAAAGTCCCTTTATCTCTTCCAATAGATTCATCTTTCACATTAAAAAATCTTTCTTTTCACAGTCACATAGCCAAAGTGTTTGTTTTTTATGGAAGATTTTAACTTACTGCAACTACAAACAGAATCATATCATTCAAGTGCTTGGCAATATTTAAGGGAAAAGGATTTCCTTGTATCCAATTCAAGTGTTGTTACATAATCTGAAAATTGTATGCAGAGTGTTTGGGAAAGAATATTTGATAAATATAAAAGATTTCAAAGAAAAGTGAGGTGCCATATCAAGTGTTTAGCAATCCATTGTAATCTTGGTTTTAATGACTCTTTTGTTATAAACATTTTGCTTTTGAAAAGTAAAGTCACAAAATCATACATTCTTGGTAATATACTGTCAAAACAACTCTACAAATCAAGTCTTTCAAATGTAGGTTATTTGAGGATTAAGTACTAACACTCTAAGCAATCAATATTGAAAGAAAATGTCAGTGTGGTTATTGATGGCTAAGGGTGAGAAGAAATGGATTAGATAAAAATATAGCAACAGAAAAGGAGAGAGTTGTTACCTGGAATTATCTGTACATTAAGTATTCAGTTAATTTCTGTTGATATTGTTGATGATATTGCTTGGGATTTATGAATCATAAGACTTCTTTCTTTTTGTATCAGTAGTCATATGTTTTATGCCAATGCTTGTCTCTTAGCTTAGCATCTGAAAAAATGAAATGTTGGTATATGTTTCTATCTAATCTCTTTGGCTCACTTATGCCTGTGTTTCTTTAGCTATAGATTTTGCCTTCAGTTGCCTTTTAGTTCATAAGATCTTTCAGAAGAGGGACCATGAGTCCTACTGACTTGCCCTGAGGATGATGTTGTGGGATACTCTAAGACAGAGTATTATAATAGTGATTTCTTAATTTTATTACTTATTCAGCAAATACTTGGGCAGGGTACTTGCTATGTATTGAGCACTTTCAAAGCAAACTTTTCATGTACTAATTATATTTTTATCCTCCCAAAAATCTAACAAGATGACATAATTGCTCTCATTTTCAGAAAGGAAACCGAGAGATTAAGTCATTCATGGTCATATGGTGTAAGAATTGGGACTTGTACTCAAGCATTGTGGCTGTAGTGTCAATGTGCTTACCATGACACCACAGTCTTCTCTACGATTTATCTCTCTGTCCCTGGAGGTATCAGCCATTGCCTTAGGTTGTGATCCCACTTTGTCTCTATGGATTGGTTGGAAACAGCCTTCTAGCACATCCTATTCAGGGCTCTTATATTGGTGCGATTTCTTCTGATTTTCTGCCAATTTTATTGGTATGATTTCTTCTTCTGAATTTCTACCAATTTCAATTTCTGGATTTCTGCATAGCAATTTGTCACTCAAAAGTTAGAGTAGTGCCTATTAGCACGAGCACAATTATATTCCTTTTAGCCTTTATTTTTCTTAATATAGCAGAAGGGAAGACAAGTGCTAAATTATAGCATTGTTTAACTATTGTACCTACAGTGCTCACCTACTAAAGAATGCAGAACTTGATCTTATTCTTGTTATTCAAGCTAATAATATTTGTTTTTTGCATGTGGAACAGTTTCATAATTTGTTACATAATTAATTACTCCCACTTCCTTTACCACTTCACTCCTCCTGTATCCCTTCAGGTTACAGGCATCACAAAATGGATGAAAAAGAATAAGGAGGTCTGAGATAAGGATCTGTAGGCTAAGGAAAAGAATCAGCCTTCAACTTTTACTAAAAACATTTTTAGTATTTCAGATATCAAATTTGAATTGCTTTTGAGAGAGGATATATCACTGGACATTGACCAGACCACATATTGGCAACAGAATTTTCATTATAATCACCAGTTCAGAAAGCCAAACCACAATATCTGCAACAATCAGCCCAGAATGGTCAGGACTTGATCAATGACTGCCAAATTCTCCTGATTTTTTCTTTTCATTTCAACTCAGAACCAGTCAAGTAAAGCTAAATATTTTTTTTCCAAATCCATCACTTAGGATACCCTGCTTCTAAGCAGTCTGCCTAAGCCTCCCATGCTTACACCCCAATTAGAGCATGCCTGACATTCACCTTGTTTTTGTTTTTAGTCTCTGTCAAATGCAACCAATGGTGGCTGACTCTTGCTATAGCAAGCTCTGAATAAATAAATAACCTCTGTCCAAATTTATCTAGTGTTTTTTTCTACTCTTTCAAGATAAATAGTTTCTTCTTGCTATATTCTCCATAGAATTGATTATTAGTCAATTACCAGTTGCTATAAGGAATTTGTTAAAGGATTGGCTATATTTAACATCTAGATAGTTGAAGATTATCTATATGTGTGTGTGAGTGGTCTTACAAATGTTGGTTTTAGCCAGGTGTGGTAGTGCATGCCTATAATCCCAGTGACTCAGGAGACTGAGGCAGTAGAATCAAAGCCAGCCTCAGCAACTTAGTGAGGCCCTAAGCAACTTAGAGAGACCCTGTCTCAAAATAAAATAATAATAATAAAAAAGTGGGGCTGGGGATGTAGCTAAGCATCTCTGGGTTCAATCCCCAGTACACCCCCCAAAAAAGTTATATCATTACCTTAAAATAATTTTGCCTCCTGCTACTCATAATTGGATGTGTTTTCCCTTCTTAATAGTATTAAAAAATCAGAGAAACAAAAATATTAAGGAGAGTTTTATTGTAAAGATAGGCAGCACCTACAATTTTACATTTTTTCCAAGTCTACAAAAACTCTCAGAGTAGAGACTTCTTTGTGTCTGTCATACCAGCAGACAGATTATTTATAAATCGGGAAAGGGAAAGTTCACTTCCTGCCAAACTGCGGCAGAGGTGGTGGCACCTTAATATCTTGACCTCTCTCCAGCTTCTTTTCACAATCCACCAGGTAGTTGACTCCATCGATGACTATTTGCACAAGCTCAACCTTAGTAGTGAAAAAGTTCAATGATTAATTCATGCAGAAGACACCTACAGGGTATTGATCAACTGGAACAACACTGGGAAAAGTCAGAATTTGCCACTTAGCTCGGCTTTATAACAACTTCTTCTTTCTCACTATTTCCCTAAAGGGTTATGGGAGGAGAGATCTGGCGGTCATGGTCACAGATGGAAAGCAGAAGTATCACAGGGTTTTTTCTCAAGCTTTCCTTAGCTAAGATGGGGTTATTACTTTGTGTGTGAGAACTTTTTTCCTACATTTGAAAACCATTATTTTTCCATCTCAGATATTTTTTCCTCATCATTTTCTGCTATAAACTATCAATTTGTCTAAGAGTAAGAATATACAATGTCACTCTTGTATTGTTCTTTGGATCTGAATTCTGACCTTTTGCCAAGTTTATGCGCAGAATATGCTTGAGTTCAGATATCATCATTCACACAGTGAAGTCTTGCTGAAAAATTGTTTAAAATCATGTGTTTGAATAAATGTTGGTGAGAATGTGAGGAAAAGGTTCACTCATATACTGCTGGTGAGACTGCAAGTTGGTGCATCCAATCTGGAAAGCAGTATGGAGATTCCTCAGGAAACTTGGAAAAGAACCATAATTTGTCCCAGTTATCCCATTCCTTGACATAAACCCAAAGGACTTAAAATCAGCACAATCACATCAATGTTTATAGCCACTCAATTCACAATAGCTAAGCTATGGAATCAACTTAGGTAGCCTTCAAAAGATGAATGGATAAAGAAAATATGGTATATATACACAATTGAATAGTACTCAGCCATAAAGAAGAAAGAAATTATAGCATTTTTTGGTAAATGGGTGGAACTGGAGACAATCATGCTAAGTGAAACAAGTGAATCCCAAAAAAACAAAGGATGAATATTCTCTCTGATATGTGGATGCTGACACACAATAAGGTGGAATAGGAGAAGTTCACTGGTTTAGACAAAGGGGAATGAAGGGAAAGGGGGAGTTGGGAATAGGAAAGACAGTAGAATGAATTGACCATAACTTTCTTATGTTCATATAAGAATATGTGATCAGTGAAATTGTACAATCATAAGAATGGGATTCTAATTAAGGTAAGTTTTATATATATATATATTCAAAATATATTCTAGTTAGTTATATGTATATAAAAAAACAAATAATTTTAAGAATCAAGTGTTTTGCAACCAAATCATATTTGCACTATACTAGGCAAATTAATTACCTAAAGGAAACTTTGAAAACTTATATTAAGATACACTTTCAAAAAATCCTGCTTTTTAAAATATATGTTACAACTTTGGTTTCCAAATATTCTTAAACTAGAGCATGTATATCTATTTCCCCTGGCCTAGGATCACAGTGAAACAAATTACTTGCTTCTGAGGAGACTCAAACTAGTTAATTGCTTACTATAAAAATACAAAATAATAAAATACATGCTATAACTTAAGAACAAGCAGCGAAAAAGGAAGGGATCATTGAGGTCTGAGCTGAAACAGACCTTAGGCATGATGGAGTCCTGCTACCTTCCCATATCTTTTCATGTACAGAGAAACTAAGCTCCCAACCCCATCAGAAGGCTGAGTCAGAAGGCAAGTCGCTACTAATTAGGCATGTATTTTCTACTTATCCAATTAATTCGTTCTAGTGTTGGTGAAGGTATGGTGAGATGGGTCTCCCATTCACTGCCAGTGAGACTGTTTGGTATATAACTTTTGGTAAGAAACTTTGTCATTAATAGGGCCTTCTGATTTTCAATCCAGGAACTCCTTTCCTAGAAATACATCCTAACTAAATAATAAGAGTTGTGATTAAGAGTCTGTATATACCTCTATGTACAGACATGATCAAATGAAGTATTAGTAATACATTAAAGAGATAAATGGACTATCTTTTCTGTGCTGTCATGATTTTAAAAAATCAAATGTTTTTAGATAATAAGGTTATTTGGGACTTTTTGATTGCTTGGTTTTTGTGGGTTGGGGATTGAACTGAGGGTCTCACATGTGCTGGGAAAGTGCTCTGCCACTAAGCTACACTCCTAGGCCAAAATTCATGGTTTTGAAGAATACTTAATGTTGTGGGGAAATGTTCACATATTGGAATAAAAAGTGTTGTAATACTGTAATAACAATTTTAAAGTTTTCTGAATAATTATAAAAAAGAATAGAAGGCAATTTAGAATAATGTTCACAATGGTTATCAGAGTTGTTGAATTAAGTAAGTAGATTTTAAAATACTTGTTGGCGTTTTTTTGTTTGTTTGTTTTTGTTTTTTTTTTTTACTTTTGTAATGATCACCTAGAAACTTAGAGTTAAGTAATAAGATACAGTTTGATGATGACCATGTATATGGGGACAATGCCATATACAGTGGCCTTCCAAGTGTAGTCCCTGACCAGCAGCCTAGCATTGAGTTGGTGTAACTTACTGTGGTCAGTATTGCTTAACACTCAGGTGCATGTTCTTTAAGGGAATCCTCTACACCTCGCTCATTCATCACCAAACCCTACACATGTCAATGAGTCCTCTTCAATCTACCAGTCACAGGGTTCCCTCAGCACTGTTTTACAAGTACAATTTATATGTAACTAATGCAAATCTTATCTGTCACCTTAATCCTAAAAATAAGATTTTAGGAATTATCAAGTGTCTTAAGAATGCCAAAGTAAAGATGATAGTATGTGACTTTCACCAAGAGAAACCTCAGAATCAAGAGAAAATTTTACCTCCCTTAGGGCTAACATAAGCAGTGGTGAAACACTGCTGTCCTTTAACATAGTAGAGCTCCTGCTGCTGAAGATTGCTGAAATAGTTCTCAGGGGCAGTCCCACTGTGAATTCTTCTCTTGCCCATAAATTCTTAGATTATATTGTGTTTACCTTTATGTCATTATTTCCCATGAAAGGCAATGCCACAGAATGAATAGCTAACAGGACTCAGTGGGGAAAGAGATCTCGAATTCTGTGAACAAAGTAAGGCTGTTGTGGCTACTTTTCTATTTCCTTTCTCTTAGGCAGATCTTGTTAATTCATGCTGGAAAAGAGAGAGATGTTACCTCTGATCTACCAATTCGATCAATGTTGGAAATATCATACACATCTGCCACGGCTGCAGTATCCACACCACCTGTGCCACGCTTCTGAAGTCTTAGGTTCTCTAGGATCTTAGAAAATCGTGGATCCTAGGACAGGGCATAATACTTAGTGTCAAAAGCAGTGAAATGGATTCACCATCATTGGTACATTTACTGAGAACAGACATATAATAAGAGACAATTGTGTTAACTTACATAAAGCATTTATTCACTACATACTAAGGTAATGTGCTGGAATTTTTCAAGCCTTACAACAACCTAGTAAAGTAGGAATTGCTTTTATCCCACCTTGGTTTTATGTTGCTATGCCAAAATACCTAAGACCAAATACTTTACAAAAAAGAGAAGTTTACTTGGCTCACGGTTCTGGAGGCTGGGAAGTCTAAGAGCATGGTGCTGGCATCTGCTTAGAATCTGATGAGGACGTTCTTGCTGCATCATAATATGGCAGAGGGCATCATATGGCAAGACAGAGTATGTGTGCTAACTTGGGTCTCTCTCTCTTCTTATAAAGCCACTAATGCCATCATAAGGACTCAAACCTCATGATCTCACTTAATCCTAATTATGTCCCAGAGACCCCACCCCCAATTACCATTAACACATGACTTTGGGGATTAAGTTTCCAATACATGAACTTGTAGGGGTTCCATTCAAACCACAGAAACCCCTAACAACAAAGAAAGTGAGGTTCAGAACAAGTAACTGCTCCTGAAGTCACACAGGTAGAAGGTAGCAGACCTGGAATTGAACCTGGGTAGTTTGACTCCAACCTTGTCTTCTGAACCTCTATGCATTGTTTTGTTGTGTTTGCATCTGGATGCCAACTTTGGTGTGTTCATCACTCATCTGTATAACAGCTGCTATTGTTATAATTAAAATCATGAAGTTAAATCACTTCATTTTTCTTAGCACTGGAATTTTGAATAAAAAATTTTCATACTCTTTGTAGGGGACAGACAGCATATTTTCTAAATTTGTTGTTTTGAAAGTATCTGATTTACTTGGTGTGTTTCAGCAAAAACTACTATTTACCCGCCAGAATCCTTTAACCCTTTAACCCTTCTTTTGGCATTGAATCTGAGGAAGTGAACACTGGTTAAGTTCCTGCTAATAAATGAGCAGATGTGACATGTGCCACTTTCTGCTCTACACCTTAAATCTTTATATGGCCACACTGTGTGCTCTCTTCCCTTCTCATAAGATAGAACGTGGAGCCTGATGGTAACCATGAAAATGGGGACAGTGCCCTAAGACAGTGGTCCCTCAAGCATAGTCCCCTGACTAGCAGCCTCAGCATCACCTGGAGAAAGGTAAGAAACACAAATTCTGCAGGTGGGGCCTTGCAATCTGTTTGACCAAGGCCTGCAGGTGGTTTTCTTGCATACTCAAGTCTGAGAACTACTTGTGCTAGGAAAGACAGAAGGAGGATATGGAAGGAACCCTAGAGAGCAGAGCAGAGCAGCCTGTCCACCTATCCTGGTTTGTTACATTCAGGAAAATCCAAAAGTCTTATTCTTGAAGCCACCCCCTTTTATAGTCCCTAATCTTTTATTCTAACTAATAAAAATGTCTTTTCAGGCAAACCTAATCCTGCTCTTTCTCATTATTTTTCTTATAGCTAGAGAAAGTAAGGGTTAAGGAATGGAGAGGTATTTTCTCCCTCCACAAAGCACTCACATCTGAGCTGATCCTGGAAGGACCAAGGAAAGCCACTGGTCACATAACATTACCTTGCTAAGTTTTGGGATTCTAACATGGACACCCGCTCGTAGTCCTGTTCCAAGGTTTGAAGGGCAGGTCAGAATGTATCCTAGGCGTTCATTCCACATAAACTCCCAGCCTCGTTCCTGGATTAACCGTTCTACCTACAAGTACAACAACAGTGAACAAATGGCCGAGTTCTCAAACATACACTCACTCAGCTCATCCCAAACACCATGTTTGCCATGAATAAAATTGACTTGTTTAATGTAAAATGATACCTCTTCTAATAGAATATTAAATGGTCCAATTAAATTAGATGGACCTTGTAAAGCACTAAACATAGTACCTGTCAGATACTAAACTCTCAACAAATGTCAGTTTATGTTGTTTTTCATGCTAAGTCAATAGGAGAATATAGGAATTCTCAGCAGGCAAGTCTGGTCAGGTTACATCCTACACTGTCTATGCTTAAAATAGTGAAAGGAAATGCGGAAATAACAAATGAGCCATAGACTTCCCCAAACCATGGTGGATTGTGGAGGGAAGTATAGGAAATTTCTAATAAACAGAATTTTTTAAAGCACTACCCTGGAAATTTCATGCTAGAAAGAATGCCTTGATCCCTAGGAAAAATTAACCCCATCTTGGAAGTCACCATAGTATCTTTTTCCCCAGAATAAGCAATAGAGGAAGAATGATATTCAAATGACATTCAGAAATCTCTGGCAGTATCTTACTTCTTTGAGTCCACGACAGAATCGCTCAAACACCCGTTTCATATTGCCTCCTTTTTCCATTGAGATTACCCTGGTGTGGTCTTCCTCATTTATCCAGATGAGAAATGTCTTGTCATAATTATGCCTAATGAAGAGAGAAATACGGTGTTGAGTGTTAATTACATTTGTCTCAACACATGAAAATTCCCATTACCTCTGTAGCTTGATTGCCTCATTTCACCTTCCTCATTTCCTAGATGGCTCTTATCTGTAATTGTGCCTTAACAAGCACCACAAAATAACGTTACCTTGACAGAATGAAGAATAAGACTGACTCCAACCTTTAAATATGTCAAGTTTTTGCCCAACAAGAATATAAAATCCCACCTTAGGTCCTCAGAGAGGATGTGCATAGTTCAACTATGATAATATTTGGCTTTGACACAAGAGTATTTTATCTCCTCACAGATTCAGCCAAAATCTTGTGGTGCTTTAAAAGAATGGTTTTTTGTTTGCTGTTTTTTGTTTTTTTTTTTTAATACATGAGGATTCACATATGTTTTCTCTATGGACCCTGCCTTTCTACCCCCCACAGAGCAGTTGCTCATGAACACCTTGTCCCAGCTTCTTTGGGTATCATCAGGCTCACTTATAAGGTACAAGAGTCAAAGCAGGCTGAGGACTCTTGGCCAAGATAAAATAGTTGCACACCGGGTACCTGTTGCTCCTTTTAGTGTTTTTCTTAAATCATTAGTATTTATTTTTCATTTTCTGGTCTTTTGTTTTAAAAGTCATGAGACAGATTCTCTGTGAGGTCAAACAATATAAAGCATTTCTTTTTTACCTTTAAATGTAGTCATTTCCCCCGTGCACAGTTCATGCAAACCAGCTTATTCCTATATACCTTAGAAACATCATAATACTTAGGTGCTGTGAGCACACACTCAACATTTCTAAGTAGTCTGTCTCCCCCATTTAGCTTAAGCACAGCATGCTGTCAACTGCAGTTCACAGCAAGTTCAGGTTAGGACAAGCAGGCATCTGAGGAGATCCTCTGCACACATGGCAAATGTGAAAACACTACATCCATACCAGATTCCCCTGGCATCTGGCCAGTCACGGGCCATCCCAGCACATGTTAGTAAAGGGGACACTGGCTTATCAAACAGAAAGTGGTCCTGTAGGCCAAAAGGGACAAAGCAGAAAGAAGAGACTGGTGAGATCAGGCACGACTGTAAGTGCCATGTGACCAAGTTTTAACTCACTGATAATGACTGGGGTCTTAGGCAGTGTTCTCAGCTTGTCTGCTCACTAGGATAACCTGGGAGCTTTCAAAAAAAATGCTAATGTGCATTTCCCATCTGCCAAAGATTCTGAATGAAATATAATTTGTTATGGTCTAGGCATCATGAGAACTCTTCCAGTGATTCTAGTGTGCCAAGACTGAAAGCCACTGGCTTAGTCCACATGGAAATTCTTCTAAGTCACTATGGAGAGCATCTATACCATCATCTAACCATATGCAATGGCAGAGTAGGCAAGAACGAGGGGTGCTAACCTGTCCATCTACACAGCGGTCATTCTTTATGTTTCATGCTAGAAAGAATGCCTTGATCCCTAGGAAAGTATTGGTTCATTTAATACCATTTCTTTCATGTATATAGAGATATACAATAGTAATCTATAAGTAAAAATAGCTACCACTAATTTAATGTTTACCATATGCCAGGCCCTAGGTTACATGCTTCTAATTTATTTTAATTCTCACAATAAACTTATTCTGTTTTACAGGTGAGGTAAGGAAAACTGAGATTCAGAGAGCTAAAACATCCTACTCACTATGGCATTGCTAGGAAGTAGCATAGCATAGATTCAGACCTAGACCTCTGGGACTCCTATGGTTGTGCCTTTAACCTACCATAAACCACCCCACATATCAAAATCTGTGTCCAGAGACTAACATTTTTCTTGCTGTGTGTACACCACACTTTCTTGCATAGCAGTATACCTTCTCTATCATGAGATATATGGATACGATATGTTCAAACATGATTATGCTGAGGTAAAAAGTGGATATGGAGAGAGAAGTCTTTCTGTGATCTCAAAGAAATGAGAGAAATCAGAGACTTGAATCAGGAGAGGACAGTGGACTGTCACTGCCCACAAAGAAGTAAGCCCCCTGAGCAGGAAAACAGAGTGGCTATTTAAGGTGGAGGTGGCTTGTTCTGTAAGAGGGCAGGCAGATGGTTGTCCTGATACCATCAAGACCAGGAGACTTAGGCCTACATACCAATATCATATAGTTGCCCTGCCTAGTTTGGAAATGGGGCACATTTTGTAGAATTCGAATCTTCAGAAATGATGGAATTTTGTTTCTGCTTTTCCTTGGATTTAGTTAAAAGTTACTTTTGAAATTGCAGTTCTGTTTTCACTGTGATAAAGGAAAAACAGGTAAGGGACTTGAGTATTTTCTATTCCAGTGCCAACAAGACGCTGTGGAGGACACTGGAGACAGCAGGAGGAAAAACAGCTAGAAACCAGCGGCTGGCTCCACGAAGCAGGGGTAGGACTTACAACTGGGATTTCCTTTCCAGAATCTCTTGGCATCTAGGGTTTTCTTTGGGTGTGGTAATAGAGAGCATCCTCCAGGCACAGGCAGTATTGCCAAGCCTATTATTCCCGTTTATCGACAAGCAAGGGGATTCGCCATTCACCCCCACCCTCCTATCCCCATCACACCCTCTGCTGATTTTAACCATAGAATACTTCCATCTTCCTTCCTTATGTTGAGGTGGTAGAAGCCCCAGGCTGTCTCAGCCCGCTCTCCCCATCTGCCCCAACTCCAACCCCGAGCAAAGAGCCCTGCAGGACAGACAGGCCTGAGCTCTAGGAGGAGCTGCCCAGTGCTGGTCGGAGCTTTCCATCCAGCCCACCCCAGGCAGCCCCTGGGTGGTTCTCCACCCACTCACGTCGATGAGCCGTTGCTGGTCCTGCTCAGTCATCTCAGACAGCTTGTAGTAGCGACCTGCCAGGTCTCCCTTGAGGCCCTCCAGGGCCGTGATGGCCACGTTCTCCACTTCCCTCCGCTCAGCCCGGGAGCAGGCAGGTGGCAGGCTCAGCCCACGGATGCTACGACCAGTGCGGACCCGAGACGAGAGCACGTAGCGTTCGTCAAACTGCCCTTGGGTGATCTGCAAAGCAGAGTGGGCAGGGGAGGGTATGTCACTGTGGCAGCCTCGGACCATGATCTTGCCCCAAACGCAGCAGGTACCTATGTGCTGATCTGCTGTTTTCTACCTACCATCAGGCACTGTGCAGGTCAGCACAACCGACTGTTTAACACATCTGGCACTTGGGCAGGGGCCTAGACAGTGGTTTTATATAGCGAGGTCTGGAATCTTGTACCCCCAATAGGTGGTTTGGGTTGAAAAGGAATTTTTTCAGGAAAGGTTTAAAGTTCTCAGTGACCAGCTCTCATTATAGAGTTTTGTTTTGTTTTTGCTGGTGGTGGTGGTGATAGTTTTTCTCTTTTTAGTACCATGTCTTACTAAGTTGCATTAGGCCTTGTTAAGTTGCCGAGGCTGGCTTCTAACTTGGTATCATCCTGTCTTAGCCTATGCAGACGCTGGGATTACAGGTCTGAGACCACACCCAGCTCCTTAGAGGTATTTTTAAGGCCTCTTGAACCTTAACTTCTGTGGTCCTCCAAGGAGTGTGCTGTACTAGAGCAGTCACGAAGCTTCCAAGGGACATCTAACCAGGAAAAGAGCTCTTATGTTCTTCCAGCTTCGTGGGAAGGAAATAAGGGGGCTAGAGCCTACCTTGGATGCATCCAGATCAGTGGGGTGCTTCATCACCCTAGGGTCATAACCATTGTGCCTTAGTTTGATGACAGGATCAAAAAGATCAGCAAATACCTGTAGGGGAAAAAAAAAGATGATTCTGTTTCCTTTTTCATTGGCTCTTCTAATAATAAAAGACCTTTCCTTTCATTTGTCCCTTTATGTCTTAAGAGGATATTAATGTCCTCCTCTGAAATTCTCCATGCTACCCATTCAGGAAATGAGTGCAAGAGTGGATTGGTGGATAGGAACAAAAATTTGTGCAAGGGAAAAACTTTTGGAGGAAAATTTGGACTCCTTGAGAGAAGTCAGGGCTGCTGAATTCTATCCCTTTAACATCCTGTCTAAGGATTCTACCAAGCCTACCACCATGAGACTGAGCAAGAAAATCAGGTTAAGAATTCAAGGGGTTTCTGGTTTGTGGGATAAAAGAACTGCCAGGTCAGAGGCTAAGCAGTTTTGTGTTCAGAAGGTCAGGAAGGTCAGGTACTCAGGTCCTGAGGTTTAAGTAACATATAAAATCCATAGAAAACCCAACTATACTAGAAGAAAGCACACAGAGCATTCGGACAAAGAAGGTCACCCTGTGAGGACCTTCCTCAGCCCAGCTTATTTTGTGCAAAATCTACTTTTTAAAAAACAGACAAGCAAAACATAACTTCAGGTTTACTCTTTAGATAAAATAATATTAAGAGAAGTTATAACAGAATAGCTTTTGGGAGCTGTGAGAAGTGAGGAGGGCTTTGGGTCTATGGAAACTGCTCTGGTTTAGGTCTCTGGGAGCTCAGGACTGTGCACTGCTCTGTATTGATGAGCTTCTAGTCTCATTTATTCAGGATGCTCCCTCACTTCCCTTGATGGCTTCTTTCCCAAAAAACTGCCTTCTGCTTACTGAAATGGAAGATTGCAGGGGGGAGACCTGAGGGAGGAGTGTTGCAGGCCTTTGCCACGGGGGAGAGGATGCTCTGTGGAATGGATGCAGGGTGCTGTGCTTCTGCACCTGGGTTGAGGATGCTGACATCATGGATTGCTCCCAGAGACTTGTTTAACTCAGGAGTCTGGGCTATAGTAATAGGTAAGAAAATTCCCAAAATAAAGACACACTGAAATTGAACCCATCCAATAAGTCCAGCCACAAACACATTAGTTTCTAATGTCTTACTGGTAAGTACACTTCATTAAATTTTATTTTACTTTTTTTGTACTAATTCATCCTTTTGACAAGCCCAGAGAGCTCTATCATGCAATTCATTTCTCTGTAGGGAAGTATACTAGGGTAGCAGCAAAGTAAGGTTGCCCCAGGAAACTGTAGATCTCATTATCCCAGAAAACATTCTAGGTGGTTCTGCAAGAACTGGCTTCCCTTTAGGAGAGTGCTTCTTGAGGAGGCAGAAACCTGGCCCCATAGAGACTTTGGGATCATGCACCTCACTCATACCCAGGTCAACCCCTTCTACTATGGAACCTGCAGCCAGTCATTTACCTCATAGGACTCCTCGTCCCCAGCCACCATGCCCACAGTCTTTATGAAGGGGTGTCCAGGGTTGTCCACTCCAGTCTGGATGCACTGGTCCAGAGTATAGCCATTGGGTGTCATCTTGTTACGGAGCTTGGCATAGATGGTGGGGGTGAGACATTCAGCCATGCAGTTGTTGTGCTTGCGAAGGTCTGGGTAGTCTGCGCTATGGGAAGGAGAGGGGCCTTCAGCCAACAGCCTGAGGAAAGGGGTCTATGAAGGACTTGGTTTCTGCCAGTCCTTTCAAAAGGCTCCCTTTGGCCAGTGGGCACAAGGACAATTGGCTAGTGCTGCCTAGGGACATGACACAAGATAACCAGATTTAAAACAAACAAACAAACAAAGTCCTAGTGAACTACCAGGAAAAAAAGGGCCAGGCTCCTGCCTAATAGGGGTCACAGGATGCTTATTGTAGAAGAGTACAGACTATGGCTCAGGTAAAGAAAGGGTAGAGTGAGAATAGTTAGGAAATTAGTTGAAATCATATGCAGACTTCTTTCTACCCAGAAGTTTTGCTGAAACTTTAATAATAGGCACAATTTTGGTACCTGATGTCTGTGATAGGCTAGAAACACTGCAGGTGGAACTACCTAGAACTTCGTTTATTTATTTGTCACCTCTGCCTAAAAGGCAAGCTCCAGGAGAGCAGGGACCATGTGGGCCTTGTTGAAAACAGTGTCAGGCCATTGAAACAGGCAGTTAGCAATTATCTGCTGATAAAATACCTAGAAAGAAATCAGGTGGGATGCTGTCTTACCCTGGGATATATACTGGTTAAAGAATAGAGGCTTAAGGACCAACCACAGCCTCAAACACAGGTAATCTCACTTCAGGTATTCCTGAGGTATGTGGTTGCCAGTGATTCCCACAGGGATGCTAGTTCCCACAAAAGAGCGGTCTCTGAGAGGCAGCTCACTAGTTTTCCTTCATCCACTCCTACCTACATGGAATCCTAGGAAGTCATAACACCACTCAGACTCATTTAGTGTGCGGCATCTCATCCAAAGCAAGGTTCCAAGGGCTGAGAAAACACATCTGTTTTTATCCCCCTCATGCTATACCTTTACTTCCCATCTACAGTGTCCTTTAAAGCTCATATTGAGTCAGCATATGTCATCACATTTTCCAGAAGATGGTAGAGCAAGGGTGAGGCATGGGTATGGAATGAGAGGTGATGAATTTGCATTTAGCTGCATTAGCTGCATGAACTTGAGCACTGCTTAATTTTTTTTTGAGTCTCCATTTCATCACAAAAGGATGCTAAGATAAATAACACTCCATGTAAAGAAATTTCTTAACATATATGTTAACATATCAGTCTATATAATATGGGTACTCAACAAATGTTACCCATCACTGTCGTTACCGTTCAACTGCACTGCAAGCTCTGGGCAGGAAAGATGATGCTACACTTCCCTGTATTTGCCACAGGACACTGGGCTTAATGAATCTCAAAAGTGATTGTCAATTTGACATTGTCATCCTTAAGGAGTAAACCAAGTATCCTTGCTGACAGTTTTCAGCAGGGAAAAGTACATTTCTGGCTGACACTTGGAGTTATTTTAAAACTAAGAAGACTTACCTTGGGGGGAATAGCTTGTGCTGCTCCCGGGCCTCAGCACACACCTTCTGCCGGTTCAGCAAGTAACCAGTGGTCAGGGCACTGGTGCCCATGGTAGCAAATAGCAAAGATGCATTGCGGCCAGTTAGCAACTTAGAGAAGGTACTGGCCATCCTTCTTCTTGGATGAGTGTCTGAAAGGTAAAGAAGACATATCAGATAGTTTCACAGGATGATCCTGAATTATAGTCCAGAGTTCAACAGGTAAGAGAAAGAACTGCAGAAGCCATAGCACCACTTTGAGTTTGTTTCATTTTTGTGTTTTTTTCCTTTTCTTTTTCCTTTACACTGCTGGGGAAAACATGGTTACATTTAGAATTTATGAATGTCCATGCCATTTTCTCAAACAATATAATATAGGAAAATAAAAAAAGAGGATTTCTACTTCCAGATGTTTAACAGGCCATGTACTTTTTAAAAACACCTTTATTTTGAAGATATAAGTGTTGGAGTTATAGTTATGAACAAGTAATAAGCACTTTTAAAAAATACCTTTATTTTGTTTATCTAGTTTTTTAAATGTGGTGCTGGGGATCAAATCCAGTGCCCCACGCTTGCCAGGCAAGCACTCTACCGCTGAGACACAACCCCAGCCCCACTTTTTTGGACTTTACCATTACATAAATAGCTGATGAATGTGATGGCTCTCTAGGTTTACCAGAGTTAGGAGAAATCTCTGAGGACCACCACTCCATTCACCCAAATGAGCTCATATTAGAGCTCAGAGTAACAAGCTATCAAGCCAGGAGATATGGGTTATCTTGAGGGAAGATGCCCTTTTGATCACTAAGGTAGGACGCCAACAGTGAGGTAGGGGGCTGAGTCTGGAACTCTCCCATTGAGTTGGGACCCTTGAAATGGAATAAAGTTGTCCAAAGTTAACAGATTTCCATCCCTTGGCTCCTAGAAGAAACAGACTCAAAATCTTTCTAAGAAAATTATATTTGCTTTGGGTCCTGGATTTCTACAGATTAGAGATCAAACATAAAGTTCCCAATCAAAGATCATTAGGCATACAAAGAGGCATAATGAATGAAAGTCAACAGAAGAAATGATCATAGATTAGACTTCGATTGATGATCCTGGGATTGTCAGATAAATTACAGTTTAGCTTTAAATAGGATGTTTAAAGATATAAGTGTTGGAGTTATAGTTATGAACAAGTAATAAAAGACCATTAAGAATGATCAAGCTGATCTGGAAGAGAAACTAATTGAATTACTGACTATGACACAGCTAAAGAGAAAATAAATGGACTAGAAGATATGTCTTTAGAAATGACTCAGAATATAGAAGAGAGAAATGGGAAAAATGGACGATATGAGATATAAATTAAGAAAAATGATGGCTAAAATATCAAGGTCAAATGCACATCTAGTTGAAACCCCACAAAGAGAAAATAAAGAAGAGGGAATAGTCATATTTAAGGAAAATAGCTGAGAATTGTCCTGATGAAAGACAAGAGGCAAATATAACATAAGCAAATTAAGAAAAAAATGACATCTAGATAAATAATAGTAAAATTGCATAATACTGGTGACAAAGATATTGAAAACAGAGGGGAAAGAAATAACAAATATCAGCTAATTGTTCAAAAGTGAGCCTAGGGAAGTAATATTTTTATAGGTGAAGAGATAATAATTTTCAATCTAGAATTAGGGATACAGTCTAATGCTCTTTCAAAAATGAGAGTGATATTGCTGTATGTTTATACATGACTGCATGACCAATGTGATTCTGCAACCTGTACACTCAGAAAAATGAGAAATTATACCCCATCTGATTCAAATGTATGCTATGTCAAGATCATTGTACTATCATGTGTAACTAATTAAAACAAATAAAAAATTAATTAATTAATTAATTTTAAAAAAAGACACAGAGAGGCTAACAAGTAAAATAATAAAAAGGAAAAAATATATCAGGAAAATTCTAATCATAGAAATTATTATCAAACAAGATAGACTTTAGAACAATGAATGCTATCAATAATAAGCATATTTCATAATACTAAAAATGTTAGTTCAATAAGAAAATATACTAACACTACCTAATGGTGCTTCTGCCAGGCATACAGAAAAAAAAAATGAGAGTGAATAATGTAAATTTAAAAAACAGGGCTGTGACTATAGCTCAGTGGTTAAGCACTTGTCTAGCATAGGTGAGGTGCTGGGTTTGATCCTCAGCACCACATAAAAACAAATAAATAATATAAAGGTTAAATTATTAAAAAAACAAAACAAAACAAAACACTAAGCACACTTCTGTGTCATGGGAAGATGACACTATAGATTTCAAGGCCATACAGCCAAAACTGGGTATCTGGCTGTGTGGGTTCGAATTCTACATATGTGACTTGAGATAGACTGGTTAGCCTGGCTGGATCTTAGCCTCCTCACTAGTATAACACTGTGTTGTTGACTAGAATAACTTCTTAAATTATATTAATATTTCTACATAGCCAAAAAGTAATATAACAGATATTATGTTTCCCCCATCACTAAAAAAGAAGACAAACATAGATAAAGAACAGATTATTAACAAAGGAAGTATTAAAATATATACTTGATTAAAAATGGCAGCAGGGAAGATAGTCTCAAATGCTAATAGTGGAAAAGATATGTGCAAATACTAATATGTACTATATAATTATCAATGAATGATGAAATTCAGGATAAACAAGTACAGACAGATACCCTACTGAACCTGCTACTGCTCAAGATGAGAAGGGTCTATTAGCCTGCAATATCACCTATCAAGGAGCTATATAACATGAGTGTTTGAGTAGAGAACAAAAGAGTGGTTAGCTCTCAGTACTCTCTCACCATTTGGGTCTCCATGATACCTAAATAAATACAGTGTGGACTTTCCTAACATTTGGAAGGCTCCTAAAACTCTGCTGCTAGAGGCTATATGGATTGATTGCTTCAAAGAACTTGATGTGTATGGCTGTGATTGATAACCTGAGCCACTCAGGGAAGGATGAACCTTTAAGGGGAATCATCACAGGGTACAGCATTGATAAGACTATCTTTCTACCTTGATTGCATTTTGGGAACTGATCAGTCCATCAGCTTCCTTCTACCAGGATCCCACCTAGAAGTTTACTAAACTTGAATGTTTCAACTGAAAGCATCAAAGACTTAGAAAACGTTTAAGAACTTGTTTTTTTTAAGAACTTGTTTTTTTATATTGGTCCAGGATTATCAGACAGTTGTTTTCTTCTGTGCTTATGTCTACAAACAATTTTCTCTGTCCTAAGGACAGCAGGGGTTGCTAAAACCAGACAAGATAAGTCAGCCATTTCTTGAAGTTGTCCTGGGGACCCGCAATGGCCAACATTAACTCATCACATATACTTCTTTGCTGCCTATTAGACTTCAGGTGTTGTTAGTGTCCTTCCAAGAATGGGCAATGGCTCCTCAAAGAGCTACACCAATGCTTTCTGGTCCATCAGGCAATATTAACACATAGCCTTTGGGCTGTCTCATCTGCTTCCACACCCATAAATCTGCTCTTTGAGCAGAGAGGCACTCTGAGATTTACTGTAAACTCAGAAAAGTCCTATAAACTTTGCCCAAATGCTCTGTAGGCAGTAGGGGCCTAAAAGTGTGTTGGACCATGGTCTCCCTAAGCTAATAAGAAGTGCAATAATTTATGAGGCTGACCCAAATATCTTGATCTTTGTTTCTTTCCTTTAATTGTTTATGTACTGATATGTAATTACATTCAAATTCTGTGCAAAAAGATTTCTTTTTAAAGAGGAGAAAGAAGAGGGAGTGATCTCCATGTACAACTCATGACTAGTGGTCTTCAAAGATCATCCTCCCTGTTAGAGTGATGTGTGAGTGAGCATTTGGCTCAAAGTACTGATGTTTGAACTATCATCATATCCATATTTTAGTTTCTGTAAATAACAATATTAGTTTGCTTTTAACAATTCCAACATTGCATTAGTGTCTAAATGAGGTACCATCAGTGTGAATAATTTTGGCTAGTCTTTGGTCTTGGAACTGAATTCTTCTTCTTCTTCTTCTCCTTCTCCTTCTCCTTCTCCTTCTCCTTCTCCTTCTCCTTCTCCTTCTCCTTCTCCTTCTCCTTCTCCTTCTCCTTCTCCTTCTTCTTCTTCTTCTTCTTCTTCTTCATGAGGATGAACCCAGGGCCTTCACAGGTTAAAAAACCATTCTACCAAGGAGCTACATCTGCACCCCTATTTATTTTTTTACTTTGAGACAGAGTCTTGCTGAGTTACCCAGGTTGACCTTGAACTTGGAATCCTTCTTCCTCAGCTTCTCAAATAGTTGGGAATTAACAGATGTGAGATACTGCACCCAGCTTGAAATTCTCAAGTACCACTGCTTCAATTCTTTGTAAAGAATTAACACAGTTCAAGTTTTGGTGAAGTGAAGAATGCCTGCTTCCTTGATTATATTTTCTCTTGCCAAGGTTCATAAAGACATTGAATTTCAATATTAATGTCCTAGTGGATAAACTTCAATGTGAAATTGAAATAAGGTCTTCCTGAATAGGCCTATGATCTGGAAATGGCTTCTCTATGCTCTCCTGAGACCCAGAGACTGTCTTGCAATGAAATAACTTTTCCTTACAGCTAAACTAAATATCTATAGCATGTTAGTCTTTTAAAAGCTGCACAAGCAAAACATTGCTTTGTCTTATACCTTTCCCTGCCACATAGCAGGCCCCAAACATTATAGAAGCAGTATTTATAGCTAAAGCCCCTGCTCAGAAGAGTCTCCATTTGTTATTTACACAGGTGACAAAATAGTAAAATCCTGGGAGGATGTTTGTGGTAAGAGGTGATATGCGCCCACCAAGGCTGTCAATATTTGGCTTTGCTTTGTTTCCTTTGGACAAACCTAAAGTAGAGTTGCCTTATATTATTATAGAGTATATGGTATATGTGATATAAAGACTTGTGTTTCCAAGGCAGTTTGAGAGCTCTTTCTGGAAATCCTGAGCAGATGATGTCGGTGCCTGATTCTGCTTTGTCTTACAACCAGGAGAAGAACTTTAGCATCATCAGACTGTGCAGACCCGCTCAAGGCCAAGGCAAACATATAGAAAAGATTTGCCTGGATGACATTCATCCCTACCAAGATTACCGAGGCCCACATCAGGGAAGCCCAGGACTTGGTGGGAACTGCAGTTTGTTAATATGTGAGGCAGGCACTGACATCTGACAATTGCTTGTGATTTCCATAAGCCAAGATGTGTTACATTGAGAAACTTCAACTCATTTTGCTCATGGCTTTTGTTAGTGAAAAGCAGCCTGCTGGCTTGCCATCCCAGAAATTCTTTTCCACAAAATATAGGTAAGAAAAAAAATAGTTTTATTATCGAATAAGCAAGTATTAAACTGGTGATGCAGGTGTTGGCTAAAGAAATCTCAGTAACAGAACTCTTATGCTTTCATATAGCTAAGCAGATAGGACCCATAACATACATATTCTCAAGGACACTCACTCAAATAAGAGGGCTTGACAGCACCATTTGTCCCACATCATTCATTCTAAGTGTTGGGGTGGTCATTTGTGTCAGTAAATTGCCTTGATTCAAAGGACAAATAAATATCCTCACATCTATATGACAACAGGTAGCTTTATAATGTGGAGCCCAGTGCCTAAGTTAGATTACTGCCTTCCCACAGAGTGGGGGTGCAGGCTGGTACCACTTTCCTCAGTACTTACCTTTCAAAGAAATGGCTGCTGAGTCATCAAACTGGCTGCAGGCTTACTTGTATTGTTTTGTTTTTGTTTGGTTGGTTTTTCTGAGACAAGTTCTCACCACGTTGCCTAGATTGGCCTTGAACTCATGATCTTCCTCCCTCAGCTTCCCAAGTAGCTGGGATTCCAGACATGCACTACCATGCTCAGGCTTGGCTAACATTTTTTTCTATTAATATTTACATACATTTCAAAGGGGCAGATAAAGAGTTTACAGTGACAAGTTTTCAAAGGAAATGCTCTAAGAAAAGGAGGGGGCTCTTTCCCTTTTTGATCTAGGAAACATTAATTTTGTTTCCTCTACTCCCCCATGTGTAGGGGGGCACAGGGCACAGTTGCAGGCTCAGCAGGGCTCTGTTCAAGGTGGACAATTACTCAATACCAGTCTCACACTTCAAAAGGTTGAGACCTAGTGAAGGTAGGCCTGGGTTGCAGTTTGTCTTGGTTCTCAAGCCAACTGACCCATGCACAATAAGGTCTCACTAAAAGCCTAAGGGGAGTGAATAATTGTCATAGGAATGTGAAAGTTGGAAAGGACTTTAGATGTCATTTAGTTAAGATCAAGTATAGGGATCCCTTTCCTACAGTCATCCTTAAATACAGTGCTTCCTAGAGCTACCTACTTTGATGTTGGGTAACTATTATAACATTTTTCATATCTTAATAAGATTAAAAAAGCAAAATTAGTATTTTCCAGGGCTAGGTCCTTTACCTACAACAATCCCCAGGAGTAGGTAGCTTATTTTACGTCCCAACAAGGGAACTCAAAACAGAGATTTTAACTAAAAACCCAAAGTCACACAGCTAAAAAGAAGCCATATGACTTTATCAGACACTTTCTTAAGGAAGGTCCTACTTTTACCCACAGGTTTTATAAGAAGCAACATCTCACTGTGTTTGGAGGGAGTCAATCCCCTTGATTCTCAAGCAATGGAGCTCTCTGAGAGTTTCAGCTGCCTTAGGTCCTCCTTGGTCTTAGGGAGACTGAGAGGTTTCCCTCATCCATGGTTTTCTCAGGAGGGTGACAGGGAAAGGATAAGCATGGGGACCACTGTCTACCAGCACCCAGGCACAGTTCTGCACAGTCCTGAGGGGACTCAGAGCCAGAGAGTGGCCTTTTGGACACCCTTGACCAGAACACCAATGACCACAGAATTTCAAACAGTCCTAAGGCTGAAGGTGACAAGGTTAAACAGAACAAGTGAGTTGAACATGCTTCACTGGAGAGGCCAGGGTGGACAATGAAGGAGGAAAGAAGGCACAATGAGAAGTGAACATAGGTGGCATTTAACAACTTATTTGAAAAAAAAATTAAGTACCTACTATTTGTCATTTTTAACAGAGATGTCAGTCTGAGGGAAAAACTCTTACATAGCAGTCACTTTCACAGTCCACCCTCTGAGCCAGCATCCTCTCCTGGCCACCTAGAGATTATGTGATCTGTGCTCTACTGGGAGGTCCAGAGTTCCAGGGGAGCTCCTGGGACAGCCCCACATAAAACCAGAGAGACCATCAACTACATTGTTTGAGGGACTAAAGGGTCTTAACCACACCAACATGTTTCTTGCCTCTGCCCTGGGACTTAGTCACACACTGCAAAGGATTAGAGCAGAAATGGTAGATAGACATCTCACACCCATGTGCGTAAACAGAAGACCTCCAATGCTGGTGTGTACACATGGCCTCTCTCTGGACAACTGCTTCCCAGGTGGGGAGTGGCCATTGCTCCAGGCCACACCAGACTTAACCTATGTATGCCTTTGAAGGCTGAAGAAATGAGCTAAATGATTCTATACCTAGTCTATAATCTTAAACACAAGGACACAGCATCCTGGGCCACTGTCACTAATACAAATTTGGCTATGGAGGGACTCTACAGAAGAAAATTCTCCTAAAATTTGGAGTATTGAATTCAATGGGAAGTGGATTTTCCTGGAATTTGTAGTGGTTGCCTATTTCCCAAAGAGAGACCCATGACATGGGACTACACTGTTTGATTATAGGGTCTAGAATACCTACCCAAACCAGGGGCAGATCTGAACAGGACCGAAATCAACTGCCTAGTAAATGACCTGTGTAAAGAAGATTACATGACAGCCTGAGAGCTAAGCCTTGAGTCTCATTCTTCTGTCTGTCAGTCTATCTGTTCACCCACCCCATCCGCTCAGCAAATTGTGTCAAATACAGGGGCCGCTTTCAGATCAGAGTATAGTGTAATGGGAGAGAGAGATAATTATAATCCAAAGGACAAGGCAAAAATAATAAAGAGGAAAGAAGACCCATATCTGCCTGCCAGATCAGGGAGGGCTTTCTGGAGGAGGTAAAAAAGTCTTCTGGGATGTCACTTCACTGGGTGGACAAGGGGAGGGCTTTCCAGACAGAGGAAACAGAAGGCACAGAGATGGAAGGCAGGAGCGGCAGTGGAGTAAGGAGGGGTGAGAGGCAGAGTGGGGCTGCAGAAATAGGTGAGGCCACAGCCGTGAGACCATTGCAGCCATAACCAGAAGAAAGTGAAGGTGACGTGGGGATTTGATTCTGGAGGAGGTGAAAAGCCACAACAGAATTTTCAGTGAGGGGTAGGGTGGAGGGAGATCAGAAGGAGGGCGGCTCTTGCAGAGTTCAGCACCTGTCACTAGCTGTGTGGCGGGGAAGCTGCCATGATCCTCCCTACTCTGGCTGTGATGGGAATCACTGGGCTGCCCTGTGAACTACTGCAACCATTCTGGAGAGGGGCACAGGAGACAGCTATCAAAATAAAAATTGCCCTGGCCCACTGGCCCAGCACCACCTTTGGAAATTTGTTCTGCAGAAATAAAGCTACCCATATAAAAGGAGGAAGGCAGAAGGATGTTTATTTTAACATTGTAGTGGCAAAAGAAAAAAAAAAGAAGTAACTTATCAGAGGGGGAAGGACCGTGGGATAGTATATTAAGTGTTCAGAGCATGGAATATTCTGACCTGAATGTATATCTATGACACATTCTTAGATTGAAAGGGGAAAAATACCTTGCATAGGAATGAATATGAGTAGTTCCAATTTTGTAATGATTTGAATATACTTGTACATATTTGTTTTATTTGTATGAACATAAAGAAAATTAGTAAAGGTTATTTATCAAACTGCTAAAAGAGTTACTTCAGAGCAATGGACTTGGAGGAGGCCACTTACCAATTTTTTCTCTCAATAGAACTCTATTGCATCACTCAAACATGTTTACATTTGTAATTTTAAAGAGTAAGATGCTAAAAATATCAACTGTGAAGTGTGCTAAAAATTCACATACTGCCTTTTGCATATCTGCAACAATGGGACTGTCACATATATATTGTGAAAAAGCCCTGCTGGTGTGGGAACCCAAATGTCACCTTCCTGAGCCTCAGCAGCTTCTCTGTGATGGGCATAATGAGTCCTCTCTCTGGGTGTGGGAGGAAGAAAGGACAGGCTACAGGAGGTACCAAGTAACTGTAAGTCCCTTCCCCTAATGGCCCCGATGGCCTTCATTCGCTCCTGAAAGACAACCCTGGTGATCCCAGCCAGTGCTGGTCTGCTCCTCTCTGAATATTTATCAACTTTAGCTTGTGTCTCTCCCTACCCTCAGCATTTGAATTATTTCAGTTAATTGCTTTATTCTGGGATCTCTCTGGAGACAAGACTATCCAGAATGTTCCTATCATGTACTTCCAGATCTGGTGCTCATACCCTGAAAACCATCATGAGGTTTCACAACATGGGTTTAACCAGTTGAGCTCCCCCTTTCTTCCAGACCTCCCTCTTGATGCTGTCTCCAGAGCTTCCTGGCTTCATAGGACAGGTCCTCCCTGTACCCTGCTGTCCTTTTGCTGGGGTATCTCTTTTTACCTGGAATATTGTCCCATCCCTGCACATCCAGTCAAGCCTTCCCACCCCCCTCTCTTTTTTGTTTAAATAACAATTATTGAGCTCCTACCATGAACCATGAGTTGTGCAAGGGGCTTTACATTATCTTCAGGCTTTGCAACAGTCCTGCTAAGTAGGTATTATTTTAGATCAGAAGTGTCATGCTCTGGTTTCCCATCCCAGTGGGAAAGCTCAGAATTCAGCCCAGGTTTGCCCTTAGCCTGGACTCAGGCTACTTTGGACCCCACATATAGCCCTGTACCAGCCAGCAATGGAAGGAGAACCACTCTTGTGGCTTAGGACCTAGTAGTGCCCCAGGTCACTCCACTGGTTTAGCCCCCAATACATAGAAATGCATCTACCATAGCAGCTCTGGGCACAGGATTATCACCTCAGAGCATGTGACTCCTCCTAGAGTCCCAGAATATTACAAGCCTGTTCCCTTCCCCTGTCCTCAGGCTTCTGCTGAAGTGGCCAGGATGCCAGGGATATCTCTGCCTGTTCCACTCTGACACCAGGTGCCTGCCAAGCCATGCTGGGGATGCTGGGCAAGTCTGCCTTTCTCTGAGGAGAGGGCACACAGACTTTCTTTCTCGCTCCTTCCCTCTTCTCTCTCCCTCATACAGAAATGTGAGATTTCAGGAAGTGGGAAGGGACGTAGTCTTCAGCTCTCGTGCTTTAGAAACTGTCTACCTCAATTTCCCTAATACAGAATGCCTCTATGAATCTTGATTTTAAAAACATTGTTTGCAGCATCTGGGCTAAAAAGGGGAGAATTCCTGGGCTGTAAGCAGGGAGATTTTTGTGGGGGGTTGCAGGAGCACGGCCTGGTGCAAGCAGTAGTATCATGCTTGTTCCCACACATGCTGTCTCCATTGAAAGACAAGGACAGCCACATTAAGCCCTGTGGGCTGAGTGCCCAAGAGGTGTACATCTCTCTGTCCCAGGCAGGTGTACTTGGAGCCTGGGTCCTGGCCTAAGGTTTTCTCTGGATCTGTGACATCCAAGAACATGGAGGCCCTGAGTTGTCACTGCCCAGTCCCCAGCCTCCTGGTCGTCTGAATATCCTGGATGGAGATGCCATGTGTGCCTTTCTGCTGACTCAGAGTTATTTCTGGTCCTGCTGTTCACGGCGTCCATGTGTCTGAGCTCCTCGGGACCGCAGGACAGGTGAAAGGCAGGGGAAGGACCATGTGTCAACTTTCCTTCCAGAGAGTCACCCCAAAACGAGGACGTCCTTGGGGTTGGACCAGCTCCACAGGACACTCTGAGCAAATTCCCATGATGCCAGGTGTCCTAGGCCAGCAGAAAATGGCTGTCCCCTCCCAGATCTAAGAGAGCAAAGGGATCAAGTTACCTCACAACCACTAAGCACAGTCCACCTTACTGAGCACCCTCAGACTTCTCAGTCCTACTCAGCAAGTAGAAATTCATAGGCAAGAACAGTTTGTTTTTCCTTTCCTGCAAAACAGAGGCCTTTTCTGGGGCCCCCTTGTGATAAAGATGTCGGATTATTACCAGACTTGTTTCTCAAGAGTAAATCTTCAAGAAAAGAGAACTAGAAGCCACCTTGCCTTTCACACAGCTGTAACAGTAGGGTGCCTTCTTCTCCACTGAAGGGAGTCTTGTCTCAGAGGCCTCCCAGGCAGGAGTGGGTGTGACCTCTATCAGTCACCTTCAGGACTCCCATTAGGATTCCTGGCTCAGTGGGCAGGACCTCCCAGAATGCTGGACATAGGCTCCCAAGAGTCCTCAGGGAGACAAGTGGGTCTCTTTCTAGACTGTGACCGAAATGGAAACCCAGAGCTTCAGCGCTAGGGGCAAAGTCTGTTTCAGAGTCAGCTCCTCTTCCCCCTGAAAGCCCAGGACTCCCCATCCATACCATCCCACCGCCCATGGTTTGCCCAACCTTCTTCAATCATCCTTTTCAAAAAATCTGGCCCATGGCCTTTTCCCTGAGGCTGTGATTTGATTGTGAAACTGACAGAGTCAGAGGGATGTAGGGACTCCTGTGCCTTAGCCCATGGTCAGAATTAACTCCAGGGTCTGGGTCTTTGGAAGAGGTGCCTGTCAATGCAGAGGAGAAATGAAGTGCTCCAACAGCTTAATGACACTCAAAGAGGTCCTCTGATGGTCCTCAAACAGCCTCCTGCCACCAACTGGTGGTCAAGTTCTCCAGGAGAGAACAGAGGAAGCAGATCAAGGACACAAGTTCAGAAACAGATAGTATGAGAGCTGCAGCAGGAAGAGCCGCTCTTCTGGAAACAGTTCACCACTAGCATGGCCTTGCCATGAGGGCTCCGCTGCCACCTGGCCGACTCCAGCTGCCTCTGTGAAGGGTCACAGAGCAATCCACAGTGTTTGTGGCAAGGCTTATGGGGAAGGGCAGCACTGAGAAGAGCGAAAGTTTGTGGATTGTTTGGCAACTGTCACTCTCCACACCCTTAAAGCAGAGCATCTGAAGGTAGAGATGCCACCCACACACAGTGAAAGAGAAGTGACCCCTGAGAGCCAAGCAAGCCAGTAAGCAAAGAGCAGGCCTTTGCCAGAGATGAAATACATTCAGCCCAAGTAGAAAGCCTTTTTTTGGCTTTGGTTTTGGTAGGGAGGAGGGTGGGAAAACAATTCCTTGACTCATTTTTTTCATTATATTCATGAATTAAAGAATGAATCTCTAGCAATGATATAACAGTTTAAATTGGGTTCAGTTTATTGGTAATTAATCAGCTCTTTTTGAAATCCTCAAAAATTTTAATTTTCTAGGTAGTTCGAGTCATTGATTTTGTACCTCTTTTGATGCTATCAAGTAAAAACATTCCCAGAAATAAGTGGAGTCGTCTCTATAAATTACAAGGAAAAGGAACCTGACGTTTAAGGTCCTAAGTGCAGCATAAAAATTCTACATTTATAGCTTTTTTCCCAACGAAAACTTCTGATTAATTATCAGATAGAGGCACTTTGAGCAGAGTACTTCTATGGTTCTGGCATCTCCTGCTGAGCTGTCCCTGCCTGTGTACAGGGAAGAGGGGGCTTGAGTCAAGGACAGACACTCTGCTGGCTTCTTTAACCAGGTACCATTATTTCCTCACACATGTGCAGTACCCACAGCAACTGACCTATACCTGCTCCTGGTCCACAGCCCTGGGTTTACTCTTCCAAACCCCTCTCACACTGGCTCTAGCAATTCTCCCTCTTTGGAGAAATAAAGCAGAGTTTCATAGCCTCACTGACCTTGAAGCGGGAGTCTGCCACGTCCTGTCCTGCTGCCTGCACACAGCCAAGAAGTGTAACAGGAGCTCTAGGCAGAGTCTGGCCTTGAAGAGACTCTCTCGTGCTGGGCGGGGCCTGCGGGGTCCATCCTGGCCAATCCTGTCTCAGACTCAGGAAGCACTGGCTCCCCCAGCTGTGCCCTTGACAGCCAGCCACTGACTCTTCTTCCACTGGGTCCTGGGCCTTTTCTGGCACCTGCCCTTTCTCTGAAATGGTTCTCTCCCCTATAAAGAGAAAAGGCAGAGTTGTGTCTGCCCCCTCCTACCCAGTTCCTCAGACTGCTCCCTTTTAGGCTCTCAGAGGGATTCTTGGGTCTGCAAGCTACTCGGGCCTGTAGGACCGGGCCTCAGGGTGAAAGGGCCAGCAGGAGAGGCTGTGTACCTGTTGGGTGACTTGCTTCTCCCCTCTGTCAGGAGCACCATCCTGGGGACCCTGTTAGCTCTGGAGAATGCACTTCTCAGGCCAAAGTTGAGAGAAAAGCTGTCTATAGCTGCTTCTCTCCAGCTGCTAATCAGGACCTCAGCCAGAGGCTAGGGGGACCTCCTTCCAGCTTATTGTCAGAGGCCTGGATTCAGAGATAATAGCAATCACATTTCTGTTCAGGATCAGGCCATCTGAAGTAGATGGCTACACTGTCTTGCCTTCTATGAGCTTAATCTACCACCCAGAAGGCCCTGCAGGCCATATCCCTGCTTAAAAATAGCCCTCCTTGGGACATCCACCATGAACCAGAAAGGTTGCCTGTAAATAGCAATGACCCACCAAGATTTTGGACAGCAGCCCTGCCATTTCAAGGGAGCCTGCCTAGGCCTCTGGTGACAGTCACGTACCTAGTTTCTGTGACCACGTGAACATCGCCAGCTGATTCCTCTCTCTCCCTTCTTAGGGCTCAGCCAGCCTCAGAGGGGATTATAGAGCTGGGGAATGGAGACTCAGGAATTATTCCTAACAAGGCTCTGTTAGAGTTTCAATTCTTTTCAATATGACCATGGCAAAAATGTAAACACCACACAAGATACTGATCAGGAGAGCACATGAGGAGGTCTTCCATGGTCTGGAAAGGTTCTTGACTTGAGGGGGTTATATGAATGGACCCACGTGTAATAATCCCTCATGTTGGGGAAACCTGGAATTCAAGCACTTTTTTGTATATTGGTTTCCTCAGTTAGTACACATATGTCATCACTGTGTCCTAACAGAGTGATACCCTTTCAAGTGATATATACTCGTGTATTTTCTAGGTTCTTCTATGTTACTTCATGAAAATAATCACAGATTGGGATTAACCAAGCAGATTTCATGATCCTGCAGAGTCAGGGTTCCAGTGTGCATATTTTGTAAGCTTTCCCTGGGGGGCACAGGCAGTGAGCTGGAGGACTGTGGGCCTCAAGAGCTGCTCCAGAGACTGGGCTATGCTGGCTGGTAGGGTTGCGGGGGGACAGTGAGTTCTTAGTTCTTCTCAAAATACCTCTTTTGTGCACACACTTATTTCAAAAACAGTTCCAGTAACCCTGTAATAGCCCAGCTCTGAGATCCAGAAAACTGTGAGGCTCTTGAAGGGCACAGATGTGCAAATTTTAAAGAATGGTAGTTACGGTGAAAATCTCTCTTTTTCTTTTTCCTATAATTCTTTACTAATGGACATTTAGGGCCTCCTCCACATCTCTTACCTCAACTGCTTATATTTTATACTGAGTTTACACATGAATGGGTCAAGGTAGAAGCTGAGATGTTGTTGGAAAAAGAGGCTGCCTTCCTTCAGTCGGGGCCTGGTCACTTTCAAGGTTATTAGGAGGGAGTGGCACCTAGACTCACAGCAGAAATTCCAAAATATCTGAAAATCCTTCAACCACAAGCCCCATGACATGCCCTTTCTTCCTTTCTTATCACTGCCCACTCCCTTCAAAGCTCCATGGCTCTAGTGTCCAGTGTAACCAGTGGCTGGCTTTTACCATATCCCTTGCTTTAAAAGAAATCTCCTGTCCTGGGCTTATTCTCTTTTCTATTCCGGAATCAAGCTGGAGTGTGCATAGAGTAAAACTCAGATCTGACCATGCAGGCCTGTGGTTTGGCCGAGTAATAGGATGAAGGGAACCCAGTTCCCTGCAACCCCATCAGCCTGGACCGTTCATGCCAGAATTAGAAAGAAGTTAATTGGGCAGCAGGGATCCCTCTGCTTAGTTCCCTTTTGTGCTCAACAACTGCATCCTGGTTCCTTCAGCTCTAAATGTGAGGACAACTTCATCTACTTGACGGAAATGATAGTAGACATATGTGTATATATTAATAATATAATATTATGAATATATATCTATCTATATATATATATCTATATCTATATCTATATATCTATATCTATATCTATATATATATATATATATATATATCACTCCATGTAACCATTGCAGTAATTGTAGGAATAGACATGAGTCTTGTTTTATGGATAAGGACAACTTCAGACAGCTCAGGAGCCCATCAAGGTCAGAACTAGTAATGGCTGAGCCAGGATTCCACTGCTGCAGCTTCTTCGTCTCCGCAACCTGTCAGGAGCATGGAGCTGCCCTGGATGAGCTGAGGTGTTCTGGGCAGTAGTCAAGCATGTGCTGTGGATCTCACAAGACCAGTGAAAGACTAGAAAGTGAGTGGGACTAAATGATCTCCATTTTTTCTGAAGTCCCCCGTTCTCTGATACTTTGGTGTCAGCAACATGTGCTTTTTCTAATCTGTTTTCCACCCTGAACTTTAAAAGAATAACTGAAAAAGCTCATTGTTATCAAGGAGACAATGTAGAAAAATAGGGCAAGAATAAAAAAACTGATGAGATTTCCAAGTATTCAAGAAAGGCGCAGTTTAATTTGCATATAGGCATAACTTACACCTCACTTGGCAAATGTTAGGCCACAGCACAAACTCCTCTGTCGGAATCACAAATATCAGCAGATTTGCTAAGTACTGGACACAATATGCTTCTCCAACTGACGTGTTTCTCCATCACACGCACACACACAAATAATAAAGAAATACATTTAATTTCTCTGCAAAAGAGAGCTGAGGATGGTAATCAGGTTACCTCACATTTGGAAAGCACTTTACAGTTTACATTCTAAGCCATTTTGTCCTCATGACAGCCCTGTGAGGTAGACAGCACAGAAATCACGATAAACCCCATTTTACAAATGAGGAAACTGAGGCTCAGAGAGGTGTAAACACTGGCCTAAGGTGTTCCAGCTAGTGGATGCAGATTTGGGCTAGGACTCAGGGCAGGGATGCCTCGTCCAGTGCCCTTTCACAACCGGCTTTCTAATGAAAGTTGAAATGGATTGTGTGAAAGACAGTGGTTCAACATCATTAAGTAGAACTATCATTTTTCTCGAGCAGATTAGATCAGTACAATCAATCCTAATGTCAATGTCATGCTGTGTGGCACCTGAGATGAATGATTTTTGGAATCATTCACGTGTTTACACCTAGTACAAGAAGACTGTGTCCCACTTTTACTCTGCCCTTCTTAATTTTAAGTCACCAGTGGGCACTGAGAACTGACATTTTGATTAGATTTATTACCAGGAATCATACAGTGGTGTCTGTAAACAAGTCAATATTTAAACTTACAAAATTTATTACATAAATGAAAATGAATCTCGTTTACTGATTCCTTCTGCCAGTGGACATGTAATCTGGCCATAAACAAGAGATTATCTTTTTCTTGTATTTATTTAATTTATTTTATTTTTTCAGTACTGGAGATTGAGCCCAGGGTTTTACTCATGCAAAGCAAGTGATCACCAACAGAGCCACATCCCCAGCCCTTTTTATTTTGAGACAGGATCTCACTAAGTTACCTACACTGGGCTCAAACTTGTAGACCTCCATCCTCAGCTTCCTGAGTAGCAGGAAATACAGATGTATGCCACCACACCCAGTGTAAAGTTTTTTGCAGGTTTTAAAAAAACTTGCTCTTGAGTTCAAAATAAAGAGAGAGATTCTTTTTCAGAGGGAATAAAATGAAACTTTGAAAAGTAAGGAAATCCTTTGCTTACAAATAAAAGTTAACTTTATTAGGAATAACTTCTTTACTGCATTACTTCTTTTAGTTAAGAACTTAAAAGCTGACAACTCCTTGCTGGCCCAAGGTCTTGTCTCACAATGTGAGAGAAGAGCTGCTGATTCACCACACCTTCCAAATAGGCACATAATGGATTTTCTTTTCCAAATTATCCAGTAGCCATGAGTTTCACTTGTCTATAAGCAGTGCCCTAAGGTCCTCTGAAATTTGCCAGCAATGGAGATATTGTGAGAGCAGCTTGAAAATACTGCAAGAGCAGTTTAAAATTTCCTCTTTAAATTCCTTCACAGAAACACTAAGGAAAAGTGACAATGTTCTATTTCATGCCTGACTCTGTCAGAAAGTATATCAGCTTAGGTAAAAGACTTCTTTCTCCCTGTGGCAAAACTGAATGTCTTAGTTAATAACCAAAGGCATCCCCTAAAAACCTCAAGATGACTCTATTGACAGCATAAAATGTGAGTATTCATTTGAAAGCATGAAATTGGATTTTACTTCTGAGTTACTGGGTTAAGTTTGTAGTATACATGTTTGTTACTTGGCTCATAGAGGCTGACCTCCTACTCCTAGAACCGGTCTCCCGGAATAGAATATAGGGGGACTGAGCCTGGCAAGCATGTGCTGTGTGCCACAATACACACAAAGCTTGGGAGGAGAGGAGGATCAAGACTTTAACAGTCAGAAGAGATGACATAAATTGCTCTGGAGAATTTCAAGTGTGACCAAATTGAGGATTTTTGTTGTTGTTGTTGTGTTGTTGATTCTTACTTTAAACATGTGTTTCTATCTTAGCTGACCCACAAATAGTGCAGCTTGTCAAAGGGAACTCTCTTGGAGGTGGAGTTCTCTCTCTCTAGCTGTAGGAAACGAAACAGGAGGACTATGTGACTCAAGATAACACTAAAAGTCAGCATTGAACTCAATAAAATGCTAAAAGTCATGTCTGACCACTGGGAGGCACTTCCAACATGCTATAGAAATTAGGCTCAAAAGTTTTGTCACTGTGAGGAAAAGCTGCATTGCAAAAGAGGAGGAGCATTGGAAACTCCTCTCATTTTTTTTTTAACATAAAAATGGCAGTGCCTCTGGAACAGCTGGGTCAGAGAAACAGGGTTCAAATTTCCAAGGAAAGTGCACATGGAGGCATCCCTTCCCCTTCAGAAGGCCGTGGGACTCCAGGGCAGGGTACAACTCATTGACTTTTCCATGTGGTGCTTTGCCTGAAGCTAGGTACCGGGTATGTGCGTGGTCCTCTCATGAATTTGTCCTGGTTTTTGTTCACCTTCCAACATTTTTTTTCTTTTTGAATCAAGAAAGCTAACCTTTGCCTAGCTTTTCTTTTGCAAGAACATGAGGTGTTTGATGCAACTGACACATATTTTTTCAAACCCTCGGTTTCTGAACACTGAGAAATAAATCACAAGGTGTGCATGGTTAGAATCCAACAGCCATGCTTCTCATCATGCATCAAGATGCAGTCAATCTCTTGTCTGAAACTAAAGAGAACAAACAAGCAATTTTTTAAAAAAGAAAAAAGAAAAGTAAAGCATCCATAATGAACCCTCCTTGGGCCTAATGCTACACTGTTGGCTAATATGAGCTACAGAAAATATTTTTGGAATGGTTTTCATATATTATAAATACTTTCTTTTCCTTATTTGATATTTCACTATGTAGTATGTACAGAGATGGCCCTTACTGTGCAAAAAAAAAAAAAAAAAAAAAAAAAAAAAAGTACCTTCTTTACTTCTATGATACGTTATCAATGCCAGCTCTTTCATGGGGTCTTAAGAGCTAACGGAAATTTATTAATCAGCTGTTAGCTCTACCAAAAAATTAAAGTGCAAAGAAGAGGGAAAACAGCCAGACAGATCAATTTTTCATTGTTAGCATCAATAAGCTTCATGCTTTCAAGAGCAAATGTCAGGTACAACAGGCTCAGGTAATAATAACTCTGTCGTGTTTTCTTTTTTCTTCTTTTAAAGCAGTAGTCTCCCTGAGAAGAGAAGAGGGAGGTAAACGATAAAATAGCCCTGTTTCCTCTACAACTGACAATCTCTATAAAACTGAGGCCACTTTCCCAGCCATGGGCAGCAGGATTAACCTCTGAAATTGGCTTTCTGCCGTGAGAGCTTTTGGGTGATTGGGCCCTTTTCCCATACAGTTACAGAATTCTCACTCAGAAAGATCTCAAAATCATTTTTAAACAAAGATGGCTGGGGTGGAGAAGGACTGTCTACCAACAGCACATGGAAGTGTGGGTTTTCAAAAGAAAATCCCACAAAACAGTTTTTAAAAAATACAATCCATGCTCATAGTGAGCCTTTAAAAAAAAAAAAAAGGTTTGTGTAAATCAGAAGATTCCTATCATACTATCAGAAAAAAGGAAACAAGCAAACGAGGTACAAAGATGGTTTTTAGGTATATATTTTCACTTATCAATGAAACCCATTATTCCCCATAGCACTTGGTGGCCTTTGATCTTGTTCCACAGTTTTGTCGGTGAGGTGGCATGCACCTTTCTGCAAATTCTGCAGCTGCCTCTCCAAGGGGGTAGCTTCTTGGGACCACCAATCTCAGGAAGAAGCCCCCACCCTCACCCCAAGACGGCCACAGACTGAAATCCTCTGGGGCACAGCCTAATGTTTTTAATTAAGGAAACGTTACCAACAAATCCACTTGAGTTTTATCTTTTTTTTTTTCCTGTCCTGTTGCCTAAAGACTGAAAAGGCAGTTTCAGAACATACCATTCCTCAAATATAAATATTTATAATGCACTGAGAACCATGCACATGCTGTAGACTGGCACTGCTGATGTGTTGGCCCTAGAGAGGAGGCTTCGGCTTTCCTGTGAAGCTTGTAATGGAAAGAAGTGTCATGGAAGCAGTTAAATCCTAGGAAAAGATTGGCAGTTGTGCCCAGGCCAGTGAAGTGCCAGAGAAACATCACAGGTCTTTTCTGCAGGCCCTTGTCCCCAAGTTCTAACAGAACATGGGGCAGAGGGAAATTTACCTTCTTACCAGCTTCATGAAAGTGGCTACAAGCCTCTCCCATCTTACATTCCCTTACATAAAATGCACCATCAGCTTTACAGTATCAGTCTTTTCATCTTCCCACCCAGGGCTGAAGCAGCTGACTTTGACCCACACAGCTGGGGTTGGCTCAGTCCAGTTCCATCTTCTTCAGTGGAGACAGGAGACTGGCTTCACCTTTCCCCAGTCCCCGCTGCACCGTGTGAGGCATGGCATGCACAGTTCTGACTGTTCCCTTTCCATGGAAACGCCGAGGTCTCGGGGCAAGGCCAGATCTTCAAGCAGGGAGTCGAGGTTCAATTTTTAGTGACAGCTCATAAAGCGTATCTTCATCTATGATGAGGGCTTTGTCAAGCAAGTACTGTGTGACCTGAAAAAAAAAAGACATTGCAGCTTGCATTTCTTTCAGAACACCAGTAAAGACCTTTCTGAATGGAATCTGACACATTCAGCATTTTCTCTTAAACATTTAAAATTTTTGTATTACTAAAAAATGTTGTGAATATATTTGCTTTTATTTTAATCAAACATGTCTAGTCATTTCCCACCTCTGTCCCAGGTAGCTTCCCCAAGAGGCACCACTGTTACCATTTGGCATGTATTGTCTCCCAGATGTGTTACTGTATTTTTACAGACATTACACTCACTTACAGAAACCATTTCCCTTGTTCTCATAGATGACATTATGAGCTACATTGTATTCTGCTTTCCTCTCTTAATTGTAACTTATGGAGTGCTCCCATGTCAATATAGAGAGCTCTAACTGTGGTACAGTATTGATAGTGCAATATACTAAAGTTTCTTTAATGCTCTATATCGATAGACATTGAGTTGCTGTCTATATTTCACCATTACGCAGTTACAGGAAAATCCTTATTAGCAAGCTTCCTGATGCTCATATAGGAACACTTTGCTTGGGTAGGCACCAGCAATGAAATGAAAGGAAATGACACTAGAAATAAAGATTTAGAGGGATAGGGTGTTCTCCATGAAAATATTTTCTTATTTTTATTGAGATATACGTAAGTGATATTAAAAGTTTGATCAGTTTTGACAGTTGTATGCACCCATGTACGTTACATACATACATACACAGAAGCTCCTCCATGCACTTCCCAATCTGCTCCAGAAGCAGCTGCTGCTCTGATTCCTATCACACATTAATTTTGTCTTCCCAGGAACTTCATATAAATGGACATACAGCATAAGCTCTTTTCTGTCTGGCTTACTTCACTTGAGTGTTAACGTTTTGAGATTCATGCATGTTGTGGTATGTATCCGTAAATATTACTGATTGGTGAGCAGTGTGCCATTGTAGAAATATACCACAGTTCACTTACCCATTTATCTGTTGATGGACACTGGGACTGTTATGGACATTTTACATGAGTTTTTTTTTTAATGGGCATATCTTCATTTCTCCCTTGGAGAGAAATGGTTGAGTCATAATACATACTTAACATTCTAAGAAAACTCCAATGGCAGTTTTCCAAAATGGGTGGGTGATCTTACTCTCACCAGCAATGCATATAAAAGTTCCAGCTGCTCGGTGTACAAGTTTTAATTTTAAAGGATGATGTAATATGACTTTCAAAGTTAGTAATCCTACCTGTTTTCCCATATCCTGACTACTGTTTATATTATCAATCTATTGAATTTTTCCTAATCTGGCAGGTGAGAATGATATTATAATTTGCAAATTTTATTGGTGAAGTTGAGCATTTTTCAAATCTTCATTGACCGTTTTTGTTTCTTCTGCGAATGAAATGCTCAGAGTTCTCAATTTTTCTACTACATTGTTTATGTTTTTCTTATATATTTATACAAATACTTTTGTTTTGTTTTATATGTTGAAAATATTATCTCCTAGTCCACTGCTGGCATTTTGACTTTGTAAGTAACTGTCCATTGTCATCCATTGTCATACGGAATGACGTTTTCATACAGTAAATTTCATGTAGTAAACTTTATCAAGCTTGTCTTTTAAAGCTTTTGCATTCTGTAAAGAATGGTCTTTCAAATCTAAAGGGCATAAATGTTGCACACTGTTTTTTATTTGAATATTTCTTTGTATATCTAAGTAAAAAAGTCATCTGAAATCTAATTTTGCAAACGGTATAAGATGCAGAGTTCAAATTCCTATTCCACTTAGTAAATGATCAGTTTCTTTCTGGAACTTTTGGTAAGTTTCTTCTTTATCCCATATTAGATTTTCATATTGATAAAATCTGTGTCTGGACTTCAGTCCATTAAATTTTTATTCTTATGGGAATATCATCCTGTTTTATTTACTCTATCTTTAGAATATACATTTGTATTTGGAAGAAAAAATTCTCACTTCCTGTTCTTACTTTTCACAAAGTTCTCATCTTTTTTTTTCTACTTAAGGTCCCTTATGAATTTCAGAATAAGTTGGTCAAGTTCTATGAAAAGCCATATTGAATTTATATTAAGATTTCAATGAATTTACAGATTAAATTGAGAACATTTAAATAATAGCAAGTCTTCTGATTCATAAACTTGATTTAGCTATATAATCAGTATCTCCTGCATGTACTTCAGTTCATAAAGGTCTTATACACTTCTTGTTCCACATAATCCTAAGCATAATAGATTTGTTTCTTTTTTTTAATGAGAGTTTTATATTATATTTCATCCTGTGTTGAAAATTGTTGGCTTTCATGTTAGGTTGCTATGCTTCTTTAATCAGATTTTTCCTGGATTTTTTAGGGAGCTGATTAAATCATCTGTGAATTATAACATTTAATTTTTACTTTCAAATTTTTTATACCTTTTACTACTTTTTATTGCTTCATTGGCTTGGCTATTTTTTTCAGCTCAAAACTGAACAGGAACAGTGACAATGACAACCTTGTTTTTCATCCTGACTTGGTTTAATTCAAGAGGCATTTATTATCTACTACTGGGCAGGCACTGTGCAAGATGCTGGGGGGATACAAAACTAAACACAAGAGGCATGGCTCTGACCCTCATGGATGTTACACATATACACATAAGCAAACAAATACAGGTAAAAATGGCAACTCCAGAAGTAAGTGCTGGAAAGTAGAGGTACCTAGTGCAATAAAAGCTGAAAAGTGAGGAGCGCCTGAGAAAATGAGAGTTAATTTGTGAACAAGTTAAGTGTGCAATGCAGAAGGAAGGGCACCCCAGACAGAGATATGGAAAGCCCTTTAGCAAACACATATAAAGCAAAACTTAGGGGCCTATTAAAGAGTCTGTTTCTCACTGTTGGAATGGACATTTAAAGATATGCAAACATAGGGTAGGGCTAGGATGATTCATATGTAGAATTGGAATCTTCAGTATGAAGTTGGGTGTATCTTAAAACAAATACATTTGGTTACACATGGAAGTATTTATGTGTGGACAGACATGGGTTAGAAAACACACATACATTTCTGTGTTCTGTCAGCTCGGAGCGCCTAAGAGAAATGAACCTCTGAAGTATGCGCACCAAGAGTCCATATGGTTCCTACTATCATTCTTCAATACAAGGAGTTAGAGTTTCAGGAGAAATAACTGATTCTAGCATTGGGGCGAGAAATACATAAGATCAGCCTGGAGTATCTTACAGTAGCAGCAAATTATTAAGACCTCAAAAAAGAAAAGGAAAAATAATCCCACACTGATAGGGGTTCCTAAATGAAATGCAATATGAATGAATCCTGAAACAGAGAAATTACATTAGGCAAAAAGTAAGGGAATTCTATCCTCAAAAGACTGGCAATGGAACCACCATATGACCCAGCTATCCCACTCCTTGATATTTGTCCAAAAGAACTAAAATCAGCCTACTACAGTGACACAGCCACATCAATGTTCATAGCAGCACATTTCACAATAGACAAGTTATGAAACCAACCCAGGTGCCCTTCAACAGATGAATGGATAAAGAAAATGTGGTATATACCCAATAGAGTGTACTTGGTCATAAAGAAGAATGAAATTATGTTATTTGCTGGTAAATGGATTGAACTAGAAACTACTATGCTAAGCGAAATGAGACAGACACAGAAAGTCAAAAGTCAAACGTTTTTTATCATATGTAGAATATATAGAGAAAATAAGAAATTAAAAGAAAAAAGAGGTGGATATCAAGAAAATAGAAGGACGATCAGTGGAGTAGAGGAAGTGGATAGAGGGGGCGAGAGTAGGACCAGGAAAAGAAAGGAACTGTGGAAAGAAACAGACCAAATTATGCTCTGCACATGTATGTATGTACCTCAGTGAATCCCACATTTATAAAGCACCAATTAAAAAAACAATAAATAAAATAGAATAGAAGGAAGACCACTAGGTTAAAAGAAGGGGAGCCAGAGGAAAAGGTGGAGGGAAAAAAATGAAGTACTGTGGCATTAAAATGAAGCAAATTATATTACGTGCATGTATGAATATGTCAAAATGAACCACACTATAATGTATAATTATAAAGCCCTAATAAAAATATTTTAAAAAGTAAAGGAATCTGAATAAACTATGATCTTCAGTTAATAATCATGTATCAATATTGGTTCATCAATTCTAACAAATGTACTATATTAATGATATTAATGTTAAGATGTTAATGATAGAGAATTATGACTGGTGAGGTAGGTAGAAATTTTTGTATTACTTTCTCAATTGGGATATCAGATAGCTAAAACTCTCTTGAAAAAGAGCCTTTTTTGAAATTTGTAGATGGACACAATACCTTTATTTTATTTATTTATTTTTAAGTGGTGCTGAGGATCAAACTCAGTGCCTCATGAAGGCTAGGCAAGTGCTCTATCACTGAGCTACAACTGCAGCCCCTAAAGATAATCTTTCAAAAAAAAAGAAAAAGAACAGTTGTGGTTGAAATGGAGAGAGAAGTGGGTGTGTCATGCGAAAAGAATCAAGAAAAGCCAGGGCCATGTAAAGCAAGACTTCTTAGTAATGTTAGGAATTTTCCTTTTTTTTTTTTTTTCCAATCCTAAGAGTAATGGGAAAACAATGAAATGTTTTGTGTGGGGCAGGGGGCATAAGCCACTTTGTATTTCAGAGAGCTGTAATTTGCAATACAGATTTTGCATTCTAGAGTGCTTGGAGGGCTAGGGATGTAGCTCAGAGGTACAGCACTTGTTTAGTATGTGAGGCCCTGGTTTGATCCCCAGTCGCGCACACATACACACACACACACACACACACATACTCACACACACACACACACACACACACACAAGTAGAATGTTTGGTGTGGGAAATAGAAGAAGAGGGGAAGATTCACATGAAATACAGGATGTAAAAATCAACAGAACTTTGATGATAGCTGATGTTCTTTTTGCCTTCCTTTATTTATTTATTTTTTCTTTCAGGCTTATTGAAGATTTTCTAGTTTATTGGTCCTTTCCATGAGTCAGTCTTGGTATAACTGATCAACTCTATTGTTGTCTTCTAATTCATTAATTGCCACTTTTTTTCTTTCTTAATTCCCTCACAACGGCAGTGTTTTACCTTTGGCTGATGGTCTATTCGGTAGGCAGTCTGCTGGAACTGTCGTATCTCTCGGATAATGTGTGATATCTAACAGGAGGAGAGAAAAACAGCAACAGTAACAGAAGCAGAACAAAGTTATTTCCCTGCAGCGCAAAGCACTCTTCTGGGGCTTCTTCCCAAGGGCCCTTCCTCCAGTAGGTGAAGCCCATTTGATGATTTTCTATGCGTGGGATTTTCTTATCCTAGGAACTGTATGAGATTCCAACAGCAAGAAGATACTGAATCCAAAACTGGAGGAGCAGCTGGCACCAGGTGGCCACAAGTTTGGGAGAGGGACATGTTGGGTACTACTGCCCATGGGCTCCTTGCTTCTAACTTGGTGCTCAGAATCTGATTGTCTAACAAGAAGCCTTCAGCATCTGCCTACCATGGGTCAGTCTTAGAACGTCATCCTTGAAATTGTATTCCTCATCCCCTTGACCCAGATAGCAGATATTTGCTGTTGGCTAAAAATCTCAATTAGCCAACAGCAAATATTAGTCCTAGTCTCCCCACCTCTTCTCCCTTGAGATTAAAAAGCAAACATTGACTTTGTTACCAAGCTTCTACTCTGTAAGCCACTAGAGTCATAAACACAAGCCAGTTATGAAATTGTCACCTACCATTCTCATTTTGGAGAAATTGACAAGGCCTTCTTCGGTAAAGTTGGGTGTTCCTTCTTCAATAAATGCCAAGTCTGTCAAGTACATTCCAAGGTAAGGAACTGCTGGGGGGTTACAACTGCAAGACCAAGAAGTATTTGTTCTCACACTCATTTGCATGAATATCCATTTCCCTCCCCAATTTAAACAGGAAGCAACTAAGCTGCTTCCATCCTGAAGAACAAAGACTTTTTATTGCATTGTCAGATGCACACTCATGATACGCACATTTTAAACAAATTTCACGATAGAATACAATACAAAATTACAGCCCATGCTTTACAAATGTGAGACAATGGCATATCCCAACAACAGGATGACTTAGGGACAAATATAAGATGTTTGCTAGCAGGAATTGTTTGCAGTACTTGTAAGTTGTCCATACTTCTTGGAGGGGCAGAAGCATGTGGGAAAACAAACCCCTTTGCTCTCACCTTCCTAGTGGATGAACACCACAAAGAAAATCATTGTGATCAAAGTCTCACACTATAGTAAACTTGTTCTCTGTTTAAGTTAGTACTTCAATATTTTAGAAGGTAGAGACTTAACCAACATTATAGTTACTCACTAAAGGGAGTCACCTGTTTTGTTTTTGGTGGGGAGTGGAATACTTGGTCTCCTGGAAGAGGTCTGAGGCTAAGAATACGGACTTTTGGTGCAGAAAGAACTGGGCTTTGATCCTAGCTGACCAGTTACTCAGTGGCAGTGGGCAAACTCTCTGAACTGTAGTGCCCTCATCTGTAAGATGAAGACAGAAAAGCTTACCTCTTAAATTTGTTGTGAGATTTAAGTAAGATGCGTCAAGGGGCTGGGGCTGTAGCTCAGTGGTAGAGCACTTGCTTAGTATGTGTGAGGCACTGGGTTCAACCCTCAGCACCACATAAAAATGAAATAAATAAAATAAAGATATTGTGACTATCTATAGCTAAAAAATATTTTTTAAAAAAGATGTGTCAAGTACTCAGCATGGAGCCTGTCTTTCAGTAAACATCCAGTAAATAATTCTTATCCTATTATTGTTGCTGTTACTATTGTTGTTGTTATCACTGTTACGCTTTCTTTCACTCATACCATCACAAGACTAATGTTTTTCCAGAGTGAGTCAAGTTCATGTGCTACAACTTGAGAAAACTAGTTGCAAGAGAATATATTCTATGGTGTGTGTGTGTGTGTGTGTGTGTGTGTATGTGTGTGGAGAGAGAGAGAGAGAGAGAGAGAGAGAGAGAGATCTAGAAATAAAGGGCCAAAAATAAATAACAATAATCACATGTGCTGGAATATTTAAATTTTAAAAAAATCACAGGAAATCGTTGTACTTAGATTAGAAAATACTGACTCAAGAAACTTTTTACAGTAACATTTTCTTCTTACTTGGAACAATCTGCATACCATGAGTACATCTGTAAGATCCTCACTATATCCACAGTGTTCCAAGTGAGAAGGAAAAATCCAAAATACTAAAGACAATGGAAGTCATTTTCTGTTTGCTTTTCTCTTCCAGCAATGAAGGAGGTGGGTCACCACTCATAAACTTTTAAAAATTAGGTAAACATATTTATAAATTGTGAATGACTTAAGATAGACATACTTTTTAAGGGTTTCTCTGAGATTTTTAAACCTTCCTTCAGATGAAACCGTCTTCTGAAGTTTGTCCATTAGAGCTTTCGTCTAAAACAGAAAGAAAAAACTTAGTTTGTCATGAGAATCTCATGGCTTCATAAGATACTGTTTTTAGTCAGCCTTTTCACTTCTGTGACCAAAATACCTGAGAACAATTTTAGAGGAGGAAAAGTTTATTTGGGGGCTCACAGTTTCAGAGGTCTCAGTCCATAGATGGCTGACTCCACTCCTTAGGGCCCAAAGTGAGGCAGAACATCATGACAGAACAGTGTGGCAGAGGAAGGCAGCTCAGGACATCACACCGGGAGCAGAGAGAGAGAGACTCCCCTCACCATGGACAAAATACAAACCCCCAATGGGCCCTCAATGACTCACCTCCTCTAGCCACACCCTACCTGTATAGTTACTGCTTACTTAATCCCTATTAGCAGATTAATGCATTGACTAGGTTAAGGCTCTCTTAACCCAATTATTTCACCTCTAAACTTTCTTGCATTGTCTCACACATGAGCTTTTGGGAGACACCTAATATTTAAACCACAACAGATAGTGAGCTGCCAGCTCTCTTCTACAGAGGCAGGTGCTGAAACCTTCACCAGAACAAAGGTCATCGTGTAATATGATTTCAATGCAGAGGCAGGGCACAATGTTGGCATGATTAAAAGAAAAAAGAACAACTTGGGGAGAAGAGCAAGTGCTTCTCTGCACACATTTAGCCATAAAGAAAGAAAAGTGTTTAGAAAAGAAAAATTGTAATGCACAGAAAATTAAAGAACTTGAAGAACTGGAAAAGCATGTGTAGAACATAGAATATTAAAGGAAAGGTCTCATGTCAGGGAGTTTTCACACGAATCTTTTTTGTATTAATCTCTAAACGATCAAAGTGCATATTTGGTTGCTTTGGCATTGACTGAGCAATATCTTCTGCTCTAAATTCTTTGTTTTATGATAATTATCATGAATTTGTTAAAAAAAGTATAACAGATATTTACTAAGAAAGCATATGGTTGTTGATATTGGTCTGGAGTTTCTTCCATGGTAAGGTGGCCTTTGGGGATAAGAACCTGTTTCTGGTGATACTCACACCCAGGCTGCCTGGCTGAGCCCTGATGCCTCAGATCCTACTGGGTAAAGCAACTGGCAAGCCCAAAGCAAAGCTGCTCTCCCCCTGAGCCTCAGCCTAGAAAGGAGTTGCACAGTTCCTAGTAGCTTTCAGAATAATGCCAACAGTTCCCCCATCTTGGTTTCTGAAGGCTCTGGGAGGCCTCTTTCTTGGCCCAAGGATGGCCTTAGCTCAAAGAAGTTGCAGAAGTACAGTCTGTTCCACCTCCACGTAGAGGGCTCCAGACTGCAGATTCCACCAGGCCTTCTGGATCCCCTGGACAGATCTGAAGGGACAGCTGCAGAACAGATGGTGCACCCAATTGCCTGAAGCAGACATATCCGCAACTAGGCCCAGAGTGAGGTGCTCTGCCACAGACACAGCCTCTTGGGAGGACAGTACATCAACTCGTGCTAAGGTCACCAGGGGTGACTCACACATGTGGTTGAAATAGTGTAATCTATTTAATGCCTCCTCAGGTGTTACATCAAAATTTGAAACAGATTTAATATTAGCCTATCATCCCTATCCCTTGGTTATCCCTAAATTTGCATCCTCTCAAAGTCAACTATAGAGAAGCCTGGAAGCTATCTTAAAGTTTGGTGATTCCTTGGTGCCAGTTTCAAAGGAATAAAGAAACAGGGAAGAGAAGGAAAAGGAAGGCTGAGGCGTGACTTACTGACCCTAATGAAGTGCTGCCAAGTGTGTAACAGGATGATACGCTCTGTTCAGCCAACACCTGATCCTTGAAGGCAAAATAGCCACTACACTGGGGTTGGTGTCCAGCTTTTGGGTTCTCACATAAATGGTTTTTTTTCCCCCCTCCTTTGGTACTGAGAACTGAACTCAGGAGCACTCAACTACTGAGCCACATCCCCAGCCCTATTTTGTATTTTTCGTTTAAAGACAGTGTCTCACTGAGTTGCTTAGTGCCTCGCTGTTGCTGAGGCTAGCTTTGAACATGCGATCCTCCTGCCTCAGCCTTCTGAGCCACTGGGATAAGTGTTTAAAGTCCACTTAAAAAATAGCATTCTGATTCCCACTAATTATAAAAACTCTCAGAAAACTAGGGAAAGACGACTGCTTCCTTCATTTTATAAAAAGCATTTACAAAACAAAACAAAACACTGGATTACCAGGTTGGATGGTGAAAGACTGAAAGCTCTGCCCCCAAAATTGAGAACAAGGTAAGGATGTCCTTTCTTGCCTCTCTCTAGTCAATGCAATATTAGAAGTATCAGAACAACAAGGCAAAATAAAATAAAATAAAATAAAATAAAAGGCATATAAATTAAGAAAGAAATGACTGCTCCTATTTATAAATCACATAATTGTCTATGTAAAAAATCCAAGAAGTCTACAAAAAAACCTTCTGGAACTATTAAGTGAGGTTATCATGATAGATAGAAGTCAATGTAAAAAATCAGATTATATTTCTACATACTAGCTTTCATTGAAGAGGATATACAGATGGCAAAAAAGCACATGAAAAGAAATTTAACATCATGAACCATTAAAAAGTGCACATTTTTGTCACAGTGAGCTATCAGTGTGACTAGATTTTTTTTTAAAAATGATAATATCAAATGCTAGCAAGAATGTAGAGAACCTGGATCACTCATACATTTCTGATAGGAGTGTAAAAGAGTACAGCCACTCTGGAAAAGTTTGGCAGTTTCTTATAAAACTAAATACACACTAATCAGCAATTGCACTCTTAGACATTTATCCCAGAGAAATGAAAACTGATGTTCACACAAAACCTTTATGTGAATGTTCATAGTAGTTTTATTCATAATAGCCCTGATCTAGAAGCTACTCAAGTGTCCTTCAAGGAGTGAATGGTGAAACAAAATGTGGTATATTATATCCATACCATGGAATACTACTCAGCAATAAAAGAGAATACAGTATTGATACAGGTAGTAACTTAAATGGAGCTCAAGAGAATTATGCTGAGTTAAAAAAAGCAAATCTCAAAATGTCACATACTCTATGATTCCATTTATATACAGTTCTTGAAATGACAGAATTATAGAGATGGAAAACAGATTAGTGATTGCTAAAAGTCAGGGAATGGGCCTGGAAGTAAGGTGATTATGGCTATTGAAGCATGGCACAAGAGACCTTTGTAATGGAACTACATACGCTGTATCCTGACTGGGGTTGTGGTCATGCTAATCTACCCTTGTAACAAAAGTACATAGAATAAATACCCCTCCACACACAAAGACATGAAAAGCTGGTGAGTCCTGAGTAAGATTGGTGGATTGTACCAATGTTCACTCATTTCCTGGTTGTGATTTTGTCTACAGATATAAAAAGGTTGTCACTGGGGGAAAGTGGGAGCAATGTGTAGGACATATCTATATTATCTTACAACTGCGAGTGAAGTTACAATCATCCCCGAATAAGAAACTAAAAATAGTATTTTTAAACCATGGCTTTTATTTCACAAAGTCCAGCCTTTGCTCTAATAAAACAGACTTGTGAGCTCTAAGAGATCAAGATTCTCAGAGCTCTGTGCTTTTCCTGAGGAATAAGCAAGGGTGGATGAAGACTCTGACTTAGGCTTGGTGTCCAGCCATGTAGAGAAGTTGCAGCATCTCCTATATCAAAGGAAAGGCTTGGAGAGAGAAGCCAAAACAGAGAGGAGTGAGAAATAACACTTCTCAGAGAGGGGCTTAAATCGTCAGGAAGCTTCTTTTTACACGCTTAAATAATTCAGAAAACAACTCTGGACTGAAAGACCTGAGGACATCTCAGCAGAATGTAGTTATGCTCTTCTTCTAGTCTGGTTCCCTAGAGATGGCACCATGTAGATGCCCTTCGCCAACGTTGGTGGGCACATCCAGGTAGGTGGGGTGTTGGGGTAGGCGAGGCAGAGAGCACCTGATAAAGACCCTCCTACCCACGGGCACCAATGTAGGATGGAAGAGACTAGAAAATTCTCCCAAGGCCCTTTGGTAGTCATCTTATGAAGAATGCACACATCCAACGGGAGTCACCAAGGGGCGCCAGCCTGAGAGACAGAGGCTCACAGCATCAGCTGAGTCAATGAGAGCTGAAGCAGGGCGGGATCAGCGCAGGGTGGTTCCTGGGCAGGGTGAGCAAGTACCCAGGGACCAATCAGTAAAGGACTAATAGGAAGCCAGGGGTACAGAGAACCTTCCAGAAGCCCAGAGAAGCCCTCCCAATACCTAGCAATACCCAGGCAGAAACCCAGATGAAAAAAGGCAGGGAAGAATTGTGATTTGGTTTGAATCTTGAAATTATCTGAATGAAAACAACAGGCCAGGGGCAGGTAGAACCCAATAAAAAAAATTTAAGAAAGTTATGTTTGTGCACATCTAAGTCATTTTGCCAAAACTTTAAGTCTGCTACATGAATGACAAAGAAAAAGGTGAGCCCTGAGGTCTTTTGGCCCTAAGACATCTGTGTCCCTACCTTGGGGGGAAAAGAATGAATCCATTGGTCATCGCCTGAAATGAGGGTGCCCTCCTGAAATCATTGGGAAAGCAACTCTTGACTGTCACATTGTTTGAGGCTGTACCCCCACCCCAAATGTTTTAATGAATGTTTTGGAAATGCACATGAGTGGAATTAATTAAGTGGTAAGAGCACGGTAATTACCCATGTTGGCACCTTTCTTTGGCAACTATGCTGCTCATCTCAGCTAATGATTTCCTAATTAGTAATATTTATCTTGGCTCTCGTCTCCAGCCTCTCCTCCTCTCAGCAGCAGTCTGTGTCGCACTCGGATGCTCACCTGCTTGGACACCTTGGCCCAGGTTTTCTTCAGCCTGTAGATGGCACTTCTGTTTAAGGCCGAGGTGATCTCCAGCACGCCATTGTAGTTGTGCAGGCATCTGCAAATGTCCGCCACTGCCACCCACTTCTCGATGGCGTTGGCACGGGAGCTGACATCAGCATAATTCATTATCTGGGAGGCCACCAGGTTACTCATCTGAGACAAGCAAAAATTCAGAAAGGCTGTCTAAGAACTAGAGAAGTGCATACAGGAAAGGAGGGTGTCCTACGGTGTGGAGATCCATTCCATCTTTGGATACTGACTTTCTAAGAATGCACATATCCAATAGGGGTCACCCTGTTTCTAAGGAAACTGATGTCTGTGTAATAATAACATTAAACTGCTGAGCATCCGGTCACCCTTAGAGTGTGCAGAAGGATTCTTTAGAATCTAGTTTGTTGGGGGGGAAAAGCGATTTTATGAATCAGGGATTTTGATGAAGGAGAGAATAATCTAACTCCCGAGGAAAGGCAATGTTTGTAGACCAGGGATGTCACTCCTTGGAAACACATACTCCTCGTCCTCAGCAGCAGGATGCCTCAGATATTACAGGGAAATTAAAAACACTCACCCCTAGTCAGACCAAATTCTGAACTGATCAACTCTCCAACCAGAAACTCTTAGTTGCAGACGAAGAGAGAACATTTTCTCCTTCTTATGATTTTTTCACTGGCATTTTAAAGAGCTTATGGCCTCGGGGCTAAATATTGTCATTCTGCTAGAGAAAGCCAGCTTAAGAAGCTCAACTGTTGCAATATGGAGAGGAAAAGGGAAAAATAGGATTACTAACAAAGGGAACATGGGCTGTGGAATCTTGCATTGATACACTAAATCTGGTGGGGAACTCCATTCTTGCATGATTCCGAAGGTCTGTAAGCTCTACCAGTGCCCCAGAGTCATCACTGTGACATTCACTAAAGCACCTACTGTGGTGCAACTTATTGAGCATCTGTTCATCCTCAGAGTGGTGAGAGGGGTGGTCTGGAATCCAGTCTGCAGGGGGAACAGGTGATTTTGTTAATCAATAGTTTCGGTGAAGAAATCATTGCCAGTAATTACTGAGCAAATGGATGGAAGTAGTCTTAGGTGTAGAGAACAGAAGAAAAAGAACTAAGTGTCCCTAACTGACTCAATGTTAAGGGTTTGGTCCCTAGGGTGGTGCTATTGGACAGTGCTGTGGACCTCCAGGAGGAAGGGCCTTGTGTGAGGTCCCTAGGTTGCTGGGGGCCTACCTTAGAAAGGGATGCAGTAACCAAGCCCCTCCCTCCTCCATTCATTTGCATCCTGGCCATGGGACAGCCACTTGCTCTGACACATGCTCCCTGCCACTGCTATCTGCAATGTGCACCAGAGGTCCAAAGCAATGGGACTGCCTGACCTTGGATTACAGGCTCCAAAACTGGGAGACAAAGTAAACCTTTTTTTCATTATGAGTTAATTATCTTGAGTATTTTATTATAGAAATATCTGACTAACACACCAACCTTAAGGCACTCTGAACCTAGTTAGGTGGGATGGGAAGGGGAGGAAGATGTGTGGACAAGTAAATGCCACAAAGAGAAATGTGAAACTATGTCTAGGCATGGAGGGGACTGGGAACATGGAGATAGAATGGGGATCTGGTCTAATTCAGGGGAGGATGCTGGAAACAGGTCATGCCTACATTGCATCTTGAAAGATGAGGATGACTATCCTCTGTTTCCCATCAAAATAGAAGAGCAAAGGGCCAGTGGTGGAAGGCATGGCATCACTGAGGACCTGGCTGCCCTCTGAGGAGCTTAGGGGGCTGGAGACACAAGGATGACAGATGGGCAGGCTCTTGCACACCAGGTTGAGGAGTTGAGACCATCTCCTGAAGGTGAGGGCAAGCCCCTCACAGATTTTGCCAAAGAGAGCAACCTAATTAGATTGACCTTTCAGAGGAGTCATTCCTAGGGCATGGCACATGGAATACATCAGGGCACAGTGACTCAGGTGGGAAGAGAGGAGCCAGAAGCTCCAGGAGCAAAAGGATGAAGTCAAATCCAGGTTGTGGCAATGGGGGAGGAGGGGTGAGGAAGGGTCTGAGACGCAGGTAGATTTAGGGCTCAGGAAGATGTTGGGGGAGATGGTAAGAGAGAGGTGAGTGAAGGAAAAGGAGACAGAGACAACCTCTAGATCCAGAGTTTGGGGGAGCAAATATATGGAGAGGCCATCAACCAACACTGAGAAGAAGCTGCAGAGACAGGCTTGGCAAGGGGGGGGGTGTGCATATGGCGGGTTCCATCTGCACCATGCAGAGGTCATCAAGGAGGAAGAGATATGTGGGTCTGGAGCCTGAGATGCGCCTCTGATAGGAGTGTCAGGTATATTGCAGATGTATGTACAACTCAGGTAACGAAGCTTTATTTTCCATAGCCAGACCCTGCTTCTCAAAGTGACCCAGATAAGTCAGGCACCCTGCCCTTTAGCACCAGTGGCAGGGAAGCCCATTATGTGACAGCATTCCCTAAGCATCAGTGCTCTCTGAATATACCCTGTGCAGAGTGCTGCCTTGGGAATCTATACTGTTTTTGTATTTGAATTTTGGATGACTTATTAATGTACCTGTGGGGTTCCTTGTGTTTTTAAACACCATCATTATTCCTTTTACCGTAGTTCAGTGCAACTGGAAAGGAAGTTTTCCCTTTGTTTGAACAGAATGAAAGACACTTCCACATCTGTTACTTCTTTTCCCACAGGACTAAAGGCTATTAGAACAGAACCAACTAAGAGTTGGTGGGCACAAAAGCCATTCCCAGTCTCACGGCTGGAGAAAGGCCGAGCTGAGAGCAGCAGCTGGCACCACTGCACAGAGCCCAGCAGCAATGTGATCGTGTTCTAAGATGGCACTTCCCATGCTGGAATGCGATTTGGGCTGAATGTTCCAAGATGATGAGGAGGAGTTATACAATCCAATCTTACTGTCACCATCACCACCAGGGGCCAGTGACACAGGCACTGCTGGTTTTGTCAGTCAATATATGATCTATCTGGAAGCTACAAGGATTACCATAAAAATAATAACAGCAACTTAAACAATATTGACTGCTTCCCATCAAAATTGAACCTGTTATGCCAGGAGATTACTAGAAATCATCACATCACTACAAGATGTTAGGGGATATTTAAGTTTGTCTTTGAAGTCCATCAGTTCTGTTTTAAAAGTCAGTGGCAGAGTTTGTTTTTAGAGAAGGAGTCGGAAGACCCCGGTACTCATCTTCCTGTAACGTGCCCAAGGTTTTATTTTCATGGTTACTCACATCATTAAAGTGTTGGCTGTTTTTCATAATGTAAGGTGTTCTTTCATTTTTATCCAGCTTCATCCATCCCTGCCCAAGAAACTCTCTGAAAGTTCAAAACAAAACACAAAACCAATTTAAGTTTTTTAAGAGACAATGGCTATGATCCTGCATAACTATCATGCATATGAGATACACTACATTGACATCGCCTGCAACATTCCTTGAGGCCCACCTGCTGCTACCGACCAATCTCTAATGAATTGTAGCTCAACTCCAGTATTTCACTACTCGATGACAAAAAAGAAACAGGTTTTTCAGTCTCCAGTTTTCTCTTGCAAATGTTTGGAACTTTGTTCCTGTAAAGGCTTTTCTGAAGTTGGAAAATTACCACCAACATGAGAGAAATAAAGAAGTTAAGTACTAACTCAGAAACCAACACTGTTTTCCCTGGATTAGTTTCTCAAAATGTTAAACCTTAGCAGAGGCACCAAAAAATAAAATAAAATAAATCTATGACTGCCAAAAATGTTAATCAAGGACAGAACTTTTTCTTTCCCTTTGCTGTGAAATTCTCTAAAGAACACAGGTTCCAAAGGCAGGGACTTTATTTTGTCCTCCCAAGAGCTCAGAGCAGCACACATTTGAGGAGCCAAATAAATGCTCCCTGTTGCCACTTTTGCAGCACAGTTGCCTGATCAAGGCAGTTCAGTTGCATGAAAGCTCAGTCTGGTTTCTGGACAGCGTCCCTGCTCATTCACTGCATTCAGGAACAATGAATGGGCAGGAACAATCAAGATGGAGCACAGGGAATTATTTTGTATGGGCATTAAAAAATAAACTCGGACACATTCCCAGTACAGAAATGTTGACTGAATCCTTGTGCAAGTTTCTTTGTCCCTTGCTGTTGTTGATACTGCTCCTGTCCTGAAGTGTTGGTTATAAAGGTGTGCCAGGCCCATGGATGGAAATAATTGGTTGACATTCACACAGAGGAGACACACCAAGAGCCACCACCAAAGTTTTGGCATTGATTATTCTCTTCCTCCACAAGTCATGTCCCCTGCCTTGATGCACTGGAGTATAGTGAAGAAGTGAGGGGGCCGCAGAGGAAGTGACCCTGTGGTTCCTAAACCAGGTTTTCAGCTTGCCATCAGATTCATTTAAACAGCCAGTGAGCTACATTCCTGTTTCATTTTTATTTTTTCATATTCATGTATAGGTCTATGTACTGGAGCATGGAGGGGAAAAAGATAAAATGCATTAAGGAAAAGTCTTTGGGACATCCATTTGCTCTTTCCTTCATGCCTCTAGCCCATCTACCCTGTCCACACCCAACCCTCCACCATCACAGATGTTCTCTCTTCCACATACGACATGGGTCACATTCCTGGCTCTTATCACCTCCAACATAGTTACTAGTTCATGGAGCACAAGTGCCAATAGTGTCCGTTTGTTTAGACAAAGGCCTTGCTTTGGGGGATACTGAGTATGACAGCTGGAAGGGGCTTCAAGAGCCCCTCCTGTTCTACGCAGGAGGAAACTGTTGTGTGGGTCCGTGGCCATAAGGCTCACAATACTTGTTGATTTATGGAAGTGAGAGAACTATAGCAGAATTTAAAATGTTTACTAGATCACTGTTTTCTCAAAGTAGGGCCTCGGACCACTCAGATTCATATGGGATTCTCATTGAAAAGACAGTTTCCTGGGTCTCAAAACAACCATTACCACCACAAGAACAAGGAATGCTTCTGAAAATGACTTGGTCTAGGAGGATGATAAATACCTAGTAGAATCAGAATTAATTAATAAATAAATACCTAGTAGAATCAGAATTTCTGAGGGAAATATCTAAGAATATTCATTTTTAACAAGCTCAATGATTCTAGGCCCAAAGTCTGAGAACTGTTCTTGTAATTGTATTGAGGTTTCTGTAACTCAAGGCTAGAACACAGCAATTCACACTCTACAGTAACCCCAGTACATATAGAAACACAAGACTAACCATCTGGAGACTCCCCAAATCACTATACCCAATATAAACTGGAACCAAGATACATTCAAATGGGGCCAAATAATCTGAACCTTAAGACTCACACCTCTGCATACACACACACACACACACACACACACACACACACACATCTGCCTTAGGACAATTCAGCTTCTAGGCCAGACACTGCAACTGACACTTGGTGCTGCAAGGGGTGCCACTCACTCATAAGGAATGCTTCTGAAAATGACGTGGTCTAGGAGGGTGATCTGCTCAGCCAGCTCCATGGCTGATAAGCTCTCAAAGCACTCGGCCTTTGGACAGTCAGTCTGAAAAACATGAAGGAGAGAAGTCAAACATGGGTGGGAACAAGGCACTCACCATCTCACTGTGGACAGCCCCATCTGTGGAAGTATGAAGTCCGGCACTAGATTCTAGCTAAAAAAGGAATAGCGAAGCCAACATTAATCTCACTGACCAATTGCTAGCCCCTCTGTAGAATGTGGTGCACCGCACAGAGCTTCACAGATAGACGTATGGTCAAACATGGTGATCAGCTGCAAGTGCATTACTTACCTTTGAGAGGCAGTGTGCATATGCCTAAGTTCAATAAACTGTGGCTGAACTTACCATTTGAATTATGTCTTCTAATTTTAGGTGAATGTCATCTTGATCATCTTGTGAAAGGGCCCTAAAAAAATCAAAACATCCCCCATGAAAAAGAAGAAAATAGGCATGCTAGGAATGAAACTGTAAAATGCAGGTTAGTTTTCCCTGGGTGGGAAGTCAGGTTTGGGTCTGCAAGGCTGTGCAGTACAACAGGCTGCTGAGTGGAGGAAATGATGGCAGAAACAGAAAGACACTTGTGAAACGTACAAGAGAAGTATTGGGAGAGGTGATCTAGAATAGGAACCAACCAGCAGAGCCCCCAGCAGTGCCATATTGGGACAGAGCATTTGGAGATTCACCACTTGGGTGGTCCATTTGAGCTACCATGAGGGGGGCCCCAGGAAGAATTTGCCATTTTCAGTGGAAAACAAATGATGCTTATGGTTATGATGACCTTATACTTTGGGCCAACTGCTTAAGAAATAAGGACTCCTAATCCATCCATTTAACAAGATATGAAGAATGTTTTAAGAGGTGCAATCTCTGAAAAATGGATCAAACTCTTGGATTCATAGCATACTAGATATGTTGTAAATAAACTAATAACATAAAAAAAAGAATAGGAGCCAACTTGTCCTAAACAACTATCAAAGTGAACCCCGAGGTAAGTTGGGTTGGATAATTACCAGATGATTTAGGATGTGAATCCAGGCATGCTGTAATGACACAGAGGAGTGTGCTATTCGCCTGAGCACCCCATCCACACTCCACCAGCACCCGCCCTGCACTCCCTGCTGGTGCTGAGGCAGGAAATGCAGAGCCCCCGCTCAACTTAGGACTTACAGGAGAGTTTCTGTTTGGCAATACTTGGAACAAGATGGGGCAAGAGCAGGCAGATGACTCTTCACTTTTACTTTCCAGATCTGTATCCCCTGCACAGTGTTATTCAGCTCTCTCTACATATCTTTATTTTTGTTAGTAAATGATGAATGAGTTAATAACTAATACATAAGTTAATACCTAAGATACCAAAGTGGGTGGATACTTTATGTTCAACAGAAGATCAGAATCAGGGCTGGGGTTGTGGCTCAGTGGTAGAGCACTTGTCCAGCATGTGTGAGGCACTGGGTTTGATCCTCAGCACCACATATAAATAAATGAGTAAAATAAAGGTCCACCAACATCTAAAAAACATTAAAAAAAAAAAAGTTCAGAATCCAGGATAATCATACCAAGTGGGCATCCAGTTCTCTAATAGGTCATCTGGGGCCAAGCATTTTCAGTTTTCCAAAATTAAAGTATAAGTACATATAAAAAGTATTAAAATATTTAAGCAGTCCCAAACCATGTAGCCTGTCTACTGGAGCATGCTAGGTTTTTTGGGAGAGGAGAGGAAAGCTTAAAAAACCACAGACATGTTATTATTTTTCAGATATGGAGTCAGAAGTCTAAACCAGGTCAAGCAAGCTGCATTCCCTCTGGAGGCCCTGGAGAAGAACCCAAGTGCTTGCTTCCAGCTTTAGAGGCTGCCTGATTTCCTTGGAAGATGCAAGTTTTAAAAGAAATAATGATGTGATATTCTGCTTGTTCATAGTTGATGGAAATAAAATCCACCAATCCTCAACCATACCAAGTCAACAGAGATGGTTTACTGTATGCCCACGACATGCCAGATGTATGCCAAGTGTTTGATGTGCTACACCATAATCAATCCCTTCTAACCAGGCAGTATCTCCTTTTACAGATGAGGAAACAAAAGCCAAAGAAACTTACTGACCCAAGGTTCCAGTCCAGCTGTGTTCTCCTCTTACTCAATGATTCCCATACTCAGGCTCACAGAAGGCCTCCTCCAAGCATCCCACAAAGAGGATAACCAATAAATGCCAATCCTGTCCCTCTACCTTCCTTTCCTCTTTCAAAACCCTTCACAGAGAATCCTAGATTACAAGAGTCTCAGCAATGAGCCATATATTTGTGAGCAGAAAGAATCATTGTAAAGTAAAAGGCAGACCATGAGGAAAAACTGAATTAAACATGGTTCATTCTCCAAAAACTATTCAATTGCATTTGAAGGTTACACAGAGGAGAAGAATGTGACTCTTTCCCAAGGTACACAACATTCTTTCCACTATATGTTAGATTCTGGAGGGAGGTCTGTGGACCCACTATATGTGACAGTGGGAAAGACATTTTTATGAGCTTGGACAATCTTTCTTTTGGGAAAAAAAAATGGTCAGGAAGTTACCTCCTCTCTAGTGTTGCTCTTCTCCATTATCTTATGCTGATATCTAAGACACACTTTGGTTCATTAAGCTATTTGAAATTTTCTGTCTTCCTATGGGTGCTATTTGGGATGCTAAGATTTGGGGGTGATCTTTTCATGACCTGAGCTTATCATGGTTGACCTTCCAGGATGTTTATCATCAACTCATTTGGTGGCATGTTAGATGTCTGCAAAACTCTACATTGAATACATTTGGAAGATTTTTGAATAAATGGTTAGCTAGACAACTTTGAAATGCAAAAGTCTTAAGCAGATGTTTTCATTCTCAAACAGGGAGACAGACTTATAGAAATTATGTTCACTCGCCATTAAGTAAGCCCCAAGAGACTGAGAGTAAGGGATGGCTTATGTCAGAGTACTGATGCAATATGTTTAAGTACATGCTTTGTGTTTACAACTCACTGATACGTGACTGTGATGCATATACATCTCTAATGTGAGTGCTACATTCAACTACAACGTGTTATGCTTTTACCTCTCACAGCATAAACTGATTTTGCTTTTGTTCCAAATTGTTCCCTTTCAGATGTGGAGGCCTCTACATCTATGGTCCAGGCCCTACAGAGGAGACACAGCTCAGCTCCTGACTATCTTTGGGTTTTGATCAACATCCAGGATCCTGGGTTCCCCCACATCTATCAGCAGTATGATTAGTCTAAGAATTGTGCATTTAAGATGAAACACCAAATAAACTCAGAAAGAAATGCATGAATAATCCATTCTTCAAGGATGAAAATATAGGTAGTCCAAAACAGAGCCAAGAGTGTCCTGATATGAGTCCACTCTCTCTTTGTGTAGACAAGGTGATGAAACCTAAGGAAAGTTGAGTCTGACTAAGATTTAGTCATATTTCACTTGGGCTATCCCACCTGCATGACAAAAAAGTATTTCTTCCAAGAGCTCTCAGTGTTTCTAATAATAATAATAATAATAGCAACAACAACAATAACAAATAGTAACAATAATAATTGCTGTAAAATGAGTTAATCTTTTACGCCATGTAGTCTTCATAACAACCCAATGGGATAATTATCACTAGCCCTATTTTATAAATGAGGAAACTGGGGTTCAGACTAGTTAAGACACTTGAAACCGTTAAGGGCCTAAGCCAAGATTTAACACTGAAAGATCCCACAAAAGTCAGAATTAGGCTCTGCTCAGTGTTGTACTCCCAGACTGTAGGTCTGCTAAAATGTCTATTCCCTCTGGCTTTACACTTCTAGTTCTCAGTTTGTTATTCAGCAAAGAGAACTAGTGCATACTAGGCTTGATGAATAACAATGAACTGGGTTGGTAAATAGGATTCATCTGGAGTACTAACCCCAGTTCACTGGTTTCTGAGGTTGCCTCTGGGAGTAGAGAGAAAACTCCCAGGATCGATTAGTAATGCCTGGCACTTGGCAGCAGTATCTCCAGGGACTGAGGACAGGAGTGCTCATGTTGGCAATCCTGACAGTTGTTCCCAGTCCAAACACCTTCATTTCCCTGACAGCTATTTAGTCAAATGTCTCTAGGAGCATAAACTTCCAGAAGGTAATTTCAAAATGTCAGTGTTTTAAAGCACAAAGAGCATAACCAATTGTTAACATGAAGGGAAAGGGAAGAGCAATCACTCCCAGACATAATCACTACCCTCAGAGACCAGACTTACCTCAATACATGTGTATAATTTTAAAATCTGAACATCGACTCAGTAACTGAACCCCTAAGCTTACCTGGATGCTTTCATAACATGAAAAAAACTAAGGAAGTCTTTAAGTATATGCTTAAGTACATGCTCTGTGTTTACAACTCACTGATACGTAACCGTGATGCATAGACATCTTAGAGTTTTCTAGAGCTGTCCTAACAAACTATCTTAAAGTGGTTGGCTTAAAATGGCAGACATGGACAGCCTAGTCTCACAGTTCTGGATAGAAGCCTGAGTGCCTTTCAGGTTTGGGTCTACAGGACGTGCTGTCCCTGAAACCTGTAGGGGAGTCTGTCCTTCCTTTCCTTGCCCAGACTTCGGGTGGTCTGCCAGCAATCTGCAGCTGCACAGTTCCACCGTAACCTCCATCTACACACAGTGCTCTCCCTGTGTCTCTCAGTCTTCCACGGCTGTCTTCTTATAAGGACAATGGTCATAGTAAATCAGGGGCCCACACTACTGCCCTATGACTTTGAATTGACTGATCACTTCTGCCGTGGTCTTATCACCACACAGAGTCACATCTTGAGGTATCAGAGATTAGAAATTAAACATACCTTTTTTTTTTTTTTTTTTTTTTTGGTGGGGAGGCACAACATCCCCTACACCAAAGAATTGTCTGCTATGGGATCTTCAGCTAATGGGAACCAAGAATAATTTAGAGGCTGGTTGCAAACACATCACAACCCCAAATCTGGTATTGCTACATCAAGGAGGGACTTGTAAAAATATGGTAGGCTGAGCTAAGATGGGCTCTCCTCCACACACAAGCTTTCCGGATAATATGTTAACAACAAAAACAAAAACAAAGAAAAAGACAATGTAGCCATACTTTGAAGAGAGAAGAGAGAAAAGACCATTTCCAGAGACTGTAAGAAGGAACTAGAAATCAGAATGGTAAAGAAATACCAGGTGCTAGAAGATAGATGGCAGACTTCCCACTCTGAAGGAGGGATGGGAGACATAGCCTAGAGTATCTGGGAGGCTGTAACTGAAATATCTGCACAAAGCCATTGATGTCTGCACTCTTAAGGTAGAGAAGACTAGAAGGAAACCACCTACTCACTCAAGAAGCCATTAGAAAGCTTGTCAGCCCCTTGGACTCTGAGTGTAACCACTACAGACACACCCAAGTCTCTAGTGCGACTCCAGCCTTGATCACATAGATGTGTGAGTTCATGCTCTACACAAACTCACATGGCTATACAACCCACCTGATGTTGAAATCCTAAGCCAAGAAGGTGGCAGAAAATTGTCCTAGGACCAGTGGAATAAGCTAAAATAAAACATGTATCTACTCCGTGGTGGCTCATCCACAACACAGGTGCCCAAGGCTCCCCCAGAAACACCACCATTACACCCATAAACGGATGCTAACTCCCAAAGAGTTAGAACCCACAGAAATCTCTCTCTCTGTAACACCTCCTGGACTCACAAGTGGGGATCCTCAAGGCTTCCTTCCTTTCAGGTTTGGGTCTACAGTGAACCATCTGCCCACACAAAGAAGAGCAACAGCACTCCACATGGGTTATGTCGCCCACCCACAGTTGCCCTGAGACAGCAGGTCCTGGACTTGTCCCCAAGAAAGAGAAGATGATAGGTAATACTTTACCAGTAAGGACATAATCCCTGCTGCCCCCAGGATTCTACGATTCATGCTTCTGGTTTGGCAGAATCTTATTTTCTATGAACATAGCACGAATCAGCCAATGTACTTCAGTCAGCACCTGCAATTGCCTTTACCTCAGGATATTGGCTGTGGCTTTCCTTTCCTGGGGAAGAAGGTCTGGGTCTCGTAAGACTTCTTCTAGCAAATTTAGGACATTCATCTTTAGTTCGTTGTTGAGTTCAAAATCCTATAAAATAAAATGAATCTTTTTAAATTTCAGTTTTGAAGGGTTTAGCTCTGTGGTGTTTGGCACCATTCTTCATGATAAGTCCTCTAGAAGCTAGGTATGAAGGTTAAAATGTAGGGACCCTGGAGTCCCCACCCCCACTTAACCCCAAAGATCCCCGCTGAAGTGGTTTGGGATGGAGCACCTTGCTGGTATTTTTGAAGAGCCCAGGGGATGCAAATGTGCAGCCCAAGGCTGAGAACCACAGCTCTTGGGACAGCGACTGAGACCCAACCAACTGCCCTGGCTCTGTCTCCCCCCCCCCCAGCCCGCCCTCCAACACCTACCCAACCACGCACACCAC
>NW_025999925.1:8639656-8660641 GCF_001458135.2 Marmota marmota marmota | reverse complement strand
CCCCCCGCCTCCAACACCTACCCAAACAGCACACACGCACTCGCACTCACTATCCTAGACTTTAAAACTCCCTCAGCTCCTCAGAAAGATATGTGCTTTCCTAGTCTGGAACACACTCTGCATGGGTGCATCTTTCAGGCCTCGGAGGTAATACACATTCTCCCTGGAATCTTCCTTAAATGACCCAGAAGGGTTGGGAGCTTTTCTTTTTTGTTCCCATGGAACATGTTACTTATAATTTATCATCATGCATTGTAAGGGCCAATTTAATTGCCTAGTTTTCCCTTGGACCATGAGTAAGATCAGCAGCTAAAACATAGCCATAACTAAAAACAAACAAACAACAACAAAAAGAAACAAAAAGAAAAGAAAGAAATTTGTTGCGAGAATTACATCTGTCGTTTGGGTGATTACTGAATGAAGATATGCTAAGGCTATCAATATCTGTATCTATGTCTGTATCCATCCAGATATGCTAAAGGTTAAATAATAAATGATACATGATACTCATAAGCCAATGGGGCTATGTGAAACAAACACAGGAGTGAGATGGAAGGGGCACTCAATGGGCAGAGTTGCAACAATGTGAGCATCAAAGTAAATAATGAGAATGATGATAACCAAGTGAATAAAAAAGCCTGCAAACCCTTACTGAAACTTACAAAGATAAATTCATAAATAGATTAAACACACACACACACACACACACACACACACGTATGTACCTAAAAGGGCAGAAGGTAAAACTATTCTTTATAATAGAATTCCAAGTAATAAATGCAAAGGAATAAAACACCATTTTCAACCAAATCAGTAATAACTGATTCTGGCAAGGACCATGAATGGATGCTAAAATGGCTGGATAAATGCACTGAGGAATACAACTGAGAGTCTCAAGATCGCCCCAGAGATCAATTATTAACTACAAAGGGATAGTCTGGCAGATTTTGCCTTAACCAAGGGATCAATGTTGCCAACCCCAACTGTGGAACAGACTGATATTATGTGCCTACCAATGTAATGCTTAATATCTTACATCACATCCTTAGTGTTGTATTTCTACCAAGATATATAGTATTACAAATACAAAATACTTGGTATTTCTACCAAAAATGCATAATCTCAATCTAATTGGGAGCAAGCACTGACTGTATTTTTCAAAACTGTTAGTGTCTTTAAAGATGAGGAAAAACTAAGGAACTAAAGGAAAAACTAAGGAACTATTGCCCTTAAAAAGACATCAAAGTTCAATAGTTAAATGCAATGGGTGAACCTGAGTTAGACCTAGGGTCAAGGTGGAAATACTACCCAAAGGCAGAACTGTGACAACTGACAAAATTGAATTGGGACTTCACTAGTTGAGAGCATGTACCAATGTCAAAGTTTCCTGAATTTGATCATTTTGCTGTCAACTATGTGCAAGTCGTGACTTGGTCATGTGGACTGGCAGAGGTGGGATGGAGAAAGAGAATAAATGTAAACGTATCAGTGAACAGCGATTCTTGATGTGTTGCAGTGTACTTGATTTTTTTATGGCAATTTTTCTCTTGGTTTGAAATTGTTTAAGTTAAAATGTTGGGGAAAACTAAAAAGGTAGTGTTGTAGCTCTTGCCACAACTTTTATTAAACATATTCTTATGAAGCATCGCCAGGTATCATACTGGACCGTAACATATTTAGGGATGAGTGAGTTCCGCATCTTGCATCCCAGGATCAGATTCTGATAGATGTACAGGCATAACTGTTTATGTTCCCTCATATAAAATTTGCCATAGATATTATAATACACTTATATAATTACATTATTATATTGACTTATTACAAGTTATTATAATTACATCTTAATGTGAAGAAAAGTAATTTTGAAACACTGATATTCTGAATTCTTTTAAAAGGTCGGAGAGAACATTGCTAATTGCAATGAATCAGATTTTTAAAAACAGTGTAATTTTACTACATTTTGTAATTAGGGGCAAAATGTCCATAATTTCACAAATTGTAGACAACACAAGAGTCTAACCTAATTTGAATTAAGTATTTTTGCATCTTAGTTTGATGGAAAACTGTATAATGTTATTCTCAATATTTCACTTTCATGCTGGGTGTGGTGGTGCATGCCTACAGTCTCGGAGACTTGGGAGGCTAAGGTAGGAGGATTACAAGTTCAAAGCCACCTCAGCAACTTAGCAAGGCCCTAAACAACTTAGTGAGACCATGTTTCAAAATAAAAAGATAAAAAGGACTGGGTATGTGTCGCTGTGGTTAAGCACTCCTGGGTTCAATTTCTGGTTACCCACCCCCCCCCAAAAAAAAAATTCACTTTCACATTTTGACAATAACATCAGAGAGTAAGAGACACCAGGGCACAAGGGCAACACAAATGTTATTATCTCTTATCAATCTTAGGACTTTAGAAAATATGTTTTCCTAAAATTTCACCTACTTATTGTTCAACAGCTTCTCACTATTAATTTTTCTTTTAAAAGGTATGCAAGGAGAAGAGGGTAGTATTTTGCTTCTGGTCTTTTGTTTGTTCCCCTCTTTCATTTTACAGTAAAGGAAATGGTGTTTGTAAACAGTTAAGGATCTCACCTGCTTCAACCTGTATGTACTACCAAAGGGTTTCTCAGCCATCAGGAGTCTATTTCCTTAATGAATATTTGATATATATTAGTGAGACAACCGAGTCCTCATGTAGCTATGTCGAGTCTCTAATGATGCAAATAATCTGATTATCATAAACGGCACGATTAGTGTGAAGGACATCAGGTTACTGTTCAGGCCTTGCTGAGGGCTAATTAGTGGTTTAATCAACAAGAATCATTGAGCACCTGCTGTGCCCCACACTGGGCTCCACAGGGGGAATGCTTCTAGGGCCCCAGGATGGCAAGTGTGTCAAAGTGTGAAAGGTCTTGTTAAGGAAAGCAGATTGTAATTTTATTATTCTGAGCTCTGGGAAGACTGGCCTGAGAGAGACCTTTGAAAGAGTTAGTGCAATCAACTGAGACACCATTTGAAGCATGATGAACAGATTACAGTTGAATATTTCCTCTGCTGCTGATACAGTTGATTAACACCAATTCTTTGATAGCTGAGAACGAAACATGAGAATTTTCTCTTCTGATGTCCCTTTCATTTTCACAGTTTTTTTTTTTTTTTTGCAATGTACAAAGTAACCTCCCATATACTTTCAGTTCCTCCTCAGCAGAGCCAGTGTCAAACAAGACAGGAGCCATGATCTCACCCTCTCCCATAACAGGATCCATTGCAATTAGCCAAGATGTGACTCAGGAGCTCAGATTAGTTGAGTATAGAGAGATAGCAGAGGTGGGAGTAGAACACAGGTCTTCCATTGACTCCTGTCACCTGGGCTTCCCAAACTGCCGTGTGCAGGCATTGCTGGGGGACCTGGCTAAAATGCAGATTCTGATGCAGCACGTTTGGAGCAAGGACTGAGATTCCCTGTTTCTTAGAAGCTTCCAGGTGGTGTTGATCCTCTGGTCCAGGGACCAATTCTGTGTAGTAAGACTTTATACTGACTTTGTTTATTATGAAAAAAGTCATGTGAAAAAAGAAAAAAAATAGGGGTAAAAAATAGCTGAATCCTCTGATGTACTACACAGAATGTATAATTATTCTTTTTCACACAATACATGGAAAATACAGAATCAGTCATTCAAAAGTCCCTCTTAAAAATATAGTAGCTGCTTCTCAATAAAAAAGAATCTGAATCAGGAAAAAGACGCCTGCCCTATTTAAATTCAGAGATAAATTATTCATAATAAGTCTGGCTGACAGCCATTTCATAATTATCCAGAATGTAATTTTGGCTACGTTTCCTAGAGACTGGTGTCAGGATAGCAGAACGCTTTTTCAGAGGCAGCGTCGATGCCCACAAGGTGGCGCTCGCGGGCCGGCGGTGCTCGCGGGAACCTGGGCACCTCTGGCGCCGCTGGCCAGGTGCGCAGCCAGCAGAGCGCAGCGGGAAGGAGGCCTGCACCAGGGGGCCCCACTAAACTTCATGCACCAAGTGAACGAACCTGAGGCACCCAAGAACCCGGAGGTAGTCGCTGAAGTTATTACAGCAACAATTTAGTTTTGTTTTTATTTCCCAATTCATGAAACAATGGTGAAGAGACAGGATTGGAAAAAAGAAACTGCCCTGTTTTCAAAGGTGGAGAGCCCAGGAAATGTCAGCCGTCTACATTTCCAACTCTTATAAAAAGGATAGATAGCTCTCATCCTTTCAATGACAATTACTAAGTCAATAGACAAGGCTCTGGGGAAGAGGCAGAGACAAGTCCGGGTGGATGGGCAGATGAAGGAACCGTCAATCATGGAAACCTGGGGAACAGTCTTGAGGGGACACTATAACTATAGAGACGCCCTGGGGAACCTCAGGGGAGAGCGGGGCCTGGAAACTTTCTCTGGGAACTACTTGCAAACAGGCCACAGCTCCAGTAGAGAGCAGGACAAAACTGTCAAGGAAGGAAGGTGACACCCAGCAAATACTTAAGGGCAAATTATCAACCGATGACATTAGAATCCTCTAGATTCTAGAGAGAGGCGCTGTTGTGAGCTGTGGCTGTTACCAAATGATTAGGAAAGTTCGGTTTTCCCGTAGGTTGGTGAGTAACTCCTGAGGTAATATCTCACTGACACTAACTGACTCTAAGAAACAATCCTGCAACATAGTAATCATCATTGTTCCCATTTTACATATGAGAAAGTCCAGGTATTGAGACTAAGTGTCTTTTCCAAAGTCACACAAGTGGCAAATGGCATACCCAGAATTTGGACACAGACATTCTTGGCCCAAACCTGAGCTTTTCACTGCTGCACCACGAGACCCTTCCAGAAAAAAAAAAAGTGTCTAACAGTGCACTGCTAGTGTAGCAGGTGTGGGAAATGGTGGGCCAAAATGTCAAACACTGAGTAAGTCGTCAGCTGTTTGAACTGTTTGTCACGGTACCCAGGGATCTTTAGACTTGGTTTCCATTCGGAATAAAGTAGTTTACATTAGTCAGACCTGATCCCACAACGGAAAAGTAATTTGTGATGCAATAACTCAGATTCTCCTGCACTTAAAACTAATCCCTTTTGATAGCTTAGGTATTCTTGAAATTATATTCATATTTTTTCAGGATAGTAGGGTAATGATTTGGAATCTACCACACATGGCCAGGGTAACTCTAGGACATTGGGAAAATCTGATGCAATAAATACAGTTGGAAGATAGAGAATTATGAGTGTAATCTTCTCACTGTAATCAGAACAGTATATTCTTTACAGTAGCAGAGATTTTAAAAGGAAAGTGGAAATAGTAGAGAGTGGAGTAAATCGTCCCAAATAATTTTAAAGCCTGGAACAAAAGATTCATAAAGAAGAGGCTTAGGATGTATAGGCTCAAAAATAAGAAATTGGGTTTAACATGACTTTCAAGATAATGTTTTCTGTCTTCTTTGACTACACAGATGAAGAATTTAAATTGTGATATAGATTTAAGTTAGATTCAGTCCATTTTGCAAATTGGAAGCTGAGGCAAAGATGGTGAATGATTAGCTCAGGATATATGCAAATTAACCTTCAGGGGCCTGGGAGATACACCTCTAGACTCCTCATTTTTTTTAATTAATTTTTTTGTAGTTGTAGATGGACAGTGTGCCTTTATTTTATTTGTTTATTTTTATGCAGTGCTAAGGCTCCAAGCCAGTGCCTCACACATGGTAGGCAAGCACTCCACCACTGAGCTATAGCCCCAGGCTCTAGATTCCTCATTTTAATGAACTAGAGATCACAAGCCTTTAGGCCTGTGTGATTTTTCAACTCTTTCAAGGAAAGGAACCTTTGTCTAGAACTGTAATTTTGAAATTCAATCCCAGGGGAGATTGTGCTGTCTAAAAACTGAGATGAGAGATCCCATGGGGCACTGCTCACCTTGTTCACCCCAATCACCTCTGGCCTGGACTGTCCTCATCACTTAGGGCAACAGTGACTCTGTATCAGGGCTCTACACTGGAAGAGTAGAATGGCAGGTATTCCAGCATCTCCCATTGCCTGACTACAAAAATATCACAAAGGCCTCCTTGCTCACATTACGAAAAAGAACATCCTAAGTGAGAAACATAAGGAAGGGCAGTAAGTTTGGAACTAAGCCCTACAAAGCAATACCAGAGTGATTCTCAGCTTTTCAGTGCATGTTCAACACTTGCTAATCATTAATTACTCATCATGATTTTGAACCTACAATGAGAAATAGAATATGTAGGAAACGTACACTGACAGTCATCTAGAACTTGCACTTCAGGTATTAAACTCCAGAGACTGTTAACCCCCCAATTTGGTAAGGGCAGTACCTTGTTCTTGGTAATACTTGTTGACTGAATGGGCAAAAGTCCATGAGGGGGGTGCTCGAATTTGAGATGAGCTACCTAATTCTTAAGCTGGTAGTTTCAGAAATTAGCAGCTGTGGAGTGGGAGGCTGTAGGAGAAGGAACTGTGCAAAATATGGAAGATATGTTAAAACAAAAATAACTGGGAGGAGGCAAATGACAGAGAACACCACCAGTTCAGCAGGAAGGAAAACACCATCCAGAAAAACATTTATTCAATCATTTTCTGATGAATGACTGCATTTGAATGACTCACTAAAATGCAGCCTCTATTCCTGAACAGCTGTGCTTGTAAGAATTTTGAAATACTGCCCCACATCCCTGAAATCAGAGTGCTCCCAAGCTTACCTCTTCAAACCTCAAAAGGGAATCACCAGGTTAAAAAGCATGGATCAGGGAAAAAATAATTTTTCTAGAGACGGTGTTTTCCATTAGGTTTCTAGATAGGTCGTTAATGTACATGGTTCATAGCTTTCAAGACAATGACAAAGACTCAAGGAAAAAAGAAGAGTCTGGAAGGGCCTTTTTTAATCCTGATATTTAAAATTTCCTTAAATAATGCCACCTGTCAGTAAAATTATCTTTGAGAAAGTGGTCTATCAAGGGGGAAAATATGTAGAAAGCTGGTAAACAAATGTACATCATCCCTTTGTGTGGAGGAGATGCCCTCAGGCATAGGAACGTGGTAGAAATAGCACTTTGACATTAATCCAGAAGAGACTTTATGCAGAGACTGGGAACTACAAGTTGGTGACTTCTGTGGGAAGAGAGAGGAGGAGAGGAGCACAAAGAGAAGGGCGTGGGGGAGGCAGAACTGTGGGCCCTGAGCAAACTAGCACTCTCCAGTGTGAAGCTGGCTCTTGGCATCCTGAGCAGCTTGGTAATGGTGAGAGCACCTGCCCAGGCCACCAAGATGGCAATGGTGATACCACGGTGCAGGGCCTTGCCACTGTCCCGCTGACTAGGACATGGCTGTGTGCCATGGTTATGATGGATGCAAGATGCATCAGAACACTCTCACAGAGGTCAGAACTGGTAGATGCACATCAGTTCCATGTGGAACTTCTCCACCATTTCTCTGTCAACAAAATCCATCCACAAAAGGTTAAAGAATCCCACTAGTTCTACAGGGGAAATGCAGTTTCTTTCTTGGCACCTAACAGAAACTGAAAATAAATTCCATCGAAAACCCTGGCTTCTTAAATGCTTAAATCTAGTTCACTCTGACTTAATAAATCCTGTTGTAAATGTCTCACCAAGTAATAATAAAAGCTTGGAAAGCTTAAGGGGGATTTAATGAGTACAACAAGAGAAATGTATAAAAGATAAGAAAAAAAAAAAAAACTTTGGTAAGTGGTTAAAGGAACTAGGATTTTCTTTCTTGGTTAGTTGGTTGTCTGGACCAGATGAAAAGAGACAATGAAAATAGATCTTCAGGATTACAAAAAGTAAGATTTATACTTATCAGATAACAGTTTATATTCCCCTCTAACAAACAGTTCAGTTGTGCATAAGAACCCCAGTCTTGCCAATTTTTACAAGAGGAATCTAGCAAGCTGACATTGGAATGCAGACTCTTACTCGGGGTTCCAGAGTTCTTTCCCCTAAGAGTCCTTTTTGGATCTGGGAATCTTTGAAGAACTTGAAGGAAATGTGATGCCCAAGGCATCTGCTGGGAGGGAAGCAGAAGAGGGTAGACATCAGGAGAATACCTGGTAGGACCAGGAGCTGGAGTGGTAAAGACAGGTATCAGCCTATGAGGCCAGACGATTGAAAGTTGCTGTCCTACTTAATCCTCTGTCATTTTGGCTGTCACAGTGGCAAACCTAAAGTTTGTAAACAAACTAACTAAAACATCAAACCTGGTAAGTATCTGGGATCTTTTAGCTGAGATACACAAAGCTCCACAGCAAACGGTGAGAACAACCAGAAGTGAATGAGCACTGATTAATAAGGGTGGGATCAACATCAAAAGTGCATGGCCATTGATCATCTTCCAATTCAGAGACTGCAGAAGACCATTTGCAAGATTAAAGTGGTAGGCAACTAATTTTTCACTAAAAATAAATATTTTATAGCTGCCAGAATCTCATGTTCAGACTAAATTTTATCTTGTTCCCACTGGCTGAAGGGAGCCTCATGGTACTTTGGGGTCCCCAAGCAGGGACAGCCTCTAATCCACCTGTTAGAGTGGGGTATCTGGGGTTTTGAGGCCTCAAGAAGAGCAGGGGTGGCCTGACCTTTACCATGGACAGCTCTAGCAGTACCACCTGGCTTGCTCCAGAGTCTGCTAGCAGCATCTGAGTTGAGAGGGGCTACGGCAGTTATCAGAAGGGACACCGTGAGTGCTCTGCCCCATGCCAGTCTTTAGTAGATAAAAATCCTGTGTTGAAGCAACACAAAATAGATTCAGGCATGAAAGTAACATTTTAAGGAAAGATTTAGAAACAGAGTGGGAATACGTTGGCAGTGTTCACATGTGATATTCTCACTATTCTGAATCAGAAATGGATTTTTACACATTACATCTTGAGCTGTCTGTACCCCAAGAGTTGGCTGGCAAAATGGAGAGGCTGTGCAATTGATTAGGAACTGTGAGCACAAATTGTGCAGCCAGGTAGCACTATCCTTGGCTGTCCACATCATCTCAGGGAAACCACTAAGTTTCTCTGAGTCTCAATTTCCCCATCTGCAAAACCAGGATCATGACAATATTTGCCTTCCTCCCTCAGAGACTGCATAAAACCATTTGCAAGATTAAAGTGGTAGGCAACTAATTTTTCATTAAAATAAATACTTCATAGCTGCCAGCATCTCATGTTCAGACCAGATTTTTATCTTCTTGTTCCCATTATGCTCATTAGCTACCACTGGCTGAGAACAGGCCCTGGAGCCTCATGGTATTTTGGGTACCATCTCTGGTCAGGAATAAAGTACATACCATTTGAAAACTGCCTATAATAGTGCATGACACCAAGTAAGTCATACAATATTTATTCAATTTTTAAAAATTAGGAGTCTTTCATTCAGAATGCCTCCTCAGAAAAGAAACCACCTCAGTGAAGAATAGGTTCTCAAGTCATTTATAAAGCCAGGCATGATGGTGTTCAGCCATAATCCCATCTACTCAGGAGGCTGAGAAAAAAACAATGGCAAGTTCAAAGCCAGCCCGGACAACTCAGAGAGATCCTACCTCAAACTAAAATAAAAAGGGCTGGGGATGTAGATCAGAGGTAGAGCACCACTCAATTCACTCCCCAGAACTAAATGAATAAATAAATAATCAAGTCACCTATGAAAGACCACAACACACATATCCTAACTGAAAAACATCAGACCTTGGCTGGCTCATAGATTATTCTATACGATCCAGTGGTTCTTCCTCATATCTCGGGGCACTAGAGACACATCTCCCTGCTTCCAGCAGTGGCGAACACTTGTGGAGAGGGATTGTAAAGTCCTGAATGTCTCAGGAGATGCCCAAACACAGCAGAGTGCTGACACCCAGAGAGGCATTCTTTGTTCTGCAAACAGCTCAAAGTTGGGCACCCATACATTGGGCTTCCTTGCAAGAGAAAGAGAAGACCCACTGCTCAGGATCTGGGACTGGGCAGGGTGTGAGGATGGAAAAGTGCCTATGGCAGGTGGGCAGAAGCAGGGCACAGACAGGAGGGGGCTGAGCCCGAGGACAGGACAGAGCTGGCAGCTGGCCAAGAGCAGTCAGGGGAGGTGACAGGAGCTGCCTTTTCAGGAGTGCCTTGTTTCTTACACATTTCATTCTCCCACCCACACCAAGAACCTTGTGCTGCACTTGTCCTGGTACAACCTCTGTTTCAGATTTGAAACAAAGAAGAAATCTGAACTCTGGGCTCTAATGTGACACTGGATTCTGTGCTTTGCTAAGCAATGCCAAGAAATAAAAAGAAGCTCCTGGCAACTGTCAAAATAAGAAACAAAAGAGAGGAACTGTGTAAACTCACACTTTGGCCCCTCTGAGCCCCAAGATCCTTAAACACACTAAGTACAGGCCATCACACTGGTGCCCACTCTCCCATCCCTCCGTCCACAGGGCGTGTTCCCACCTTACCACTGACCCGGGCTGAAGGCTCCAAGCCCAACCATGGGAATAAGGAGCTCATTAGCTCTTTCTCTTCCTGGGAAAGAGCCATCCTGTCTTTGAGATGTGTAACTCCAACACCAACGTTAAGTGGAGGTGCTTCTCCTTCCACAAAGGTGCCCTCTCCTGGAGCCCACCTCATCTGTCTGCTGCTACAGAGGGACCAGGTATTATAGGAGAATCCAAGGAACTTAATTCTGGGAGCTGGGGCTGATTTCCTATGGAACTCTGAGGGATTTAGAACTGGTATTTAAAACTGTGACCATTAGTCATGTGTAACTTTAAATTAAAATTTCAGTTCTTCAGCTATGATGGCTTTCAAGGAATCATCCAGATGTCCTGGAGGCTACTGTACTGGAGAGGACAGATAAAGACTATCTCCACCATCTCAAAAATTCCAACTGGGCAGTGCCCACTTTCAGAAGCCCTCCAAGACTTAACCAGGTCATACAGCTCCTTGGTAGAGCACCACTCACCTCAATCCCCAGTACAAAATAAATAAATAAATATATGATCAAGTCACCTATGAAAGACCACAAAGTACAATTAAAGCAACATCAAACCTTGGGACAACATTTTGCCTGCCTGAAGGTCTGGATTTGGACTAGAGAGAACTTTCTTTCCACCAAGAGCAGCCATCTGCACCTCCTTTAGCATCCATCTGTAATGGCTACTCCCTACACTTCATCTCATGTAATCCTCCCAGTCACTTGAAAGAATAAGTGGTATCATCCCCATTTTTATAGAAGAAGAAATAGAGGCCTGGAGGAGCTAAGTAGTTTGCTCAGCCACACAAACAATAAATTCCAGAGCAGGGATTCTAGTGCATCCCCTAACTCCACACTCACATTACTTTGACAGCATATTCCCAAGCTCCATCCAGCTCTGAGAGTCTTGCTACATGACAGCAGCAGACTTGAGTTCACCCCCTATCCCATGTGTTTTTTGGAGATATAAGAGCTTTCACCTCAGCCGTAAGTCCACAGATGGAAGTTACAGGAGTTGCTAAATCCTGACTGATCCTCAGACTACGCTTACGTGTTAACTGTGGTCAAGAAGTGATAAAGAATACCTATTTTATCAGAAGGCTGATAGGTACTCTCTCTGTGTGTTTATAGGATAGAAATATATCTAAAACAAAATGGGAAAGGGGTGTACATATGTGAAAAGTATCAGAAGCAATGTTAAAGGTAAAAGAAGAAACTGGTGGAAATGAACATGATCTAGCAGATAGTTCATCCTGAATATATGAAGGGATATATAATGTCAATGACACAAAACTAAAATGATTAGAAAACTGGGCAATGCTCAGGAAGAGAAGCATTTTCTTGGAAGGCCCCTCTGGGGTACTAGAATGGCCCACATCGTGAGCTGGGTGGGAGCCATATGGGTAAGTATTCAGGGCATTGAGCTACATAGTTCAGCTTAGTGCCTTTATGTGAAGTATGTGAATATCTCAATAAAAATGCAAAGAAGCATGTGAACTTTAAAACACATATTCAAGAGCTCTTTATTATCAGCTAAGTACCTATCTCTGTGTTTGCCACAAAGGGAATGCAAGGGAATGAGAGTTAGAAATACAACAGATGAGTTATTTTGATGTAGTTTGTAAAACTGTGCTCCCAAGGGAACCTATACTCACGGTATCAAAAACAATAATGAAATCATCCAACAGCATTACTACTTCTTGCCAATCCCATTAAATTGCTCTATTGGCCATCCTTTCCCATCCTGTTGGTCTGGGCAGGTATGTTAAAGTCTTCCAGGCCCTTTCAGTTATAAGAATGGTCTTATTTCAACAAAACATGTGGTCTGGTACGTTAATCAAAACTTCAATTCATTTCAAACAAGATGAGTGCTTCTGCCCTCGCCTGGCCTATTTCAAGCACAGAAGCTGCATGGGAAGCCCTTTCTGCTCTCTCCACCACCTTTTCCACTTGCTGGCCATGGCTTTGGACCCTTCGGTTGAGACCCAGAGGAAAGAGCCAAGTCTTCCAAAATGATGCAGGTGGAACCTGACCTGAGCTCCTTCTGGATGTGACAGCAGGACAGTGGCTGGCCTGCCTCTTGTGGGGCACTTGGGTGGGATTTCTGAAGACCTCTCTGCAGGGCACTTAGGCCACCTCCCCTGACCCAGGCAATGTCTATCCTCCTATGAGTCACTGTAACTCCACCAAGCCCCACACTGTCAGGGGCCCATTTCACCCAGACCTTCTTGATGAGGTTGTCCTCTTGGCAAGAAACAGGACCCCTCACTCCCAATTCCCACAGGTCCACCTGGATCACAGTGTTCCACAGTGGTCCCTGGGCATCCACCTCTCTTCCCTTTGCCTCCAAACCCTTTTCACATTTACGCAGGTCAGGCTGGCTGGGTGGTTTCCTTGAAACATCTCTCCTGTAGCTTGATGTAAGAGGGAATTATCTCTTTCCCCTCCCCATAGTGGGAGGGAAATGACACAGACAACTCTTTCTGACCACTCCTGCTTCAGTGTCCTACAGGTGGGTGATCACAGCTGCTGGCAGAATTCAAGAGTTCGTCACTAGTTCTGCTAAGGTGGCTCAGACACCCTTAAGAACCATACAGGTTTTTGCCACTTATTGCACCTCCTACTGAACCTCTGGCTCCTGCCTACAAGTCTGAGGCAATAAGAAGAATTAGATTGAACAACCTGTCACACAAGTAATGACAGTAAGTGTAATGGCGAAAGCAGCCATCTGAGTTCAGACTCCACATGGACCTTGCTCACTCACACCCTTCCCAGCGCTCAGTGCTTATTAGAGGTGCTTAGTTCTTATTAGTGGATGAGGGAAGTGAGAATACAGAAAAGGGAATAGCAAGTTTCTCCTCCATAAATTCCTTTGGAAAAGAGATTTTTATGTAAGTGGGTCATTCTTGTCTGATGTCATGCTTTACAAGCATTCTCCCAAGCCCATGATGAACAAAATGTATGACTGCTTTCTTCTTGGCCACTTGTCATTCAGACAGTGCCCAGAGCCAGAGGAAGCCAATTGCAACCTGCAGAAAAAGCCACAAGCTCCTTCAGAGTCACTCCCTGGCCTACAAAACCCCTCAAGTAGGTGGTCAGAGCATCTCTTCAGAATGGGAGACCAAAGAGGCAACTCAAGAATGTAAAAATTGCTACAGACTGTACATACAAGACCTGTGCCAAACAACCATGGGTCTGAGCAACTGTAGCCTGCCTGGAGGCCCCTCACCCATCTGTCCAGAAAAGACAAAAGCAACCACAGGAACATCTGATTAAAAGCTCTGTGGGCTCTAACACCTGCAGAGAGCTGGAAATTGTGCAATTGCCACACGAGGCATCCCAGCAGAAAGAGCTGGAGAAGTGTGTGTGAGCCTCATGAAAACATTTATTCTATTATGGATGTCTCTGCTTGGCCTGGCTTCCAGGTCCATTTGTGGTTACAGTCTGTTGTGGCTGACTTTGGAAACTCTATAAAGGCCAAAGAATGATCTCCTGGAGAGAATGAACAAGAGCAGTGTTGAAATGTAAACTCCATTTGACAACTATTTACCAGGCATCTGCCACATGCCCAGCATGCAGAACTAGGAGGAAGGATATATGATGATGAATGAGTGAGAGAAGAATGTCTGCGAGGCATGCTCATGGGCTAGTAGCAGGGAGATGAAAAGTGCTTCTCTCCTGTCCTTAAATGGAAGACATATCTACACTGCACTTTATGCTTAATTCAACACTGTCTTTAATTTTCATCACATCCCTGGGGGAGGTGAAGCAGGGATGGATGTTCTCATTTTCAAAAGAGAAAACTCACATCCAGAGAGGCCAGGAGACCAGCTCAGGGTCCGTAATGGAGAGGGAGGCAGAGCTGCAGTAAGAACATGGGGACCCCTGACTCTGGGATGCTCTTCTGTGGATCCAGACAAGGCATGTGGGACCATAATGGTGAGCTTGCTTGAGGTCTGCGAGGTCAGAACCCACACTTATATCTCCCCCTGAACAGAAATGGCTCGCGTGTTGTCCGCAGTCAGTCAGAGGAGGAGGTAGGCACACCATGGAGCCTCCAGAAGCAGGAGCCAAGACATTCACCAAGCTAGTACCAACAGCCTGCCTTGGTTTGCTCAAACTGCCCACTTTGGAGGCCCAGAAACTACCAGGCAGACAGAAGTGACCCCATAAAGGGAAGAAAGGAAACCTGGACTCTCAAGTCAGTGGAAAATGGAGTTGTCAATAAGCTGAATCGCAACAGAAATCTCCTGCATGTTGTCATGTACTTGGACAGGAAGGTTGACTGAGAATTCATGGGAAAGGAAGGTGACAGGATATGTATGTGCTGAGTTCAGACTAGGACATGGGAACCAACCACAGATAAAGTCCCTCATCTGCAAGAGGGAAGGTGCCAAGACAAATGAGCTCATGGTGAGGATGCTCCCAGGCACCTCAGTCAACTGGAGAGCCAGGGTCTGTGTTTTATTCAGTGGTCATGTCAGAAGAAAAGACTGAAAACGATTGAGCTATCTCTACCTCTGACATGATACCATTCACATATGCCCATGACGTGAGAGTTGGAGGAGCTGGCATCCCAGTGTGGCCCCTGGAATCCGAGGCAGAAGAGCTTGTCCATGCACTAGCACAGCTGATGTCATTTTGGCCACAAACATTCCAGAACTTCTCTCCCCATCTGTGAACTCTCTGTACCAGAAGTAAAATAACCCCAGCATAGTGTCATTTGCTCCGTGGTTCTTTTGTAGCCAGTATAAAAGTTACATGTGAAATGTGAGGGATTCCTGCTTGAAGTAATTAGATAAAGAGGACACTGGGGACTGAGAAAAGGACAGCAAGTCTAGAGAGTTCTTAAGGAAAGATCTGAAGAGAGGAGGGCAACTAAGACTAGGTACATCCAGACTCTGACCTCTACTGGTGACCAGGTGAGTCTTGGCATGAATTTGCCATGGGCCAAACTAAGGCCCAGGAAGAGAACCTGTTCAGCCTTGTATATTGAAGTCACTTGGCATCCCAGAAGTCACCATGGGTCCCAGCGATTAGATGCCAAGACCCTGAGTTAAAAAGCCACCAAGGAATGGATGACAATCAGACAGGGCAGGACCCTCAGTATCATGATTTACCTGCAACAAGGCAACACAGATTTACAATGGCTCCCTGAAATTACGGAGAAGAGAAGTTACGTATTTTTAATGAGCCTAAGGATGAGAGTTGAACCCAGGGACAATTAACCACTGAACCACATTCCCAGCTCTTTTTAGTATTTTATTTAGAGACAGGGTCTCACTGAGTTGCTTAGTGCCTTGCTTTTGCTGCGGCTGGCTTTGAACTCTCAATCCTCCTGCCTCAGCCTCCCAAGCTGCAGGGATTATAGGCATATGCCATGGGCCTGGCTCTATTTTAAAGATTTTTAATCAACTTATTGTTGCTGAGGCCCAAATTCCACTTTTCTCAGTAAATTCTGTTACCACAGGCATTTCAGGAGCTTGTGTCCCAGAGTGAGCTTCCTGAGTGGACTGTCATTACCCACTGGGGCCTCTGAGAGTACAGACCCAGGTACTGCTTCCCTCTTTCCCTCTTGGGTGTGATTCTCATTAGCTGACTCAGCTCATACATTCCACGGGTCCTGGTCTGAGTCATGCGGGGCCCCATCCTCTCTTTCCCACTATGTCGTTGCAGATTGTCAGCCAGCCCCATGTCCAGGAGGACCTGCCCAGTATTGGCAGTGAGTAAGAAAAGCACTACGTGTGCCTCAAGCCAATGAGGGAGGGTGGGGCCTGGCTTTATTTTACCAAAGGGGTATAAATTCTACAAACCTGCATTGAAAACATAGACAAGTAAGTGGGTGTCCTATCAGTGTGGCAATTTAAAAAGAGAGTACTAAGAACCAAAAGATCAAAGGACATGAGGCAAAAATCTCTTGAATCAGGCTGATAAAAACTCCCTGACCCGATGCCAGAGCCTCTCAGGCACCTAAGTGTCATCTACCTTAAGGGGTACCTGCAGTTTACCTCCAGGTACCAGATGTTCCCCTCTGGGAGTGAGGGGCAGCGCTGTGGCTTGACTCCACTTATAGAGGAGACTCTGGGAAGGGTGTTTCCAGGTGGCCCAATGCAGTGGCCCTTCCATAGATGGGGCACGGTACGTGCTGTTGCCTGGGAGATGAGGGAAGAGGGGAGCCCTGTTTCACCCTGATTTGTAGAGATGGAACAGTAGATGTTGGCAAAAGATATGTCTGCTCCCTTCCACACGTCTACCTATTTCTTCCTTTCCTAGTTTCCAATTTCGAGGTTTCAAACTCTAACTGCAAAGAATCAAGAGATGCTTTACATGTGAAAGGACTTAAAAAATTTAAGCATAAAGTTCTTGAGTGTCATCACCCATACTCCCGAATTACCTGTGCATGCTTTGAGACCCAGTGACGGAGGACATTCAGGACTCTGTTGGTGGCTGTTCTCCGTATGATAAACTCTTTGTCACATGTTCTCTCGGTGTTGTTAAACCCTGAGGAGGAAAAGAAGCACATGCTGTCGTTAGGGCCAAGCCCCAGGGACTTGGAAAAGGTCACTTATTTTAGGACATTGGTTAATAAAACTACAAAGTGGTTCATCTTGGCAGAGAGGTGCAAGAGGCTCCAGACTCGTGAATTCTGCTCACCTATTATACTCTGAGTAGCACGTCCACCGCTGCGGAGTCACAGGCGCAATTATGTGAATAATGTGCACCTATTTACTAAAGGCCACTGATGAAAACTAATGCTGCTCTAATGACATTTCCATTTATGCCTGTCTTGTTCTATACTACAAAGCCAAGAAGGAATATTAACAAAAGACTTTGAGCCAGCATTAATTTGTACTTTTGCCCTAAAGCAATTACATAACCAATAACATTTTGCATATTTGTAGATGAAGAAATCCATATCTTGGCTTGTAGATGATGCAAATACTTTGTTGTGCAACCATATATTGATGGACAAGCAGTAGGGGAGAGGGTTTAAGAACATGTATTTCCAAATGACTAAACATGTAGATTTCAAAAATCTGTGAGAGGTGATGAATCTATTACTTTTCATTTAATCATTCCACAATATAAACATATTCCAAAGCATCACATCATACCCCATAGATGTATAATATATACAACTATTATTTGTCAATTAATAATAATGTAATTTCTTTTAAAAAACCCAGACTGTCTGGGTTCAAATCACTGTTCTCCTACCCTAGCAAATTACATCATTTCTCTAGAGACCAGTTTTTCAAGACTCTCATGAGATTATAAGTACCCATTTCATTAATTGTTGTAGGATTATGTTTGGTAACACCTATTAAACATTTAGAATGGCAGTGGCAAGACTTAAATAAATGCTAACTATTATTACAATTCGATATTTGGTCCAGTGTCTTTTATTATTATTTTTTGGTGTCACTGTGGATTAAACCCAGTGCCTCACATATGTGAGGCAAGTGCTCTACTACTCAGCTACCTCCCCAGACCTGGTCCAGGGTCTGAGTCTTCTCTGTGCCAGCTTATGTCTCTATCTTGGCCACCTTTTCATTATCAGGAAACCATTTTAATACTTACCCACTGACTCCAATTTTAAAAGATTCTGACATCCAGACATAATTATGTCATACATTTCCTTTAAAAATTAATATTTCTGCTGGGCACCATGGTGCAGAGCTGTAACCTAGCAGCTCAGAAGGCTGAGACTGGAGGATCGTGAATTTCAGGTCAGTCTCTGCAACTTAGTGAGACCCTGTCTCAAAGTAAAAAATTTTTAAAAAGGCTGGGGATGTGGCTCAGTGATGAAATACCCCTAGGGTCAATCCCCAACACTGCAAATAATAATAATAAAGAGTTGTCTATACTCAGTGATAGTCATCGGGACTCTCCCTCTACAACTTACTCCAAGCATCTAACCCCATCTCACACCAAGACAGCTCCCATTAAAGACATCAATAGACCTCCATGTCCCCATATCTAAGGGGTCATCTTTAATTTCTCCCTAGTCTCATCCAGCTCCACTACTTATACAGTCACCTTTAAGCAAGCTGCTCACATATTTGTATCCCCAGGTCTCTTCTCTGAGTTCCAGACCCTATATCCAATTCCTCTTAATACTTTCCCTCTTGGATGTTTCAAACACACCTCAAACTCCATGTGTTCAAAAGGCAAATCCATGGCCTTTCGACCAACTTTAAGCTCTTTATCTGGGTAAGGAAGCATCACCATTCATCCAGTTAGGTGAGCCTGAATTTTGGAATTTTTCTCCTCTCATCTCTCCATTGCTTCCTAATAATTTTACCTGTTCAGTACATCTCAGATCTGCCCATTTTTTCCTATTTACACAGTCAAAATCGGGGTTGTGCTACCAGCAGCTCTCATTTGTTCCACTGTAATAGCACCCCAGCTGGTCTCCAATCTCACTCTTGCCTCCTCAAATCTGTTTTCCTCACTGGAGTCAGAAAGACCTTTTCAAAGGGCAAAGGCAATTATATAACCAATGGCATTTTGAATATTTGTAGATGGATGAGCCCATATCTTGGCTTGTAGAGGATACAAATACTTGATTATGCATCCATATATCGACTAGCTGTATACGATAGTATTTAAGAATGTGTACTTCAAAATTACTAGAAGTATATATTTCAAAGGATTCCAATCTTTAAGGCCTTTGGGTGTTTCTTATGACAAATACAAAACTCCTTAACACAGAAGGTTTTTCATGATCTGGTCCTCTCTCTTCTCAGCTTTTCTGGAACAATATTCTTCTATTTCCACATCCATCTCCCCACCCATATTTTAATTCAACATGACGAGAGGGCCTTTGTACATATTGTCCTGTACCTGGAACAATTATTGAGTCCATTTTTACTCAGTGAAAGCCACTCAGTCTTGCTCCTTTTTACTTCCCCAGATAAGCCCTCCTGGGCCATTACATATCTCATAATGTGATATACATTTGATTTTGGGCATGTATTACATTAGTAGTTTTATACTTAGATATGTGATTATCTGATCACTATTTGTGTCCTCCATGAAGAAAGAGATCTGGTTTGATTTTGCTGAGCCTCTGAGCACCTGCCTGGCACGTAGCAAATGCTGCACACAATATATATTTGCTAAAGGAACGAATAAAAGCCTGGATGGTAAGAACTTAATTTTATTCAATGAGACATGAATGTGAGGATGATTGAGTGAATGACTGAAAGAACAGTCCTCAGAGCTTATGAGTGAGACAGAAAAAAAAAGTCTATAAGCTACTAAAGGGCAGAGGGCCCTTCTCACCAGTGTTCTTTGAATGTAGATAGGCATCTTCTGCCCGCCCACCAGCAAACTTTTAAATTCTAGCAGAGAATGGTGATGATGTGCTCTTGGCAGGATAGATAGCTCTAAATAAAAAAATCTTTCTTTATTGAAAACTTAGAAATTCTAATAAAATATAAGAAATATTCTAAATGGAAAGCTGAGTTCTCAAGAAAGTAAGGGATTCTTCAGGGTCAAACACACAGTGTGATCTGGAAACCACGATGGCTGTTTGTCAGTTATGGTGACTTGGGATGGGAATTAAAACATCCATGTGGTCAGGGGAAGAAACCCCAGGATCTGCATGAGGAATAAGTAGCAGGATAAGAACTAAGACAGCCACATAAAGACAGACTCTCGAAGAACTACCCTTGTGTGAAAGAGTGAACCAGGAAAAATTATTTTATTTACAAATGGGACAATTAAGAAACTTGTCTAGGGCTGGGGACGTAGCTCAGTGTGGGTCCCCACACTGTCACTCCCCAAAAAGAAAGCAACATGTGAGCCTTGCCTGGATTTCATCAGGGGTGGGGAAATGCCTCCCTGAGAACTCATAACGGTAGGCACGCCACAGACAGGAGTGATGCTCATACTGAGCCACCACTGTGCAACCTGCCCTCCTGGATGAGAAGTTAACATGAAGGACCCTGGTGACTCCTACAATAGTCCTCACAACACCTCTCTGGAAAAACACATGCTCCATCTCAGCCTGTACTGAATGGCCACCAGCCAAGAAGAAAAACTCGCAATCCAAAATTCCAAAACACAAAAACTATCTATCATGAGCAAAGATCAGTAGACACAGGGATCAGGAGCCCATCATTCCCCACCTGACTACCACCAAGAATTTCAAATATTGGAACTATTAGATCTCTCTAGTTTAAACATCCCAAAGTTGGGATGTTTTTTTTTTTTTTTTTTTTTTTTAAATTTTTTATTGTGGGTTGTTCAAAACGTTACAAATTTCTTGACATATCATATTTGACACTTTGATTCAAGTGGGTTATGAACTCCCACCTTCACCCCATACACAGATTGCAGAATCACATCAGTTACACATCCATTGATTTACAAATTGCCATCTTAGTGTCTGTTGTGCTCCGCTGCCTTTCCCATCCTCCACCCTCCCCCCTCCCCACCTCTCCCCTCCCCTCCCCTCCTCTCTCTCTACCTCCTCCACTGT
>NW_025999925.1:8614219-8639383 GCF_001458135.2 Marmota marmota marmota | reverse complement strand
GTTGTCCTCATTTCCATTTCAGAGGATTTGTCGCTGATATACAGGAATGCCTTTGATTTATGCGTGTTGATTTTATATCCTGCCACTTTGCTGAATTCATTTATTAGCTCTAATAGTTTCTTTGTAGAGCCTTTTGGGTCTGCTAGGTATAGAATCATATCATCTGCAAATAGTGATAATTTAAGTTCTTCCCAAAGTTGGGATGTTTACAAAGACCAAAGAAACAAAAGTGGGAGTTGAAAATATGACAAAAGGATAAAAAAAAATTTAAATGTTTTATAAGAATAACATAAGCCAGGCATGGTAGTGCACACCTGTAATCCCAGCAGCTCAGAAGGCTGAGACAGAAGGATTGCAGGTTCAAAGCCAGTCTCAGCAACAGTGAGGTACTAAGCAACTCAGTGAGACCCTGTCTCTAAGTAAAAATACAAAATAGGGCTGGGGATGTGGCTCAGTGGTTGAGTGCCCCCAAGTTCAATCCCCAGTACCCCCCGCCAAAAAAAGATATGAAAGAAATAATTAAAATTTTCAACTTATGTCTAGTAAGGTTGTCAGAAGGAGAGAAAAAATAAACATAAACAGTATAGAAAAAGGTTTTTCAAGACTTGGTGAAAGACATGGATCTTCAGGTGCAGGAATCACAATGAATCACAAGCAGGAAAACAAAATGAAAACCACACCTAGATAACCTGAAATGTCAGCAACCCATAAAAAAGGTAGCTTTGAAACAACCATTGAGAATGTACAGGTTATCCCTAATGCAAAATCAGGGGATGGGGTTGGGAAATGGTGTCGTACATGAAAGAAGCATATTGCAAAGTGGGTTCGTTGAAGTAGAGCAGAGGCCTCAAGTGAAGAGAGCTGGTGACTGATAAGAAGCCCTTATTTTGTTAAAGGAGGAAAGTAGAATGTTCTTGAAACACTGAAAAGGTAGGTGAGACAGAGGCCCCTTCCCCCACATAAATAAGTATGAAGATAGCTTCTCAGTGAGAAGAGAACAGAATGGGGGAGACGGGAGTGAGGAAGGAACAGAAAGATGGAAATCAGTCATCATGACATGTTAAGCAGGAAAATCATCTCAAGAGAGCTGTTACTTATTCAAATGTATTTTAGAAAAAGCAACTACCTCCTTTGGTCCTTCTGCATATGTGTCATGGGTGGGTAGAGAAAGGGGTTTACTTTGAAAGGCGGGCAAACAAATAAAAGGAACTTTCTACTGCTCTCCAAATGATTTAATATCACAGGCTTAAAGACCGTGTAAAGGGTTTTCCTAATCAAATTTCCAATATTTTCATAGATTTAAATCTTGACCTCTATTACCATTTAGGTTGGGATTTGATTATATTGCTTGGATGTTCCTCATCACTGCCTCTAATAAATGTGCTGTTTGTGTTTTTTGTTGTTATGGTTTAGATGATGGCTTCGCACATTCACAGACTTCTCTTTGCTACTTAGAGCTCATGACTGCCACTTGCAGGGTTCAAAAATTCTCTTGGAAAACAAACAAGCATTAAAATGGTCTTCAGCAAGGCTCACTCAGTCAGCAGGACTGGAGCAATTCACATCTAGTTGTAAGGAACCGTTCACATGTAAAGACACCACAGTGAAAGACCAACCACAGGCAGGTCCAGCAGGAGGCCAGTCAAGGAAAGCTTCCACCTTACCCCTCACGTGTGGGCCACCCAACGAGGTTGCAGGCCAGAAGTACACTCTAGGGCAAACTACCTAACTTCTCTGTGACTCAGTTTCTTCACTCATGAAATGAGAATGGCGCTACCACCTAGAGTCATTTTAAAGATTAAATAATTCCTACAAAACAGAAATCTGTTCTGGAATTCAGTAAAAGAACATTTACTATCACTCTGTTTCGCCTGTAGCTGGTTTCATCCACCCATTCCCTTGGCCCAGGGGCCTGCATGATACACTTGATGGTATGCTAATTATAAGGATATGTGGAAACAGCAGGTATAATGGACATCAAGCTCTTCACTTCCTTCCTGAAGGATGTTTTGCACTACTTACCATGGAGGTCTCCAATCTTAAAGGCAAACAGGCTCTCAACTCTTTGGAGGGCTGACAATTTAGAAATGCCCTAAACTCTACATATGATCACTCTATCTGAGGGGCATACCTGTAACAGGTCCTGACAGATATGTTTTATAAAAGGGACTATGGGGTACACTGTAAATATAATGCTCTTTAACATGCTCTCCTGTGAAAAGTTGACCCATATGTTCATGCTATAACACAGACATCACAGTCCATGCCAACATGCTTCCAATAAGACATGCCTGTCTCCCCATTCTCACAGTCTTTAAGGCTATGTGGTCAGAGTAATAATTTTCCATAACTCACCTGATTTCCTTCACTATCTCCATTGAGCACTGCTTGGACAATATTTATTTCTGAATTTAAATTTATAAATTTAAATATTTAAATATAAACTGCTCTATTAAAATATAAACTGCTCTATTCTGGTTTGGATCTTGAATGTCTCCCAAAAGCTTATGTGTTGAAGGCTTGGTCCCCTACAGCAATTTCAGAGATAGGGCTTTTGGGAGATGATGCTAACCTCATCAAATGGATTAATCCATTGATGGATTCATAATGTAATGGGTTATTAGAAGGTGATGAAAACTTAGGAGGCAGGGTCTAGTTAGAGGAAGTAGGTCCTTGGGAGAATAAACTTGAAGACTGTATATTTTTCCTTTGGTCCCTTCCTCCCCGGCTCTCTCTCCTCTCTCTGCTTCGTGGCCACTGTGAGGTGAGCAGTTTTGCTCCTCCCTGTGTTTCTGCCATGGTAAACCCCGCTACAGGTCTAAAAGCAATGGAATCATTGACAAACTGGAACCTTTGAAACCATGGGCCAAAACAAAATCTTTCCTCTTTTAAGTTGATTTTATCAGGTATTTTGTCACAGCAACAGAAAGCTAGCACAGTGGCAATATCCATATGGAGATCGTTCTGTCCCAGAATTATAAATCACCCTCCAAGAAGTCTTTGTGCCAATTTTTGAAAAGCAAATAGCAACTCTTTAAGCTTTAAGTATCTTACTTTTCAAGTGTGACCAGCACAACCAAACTCTACATGTACCAGGAGAATCTATTCTGCTAACATTTTACATATCTGAAATACTGTCACTCAAAGATGTCTGTCTTTCCCAATTATGCAAAAACCTTTCCAGTTTTGAACATTGGATAAATTGGGAAGTTTGGGCAAACCAAGCCATCTGGAAAAGTGCTAAGAACCAAATCACCATACGTGTGAATTTAAGATTGAGATTTAACTTTATATTCCTTTTCCCGGATACCTGGTGCATCATTTCATCTCTCTAATCAGACTACACATTCCTCTGTGAAGAGCTCTTATCTCAAGCATCTTTGTAGGTACCTCAGCTTTACATATAGCAGACACTGAGCAGGTACTTTTCGTAACAAAAATTGCATTACTCCTAATGGAATCTCTTCAAATGTTTCTGAAGATGTCACATATTTGAATAAAGATCGTTCTTTCACCATGTTGTTATCATGATGACTATTTAAAACCATCACAAGCAGAAAAATCAGGAAGGGAGGCAAGGAGGGTTGAAAAATAGAGAAAAGGGATGGGTGTGGTAGTGTGCCTGTAATCCCAATGGTTCAGGAGGCTGGGATAGGAGGATTGCTAGTTTGAGGCCAGTCTCAGCAATTCATAGAGACCCTAAGCAACTTAGTGAGATCCTGCCTCAAAATAAAAGGTAAAAGAGATTCAAGATATATCTAAGTTGTTAAATGCCCCTGGGTTCAACTTCAGTGCCTACACTGCCCCTCCCCCCAAAAAAATAGAGAAAAGAAGGGGAAATTTCATTTTATTGTTGCCATAGGAAAAAATATCATTATTTATTGTTGTTTTGTGCCAGGCAGCCAAAGTCACAGCCTACTTTGTAAGAGGCAAGTAAAAATAATGGTGAGATGGAAATAAGATCACACACAGGCAAAATATGGACTAGCCCAGTTAAAGCCAATCTGAGGATACTTGAGGATAAACTATAAAAGGCAAGGGATTCTTGAACTTGATGCAGTACTTCAACATTAACAGCTGACCCCCAGGAAGTTGTCCTTTGTTATTAATGCTAACAAGCATCTTTAAACCATTGTTTTAACTTGGTGAAGAAAATTAGAGAGAACTGAGAAGAGCCAAAACACACATGTATAATACTGATACCATGGTCCACTGTGGTGGGCTCCCTGGAAGGAGAAGTGAATGTGGACTCTTGGTGACCTTAGTTGCACTTGAAGAATTCTTTCTTGTTACTTTTTCATCCCCCATGTCTGGCATGGTAGGGGTTTAATAAACTTGGGCTTGGAGGATGAATGCAATGAGATCACTTTCATGGTTCTGTCATGGAGGAATTAAGAATAATGTCACTACAGTGATGCGTCATTTTCACTTCATGCAAATGGATGCAATCTGTCCAACAGCATGAATGTTATCAATATGCTTTTCTTTATAAAGTAGATATTCTTCCAAGAAATGTGTGCAAGATAAAATTATAATAATTGTTTTGTACAGTAGCATACATTTATATGACAACTGTAAAGATCATTATCTATTGCTGTTTGAGCCAGCCACTACCCTGGAGCTTTACAAGTGGTCTATAATTTAATATTCACAATCAAGGACAATAACAACTGACGTTCATTTCATGACCACCAAATGTTGAATATTGTAACCATAGGAATGTGTCTTCTTCCACAGTAACAGCAACTGCACAGGGGAAATATTGGCATCTCTACTAATGGACAAACACACAGAAAACCAAAGATATTAAGAAGCATGGCAAAGGCTAAAGAGCTAGTAAGTGTCAGAATCAGGTTTTGAGTCCTGGTCTGTCCATTTTTGAAACTGAAACACCCTTAATCATACCCCACTGTGTGGATCTAGAGTTTAAGCATTGTTTCTCTTATAAACACTTAGAAGCTAAAAGAGAGATGCTATTTGGATATCTGGGAAAGTAAATGCTTTCCTTTTAATTCTGTCTCTTTTAAATTTTGAAGTGTGAGAGAATAACACCACTATAAAAGAGAGGCTTTGGGCTGGGGCTGTAGCTCAGGGGTAGAGCACTTGCTTTGCACTTGTGAGGCACTGAGTTCCCTCCTCAGCACCGCATAACAATAAGTAAGGATATTGTGTTTACAACAAAAAATATTATAAAAAGAGAGAGGTTTCACACTGTAATGAATTCAAACCAAAATATTTTACTTAGATAGCCAGAATTCAAATTTCCTCAAAAGATGTTCTTTTCCAAAATGCATTGATTTCTTATATGCCTGTTATATAGACCACTGTTTTTTAAATGGCTGATTGTGACTTGCCTATTAATGGGAACTACATTAAATCAATTTAATGTATAGTGAACAGAATTAAAAAATGAAATAGATGAAGACAATCTGAGTGAATTTTCCATATTGATGGTGAGTGATTGTTTTAGGAAACTTCCTGTGTGCACATGAGTGGGTATGTGTACATCTGTGTGCATGTGTGTGTGTCCTGGGTCATAATGTACAATGTATTTCTTAGAGTGAGTTGCAATTTTAAAAAGTTTAAAAGTCACTGACATCAATAGTCTAATTATTAGCACTCTGCTTGAACATCCTTGGGTAACTAGGTCCATGCCATATTCACACCTGTTGACAAATGAGCAGAGACCTTCCATCTCTTGTCCTCATTCCCATTATACTCGGTCAACAAACCCTCTCCTCTTTCTCCAGCTGATCCTCCCATCTGTCCTCCTCCAACTCATTCCTTACTTCCTCTTTTCTTCTCAAACTGACCCCATTCAGTTTTCACTCACTTGTGGATACAACCCTCTTTCGTGTTTTTATATACATTCAGTTCAAATTTCCCCTCAAGATCTCCAAATTTCAAGTTTCCCATGAGACACTTCCATATTGATGACATAGTCTCCTCTCCCAAGACACACATCCAAAACTCAAGTTCATGATCTTTCTCTCGAGCTCCTACCCCAGCTTCACTTTCCATTGATCTACTGGGCTGTCATGGTTTCTGTCTCTCAGAGAAACCTCACTTCTGTCTTTCCCTGCTTTTCAGCCAACAAATTCTGTTAACACTTAGTAACACCTGTCATATTTCTCCCCTTTCCCCCATTCTTCTGCCACCATCCTAAGCCTAGATGCTGCACACAGCTATCACCACCTCTATATTCTTCTCCATTCTGTCTGCCCTGCTAGTCTTCCTCCATCCATCATTTGATTACAATATCCGTGGAGCACCTGCTATATTTCAGGTATTGCCCAGTGCTGGGTGAACAAAGATGCACTCCTTACTCTAAAAAGGGAAGAGGACAGTCTTAAAACAAGTAAAACACCAAGAAAGGAAAAGTCAAAACCCTGGAAATAAGCCAGGTGCCTGTGTCTTTCAAATAATCTTCTTAAATACCACCAGGGCCAGTACTCATGTCCTTTATTGCCCACTAAATAAGTCTAGAATATTTTCCTAGACACAAAGAGATGAAGTAACTTGTTCAAGATCTCACAGCTGGGAAGTTAAAAAAAACCAACAGGTCAACGCAGACAAGGAAGAAATTTGCACACGCACTATGCTGAACATCGTGACTAAGTGAGTTTATGAATTGACACACTCTTTCTTGAGAGAGGATAGTCTGTATGGGGTGGGACATTTGGTGTAGTAACCTAGTGGAAGATTTATAACTGCTGCCCTTTTCATAGAATATCAGAAACTTTTCGTTTGCAAGGGACAGAAAACTCAATTCCAATGGGTTTACTGTAGAAAAGGAATAATATTATCCAGAGAGAGAGAGAGAGAGAGAGAGAGAGAGAGAGAGAGAGATCTCCATTCATATCCCATTTGCTGTATTAGACTTATTGATTTATTGATAACATTTCTGTCTGGTTCTTTTCAATGCTCTGATTCTGCTCTCACTTCCAGGTAAGAAAACAAGGAAGGCCATGTTGATCTTATAAACTCACCTCATACCATCCAGAGGGTGAGAGGACATTCTTTCTGTAACTTTCACTAAAGAAAGAGGAAGTCTCCCCCCCACCTCCCCACCAACAAACTCTTTGCATTTTGCTTGCAAACTGCATCCTCTCTTCTATGAACCATATGATGACCGCAGGGATGGGGGAGGCCAGCTGTCACTTGGGGCACACAGCCAAGATGTGAAGAGGCAGTTTTGAGAGGGGATATGAGCAACATGCTATTGGGGCAATGAGCAGATGTGGCAGAGTGGGCTTTTTGTTTGTCTGTTTTTACTTTTTTTATAAGTGTGTTCTTATCTTTCAGTTTTTAAATTCTTCTCCTTACTTAGGTAAACCTGAGATTTTCTCTAAGTGCAATTAACTGTAGCAATAAACAAAACACCTCCTTATAGAATGAGGAAAAATAGCTTAGCAGGTTTATCATTATTTGTGATTAAAAATACATGGGGAATGGTAAAGTCAATATCTATGCTTTCATCTTTTAAGAAAATCGGTAACTAAGACTGTCAACTGAATTGCTCTTAAAAATATGTGCTTTAAGATTCTTAAAGAAATGAATATAGGTTGAGTTTAGAATAAAACAGATTGAGAACCTCTGTGCATAACTTCTTTTAATTCTTACAATTCCAGAAAACATATTCCTTGCTTTTACAGATGAGGAAACGAAGGCTCAAAGAAGTCCAGTAACCACCTAAGGTCATGGGCAGTAAAATCAGAGCCGGGATTTAGAGACACATTGATTCTAAGATTCAGGCTCTTCCTGTGGAAGTGTCTGTTTGGAGGAACAGCAAGATGCTCCTGTTGATCACTGAGTGATCTTCAGGCCTCACCTGGTGGCTGCTGTGCTCATGCAGAAATCTAACAAGGACATACTGCCAGGGTGAAGAGTGTAGTGGCTTCTGCCAAAGCAGGATGGGGGCATCTGAGGGGACAGTGAGAAGTCAAGACACAGAGTGAACAAGGTGAAGTGACTTCAAGAAAATTAGCTGGCAAGAGAGAAAAAGGCCAGAAACTGAAAGGTGACACAGGTTTGTAGGAGACAAGAACTAGAACCAGATGGAAAACACTAACCCACAGCATCTTCTAAAAATTCAAGAAATAGAAGACATTTGGTCAGAGTTTCTTGACAGCAAAATCAATATTGCCAAGAGAGGCCTTTGGAAATACAATAATTCTCTAGAAATGGTTAAATGAAGAACACCCAAAAGAGGAACAAACTCTAAATTTCCTGGCCATTTTCTTTTCTGCTCCACTTGATAGTCAACTATCTCAAAGAGGAAGGAAGGAAGATTTTTTGGTGCATTAGCTGGAATTTCCTGGTGGGCACTGATTATCTCCTCTGGATGTAAGATAAGCCTGATGTAGAACTAGAGTCACACTCTTGGCATTAGGCACTCTTTCCCCACAAACCAAAATAATAATGTATGTCATTATAATTATTTAAAATAAAAGAATATTTAAATAATTAAAAATTAATAAAACTTCTACTTTTCATTCTACAAAACTGTGCACATACATCTAGCAATGTTGCTTTCCCATGGGAATGGGGTGGGAGGTGTGAATGTCAGTTTATTAGTGAAAGTACATTGTAAATGTGTATCAAGTTGCAAAGGGAGCATCCTATTCCATCACCCTCAGAAGACCTTGCCACCTGTGACGTGAAGACTGAAGTCATCTCCTGAAGAAGAGCAGGAGATACCCTAACTCCCACTTCCTTCAAAAGCTCTCTGCAATTTCATCCTCACTCTTTCCCTTCATTCCTGAATAGCAAGATGTGATGGGAAGAACATCTAGGCATGGATTGGTGATTGTCAACAAGTTTATCTCACTGAGACCAGTCCCTTCCTGTCTCAGAGGCTCAATTTCCTCTTTATAGAAGGAGTCTGAACTGGTTTCCTGGGTAAGATACAGGGTACAGGGAAACTTTAAGTTGTGTGGTCCAACAAGATAGCAGAAATCTATTTGAGCCTGGGGTGGCCATGAAGGCTGGGCTTCGCAGAAGCATGGCTGGAGATCAGACAAAGCTTCAGCATCAGTAAAAAGAGGCCTCTAGAACCAGTGGTGGGGCTGCAGATATAGTTAGGACATGGCATCTGGTCTGGAGGCCCACAGCAACCAGGCAAGGAGAGGTAAAAGCAGCACTGGAAATTCTCTGAAATATTCCCAAGGAATTCTCTGAAAAGATAAACTTTCCCATGATGATCCATATTTATTGCAATGGAGAAAGCAGTTATGAAACTATTGCAATTCAAGTATAGAGGGAAATACCAGGTCTCCCGTGGAGGTCCAACACTTGAAGCCTAAGACACTGGGTTTCATTTATACCTTACTTTATACAAAGGGCTTTGCACACAGTGGGTACTTTGTCAATCTGTTCCATTGTTTTCTTTTTAAAAACCCCAAATGTTTTATCCATTTTGCCATTTGCAGATAAATATGCTAACACAGACTGGTTCCATTTATTGGAAGATTTGGTATTTCCTGAGTCAGAAGGTTCCTGAACCTCCCTGCTTTGGAATTTACCACACTTCTCCTCCCATCCCCTTCTCCCCTGGGTCTGTAACCACAAGACTTGAGGTATTGTAAAGTGCTTTCAGTTGAGCAACCAAGGACTCAGAAGAGACCCACAGACACAGCTGTGAAATCTTCAGCTCCAGGAAAACGCCCTTCATTAAGGGCAGGGCCACAGGGACCCTGTCCTTGGGGTACCCTCAGCCCGGGCGACTGGGGAATTGGCACTGCCTGTCCCCTCCACATCTCTTCAGTGTTACAGACAGAGTCAACTTATGTCATTTCAATGGAAAATGGCTGCTCAGTGTCAACACTGAAGACTTTCAACATAGATCACTAAAAATTTTTCACACGTATTTGAGAGCCTTCCAGCTCCTCTTTTGCCCTGCCCAGGCACCTTAACCACAGCTACACAGAACTTGAACTCCCGAGGAGGGAATTCATCATTCTTTCTCCAGAGTCTATACTCTGCCCATCAGACCAAGGCTTGCAATTGGTGTGCCACTTCCAGAAGGCACCAGAAGCGCCCCAAGAGTTCTATTTCCTGAATCTGTGTCACCATCACTTTTTGTTAGGAAAAAGAGAGTTCTTTTTGAAAAACACAAATTCGGAAAGTATTTTCTATTTAATTTCCCCAAGAAATGACTCAACAATCTAGAAATGATTCAACAGTTCGCCAGATACTTGTACAAAAATTATTTTCTAACAATTTGAGTCAAAGTATTTGGTTAATATCGATTCCTAAACTTCATGAGGGTTGGTCCTTTTTTTTTTTTTTTACCCCCAGTAAGTTTTTTCCCCAATTTTGGCGTCAATAGCCACAGTGAATAGTGTCATAGAAAACTAACCTAAAAGTAAGCTAGCCTCTAACCTGAGTTTCTCTGGAAAGTCTGTAAACATGCATGTAGCGGAGAAAATGCCTCATCCTGAAGAAATGACATTTGGTTCTTCTTCCAAATTTAAACCAGCAACCTTATCTTACTCTTCAGAAGCAGGCTAAAGGCCCAAGAAATATACTACATTGAAGGCATCAACTTTAGTATTCTAACATTATAATTATTACTTTAGAACTAACATAATCCAGTGCTTCTTTATGTCAGGGAGTAAGCTCATCTAAGCTCTACAAGAACCCTGTAAATCAGAATTAATCCCACTTTGATAAAATACTAATAATATAATAATAGTAATACTTATATTTTATTTATTATATATTAAGCACTGTTATAAGCACTTTATTTATACTTACTTATTTAACCCCCGCAATAACCCTATGAGGTAGTAGAGTTTTTGCAGCACACAGCGTCATGAGGTGCCCTTCACATTGACTGAACATGGGACTACAGCAGTCACAGGTTCTCACTTCCCCTCCTTCCATGCAGCCTCAAATGAGCAAACACCTTCTGGTGCTGTCAGCCAGTCTAACTCTCTGATCACACAGCATCTCCTCCCAGGACACACAGCTCATCTGTACTTTTCCCAGGTCAGAAAAATAAAGGGACACTTATTCTAAGCACAGGACTTGAGGTACATTCATATGCATATAAACTTGGATCCCACAAAAACTCTCTAATTGCATGTTTCTTTTGTAGCCAGACCACATACTGCCCAAAAATTGCTCTTCCTGAACATATTCTAAATTAGTGAGCTGGGGGTGAAGAGAGTTGCACTGAAATCTGTAAGAGAACCTGATGTGCCTATTGGACTAGTTCACTTTTGCACATCCTCCCAATATATTTATATCTGCATTCAGATTAATGTGGTTAAAAATGGACATCTTCCTTCCTCTGCATAACTAATGACACATTACAGGGCCAGGACAGAGAGGTGCTCCTCTCTGCATCCTGGAGCTTGAGGGCCCAAATATAGAACATTGCATTTCCCAGGCTTTCCTGGAAATTAGAGCAAATTAGTGAGCTCTAGGCAATTTTCCTGTCACAGTACCATTGTGGCTGGCAGGCATGGTCACAGAGGCCAGGACTTTTCTGCAGCAGTGCCATGGCATCCTTGCATAGGTGTCACACAGGCAGCCTTTACAAGGCCACCACCGTTTCCTGATCCCAACTGCAGCTAAGTCAATGTCTTATTGGGGTCAACAGTTCCAACAGGGACACTCTGCTTCTCCAGTGTGTCCTGCAGCAGCAGGGGCAGTGGCCCTGTCAGTGGGCCAGCTCTACATGGTGTTCCTGGAATCCCTGCCTGAAGCCTACTTCTCCAGCCCCTTCTTCCTAGGTACCTAATTACCTGTAACAAATTTCTTCCCAAGGAAATCAACTAGTTTGTTCCTTGAAATCTAACTGTAGTGGACAACAGTTAGAAAGAGCCCAATGCCAAATGCCCAGGAATTGGCCCACAGCACTCAATATTTGCACTGTAAAACCAGGAGCTGTCTTTCCTGTCAGATGTCTGAGGAAGATGAGGAAGGCAGCGCCCCAGCAAGTCCTAACCTTCAACTAAAACAGCACATTTCAAAAGCAATAATAAGTGTTGGCAAGGATGTGGGGGAAAGGTACACTTATACATTGCTGGTGGGACTGCAAAATGGTGCATCCACTTTGGAAAGCAGTGTGGAGATTCCTCAGAAAATTTGGAATGGAACTACCATTTGACCCAGCTATTCCACTTCTCAGTCTATACCCAAAGGCCTTAAAATCAGCATACTATAGTAACGCAGCCACACCAATGTTTATAGCAGCTGAATTCACAATAGCTAAACTGCGGAACCAACCTAGATGACCATCAATAAATGAATGGATAAAGAAACTGTGGTATGTATACACAATGGAATATTATTCAACATTAAAAGAGAATAAAATTATGGCATTTGAAGGCAAATGGATGGAGTTGGAGAATATCATGCTAAGCAAAGTAAGCCAATTCCAAAAACTAAAGTCAAATGTTTTCTCTGATTAGTGGATGCTGAACTATGATGAGGGGGCATGGGAAGAACGGAGGATCTTTGAATTTGGCAAAGGGGAGAGTGGGAAGTGGTTATGGGGATAGAAAAGATGGTGGAATGAGATGGACATCATTACCCTAGGTACATGTATGATTGCACAAATGGTGCGTCTCGTCATCGTGTACAACCAGAAAATTGAAATGTTGCACTCCATTCATATACGATGAATTGAAATGCATTCTGCTGTCATGTACAACTAAGTAGAACAAATAATAATAATAATAATAATAATAGAAAAAACCCAGCACATTCCACATCCAGAGGCACTAGCCCCAGAAGGCTCTTCAGTTCTGCTATGCTAAAGCCAGACTCTAACAGAGCTGCACAATTTCTACTTAAACTCTCAGACTTCTCACAATCAAACTTCCACCACCGACACCCTTGCTCAAGAAAAGAAGAAAGGAAGGGAAAGGGAGAGAGAAAGAAAGAAATCCCAGTAGAGGTAAAGAGTCTGCTTAGAAGTTCTCTCTTGACTTTGAAGACAATCCTTGGTGAGTTAGACAGCCTTAATCCCATCTTTAGAAAAGCACATTAGCCTGTAAGAATTTTGGTTTTGGGGGTTTAGGTACTGGGGACTGAAACTAGACATGCTTAACCCTGAGCTACAGGGTCTTGCTAAGTTGCTTAGGGTCTTGCTACATTGCTGAGGCTGGCCTCGAACTCGTAATAATAGCCTGTAAGAGTTTTTACAAGCTTGTCTCAGTCAATATTTGTCTGGCAGAATCTAACCTCCTATTTAATTGAGAATCAAACACTGCAAAGGATCATTCTATAAATGACTGACTGACCAAAAGAAGGAATTTAAATAGAAGAGGATGATGCACAAAGGAATAAGACAGTGGCAATGTTTACATAGGTGCTGACAATGTTGATAGGCATATCTTCATTATATATATTTGATATCCATAAGACATCAAATCATTTTTACATCTATACATGGGACTCTTGGTGTTGAAGTGGTGACAAGTGACAGCAGGGACAAAACAATCTTCATATGCTGCCTGTGAAGTCTTCTCCAGCTATAGACTGCTCAAGCTTAGCCATGATAAAGATCTAGGACTGGTAAGCAGCACATACTCAAGATGAATCTAAGAACTGCTTCCTCTCCTCAGGTCTAAGGGCCAGGATGCACCAGCACCTCAATCATACAGTGAGGGCACACACTAGACCTTATTCTCGACAATCATCCCAGATGATAAAAAATGCTATCTTTTTTTTTTAAGATCATGCTCCTGAAATGCTCTCTGATGTGGGAAATAAAACCCAAACAGCAGACTCTGATACCAGTCATCATGACGCTCCCTTACACTTGGTGTGACCAATTCTGTCAGCAGCCCAACAATTTTCAGCTCTATGAGAGCTTGCCTGTGATTCAGAAACACCAATCATTCTGTTTTACTAACTCAGTAAGATGCCATGCATCTTGGGAAATTGCACAAATGATCCCAGGATGGAATTTGAATTGAGTCCTTGACCTGTCTGAGGCTCAGATCACACAGCAGTGATCACAACTGACAACCAGCAACCATAAATGCTCTTCATCACACAAAACCATCCTCACGAGGCATGGACTACTCCTTGAGTATCACATAAATCAACCTACTCTAGTCTCAGTTGGATATAATAAGAATTTTTACAGAAGTCAGGAAGAGAATACACACAATTTAAAGTTCTTACCTACCTCCAGGCTCAAAGACCCTGACAATGTGGTATCCTGAATTCCAGGTACCGCAGCACTGAGAATGCTACAAATGTCCTTAAGAGCCCTAACGAGGGTTTTCCTTTTAACAAGATCCCTGGGAAGGAGTTCAAAAAGAACTCACCTGTCTCACATCAACCTTTACAGAAAAGAGTCAATGCTTCAAGGTACTTGTAAAACTCTCTAAGCACTGCTCTGATACAAATGATGAGAATAACATATGATATAAAACGGCTGAGCCAGTAAAACAACAGAAACAAGAATAAATCGCGAAGTACATATTATTAAATAGGTTTATTGAGGTGTAATTTACATGCCATGAAATTCACTTATTGAAAACGTATTATTCACTGACATTTACTAAACTTGCAGAGTTGTTGCAATCGCAGTCATAATTCAATTATAGAACATTTTTACCACCTCAATAGTATGACTAGTGCCAATCTATTTCTACCCCAAAACAACCACTAAGCTGTCTTTATAGATTTATTCTTTCTGAATATTTAATGTAAAGGAATCCCATGGTATGTGGGTTTTGCCTCTGGCCTCCTTCGCTTAACTACCTGCTATTTTTGAAAATGAAGTTTTATTGGCACATAGCCACACTCATTCATTTCTACATTGTCTGTTGATGATTTAGCACTACAAGGGCAGAGATTAGAAGTTGTGATGACTGTTGATCCAAAAGCCTAAAATATTTAACATCTTGCCTTTACATATCTTTTTGCCAAATGCTAGCTTAGGTTAATACTTTCAAGTTCCATCCTGTATCAGCCCATATATTTCTTTGTACTGCAAAATAATATTTCACAAGATGTCCCTTTAGTATATAACAGGTTCATTCACATATTAAAACATCACATTTACAGAACTATACTAATACATCACATTTGTTTATTCATTTGTCCTGGACATTTAGATTGTTTCTAATTCAGAGTTACTATAAATATTGCTGCTGTATACAGGGGCTGGGGGTGTAGTTCAGTGGTAGAGTGCTTACCTAGCATGTGTGAAGACCTGGGTTTGAGTCCCAGCACTGCAAAAACAAACAAACAAAAACCCAAAACTTTCATGTACCAGTCTAGCTTCATTTCTCATGGTAGATACCTAGTACCCAGGAGTGGAATGACTAGATTATATGGTAATTACGTGTTGAAACTTTTAAGAAACTACCAAACCATTTCCAAGTGATCGTACTAGTTCACAATCCCACCAGCAATGTATGGGGTTCCTATTTCTTCATATTTTCACTGCCTCTTGTTATCATTGTCTGTCAATTTTATCATAGCTATTGAATGAGTGTGAAACAGTACCTCATTATGGATTTAATTTGTATTTTCCCTAATCACTAATGATGGTAAGTATCTTTTTATATGCTTTTTTTTTTAGTAAACTTGTAAACTCTACAAATTTATCTTTTTTGATGAGCTGTCCATATAAATCTTCCACTCAGTTTAGCTTGCCTTGTCTAATTATTGAGCTGTAAAATTTCTTTATATATTTTTTATAGAAGGCCTTTATCAGATATATATTTCATATCATATCTTATATAACTTACAAATATTTTCTTCCATTTATCTCTGGGGTTGGCTTCTTACTTTCTTGATGGTTTTAACTGAATCAAAAGTTTTTAATTTTGATGAAGCCCAATTTATCAATTTTTATTCATTTATAGAGCTTGCTTTTGGTGTTATATGTAAGAATCATTCCCTAACCCTATGCACTAAGATGTTTGTTATTTAAGTTTTATAATTTCAGCCTTTATATTTAGGTTTAATCTTTCTTTTTGTATCCATTCAAATGCTTCAGCACAATTTGTTAAAAGGACTATCCTTTCTCCTATTGAATTGCTTTTGTACCTTTACAGAAAATCAGTGACCAGAAATATAAGAACTTTATCCTAGATTTCTACTTCTGTTCCATTGATATGTATTACTGTACTTACACTGTATTATCTTCCTAACTCTAGTCTTACAGTAAGTTTGAAATCAGAAAGTACAAGTCCTCCAACTTAGTTATTTTTCAAGATTATTTGACTATTCTGAGTCCTCTGCATTTTCATCAAAATATTAGTATTTTGCCACCAAAGGGGGCAGAGGGATCTTGCTGAAATTTCATGTATATATATAAATTTTATATATATATATATATATATATATATATATATATATATATATATATATATTTATGCATTTTTAAAGATTAGCTCATCAATGTCTGCCTATATCAAAATACCTATTAGTATTTTGATAGGAATTGTATTACATCCTTAGATCAGTTTTTGAGAAACTGATTTATGTTTGTTAATAAGTATTTGAATCTTTCAAAAATGAGCTCAGTATATCTCTCTACAGTATACTAGATAGGAATAAGTGATACACTTATTCCTAAGTATTTGATTCTTTTTGATGATACTCTGAATAGAATTGTTATATTAGTTTCATTTTTAGATCATTCACTGTTTGCATATAAAATACAACTGATTATTATATATAGATCTTGTGCCCTAAAACCTTACTGAACTTGGTTTTTTTGTTAGCTCCAGGGGGGATTTTTTTGGTGGATTCCTTATCATTATCTAAAAAACGGGATCATGTCATTCATGAATAATGAATTTTATCTCCTCTTTTCTAATCAGGATGCTTTTATACATTTTTTTAACTTTTGCACCGGAATCATAACTGAGTACAGTGTTGAATAGAAGAGGCAGGAGTAGGCATCTTTGGTATTATTCTTGCTACTACAGGAAAACATCTAGTCTTTCACCATTATGTATGTTAGCTGTGCATTTCCCTGGATGTATTTTTATCAGATTAAGGAATTCCCTTTCTATTCCTAATTTTTTGGATGGGTGTTGAGTTTCATGAAATATTTTATCTACATGTATTAAAAATCATCACATGGTTTAAATCTTTTTTATGTGATATTGTTATATTAATTGATTAGTATAAAGTTAAACTAACTTTTCATTCCTGGGATAAATCCCACATGGTGTTTAATCAGTTTCACAAATTCTTGGACTTGGTTTGCCAAAATCAGGAATGGAAGAGGGACACACAACCAACCCACAGAAATTAAAACAACTGTAAGAAAATTATATGAAAAAAATTTTAGGCAAACAAATCTATCCAGGTGAACTTGTGCTGGAGTCACCTCAAATGTGGCAGCAGTAAGATCTCAACAAAGAATTGCTCCAAACCATCCTGTGATGAGGACTGATTTGAATTCCAAAGAAAGAAGGACAAAATGCAAGGGTGATCAGTCCAAAGCATTTATTAGGTAAACTTGCATAGAGAGGGCTTTAGAGTCCTTTAAACAGATAGGCAGGAGATATTCTACCCAGGTAGGTTGTAATTAAAGGGTTAAGTTGTGGGATTTACATGGGAGTTTAAGGAATTCATCTCAGGGCTGATTCTAGTTTCTAAATGTTTAAGAACACAGTTAATCTTTGGGGCAGTAGCCTCAAACTTGATTAGCACCTAGGGATCTTCAAGGCCCCAATGTGGGTTCAGCCTTGCAGCTGGCCAGCTCCTGGAGCAGTCCAGCCACTGTACCTCAGTCAGGGTCAAGAAAGAAAGCAGAGAGAATTGGAGACAACAACAAATGAGGTGAAGTAGATAAATTTCTAGTAAGATGCAAATGCACAAAAATGACTCAAAAATAAACAGAAAATTGAAACAGCTATAACAAATAAATTGAATTAGTTCTTGAAAATCTTGCCCTAAAGAAAATCCTAGACTTAGAACAATTCACAGTTCACCTCTACCAATCTTTTCTTTCTTCTGCTTGCTTTGGGATTGGTCTACTTCCTTTTACCAATTTCTTAAGGTGGAAGCTTAGATTACTGATTTGAAATTAATTTTCTTTTCTAAGGTAGAAATTGAAAGCTGTAAGTTCATAATGTAAAAATAAACATCAAGATTATCTGCATCCATGAATCCAATCTGATAGATTGTATTTTCTCTTTAACTTATTTCAAGATATTTTCTAATTTCCACATGACTTCTTCTTTGATTTATGAGTTATTCAACAATGTGTTGTTTAATTTCCAAAAATTCAAGATTTTCCAAATTTATTTGTTTATTTCTAAATTAATACCACTGAATTTTCAAAAATTACTTTTGTAAGTTTTAGAATCTATTAAAAATTGTTTTGTGGCTTAAAGTATGGAGACATTTTCATGTCTTCCTTAAAGACATTCTTTCATTAGACAGGGTAGTCTATTAATGTCTATTAGGTCAAGCAGTTAACAGTGTTGTTCAAGTCTTTTATATTCTTTTGATTTTCTGTGTATATTATCAATTATTTAGAGTGGGAGTCAAAAATCCAAAGTCTGAAATACTCCAAAATCAGAAAAATTTTGAGTGTCAACATAATACTTTTTTAAAGTTTCAGATTTTAGTTTTATTGGATCATAGATGCTCAACTGGTAAAGTCTATGCAAATATTCCTAAGTCTGAAAAATTTCCAAATCTGAAAAATATGAAATCTGAAATACTTCTGGTCACAGGGATGTTGGATGAGGGATATTCAACTTGTATTAAAGTTAACTATTACTATCATTGAAATGTCTATTTGCCCTTTCAGTTCTATCAGTTTTAGCTTCATGTATTTGGGGCTCTGTTGTTAGGTGCATATACACTGGTAATTATTATGTATTCCTGAAGAATTTCTTGTTTTCATTTTAAACCATCCCTTTTTTGTCAAAGCAACTTTGGTCTTACCCTTCATTCTGTCTGATATTGGTAGAGCCATTTCAGTTCCTTATGACTGCTCTTTGTATGGAATATTTTTTCTACTCTTTTACTTTCAACATTTTTGTGTCTTTTAATTGAAAATGGGTTTCATATACAACACATGGCTAGTTCATACTTTTTGATGATGTTTGACAATGTCTACCTTTTGAGGTACGTGCTTCATCATTTCATTCATATTCAGTGGGATTTTATATAGTTGGATTTGCATCTGACATTTTGTTATTGTTTTCTTTTTTATTGCTACTGTCTTCCTGTTGCTGCTATAACAAACTATCACAAACTCAGCAGCTTGAAACGACATAGTCCTAGAGGTCAAAGTCCCATGTAGGTTTCACTGGGCTGAAAGCACGGTGTGGACTTGCGTTCCTTCCTGCAGACTCTAAGGGAGAATCCATTTTCTTGCCTTTTCTAGATGCCCTCATTCCTTGGCTCATGGTCTCCTTCAAAACCAGACATGACTAGTTAGGTCTTTCTCACAGTGCATCACTCTGGCATTGACTGTCACCTCTTCTACACATAGAGACCCTGTGAGTATATTGGGCATACTTGAACAATCCAGGATAATCTTACTATCTGAAAGTCAGATGATTAGCAAGCTCAGCTCCAACTGCAATCTTAATTCCCTTCACCATGTAAGATAGCATCTTCAAAATTTACATCAATTGGGTTACAGATGTATTTGGGGGACATTAGATGTATTTTCCTACTACAATGTCTAATGCATTTCCCCCCTTTGTTTACCCTTTACAATCTTCTTTTGCATTAAATAAGACTTTTCTAATGTGCTGTTTCAACTCTAATTCCTTTGTTGATATTTTACTCTCATGCCCCAACTGGTATCACAACCTCGGGATATCTACAATGTTGGTATTTCCTGTGTTTGTCACTGAGATTGCTAATGTTTCTGACAACACTCAACAGCACAAGTGTTTTTCCACATTCTATTGTAATCCAAATTAAGTCAGCAATCTCCAACAACAAAGCTGCTGGTTTTCACAGTTTGCCCCACACCAAAGGAACTGGGAGTAAGCGGATGAGAGAAGACTCAGGCTTAAATGTCATCAATGCCCACTTTTCTTACCTGAATCCCATACTCTTGTATGCCTCTCATTGGTTGATTCCAGGAGACCAAAAATGGTTGGTTTTGGTAATTTTGTCCAATTTTATCATTGCTTTTTGGGGAAAAATTGCCAAGATCTCTATTCCACCATTCCCATGTTATTTTTAAGCACATAAAGTTTTAGCAAATTATACATCTCAGAATCTTTATCTGGGGTAAATAATGTCATCCATGTTTGTAAATCTGATAGTTTTAAAGTAGAAAGGGAGTAGAAAGTACACCATCTAAAAACCTACTTATATTGAATAAATAAAGAGTACTCAAATTTGGGTCTCCCTCTCTTCTTAAATATGTTAAACCATACTATGGCAAAAATAGCATTGAAGTAACAGATAGCAACCTCAAGTTATCAGCAATAATTTTCCAAAGACTGAGGTTAATACCCATAATCTTTATTTGAATTTGAGCAGAATATCTATTCTTTCCACAGATTTAGCACTAGTTCTCAAAACCCTTCTGACTGGAAAAATCCAGTGCGTTGAGTACTGAAAATAAATATAATCATTGCATATAAAAAAGAACCCAGGACTAAAATATCATAAACTGAGTTGAATTGCATTGGAAACTATTCTGAAACACATATGCGATCACGGGATCACAAATGAGTTTAGCCCTGGATATGTTCCGAGATGCTTCTTACAAAACCTAACCCTGGAACGTCAGTCCAAGCAGCTGGCACGTCTAAGCAGTCCTGCAAGGCTGGAGCACTGTCACAGGAATTTTCAAGGAACTCCCGGGGAACAAAAAACTAACAAAAAAGAACTGACCACAGTTGGAGAAATAAAGCAACTCGGAAGCTATTGAGGCCTCTCAAAAATTCTTCCCTTGATCCTAACCTTCCTGCTTTTCTATTCCCAGAATTCTCGGTATACAACAGAAACACTTCTTTCATTTGTACAGGTCAGTCAACCCGAAAAAGAGTATCAATGGGAAGAAAGCTACTTTAAATAAGTCCTGAGCATAGAAAATTCAGCTTAATCCATCTGCCATCCTGCAACTCATACTGCAAATGTGTCTTCACGTAGCGCCTTTTCTCTGTGATTATTACTATGTTGAAAAATCAATAAGATCTCTGATATACTAGACACTATCATCCCTTTCTTGTTGATGAAGAAACTGGTGTCCAAATGAGCTTGTAACTGGCTTGACCTGGAACTTGAAGCCGTATATCACTGGCAATCAGAGCCTGTCCCTTGATCCACTGAAAAGTACAGCCAGAGCTTAAAAGCCAGTCATGCTGCCTGACCTTATCTTTGTCAGTGAAAATGATCTGTACACATCCCCTGAGAAGTGTGACAGTTTCAGGATAGAAGACTGCAAATATAATTTTTATTATCAAGAAACCAGAGCAGGATGCAGTGGCGTATGCCTGAAATCCCAGCTGCTTGGGAGGCTGAGGCAGGAGAATCGCAAGTTCAAAGCCAGCCTCAGCAAAAGTGAGCTGTAAACAACTCAGTTCTGTCTCTAAATAAAATACAAAATTGGGCTGGGGATGTGGCTCAGTGGTTGAGAGCCCCTGAGTTCAATCCCCAGTACAAAAAAAAAAAAAAGAAGAAAGAAAGAAAGAAAGAAAAGAAACCAATTTAGTTTCCCTGTGGACCCAAACCTTAGTCTCCTTTGGACTCTGTCTAGAATGGAGCCTAAATGAGGTATTCTAACTTGCAGTGCAACCAGTGACCTGCCTCAAAAGACTTTTCCAAAATGACAGGAGGCATCACCAAGCTCAGAAAATGCTTCTCCAGAGGTGAGAAGGCTGGACAGTCTCATCTCCAGAGTACATCTAATTCCCTGTCTTTGATTCTTCCCACTTAGACTTCCTGCTGACATCTAACACTTAGCTAATTGTGAACTAGATCATGAATGTATTATTAACTTAGTCTTTCAAGCTTTGGAATCACAATTTAATGGTTTTCATTGCTTCTTCTTCAACATAGCCTATATACAGTCTATAAAAAATGTCTGTATTAACATTTCTCAGACTCCTTCCCCTTCTCAAATATTCCACTGCAGATCCTGAATATTTCCCACCATTACTACTGCAAAAACCTACTGCTGTGCTTCTTGGCTCTTCTCTCCCCCATTATGTGTCATCATATACAGAGTCATCTGTGGTGAATACAATTATATAGATTCATTTAACAAAGTGATTTCCAGGTCTCTTAATCATATCCAGAAATCACACTACCTTCATTAGATTACCATAGGATAACACACAGCTAATCTTCTCTTTTTTGAAGTTATTTTATTAATTCTTGCCCCTGTGACCTACACATATATGCATGCACATACATGTATGCACATGGGAGTCAGGAGGAGATGGAAGAAATAAATGGATGAAGGGGGCTTGCATTTATTTCAGTTCAACACTGGTCTGACAGTGGCTGGAGACCCATGATGAATACAACAGTTTCTATTCTCAAGAAACTTATAAATCTATTTAAAAAAAAAACAACAGAAAATAATAACAGCAGGAAACATTCATTGAACACTTAAGAAAGACTCGACATCTCTAAAACTCAACAAATATTGAGTTAAGAGTGGCACATGGATCATCTCATTTAATCCTCATGGCAGTGCTACAAGCTTGGTACAGCCATTATCCTCACTTCAAAGATGAGATAATGAGATGTAGTGAGGCAGCCCTGAGTCACTACTAAGCAGCGGAACTCAGATGCAGGTTTACTTGACACCAAAATTCGCTCTCACAATACTCTTTAAACCTGACTCCTTGGAGAGTCATTCTTAAGTGCTCTCACTGATTTCCCACTCTAAGGCCCTCCTGGGCCACACTCCCTAATTAACTTCCTTTTGCACAGTAAGACCACAAGACACCAGCCATCAGAGGCCACTTGTCCAGCAAGCCTCACCCTTAAGAAGAGGCACACAGCCTCTTTTGTATCCTCAATGCAAGAAAAATAGGAGTACCAATCTTCAGGACTAGACTGGTAACTCCCAAGGGCAAAGGATTCTTAACTGTATCCTTCTCCCACCAACAATGCCAAGAGCAAGAGTAGATATTCAGACTCTATCACAGGGCCTGGGTGAATCGTTTTCCATAGTAGTTTTCAAAAATCAAGGTTAGAAATCCACTAATAATGATGGTGCCATACCACTGATCATACATTTTAGCGGGTGATTTGTATAGTATTTGAAATATATCTCCATAAAGATGTTTGAAAATAAATATATGACAGGGCTGCCAAACTTTGAGAATGAAAGACTTCTGTTTTTAGGTCACCATCAAAGGATGTTGGACTGCAGGATATATTCCAAAGAAATTTATAATGGGTGGGTTTTTAAATGACAAATTAAATGAATAAATCTGGCTGGTGCGTTCAACGTTTTCTTCTATTTGCTGTGATTGTTCTCTTATATGTTTATCTGAATAAATGTCTATGAGAACAAAGAAAGACTCGACATCTCTAAAGATGTCTTCCAAGTATGTCAATCAGCGTTGTGAGAACCCTTCTCAGGAACACTGTGGGGCTGAGCTTTGAGCCCTACCAGGAAATTAAAGCCAAACTGTGGCACACACAAAGGAAGCCAGAAATGAAAGGCAGTATTTTAAAATTCCTGCACAGTCTGCAGAAATTAAGACGACTTCCTTAAATACAGGAAAGGACTGAATCTGAAAGGAAGTTGAGATTCATATTTGAAGCATGGTCGTCATGAAAATCATTAGATAGGAAATAGATAGCAATTAACTGCCCAATTGTCACTCAAAATATCAGAGGCTCAGGGCTCTGAAATACCACTTAACAAAAGTAACCAAGAGCACTAGACTACAAGTTCAAGTTTGTGATTTTTAACTGCCCTTGAGTAAGGCTCCTTACCTCATTGGGCCAGTTTCTTCATGTACCAGGAAGAGGAGGATAATGTGTTTCTTCCCACTTCTCAGAGATGGACACCCTGTCATTGCTTATTAATCATAAGGCAGTTGATACATGTAAGGTATATGAACAGGGCTTTGTAAGTGCATAATGCTTGTTTGGAAAAAGGCAATGAGGAGATCAGTTGTGAATCTTTAACCCTGCAGCCAGGGAGGTGAAGAAATGGAGGAGGACTTGAGCCTTCACTGAGACTGTATTCATCGCCTGTCTCCAAAGGGGACTGTGGCTTGATTTATATACAATCTGCAGGAATTAAGATAACCGACTTTGGCAGGGAAATCTCTGGCAGTGAAACATTATTTGCCAAATGAAAGTTTATCCAGACTAAGATGTTCTACTTTTTCAAATTAATTCTTAATTGTGTACAGGATTTTGGAAGTTAGAAGCAAACACAAAGAAAAATCTGTACAGAGGAGGTATATTGAAGACAAATAACATCTGTGCTGTTGCCACTCAAACGCTGCATATAATTAAACATCCAGCCTGGATCTATAGAGCTGATGATCCAATACCATCTGAACAATGATACATTTGGTTCCCAGTGGCGATTTGTTACATTTATTAAAAACACATACACAAATATACACACACAAAAGTATACAGCACAATAACACTATTTTACTCTGAAACTACACTATTTTCGAATTTCTGTGGCTTTTTAACTCCAGATTTTTGAAGCCAGTGAATATAATTTGCTTCAATATCAGTCTTTCATAACATCTCATTAAGATGCATGTGTAGAAATCTTGGCAATGTTAATTTAGCCCAGTATGACAGATACTCTCTCACCTTTATCTAATACCAGCTAAATTCCTCAGATTGCTACATAAACCAGGAAGTATGCAGCCACAAAGTATAACTTGTAGATGCAGAGGATGAAAGTGTTTCAAAATAAAAAAAAAAATCTGCTGCAAGAGAGCTAATTGGTAGAATTTCTGAAATACTTTGAAACTATATTAACCTTTTCTTTCAGGGTTATGCACTGAAGTCTTATTATTTTGCTAATATGACATTTTCTCTTAGTTTTCAAGTCCAGAGTTTAACAACATGGCCAGTAATGATACTGATTATAATCAGCTTATTGGAGTTTACATCTTGATCATTTGGTATTTACTTTATGACTATTCACCTAATCTCTGTAAATGGATTATCATTTTTAGAGAGGAGAAGCAATGCCTTTGATGGATCCTTCCTTCCTTCCTCTCTTCCTTCCATCCCTCCCCCCCACCC
>NW_025999925.1:8610130-8614199 GCF_001458135.2 Marmota marmota marmota | reverse complement strand
CCCCCACCCCACTTCTTCTTTTCTTCCTGCCTCCTTTCCTTTCTTTCCTGGGTCTCACACAGGCTAGGCAAGTGCTCTACAATGGAGCTACATCCCCAGTCCCTCTAGTGACTTTCAAATTTGACCTTCTTTCATTCATTTGCTCAGAAAACTTACTTGAATGGCACTGGGTATGAACAACAACAACAAAAATTACATAACATATTAAAGATTAAACAAAATCAAGTAAACCTGTGCATAATTGAATCCACAGAGTGGGAAAAAATTTCAGGCAGAGATTTCTTAATCCTGATATTAGCCTCCCTGATGAAAAACTGGATTTATACCTTGTGATTAAAAATTCTCAGCAGCTGACATTCCTAGGAGCCTTTCTAGCAGAGAAGGGTATGGAGGTCACCCAGCCCCATTTTTCCTGAAATTCCCACTCTCTACAGCCTTAAAATCATTGGCCCAATTTCTAGTCACAACATTGCAAAAGCCAAGTTTTCAGTTCCAGAATCTCAAAGTAAGTATATGGTGAATACAAACCACCTGTTTTGCTACCAATGAGGAATTTGTTAGTCTCTTTCCAGCTTTGTCTCAAGACTTCTAAATATCTCATAAATCCAAGAGTCCGACTTTTTGCAAGAGGGCCTCAAACTGGGTCAGCCAGCGTCCTGGCCAACAGAGATGCTAGGGTAAGTGCAGTATGTTACAGAGGCCAGCTTCAATTTTATCTTAAAATGATAATTACAATTTTAAATCCGGCATTTCCGACAGACAACAACCACACAGGGAGGCTCCTCTCAGTTTGCAGAAGAGAGTGGAGCCATTAAGTTCCTTCCTATTGCTAAGCAACAGTTGTGTTAAAATCAAATAACTCTTGGCTCTGCAACAGTACAAAAATGAGTCTATTCAATTCAGAACACTATAGGTGAAGAGAGAAGAGAAAGACTGTTCAGAGACCTTGAATATGAGGTAGATATAAGCTATGTGGCAATTTCAGATACTTTCCTTTGATTTCAAAATATTCGGGTGAGTGTAAGCCCAAGGTATTTCATTCCATAGGGAAAAACCCAGACGTGCTTCTCTTTCCAAAATAAAAATATGCACCTTCAACTCAATTTGATCATGAATAATTTGATCAAAGCTTACTGGCTACTGTAATACCATCTGTACTGGTTACTATTCCTGTATAATATATTGCCCTAACACTGAAGAGACTTAAACCCACAAACATTCATTATCTCACAGTCTCTACAGGAGAAGAATTCAGAGGCTTGATGGGGTGGCTCTGACTCGGGTTTCACATGAGCTCCTAGTCCAGAAGTCCACCAGGCCTGTAGTCACATGGAAGCCACCCTAGAACTGTAGGGTACACTTCCAAGCTCACAGATGTGGCTCTGCAAGGGGCCTAGTTCCCAGTTCTTACCTAGTGGACCTCTCCTGACATGGCAGCTGGTTTCCCAACAGCAAGTGATCCAAGAAAGATTGACCAAGACACAGATCAAAGCCACACACAATCATTTCTGCCTTATTTTACTAATTAGAAGCAAGTTACTAAGTCCAGCCGTACTAAATAAAAAGGGAAAATAAGCACAATCTCTTTAAGGAAGGAGTATGAAAGAATTTGTAGGCATAGTATTAAAATCATCAGGCAACCCAGCAGAAATATTCATGCCCCTCTGTAAACAAAATGGCAACACTACAGAATCCTGAAAGATCACATTCAAGTTGTGCCTCAGGTATGTAAGGCAGAGGTTAGGAGTGGTGACAGATACTACAAGATCTTCATATATTTTTTTAAGCATCAAGGACCCATTGGGCCAAGACAATAAAGTATTGGTGAAATCCAAGTAGGGCAGGGTGGAGATTAGGAGACGGATGACAGGATTCAAATTTGCTACTTTCTACCTATGTGACTTTAGGTGGTTCACTAAACTCCATGTGTCTCAAAGTCCTCTACTAGAAAGTGAGTCTAATAACTACTTCAATATAAGTTGACATATATAAAGCTAATAATAGTGCTTAATAGATAGTATACCTATTAAAGCATGCAACTCTAAGTTATTGTTATTTTTTGATAATAAGTGTATTCACTCAATGTCCAATTGGGCAGCATGGGATAAGAATTTCTAGGACAAAATTACATATAAGAGGTTGTGAGGGGAATGGGAAAAAAAAACAAGGAGAGAAATGAATTACAGTAGATGGGGTAGAAAGAGAAGATGGGAGGGGAGGGGAGGGGGGACAGTAGAGGATAGGAAAGGTAGCAGAATACAACAGTTACTAATATGGCATTATGTAAAAATGTGGATGTGTAACCAATGTGATTCTGCAATCTGTATTTGGGGTAAAAATGGGAGTTCATAACCCACTTGAATCTAATGTATGAAATATGATATGTCAAGAGCTTTGTAATGTTTTGAACAACCAATAAAAAAAATTTAAAAAAAAAGGAATTTCTAGGATGTGGCTAAGACTTTGGGAGATCTTCTGAAAAGACTACACACAATTACTGTGTATTCATAATCAATTAAACAGGCAACATCAATGTTTATAGCAGCTTAATTAACAATAGCTAAACTATGGAACCAATCTAGATGCCCTTCAACAGATGAATGGTTAAAGAAAATGTGGTGCATATACACAATGGAATATTACTGAGCCTTAAAGAAGAATGAAATTATGGCATTTGCAGGTAAATAGATGCAGCTGGAGAATATCATGCTAGGTGAAATAAGCCAGTCCCCAAAAAACCAAAGGCTGAATGTTTTCTCTAATAAGAAAGTGATGATCCATAGTTGGGGAGCAGGTAGGGAAGAATGAAGGAAATTTGGATTGTGCAGAGGGGAGTGAGAGGAGGAGTGGGGCCGTGGAGATGGGATGGGAAGGACAGTAGAATGAGATGGAAACTATTACCCTATATACATGTATGATTACACTACTGGTGTGGCTCTGCACCATGTATAGCCAGAGGAATGAGAAGTTGTGCTCCATTTGTGTACAATGTGTCAAAATGCATTCAACTGTCATGTATCACTAATTAGAACAAATTGAAAAACAAAAATAGAAGAGAGACCAGTAGAATAGAAGAAGAGGATCAGGGGGAGAGAGGAGAGGGAAAGGGGATGTACTGGGGAATGAAATTGATCAAATCATACTGTTAAAAAATAAATAAACAGGCAAATTTCATGTTATCAAGGTACCTCCTCAGGTATCCCAGCCATAGGCGATATGTTGTGCCAGAAAGTGCACAAGTGGTATAAGTGCCTGTTGAATAAATAAGAAGCACACAAAGAACCGGCAGGAGATAGTCACCTGGCAGATGAAGAGCCTCATTCTTGCTTATAAACCCTGGAAGTTTTAAGGCTCAGTTAGTTCAACTGTGCTGACTTCTATAACTTCCATGTCAAAACAGTACATTTTCATAGCTTACTTTGACTACTATATTTCATCTTTGATATAATTTAGAAAAGATTTAGAAAGATTTTTGCAACTAAAAGGTTTATCACATCAACTTAAGAGATCAGGTTGATGTAATGCTACCCAATCACAATATTATCATTGATTATTTTCCCAACTGAAAATCACTGAAAAATATTACTTCTCCTTATATACTGCTGAAATTATCTATAATTTCTAACTTTTCAGGATAATGATTTTTAGCTTTTTTATAATATTCATGTGTCTATTTTTTTGTGTGCACTTATCCTTAACGTTCAAAGAGCTGAAAAATTCAGGGAATCGGGACTTTAAAAATCTTACATGAAGACAAGATGTGTTTTTTGATTACTCTGAATCATCATTAAATACTGAGAGCCAGAGATTATGTTCAGCATTCTCACCTCTTGAAAGTATTTTATTTATGTTAATTTAATTATTTTTCTTTTCTTTTCTTTCTTTCTTTTTTTTTTTTTTTTTTTTTCCTGGTACGGGGGATTGAACTTAGGGGGCACTTGACCACGGAGCCATCATCCCAACCCTATTTTTTATTTTTATTTAAGAGTCAGCTTCTTCATCTGAGTTGCTAGTGCCTCGCTGTTGCTTGAGGCTGGCTTTGAATCTCACGATCTTCTTGTCTCAGCCT
>NW_025999925.1:8513718-8610105 GCF_001458135.2 Marmota marmota marmota | reverse complement strand
TTTTTTTTTTTTTTTTTTTTTTTTTTTTTTTGGTACTGGGGATTGAACTTAGGGGCACTTGACCACGGAGCCACATCCCAACCCTATTTTGTATTTTATTTAGAGCAGCGTCTCACTGAGTTGCTTAGTGCCTCGCTGTTGCTGAGGCTGGCTTTGAACTCACGATCTTCTTGTCTCAGCCTCCCAAGCCACCGAGATTACAGGCCTGTGCCACTGCACCCAGCTTGTATGTTAATTTTTTAAAATGTATATTCTCCTCACAGAATCAGGAGTGCTGTGTTTAGATTTGTTTTCTCTAATTGATCTATCTCTGCCTAATATTTTTCACTGTTGAAATAAGGAGGCTTGTCTTCTATTAAATTTTTCACCAAGGAAAAGTTCTACAGAATCAGGATCTAATCCCAGAAATGCACTGAAGGCTACATCCAGAAGGCAATTTCCTATAGGACCCAGTAGGATGTGTCAGAAAATTACTGGGCTCCTGGCTAAGTTGCAAGAGGCAGGGCCAACTCATCTGTCATATGTCACACACTCAGAAGGACTCACATGTGGTTTCATCCTCTGCTGTCACTATCTTGAAATTTTGCAACAAGAGGATCTGCATTTTCTTTCTGCACTAGGCTATGCAAAGTGTGTGATCAGTCCTAACAAGAAGACATACCTCCATGAAATGGTATAGAATTCCAAAAGCTGAGAACATACCAATGAAAAAAGACAGTAGGATACAGTGAAAGGGGACACATGTAAGAAATAAGGCAAGGGCTGACTGTACAGAAAATGAAAAGATGGAGAGGAGCCCGGACACAAGACACATTACATGCAGCCAACATTTTGACCGTAGACTCCTAAATGCCAGCACTAAATCAGTTAGACACAGACAGCCTGTTTCCCACTCTGCCCTGAGTAACCAGGCAATAGTGAATTCAATGGAGAGAGCAAGTCTAATCTCCAGTTGGCAGGTAGCAGAGCAGTGACTTGTTTTCACACCATTCACGTGTGCAGCACATTCCCATCAGCAGCGTCTCTCCTTCTTGGAGAGAGGCTGCTCAGAATCCGCAGAGGGTCAGTGTATTTAGAGACACCCAATGTCTTATCCCCCAAACTTCAAATAGCTGTTTTTGATGGGATAATGAAAAAAAGAGTCTTATCGCACCCTACCCACACTCGATTGGCAATCTCTCTACTAAAACATCTACTTGATATTAAGCCTTTGCTTTTGAAACAGAAAATCAATTTGTGATTCCTGCCTGGAGTTTCCATTTTAACTTGTAACATGGATATTGGCAAAAGGCCAGATTCTTTGCCTTTCTTTTAGGTTTACCAGTGGAGATAAGCTATTTAAACAGGGCTGAACGTTCTCACAAATCCTCAAAATGACCACACATGTCGGGGTACATATGTGACACAACTTAATCCACAGAAATCAGTATCTTACTGCAAATTTAATCCAGTTCTCAATAGAGTGACACATGCTTCCTGTAACTAGATCACATCATTGCCTTATGGCTCTGGTTCTGCAATTTTGGGAAAGAAATCACAGATCCCTCAGCACAACTGTTGGCCAACTAAGAAGATCCCCACAGACTACTAATTGCACTTGGGGTCCATCTTTCTGGAGTCCCCAAGCTGCTGTATTTGCTACTTAGGGGAAAGGTGGGAAGAAGATGGAAATAAATAAATAAATAAATATGAGCAAGACTCAATAACTAAATTAAGTAATCCAAATTTTGAAAACCCTTGCTTTTTTTGAAGTTAATATGGGGTTAGAGGCAACATCAGGGCAAAGAAAGCAGCAATTTGGTGGTGAATGGATCATGGTGTCCTTCTCAGCAATGGTGAGAACCTGGGCCAGCCCTTCACCTGTCTCACACTTGCTTTAGAATTCAAAAAAAATGAGGTGATGGAAAAAGCCTCTGCCATCTTCTTCCAAAACAAGGGGTGATAACCAGGTGCCCTCAGATCTTTGACATAAGATTACCCACTCCAAGCAAAGTGGTCAACTCAAGGGATGAGAGATCTGCCTTCCACAAAACAGCCCAGCTGCAGGAATAAAAAGATGGGGGCAGGGGAAATAAGGAGATTCAGAAGCCCATTGTTAATATTTAGGGGTGTCTCCAGAAATCTTGGTTGTATCCACTCTCAACTCCAGCTGAAAGCAATTACAGTAAATCTGAGGTCAACCACGGGTAGCCCACAGCCAAATGTGGCCCACAGGAGTATTTTGTTTGGCCTGGAAAGTGTTTATAAAGAGTATGTATTCACTTCCAAAATTTAAAAACAGAAGATTTCACATAAAATATCCAAATTTCTGGCTTTTCTTTGGAAAAAAAAAAGAAGAAGAAGAAGAAATAGAGAAAACACATCTGACAGTGCTCGTCTTGTATTTCTTCCTGGCAAGGGCCAGTGGGAGTGGAGCAGTGGCCATCCCCTATAACTGGAGTGCTGGCCCCATTTTCCCACTTAGGCTACCTGCCTGGCACTGGATGGAGGGAACTAAAATGCAATCAAGCAGCAATTCAGCAAGATGAGGCACAATCAGCTTGCATTGTATTTTCACCTAGGAGAGACAGGAAGAGGAGGATGGTCTGCACAGAGCCCAGGAAAGGGCAGTGCAAAGAAAGAGAACATGGCGGAACAGCTCAGCCAGGGAAGAGGGTGTCCAAGCCAGACAGAGGAGAGCTTCGGGTCTGCTTGAGAGGGATAGTGAAGACAGGATCAGCAGAACAGGTGCTCTATCTGATCAAGCTGCCAGTGTAAGTGTCTCTCAAGAAACAGAATGCAAGGACTACCTTCCCTGAGTATTCTTAGCTGCTTTACATTCACACCAGTGAAAGATGTAGCTTTTCAGTTCCACAACTCTAATTCTGGGAAGTGTAGAGGGTGGGAGGGGGCAGTTAAAAAAGAAAAGGCTTGGGATCATTGATTATTTAAACTTGGATTGCCAAAGTTCTTAATTTTCCATTAACAATGGGGATAATATTTTTCTTTAAAAATAAATGTATCCAATGTCTTATCCCCCAAACTTTAAATAGCTGTTTTTGATGAAATAATGGGGAAAAAAGTCTTAATATAAAAAAAAATAGAAAACATGTCCCATACTAGAATATCTCCAGCAGGAAAGAGACAAACAAAAAGACATTGTACATCTGTCAAGGACTGTGTGAGAGAGCAGGTACGTACAAAGGAAAAACAAAAACCAAACAACAACAACAACAACAAAACAAATATGATGGCAACAGCAGCAACCCTCTAGATACTTTCATTTCAAAATTACTCAATGACCAAAAAACAAAAACGAAAACAAAAAACAATTACTCCATGACTATGAACAACAAACCCTGTAAAGCTATAGCTGATTTCGTTTCTATTTCAAAGTCTGAATGCCAATGGCTTTGTGAGATAATTTTGCTGGGTGATTTTTGTAAGCCAGTTATAATGTTTACATGATCATATTTATTACTGTAAAAAAAAAAGCACCATCAATATCATCATCATTGTATAGTTCCCCTGCCTAATAAGCACTAAAAGGAGCACTTGCAGCTCAGACACAGGCTTAGACCAGCCATGCTGAGGTGGGAGGAGGGCTTGAGCCCAGGAGTTGGAGGCCAGCCTGGGTGACATAGTGAGACCCCCCCAACTCAAAAACAAGACAAAACAAAATAAAAACAGGCTTATAAAAATGTTAACGTTGGTTCTCACAAGTGCACTAAAGCTAGAAAAGAAATAAAAGTCATAAAGATTGAACAGGAAGAAGTACAGCTGTTTTAATAATCAATTGTATGTCTATATATTATCAACAAGTTATCAAGAAATAAAAATTCAAAATTAAAGAAACGATTCTATTCACAGTAAAACTGAAAAGAATCAAGTGCTTAGGAATAAATGTAACAAAATATGGAAGATTTGTATGCTGAAAAACATGGAATGTTGTTGAGAGAAATAAGAGATCTAAATAAATGAAGAGATATTCCAAATGCATGGATTGAAAACCTGAATATTGTTAAAGAGGGTAATTCTCTCCCAAATGACCTACATAATCAGTAGTATCACTAGTAAAACATCCCACCAGACCAATCACCCATACCCAACTTGTTCCCGCCAGTGAATGTGCTAATCATGTTTTAGAGTTGTTTTATGATTTTCCCGTGGTGTGTGATGATTTGCTAAGAGATGCTATGATGTATGTGAAGTCCCTGCCTTCCCCAAAGAGTGTATAAAACTGCTACAAACCCTGGGCTCGGGGTCTCTCAGAATCACCAGTTGCTGTGTGTGCACGGAGGACCGAACTAGCTCGCAATAAACACCTCTTTGCTGCTTACATAAGAAAAAAAAATCCCACCAAGTAAGACTTTCAATTTAAATTCCAATGTGTGAGGAACTTGGAATTGATCACATCTGTGCTTATTATGAGAAAAAGACTGAGAAATCAACAATTTTGCTTGGATACTGTAAAACACTGAGGTTGCAGGGAAAATAGCTCCCCCCAAATCTGGATAGATAGGTACATCCAGAGAGACAAAGCCAAGATCTGCTTAGGTCAAGCAAAAGTCACTAGAGCCATAAAATGGTATTAATACCCAAATGGTCATTTTGATGATTGGGAGCCACAGTGTTGGTCAGAATGAGTTGAGAAGCTCTTAAGGCCCACATTCTTAGGAAGCTCCCACACTTTTATAGGCTTTACTTATAGAGATCACCTCAGATCCTCACCAGAAAGATTGGAGACAAACTCTCTGTGGCTCTTGTGGAGAGAGGTGAAGAGTACCACTGTGAACTGCGCCCAGTACCTTCTCCATAGCAAAGTCCTGCTCTCCAGGGGAAAAGTTTTGCCCTGAGTCTAACTCAGCTTGGAGAAGGGCATTCCTCCCTTTCCAGTCCCTTTTAGGTTTTCTGTCTTACCTATGGAGAAAATAAAATAGTCTTACAGGGGTCAGGGATGCAAGGAAATAAGTTGGGAATATTGCAGCCAGGAAAGTATGGGCAAGCAGGAAAAGAAACACTATCACTTGAGAAACATTTGTGAATTTGGGAATTCACTGCATGATATAGAACATTCCTCCTCCCACCCCACACCACGCACCAACAGAGATTCAGTATGACAATGGTAGATTAGAGCAGAAAGTGCTGGAAAACATACACTCTCTCTAAGGAGTACTTAGGGAGTCCAAAGAGAGGGGAGAAAAAGAAGGAAGTTGAAACCTCCTGTTACTATATAACTACAGAAAACATGGACATAACCAGATTAACATAAATCTTCACACTTACAGACCAATTTATCTCAATCAATCCCTATTACTTCATAGAACCTGTCTGGAACTCATCATATGTGCATGCATGTACACACACACACACACACACATACACAAACACACACGGTACACCAAAAGGCAGAAACACAGTTTGGAGAGATTATATTAGTTCCCCCAGCTGCCATAAAAAAAATATCAGACACTGGATGATTTATACAAAAGACAATTATTTTCTCACAGTTCTGGAGTCTAGAAATCAAAGATCAGGTACTGTCAGCTTTGGTTTCTTCTGAGGCCTCTCTCCTTTGACTTGAAGGCAGTCAGATTCTGGCTATGTCCTCCTCTGATCACTACTTTGTGTGTGTGTCCTAATCTTCTCTTCTTATCAGGACACCAATCATATTGGATCAGGGCCACCCATCTGACCTTATTTAACCTAAATTACCTCTTCAAAGACCCTATCTCCAAATACAGTCATGTTCTGAGATAACAGGGGTCAGGACTTCAACATATGAAGGGGGCACAAAATTAGCATCAGAATCTGAGTCAGATATGATATAGACCTTGGAATTATTCAACAGGGAATTTTAAATAATTATGATTAATATGTCAAGTGCTTTAAGGAAAAAATAGACAACATAAAGAGCAGATGGGTAAAGGAAATAGATGGAATCTAAGAATCAAAGGAAAATTCTGGAAATCAAAGACACTAATATAGAAATGAAGAATGCCTTCACTGATTCATCAGTAAACTCAACACAGCTGAGAGAAGAAAAGCTGGGCTTGGTGGTTCACACCTGTAATCCCAGTGGCTCAGGAAGCTGAAGCAGGAGGATCAGGAGTTCAAAGCCAGCCTCAGAAACTTAGCAAGATCCTAAGCAACTCAGTGAGAGTTTCACTGTCTCTAAATAAAACACAAAATCAGACTGGGGATGTGGCTCAGTGGAGTGTCCCTGAGTTCAATCCCCAGTCCAAAAAAAAAAGAAAAAAAAAAAAAAAAAAAAAAAGAAAAGTGAGCTTGGACAGATCAGTAGAAACCTCCAAACTGAAATGCAAAGAGAAAAAAGAATTAAAGAAAAGAAACCATCACCTCCCTGCATAAAAAAAAAGAAAGAAAGAAAGACCACAATGCATAAGAACTTTGGGATAAATTCAAAAGGTATAAAGCATTCATAATTAGAATATCAGAGAATGGATATTCCATAGATTAGAATATCAGAGGCTGGAACAGAAGAAATCTTTGCAGTCATAATGGTAAGAGCTTTCCAAAAATAAATAACACACATGAAATCCATAAAATCCAGAGAATGAGAAGCAGAATCAAGACCAACATAATCACACCTAGGCATATCATATTCCAACTGGAGCAAACCAAAGGCAGAGAGAAATTCATAAATGAAATTGGAGAAAAAAACATTTTAGCCACATAGGAATGCAGATAAGAATTACAGCACCTCATCAGAAACCAGTCAAGCAAACAGTGAGGTGAAACATATAATGTTTAAAGGAAAAAACCCACCAAGATAGAATTCTATATTCAGTTAAATTATCCTTTAAAAGGGATGAGAAATGCAAAAATTTTCTGGGCAAAAAAAAAAAAAATACTAAAGGAATTCATTGTTGGTCAACTTGTCCTACAATAAATGTTCTTCAGGCAGAGGGAAATGATATAGGTCAGAAACTTGGAGAAGGAACAAAAGAAAATAAAATCTTTTAAGTTTTCTTCTTTATAAAATTGATCTAAAACGTAACTGTTTAAAGTGATAATAGAAACAGCATATTTTGTGATTATAGCATATGGACAAATGAAATAAATGACAGCAATATTACAATGGAAGAATTGGGGCTACTCTGTCATAAGCTACAGGCACCACTCTGGCACAGTAAAGTGTCATTGGAGTGGATGAACTGGAATGCTATCTAATACACTGCTGATGGATATATAAAACTGTGTATTTACTTTCAAAATCATTTTGAGAATTTATTAAACAGTTAAACAAAACTGGTCATACAACCCAGCAATTCAACTTCTAGTATGTGCTGAAAATAGCAAAAACAAACATCTATACAAAAACTTGCATACAAATGTTGATAAATGAAACATAGTATATACATACAGTGGAATACTATTCTGTAATGAGAAGGATCAAGTGATGTACATGCTACAAAAACCTCAAAAAGATCATGCTAAATAAAAAAAGGTCAGAAACAAAAGGCCATATATTGCATGCTTTTGTTTACATTAAATGTTCAGAATATGCAAATCTATAGAGGTAGAAAAGAGATTAGAGTTTTCAGAGGGTGATGGAAGAAATATATGGGAAGCAATGGCTAATAGGTACAGGGCTTATTTGGGGGATGACAGAAATGTTCTAAAATTAATTGTGATGATTGCTGAACAATTCTGGGAAAATATTAAAATCTATTAAGCTGCAGATTTCAAATAGGATAATTGCATGGTACATGAGTTATCTCTCCATAAAGCTGTTCTAGAAATGTAACTGGTAAAAAATGACCACAACAGGGCTGGGGATGTGGCTCAAGCGGTAGCGTGCTCGCCTGGCATGCGTGTGGCCCGGGTTTGATCCTCAGCACCACATACAAATAAAGATGTTGTGTACGCTGAAAACTAAAAATAAATGTTAAAATTCTCTCTCTCTCTTTAAAAAAAATCGACCACAACAGTTTCTATTACCTAGAGATTTAAAAAGTGATTCTAACATGGTGCAGAACTCTAGGCTACCTTCCATCTTTAAATCATGAAGAAAAGTGAGCCTTTAAATCACAACTTGGACAACACCAATTATCTGTACTATGCAGGAATTACCAAAAGATAAAGATAGAATTATACTTAAGGCTTGGGAGGAGATAAAAATGTAGACTTTTCATGTATATATCACTACAAATAATAAAGTCATAAACTTTTAAACAGGGAAAGGAGCTCAGACATTATACTGTTCGGTGGTTCTCAAACCTTGGCACGAATCAGAATCAACTGAAGCACATGCTAAAATGCCCAGCCATCTGACTGAGTAGGATGGTGTGTGGTCTAGAAATCTGTATTTTCCAGGTGATATGGATGTTGCTTGTACAGGGATGGCATCTAGATAATCAGTATACTAGTTCAATGCTCAGGCTTCAATCATGAGAAATCCGAGGACCACAGAGAGGAAGTCAGGTGTTCACAGTGATTCAGATAGGACTCAGTCTGCTCTACGTACACACCAGCCTTCCCAAGAGTCTACACCTAAAGCACCAAATACATAAAATAATACCACACTGTGGAATGAAATCTAGGTGTAATAGTAGACTGGTAGGAGAGTATGTTAGGGTGACCCAACCATTTCAACCATGTGCTTCAACTAAATTAACTGAATAATCATAAAATCAATCTATCTCCAAATCTATTTATAGAATTTAGAAATAACCAAATTTTAGCCTTAACTGACTCAGTAAAATATTAGTATATACATATATATGCACACAGACATGTATACATACACACATCCATGTGTGTGTACATACACTCATACATACACTTGCTTCATCTAGTTCCACCGTTTTCTACCTTGCATCCACATTAGCATCACCTGTAGAATTTTTTAAAATCCTGATTCCTGATTGTCTCCCAGATCAATCCATCAGAATGTCTGGGACCAGGTATCAGTATTTTTAAAATATGGCCTAAGCCCAACTCACACCAAACTCAGATCTACAGGCTTGATTATACAAGCAATGACTGGTTTAAAGGAAGAAAAATAGACTATAATAGTCAACTACCAAGTAATCATCAATAAAGGATTCACTACTTCACTAAGCAATTGTAACTGTGCCATTAATTTTCCTATAAGTGCATTCAACCAATCCTCTACTTTGCTAATTTACTTTGACTTGCATAGAACTATAAACTATATAATCTGCTTACAGATAATCAAGAGTTTCTTATAATACCTCCACTGCCATTAATGTTACTTCCATAAAAATAACGCACCTCATACTTTCATACTTCATTTTAGATCATTTCATAAACTGTAATTAATGCTGTAGTTTCAGGCTTATAGTAAGTATCATGATGTGCCCTGGTATATTTATTCATTGAATTTGCATTTCTATTCATATCATAACTATATCCAAACTGCACCTGCAAGTTCCCTGTATCAGCAGCCATCTGAAGTGAACACATCTTAATTTCTACTTTATGCAGAGCTCTGAAATTTGAGCAGATGCCTGAAAATACATCAGTGTGGCAGCATACAAGAACCTTACCAATTGTCCTTTGTCCTAATCTTATAGATTTAAAGCCACACCACAGAAAAGGAGGCTTGTTTGACATTAGGAGAGAAAATCAGAGTGGTAAATCATACAGTATTATGGTCTACTCACCATTACCCAAAACTAACCCAACTAGTCTCCACAGGGGTCTGTATATTATTAATACCTAGTCAACAGCTCATTTTTAATTGATGACATGTGCTGCTATTTTCATTATACCATGTACCTTTGGATGAACTCAGAAGAAAGACTGCTAATGACTGGTTGATGATCATCCATACCCCCAGCTCCATTACCCAATGTACAAAATTGCCTGTAGCTCTTGTGATTCCAATAATTATCTGAATTGGACTCCATATCGGTCATCTTTGGGTTACAAACACCAGAGCCAATTACTTTATAATGAGAAAAAGTTTATTTGGCTCATGGTTCTGGTCCAAGACTGGTTTGCCCCACTGCTTTGGGTGTCTGAGGAGGGCACTGGATGGCAATGGGGAGGAGAGTGTGGCAGAGCAAGCCACTTGCTATTATGAGCCAGGAAGCAGAGAGACCAAGAGGACTGATGGGGTCACAATTCCTTTCGAGGGCCACCAGTGACCTAAATACCTCCCACAAGGCACCCCCTCCCCATAGCACCACCAAGAACCAAACCTTTAACATCTGGACCTTTGGGTGATTACCCAAATTCAAACCATAGCAGATTCAAAAGTATATGTACCAGGACATCAATGAAGCTTAGGTTTAGGACCTCTCAGTTGGTATGGGTCTCTTCCAAAGTCTTGGGAGATGCCCTGAAGGTTTATATCTGTAATTTCATATTCTTTCATAAGCATTAGGCCCACAGATTCTGGATCCACCTATAACTGGGCCTAATATAGCCTGGAGAGTAACAACAGGACCTCTCTGGGAAAGGAAGAAATGCCTGGTTTGGTGGATATGTTTGTAATACAAAATGAGTTCTTATTAACAGAGAGTATGAAGCTTTGACCGTTTGGTTAGTGCTTGCCTTCTGACTGTCAGCAAACACTCAAGGTGACCCCAGATTTCAAGCCCTTTCCAATCCTGTGTGTGAGAGGAAAATCTTATATCCCACCAAGAATGAGGCAGCAAGTTACCCAGCTGCCTCATTCTTGATGGGATATACTCAGCTCAGGGCAGTGGGTATTCAGAGAAGTGGTACTAAGCCCAAGAGTCACTCAGAAGCCCCTTACTGGTTGCAGTGACTGACATCCCTTCCCAAGTCATTTGGAGAAATGGACAAAATTATTTTGCCTTACAAAAAAACAAGAATAACAACAACATCTAGTGATTTAAAACACTCCAGCACAATAAACACACAGGCAGGTACAGGTTTTTCTTTTCTGCACCAAATCTACTTTATTACAAAGTGTGATCTATTCATTGATTCATATCTCTTTTCATAAACATTCATTGATCATCTACTATGTGTACAATACTACTCTAGACATTGGGACGACTGTGGAAAATAAAATGAACAAAAATCCTTGCCCCTGTGGATCTTTTATTCTGTTAGAGCAATAGAAGTAAGCAAGATAAATTAGTAAAATTTATCCAGTATGCCTAATACTGAAAAGTATGGAGGAAAAAAAACAGAGCAAAGATAGGCTGCACGTAAGTAGCTGAAATGAATCGGGAAAGCTGAGACAATGAATGACACTTGTGCTCCTGTGATGTTAGCCTGTGTCAGAGGAGCATGATAAACAGGGAGAAGTAATTTGGGAAGCATAATGCTACAAAATCCTAAGACTGGCCATCCATCTACCTAAAAAGCCATCGGGATCTCCCCAAAAGGTTGCCACCTTCACAGAAAGCATATGTCCTCTGGATCGGAGAGGTAGACTAAGGTAAGCAAAGGAGGCATGATATGGAAGACAGTGTTTTACCCATTTTTGGAAAGGGTGGGTTTATACTATAAAAAAAATAAAAATAAATAAATAAATAAAAATAAAGACGAAAAAAAAATCCAGACTTTTCCATGCATTTAGAAATTAGGCAGGCTGTACTTCTGTTGGCAGAGCAGGTGATCCTGAACAGAGCCACTGTCCACAAATAAAATCATTCTCCCCTGGTTCCAGGGCCAAGCAGGAGCCTCTGGTCTGCCTTCTTTGTAAAGGAAATGTGCTACCCAAACTCTTGCCAAATCTGAAATTCTTTTTGATGCAATAAGAAAGCCTTCCAAACAGTAACTAAAGAGAAATGGCTTACCACGCAATGTCTGGAGAGAATGTTTGAAAGCATAGTCATTAATCGTCGGTTATAACCCAGGGTTGCCAGGGTCCTGTTTATTTTGTTGGAGGTGGACAGGGTTGGAGGTAGGAGAGGAGTAAAGCAAGAGGAACCTGCATCATGGGAACTCACCCTGCAGCCCCCATGGCTTGGGCAGGCCGTGCCTTGTTTCTTGCAAGGGGCCAGAACACAGCAGAGGTGCACCACCGAGTGTGCTAGCCCAGCAGACAGGAAGCCTACAGAGGCTAATGAAAGCATAAGGTGTTGACATCAACCTTCTTCCTGCTCCCTGTGCAACTCACCAGGTTCTAGGGTGACTTTGGGTCTGCAATTCTTGATTCAGAGAGTAGATACAAGTCCATAGAGACCTGACTTTTATGTAACACCCTTTCCCTTGGAATATCTGTCTGTGCACCGGGGTCCTGCCTCACCCTGGACAACACACCATGCTCTCCCTGGCCAGCTAATGAGGCCAGACCACTTTCCTAGCACTTCTTTGGATCTGCTCTAAGTCCTATTCTTTAGGACCAGTAAAACATTTCTGCCCAGTTCTCTCAGGCAGGTGGAATTGCCTGTGGGGCCAGCTCTGCCAAGTGGCTGAGCACCAGGAACGTACTGGTCCTACTACCAAAGAGATCCCCTTTCTTACCATGGCAGTCAAAAATCAATTCACGTGCAACCTGCTGCCTTTACAGTAGAGCCATGGGCACTGTCAAATCCAATCCCTTATTGCTTTTACTTCTATAATCAAATCATGTGGCTCCAACTGCATGATTGGCAACATTTAATAGCATTCTAATGACAAAGCAGTCTGCTCACCCAGAACTCAGACTGTCTTGCACAGAGCAAGGTAGCTATGATAGCTTAGCAAATCTGGGGGCCCTCCCAGTGGGTAGCTTATTGAAGAGCATCTTCCTAAGGCTACTCCAGCTGCAGGGCAGAAAGAGAACAAAAGGCAGTGGCAGAAGCAGCAGAGGTTCAGAAAGAAAGATAGACCTGACTGTTTATGTTTCTTTTTCTTTTAGATGCAATTGCATGGACAGGTGAGAAGCCATTCTCTAAAGCTGGTAAGAATGGTGGTCTTCACTGCAATCTCAAGTGGAAAGGGACCTTCCCCACTTAGGAGTTGGGCTCATCTCAAATTAGATCAAAAACTATTTTCCCTTACAACCTATACTTAAATGAGGAAAACTGCAAGGATGCTCTTGTATTTGACTCATTTGCCAAGGACAGACTAGCTTGTGAGAATGCAAGACAGGAACAGGTCTTCAAAAACCACAACTGGTGACTTATTCTGATGAAAGTGTAGCAGAGTCCCCTATTATTTCACCAGAAAAGTGTTTATTATTATACAATGCAATTAACAATAGAAGTCAACTGCATTGACAAGATATCAGTGATACGATATAATCACTATAGGCTACTTTGTGTCATGCTAATGGAATTGGTGGAAGAAGCCTTCAGGAATATTTGGAGCAAAGAATACCCCAATTTGCTTGACCACATCCATTGAAGTGTGTGTAGCAAAGTGTTCAAGAAGTGGAATGTGGTAAATCTGCAAAATTTCTATTTAGATGGGGTATATAAAATTAGTGTGGTAATTTGTGTTCATTATGAGCACCTCTTTTTTTTCTGCAATTTCTAATAAATCACACAGATAATCCCTTCTAGTTTCTGTTGGAACACAGGTTCATGGGCTCTGGAAAAGGACTCTTCCATGGTAGGTGAAATGCCTAAGGAGGAAAATACACCACCTCTCAAGAGCCCACCCACCTCGACTGGAACCCTCAGGATTAGTGCAGATGAAAACAGGTCTGGTTTAACATTTACAGATTCACTTTAACATAATGTCCTCCTTGCCTATGAGAGAAGAGGACAGTGATAATGAATATAATTTTCATCTATTAAAACACGGTGCTTTTATTTTAAGTGCCTCTTCTTTACCCTGAACATTAACTGACAGAAACTCAGAAGGAACCGTGGAGCTAGAGGAAATGAGCCGTGAGTCAGCTCCAGCAGTGCTCCCCCTTCATGAGTCTCCCCCTCGACTCGGCACAGGCTTTTGGCATCGGACTCAGTTAAAATGCAACTTGTTCTCGGTCACTTGGCTAAAATGGTTGCAGAACACAATAAAAGAACAGGGTAGTAGTGACGAATCCTTCTTTTATACAGGATTTCTCAGAAGTGTGGCCCACCAACCACCCGTGGGACACTCACTTGAAGATGCTTGTTTATTAACATAGTTGTTCAATTTTATTGTACATATTTATAGGGTCCAACATGATGTTTTGATATGTGCATGCACTGTGGAATCAGTAAATCAAGCTGATTAACATCTATCACTCACCTTTTTCTGTGGTGAAAGCATTTAAAATCTACTCGCAGCAATTTCCGAATATACAGTACATAATTATTAACTGTATTCACCACATTGTAAAATGGATCTCTCGAAACTACTCCTCCTTTTGAGCTGAGACTCTGTGAGCTTTGTACAACATCTCCCCACTCATCCAGCACGGTCACCCCAGGCCCTGGGAACTACATTCTATGCTCTGCTCCTGTGAGTTTGACTTCTTTAGATTCCACATGTGAATGAGATCATGCAGTACTTGTCTTTCTATGACTGGTTTAGTTCATTAAACACCATATTCTCCAGGTTCATCCATGTCATTACGAAACACAGGATTTCTGAAGGTGCTTATTTAAATGAGTCTTAACCCAAGCACACTGACTCAGAGTAGGAACTGGAAGCTCCCATCATTATTAGGATTCTGGCAGTCGGGAGCCACTGATTTAATATAAATTGCCATGTGTCTGTACACAGGTGCTCTCCCTACTCACCTGGTGGACTCCCATGTCCTGCTGCTGCCGTGGCAATTGCAAAAGCGGAAGCTGGCGAAACAGAGCAGTGGGCATTGTCAGCTGTCTGTCCTGGTTATTTTAAAAGAAAGGAATAGAAAAGATGAGGCAGCTGGACACTATTCTAGAATGAAAAATTCTCATTTTTATTCCTACACTGGATGAAGGGTTGGGCCAAAAGCCCTGTTCTGTCCCCACTAATAGGCAAACAGTAGTACTGTACATCAGGAATTCCACTGTAGGTACATAACCAAGAGGGGGAAAACATGCATCCACACAAAAACTTGTGCGTGATCCATAGCAGCATTATTCGCAGTAGCAAAAAATATAAACAACCAAACATCCATCAGCTGACAGACAGATAAACAAAAAGGAAATATGACTCAGTCATAATAAAGGAATGAAGTTCTAATACATGCTGCAACATGAATGAATCCAAAAAGTATTATTCTGCGGGAAAGAAGCCAATCACAAAGGATCCCATATTGTATGATTGCCTTCATATTAAATGTCCAGAACAAGTGAGTCCATACAGAAAATAGATTCATGGTTGCCAGGACTGGAGGGAGACAGGAATAAAGAGTGGGTGCTGATGGATCCAGAGTTTCTCTTTGGGTGATGAAAATGTTTTGGATTTAACCAGTAGTTACATTTGCCTAACCTTGTGAATACACAAAAACTGCTAAACTATCCAATTTCATGGGGTGAATTTTATGGTATGTGACTTATATCTCAATAAAGAAATATTTTTAAAAAGATTCTACATCATTTATTGATAGTATTACCTTTCCAAAACACCTTTAAAAGTAGGGAAGTGTTAAGTGTAGCTCTTCTAACATCAAAAGGGTGGCCTGAGCAGTCTTTGCAGCCCCTTTCATTTCTGAATCTGTTTCTGATAATGCTGATCCAACCTCCCCTAGGTTTTTAGTGGAAACACTCTGCTATGCTTCTGACCTGAAGAATTTTTATTAGTTTGATCCTGAAGTTATACAGGCATGCTTTAAATAAAGAAAGAAGCAAAGTACTGCTTAATGAAAGCACAAAAGCAGGTGGCAAGTAGATAGGTAAAGAGGCAAAATGTTGGCTAGACAATGAGGAAACAGGTGCTATTCTCTCCCATTTGGATCTACCACATTATCACAGATTTCAGCCTCCTTCCTAAATTCCTGTCTATATAATTTAGTCATATTGGGGAAGAAACAAAGGGCTTAGTTAGCTGGGCATGGAGGGGGGGAGTGCACACCCATAAGCCTAGCAATTTAGGAGACTGAGGCAAGAGGATGTCAAATTCAAGGTCAGCCTCAGAAACTTAGTGAGACCCTGTCTCAGTGGTAGAGCATCCCTGGGTTCAATTCCCAGAATCCCCACAAAAGGGGAGTTCAGTTAAGCCATGAAAAGGATGATAATTTCAAATAATCTTTATGTAAATTAAAATTTTATTTGTGAATACAAACACATAATAAGAATATAAAACAGCTCTCATAAGAGTAACAAAGTGAACAGCATTTAACTCTTGCTTTGATAGAATCTTGCTACCCTGGGCTTTGATCACAACTGTTCTAGGTTGCAGTGAACCTAAGGGACTTGCCCTATATGGCAATGGTCAAGAAGCTGCCAAAACCTGGGTTGACCAAGGCTCTAAGAATAGTAGAGGGATTTGTCTAACTCCATAGTAGTCTCATGACATGCCAGGAAGGTCTAGCTTGTCACCTTCATTTACCAGGAACACCTAAATGGCAGAGCGATCCATAATTGACCAGGAGCCTGAAAGCCCTGGAAGCTGACATCCATCAAGGTAAATCTTCTGACAAACACCTATCCCTGACCCTTCTAGCTGCTTTTGGAGTCAGCTTCCACCAATGGAATAGGCCACAAATGAAATGCCCACTTGGAGTCATGCACTTTATCTTTGGCCAAAATGCTCTTGAAGCATGAATATGAAAGTCAAAAAATGCCTCTGCATTTTACTAGAGTTACCTTGGGGTGAATCTTGTTTCATAATTGTATAATTTTCTCTTCTGATTTGAAATAATTGGATTAAGGATAAAAAAAATTTCAAAAAAACTGTTATTTAGATATATTTATTGGAGCAGTGAGTGGGGAAAACGAGAATATGAAAGATTCCTACTTTTTTCTCTGATTTTTCAAATTACAGGATCATACTTTACAAATTTCATAACCGTATATAAACAAAACATACCGGTTTTTTCCTGCAGCAATAATGTTGGGTTCCCATGCAAATAAACTTTATTTTAGATGTAAGAGTGTCATTAATAAGATTTCCCCAAATTGTGATATCCCAGATGAGCCTATTTATATAGACTACTCTTGAACTCATGTTAAGGAATCAGAATCTGGCCATGTTTTGGTAAAATGGCACTGATATTCCTAGTCATAAGCTAGACATGCCTTCTGATTCATATTATTCCATACAAAATGCAAAGCAATCATGAGAACAAACAAATATCCATCAAACTGAAGATACATTCTCTAATCATTTATTTTCCCACTCTTTGGTCCTACAGTTACATTATTCATTTCCAATTAGATTTTACAACTTATACTAAAATGTTCTTAGAGGAATAAAACAGTAAAGCAAAGCAGAGATTCAGAACCAGAAATACCTTTTCTATTTGAGTGCCTTTCTGAGCTCTTACCTCCAGGTTGGCGATAGCGGAGGTGCCGGGGAGTCGAGGGGGACCTGCAAGGTGAAAGTTCTGTGGCATCTGCTGCTGGGGAGCTTTCCATTCCTGCTCGGTCTGCTGGGGCAGACTCCAAGACTGCTGCTGTAAAACAGCAGAGATTTCAACAACCAAGCCATGAATTCCAGAGCTTCTTGTTAGTATCATGCATGGAAATGGAAAAGTACATTATGGAAATGAGCGTTTCATATTAGTCTACATTTTAAAGGACTTTAACATTAAATCAGGGCATTCTTCACAACAGAATGCTAATGACACTAAAACTAAACATGGATCTTCTCTAATGGTATCCATCTGGCCTTGTTGAGCCTTGGCTGACCCTAACTGACCCTGGCCAGTCCCTTCCATCCAATCAATAACAGATGTTAAAAAGAACAGGGGGCTAAGCGATGGATCACCTGCCCTCTAGAATGTTTGGCTTTCTTGGAGTGGAGAAAGAGGGTCTTTTTTCAGATTATAAACCAGAATGGGATTCAAATTAGGACTTCATTACTTCTTTGCCTTGGTCACATTCTTAAGGGAACCAAAGTTCGAATTTCTAGCAATATGCCTACCCAAGGAAATTCTGGGAGCTCTTAAGAGATCTAGAGCTGAACTGTCCAAAATGGCAGCACTCACCAAATATAACTATGTAAATTTATTTTAACCAAAATTAAAGAAATATTTCAGTTGTCCATTTGGACTAGCCACATTCAATGCCATTCAATGCCACCTGTGGCTAGCAACTACACTATTGAACAGCACAGGTACAGAACATTTCCATCCTACCAGAAAGTTCTACTGGGTAGCTCTGAGCTATAGCTACAGATCAACAAGAGCATGTGGAAATTTTTTAAGTGAACTGTTGAGCTTCTTTACTGTAGCTAATATCCCTAGAATAAAAGTCCCATCATTCTGAGGTCACACTTACGCTACTGCTAATGACATTTCTTTACCCCTTCCACTGGTTTGTTGACTATAACTCCGTGTATGTTCTTCCAAGGAAATATATTACCAAAAAGTTAACAAAGGTCTAACAATTCTTCCATTTCTTTTTCCGTAGGCTGTTCATTAACTCCCACTGATCTAATTTAATTTTCACCTCCACTAATCTTCATTACCCTGGTCAGCTGAACTACTTCTCTTTTCATCCCATTCAAGATTTCACTAACTAACTGTACAAAATCCCTAATGACTTCATATAAAGACATTTTTACACTTGCATATAATTTACTCCCTTAGAAATATGGCCATAATCTCAATCTTTAGCAACTCAAAGGAGCTGGGGAAGGGAAATGGTTAGAATCTTTCCTTGAATGACATAATTATAGGAAAGCTGGCAAAGATGCAAGATGCAGACAAAAAAAAATCAGTGCTTAGCTGTTAGTTTTATTATTTTCTAAATAGCTCCATCAAAACTCAGTAATGGAAGGCATCTGCTCTGTAAGAGCAAGCAGAACCAAATGCATGTCCTTGGTCTGATCCAACCATTCATTCATTCTTCTTACACCAATGAGAAAATCTTTAGTCGGCAATATGCTGAACCCAAAAAATTAGCCAGGGAGACAACCAAACAGAACCCCAATTCCCTGAAAGAGCAGGAAAGCAGAGAATAATACTGCTAGCTAACAGGCACCTACAGGGAGAAGAAACCATGCTAGCATGGTGGGGTGGGGAAGCATTTCCTTCTGGCTTGTTCACTTTCAATCAGCTCCATGCAAACAGCTTTGCCTGCAAGATGAGTGGGCAGATGTGAGCTCCAAACAAATGCTAAAATCGGGAGCATGTTCAGCCCACAGGCAGGCAATTTTCAAACTGAGAACACAGAAACAGACACTGGTGCCGTGGGCTATGGACAAGTTGCTCAGCCGTGGTCTGAGTGCATGCCAGGGTGTGTGGGGCCCCAATACAGCAAGCGGCCCTTTGGCTCTGCTTTCTTGTCTGCCATTGGTCTTTCATTGAGAATCCATCATTGGGTGGAATTTGAGTCAGGCTGAGATTAGCTTTTTAGAAACACCTGAGTTAGAAGAAGGTGGGGGAATGCCTGGTATCAGGAAGGTAGGGCACTAGTGAATGTTGGGGAACCTGCAACAGATTTAGGAACTAGGTTGGGGGAAAACTAAATTGTATATTTTTAACCTAAAATGTTTATTACCTGTCTCATTTTGAGGGAAATGTACTACTTCTCTGCTTTTCCTTCATGCCATTTCAAGTTCTCTTGCCAGAAATATTATAATGCTGGCGTTATCATTGCCGTGACAATAAAACTGAAATTAGCCTTCCTTAAAGCACATGCTCTGAACTATCTAGGTGGATAGCAGTGAAAAAGACCAATGGACTTGGATGGACCTCATGGGAACATAGGTATTAGACAATGAGATTGTGTGGGGCTGTATCCTGAAATGAAGAACAGAAAATGTATCACCTCTTGGCACAGGATTCTTACTCAAGTTCGCCAACTTTTAACTGTTAACATTATGCAAAGCACTCGTGAACATCTTTCAAATTAAAGACAGATCAGCGTCACCCTTTTCTTTGCCAACTGGAATTTTCAGGATTAGACAACAGGGTTAACAGAGCAGCCCTCTTGACTCCCACAGACAGCACACATGTGTACACAGACACACACACACACACACACACACACACAGCTATCAGACATGCTGAAGAGGTCATCCATGATCTCCCTAATTCTATTCATGGCCAGTATTGCCCTTATGCCAATGCAGAATGAAAGAAAAAACTAAGTCTACAGTTCCTTTGTTTACCTATTATGGAGAATGCCAAAGATCTATCATAATCCCAGTCTTCATTCTAAGCATTTTTGTTTTTTCACTCACAGTGTTTTCTTTTCCAAGTCTCAATAGCAAGGAAAGATGTGCCTGTTCAACCAATCTATTCCTGGTTTTGATATGAATTGTGTAACTGATTACATTCCTGTCTCTATTCTGTCACTGAGAAGCTCAGAACCAAACTTAGGGGGGCTCCAGTGGCTGTTGAGGGCCACTAGCCATACCTCTGTCCTCACATAACTTTTCTTTCCCCCCCTTGCCTGATTTTCTTACCTATTTTATTTTAATCCAGTTGTACCATGTGTCTCTTTGTACTACCACCTTTAATATTCCTAGGTACGTTGGGAAATAAATGCATTAAAAAGAAATTAAAAGACAGCTATAGAAAGGGAAAAGAAAAAAAGATCAAAGTAGACAGGAATGAAGAGCATAATGGAAGAATTAGTGGGGTTTCTGGGGGAAGGTGATGGTAAAAATGAGAGCTAAGGGGAGATGTGTTAGTGGGTGGATGTGCCTAAGAAGCCCAAGAAGCAGAGAAGCTGGTGTCTCTGGAGCAGAGTTTGGCTCTGTGGTCTTCATCAAAGACCATGGACCCCACCTGTGCACAATCTTGGTGTTTCCCCATTACCCAGAGTAGGAGAAGCTCAGCATTTAACATGATCTGGAACTGCAAAATGACATTTCTAAGCTATGAAAATTTGCATGAATTAACTCTTGAAAACTTAACTCTAAATCATTTGAGGCAAATACTGTGTGATTCTACTCATATGAACTTCTTAAAGTAGTTGGACTCATAAAAGTTGAGAGAACTATCATTTCCAGGGGCCTGAAGACAAAGAAATGAGATATTATTCAGTGGGTTTACTTTCAGTTTTACAAAATGAGAAAGTTCTAGAGTTCTAATGTGAATGTAGTTTACTAAACAATCTTAATTTGAAAATGGTTGAGATAGTAAGAAGGAAAAAGAGGTCAAGGAAATCTCTTAGGTGCATTTTTATTGGTATGTTTAAGTTTGCTTGATACTAAAAAGCCTTAAAAAGACTAATAACAGGGTCTGCTCTACAAGGCTGACCATGACATCAAAACAGGGCAAAAGCTACCCCTTCAGGAGCAGTGATGTCTCTGGCACTTGGAAATGTGGTCAAGGTGACCATTTTGCTCTTTGTCCAGAAGATGGCCCATCTCCTCCCTCCAACATCCATGTCTATTTTTTTTGGCTCGTGTCAAAGACACATCCCAATTCTGCTCAGCCAAATATGTTCTCCCTGCTTTTCCATTTCCAGAGCACTCTGTCTACACCCCTTGCATCATCTACTCTTATAGTTGTGTCTATAATATCCACATGAGTAGAGTAGGAGGGGTCGGGTGCCATCCTATTTACCACACACTACCTTTATGAACTCTAGCACACACAGTACTTGGCACAGAGACTCTTAACGACTTTGCCACATGTGGAACAACAGACCTCATCCCAGACCCAGGAGCTATCTCACCACACCCTCAGAGTTACTAACATCTGACACCAATCTGCTTGTCCCTAAAGCTCCCCTAACTCAAAAGAACATGAGGATCCACATTTACCTTGAGATTTCTCCTTCTCTTTATTGCAATCCCATAAAGGAGGAGAAAGAACTTTCCACACGTTGGGAAACCCCCACACTTCCCAGGCCACATGGCCCCGGGGAAGGTGGAAATAAGCCATCCCTCCAGAGTGTTGCCCAAGCCCTGGTGCTGGATGAGGCAGCTGACGCTCTCATCAGTTTGCCGTGGCCTCATTATTTCTAGAAGAATCCATGGTGATTTTGCTGACGCTTGTTGTTCTAATGACTTTTTAATTATCTTCCCCCTTTCCTCCTCCATAGTTGCTAACTTGTCAATTTAAAGAATTTCTTGTTAAAAAGGGTGCTACTGTTGATGATGACAACCACTCCAGTTAAAATTCCATCAGATACTTCACTCGGGAAAGCTTATTCAAATGATCCAAGTGAGAAAGCACATAGATGCTTCCAGCAGGTAGAAAAGCAAGGGCCTATCTGGTGATCCTCCTTGAAATCTGAACACTTTGTCTGATCTGTTGTCTAATTCTTATGTTATCAACAAATAAATCAGATATCAGACAGAAAAAAATGTTCTTTGTTACTTTGGCTGTGAAACAATGTTGATAATGCATCACAGAAACATTGAATTTTAAAAGCTGTAAGGATCGCCGCCTACAACCCCTACTTGTACCAAGCTGAGGACGATATGGTGACACACCAGGCACCCTGAGTTAGTTCCCAGAGTGTTTTACTTCATTCCCTCATCTAACAAAAGTCTACTTCCTGCCAGGCAGTGGCCGAGGCACTGAGGAAGCAGGAGTGAACAAGACAGACAAGGTTGCAGAGTTCATAGAGCTCAATTGGGTAAGGCTGCCCAGGCAGAGGCCTGGGCCAGAATGGCAAGATGTTCCCAAGACACAAAAGGGAAATCAACGTGACTGAAGCCCACCAGATGAGGGGCACTGGCAAGAGCAGGGATTGCAGAGGGAGAGAGCACTGAAGTCTCATAAGATCTGAAAGCCGTGGAGGAAGAACGTTCCTCTAAGAGCAATGGATTGCCGTTAGAGAATTTAAAATCATATATGCTCTAATCCAGATTTTAAAAAACCATTTGGCCACGTCAAGGATAAATGAGACTATCTTCACTTTGATTTTTCTCCCAATACTTATACTATGGTATGGATCATTGCCCTCTTGACTAAACTGAAGCCATCTTTGTGCTTCCTGTCTAGGTCATGCTCAACAGGGAAAGGCTGGGAGCAATACAGGTGCTTAGGGCAGAAATGGAGGTGGAGGAGGAGCAGAGGGCCAAGGTCACGGATGGGGGTGCCCACATCCTGCCTCTCCACAAAGTAGCCTGGTAGGCTCTTTAGCCAGCCAGCCTCACACCAAAGTCCAAGAACTCTCCACTAATATCACCCACATGTACTATTTCTCCCTTGACAACTGCCTACAGAGAGCCTTTTGACTGTAGGGAATGAGGAGAACTAACTCTGCTCCTGGTTCCACAAGGGCTAGAGGAAGCTACAGGAATGTTCTCTTCTAACTAGCCATTGTATCCATTCTACTTTCTATGCGGAAGTAGAAATGCTGTGAAGAAAGGGAGGGAAGGTTCCAGAAGGAATGGTGTGGAAGCAGGTGGCAGCAAAAGTGGGTGTGATCAAGTCAATGTGCTGCATAATACCTTTTTGAATACTTCGTTTTAGCTTGTTACACAGATCCACGCGGGGGTTATCTACATTCTCTTCTACAGATCCCGGGCTTTGCTCTGGAGAAGAGAGGCCTCTGCTAAGATCCAACGGTACTTTACCAGTGTGCGGCGGTGGGGATGCTGTGGGGCTATGGGTGGTGGTAGGACTGCTGGATGTCGAGGAGGTGGTCAGGTCCAAGGCTCCTATCCTTGAGTTCAAGGGAGAAGTCAAGGACAGCTTTCTGGCCCTCACTGGGGAGGATGTTCTGGACACTGCCAGTGGTGGTGGGGAAGAGAATTTGCGACACAAACGTGGGGATTTTCCATCCACCAAATGTTCACCTCTGTTGTTCTGACTGGTAGCAAAAAACAATTCCAGTGACCTGAAAATAACAGGAAACACTATTAACAGATTGCAGCCTAGTGATGATGATGTCCCAACTGTCATCCAAGAACATGCTCCCTACATTTAAAGACTACGATACCATCACACTTCTACTATTGCATTTTCCTTAATCTAAATGTCACATGTGTGTCATGCACCTGCCAAAGGAACACAGACACCTTTTAGTCATCGTCTAACCCTTACTACTAAACGGAGGTTGCAAAGACCAGCAGCTAGTGTCTGGGGCACTTATCAGAACTCAGGCTCTACTCTAGACCCACTGAATCACCTGTAATTTAATAAGACAGTCCCTCCAGCTGATTCTTATGTATATTAAAGTATGAATAGTACATCATCAAAAAAAATAGAATAGTCTAATGTAATAGACTGCTTCCAAATAGTTAAAAGCAAGCAAAAGGGGCTGGGGTCGTGGCTCAGTGGTAGAGCACTTGCTTGGCCTGTGTGAGGCACTGGGTTCAATTCTCAGCACCACATATAAATAAAGGTCCATTGATAACTAATAAAAATATTTTTTAAAAAGCAAGCAAAAGCTACTTGGAAACTTCGGGGTTTTCAACTTCTTCCCCTATGTGTGACCTTTACTTACCATCTTCCAATGGGGCAAGGGACATAGTGAGATCAAAAGCAAGCCAGTGAGTGCCCTAGGAGCTACTCTGAGGACCTGGGCCGTTCATGTGGACAGTGACACAGGAACTGAAAGGACAAACCCGGTGTACCTGACAGGGATGGAGGTGAAGGGCCTCTTGTATATGTCAGAGAGCTTCGCCAGCACCACAGTGGCCGTGGTGAAAATGCGATATGTATGCAGGAAGGTGTTGAGGAAATCGATGCTCAGAAACCGCAAATCAGTCAGCCGCTCCAGGAGACGCTCCACGCTGGCATAACGGATCTGGGGCACTTTGCAGGAGTTAAGGGTTTTACTGAAGCAAATGTCTGTATCATCTTTATGAAGACGGGCATCAGACCTACGTGCAAAAAAGGGACATGTTAACCAAACCAGGATAAGGCTCCCTTCTCGGCCACTGAGTCCTCCAGAATTTATAAACTCACTCCTGTGTGGGCTTCCCACTGCATTCAAAAGAAGATGGACAATCGTACATGCAGATATGACACATAGGCATAAAAGCAGGCTACAAAAATATCAGGTATATTTAGGAATATTTTTATGGCATTATAATTGAAGAAGGCTAGAATTAATTGTGGAGGATGTAATAATAACTCATTTCACTATGTGGCTTCCTTCTCTTTCTAGTTGAACCATATTTTATTAGGAAAATGAAAAGCCCTCTTTAAGGAGGGGAAAAGCATCTCTTATGCCCTAAAAAGAGAATTTTGCTTAAAAATATCAGAAGCATGCTTAAAAAATAGCAGTGGACCCCCCAAAAACACACTGAGGAGGAAAAGACATAGATATTACTGCTATATGATTTGGCATTTGACCTCTGTAATTGGCTCTTTAATTTATCAACTCTCCCTTGGTTTGTATTAACTGATTACTGTCTGTTCTTAATTGTTTCTTTCCTATACTTTCTTCCTAGGTTAGTCTCATTCTTTTTCCTAACTCCTTGAATTGAAAGCCTAATTCATTCATTTCATTCTTCCTGGCTTATAAATGTATTTAAAATTTCAGAATGCAATTTAAATCATAAATTGTAAGTGAAAATGTTACATTTTCATAATGTTTTCAATATTCTGCAATATTAAAAATGTTCTCATTTAAAAAATAGCTTCTGAGACAGATTCCCCTAAACAATACCTACCACTGCCACGAAATACCCTGCTTCTATCATTCTGTGGAATCTCTCACCTGGGGGTCCCCCATTCCTCACCCTAGGGCACTGCTCTGGCAGCCTCTCTAGTGGACCATGAAGACTGCCAGTAGCCTTCACTTCCACTTCTGAGGTCCCTTGTTCCCCTTCATTGCTGCATGTAACAAGCAATCAGCAAAGTCCTGGATTTCACCATTTAATTAAAAGGATATGATATGGCACCAGTGACTTTCAGTGAGCCAACTGCCTGCTAAGAATCAGTTGGCTTGTTGTGAGCACTTTTAATTAGCCCTTTTGGCACTTCGAGGGATGTTAAATTATATATTTATTTCCTTTGACTAGAGAGGAATCAATAGCTTTCTTAGCTTGCTCCTGGAAACTTCCCAGTCCAAAGTATGCTCAGTGCAGGTGGGAATACTTCTTCTGAAGGCCTGAAAGAGCATTTTAAATGACCAGCTGACTCCTGCTGAGGAACTGACTAAGGGTAGCCTGTTAGCATTAGTCATATTATTGATCTTAGAAATATACAAGTGCATTTTTTTTAAGATTGTTGAAAATAGTGTGGCTCTTTCTGCCACTCACTATGTAACCCTCAATCAAGTTTATTTTTCTGGTTCTTAATGTTCTTATTTGTAAAAAGACCTGAGTGATGTTTTTGAATCCATCAATCGATTCCAAAGATGGTTTAATGAAAATAAGCAATTTTTCTCTGATTGTTTTCCACCTAAAACCTCAATTTTCTAAGAGAGTTGAGGTCAAATATTATTTTTTGAAAACAGCCTTAGCTAGACATCATTTAAAGGGATATTTTCACCTAATAAGTGGTTTTGCATTCTAATCATAGTTTTGAGCTTTGCATCTTTTGACTATAATTAGTTTATTCAAAACACTAGGAGGAAAAAAAAACATGTTTCCAGAAGCATAAAATTAAATTAAACTAATTATGCCATTGTCCTTCAAAATTGTGACTGTTTTCATTTTAAGGAAAAGAAATTAAATATTATGAAATTACTTAATTTTCTTTTATTATACTGAACTGGAATTTACTTTATTTCCCAAAGGACAATCAAGAAAGATAGAATGCATTACTTAAGTCTCCTAGGATCACAGCAACTCCATTTTGGTAAACATAAAAAGCAATTGTAAGAGATCAAAACCAAATCACTTATTACAATCGGTAAGTTTTAAAAGGAAGTAAGTGCTTAGAAAGTGCTGCCTTGTCAATAACAAGACATGGTTCCAACAGGATAATTTTTCTTTTAACTCTGAAACACATTTTTTGTTTGTTTGTTTGTTTTGTTTTCATGGCTTGTAGCCAGGAAGACAGATGTACAGGGTAGCAGAAATAACAGAATTTAAGGTGGAATGGAGATGGCAAAATCACACTCTTTCCTCTGATTGAGTGACAAGCAGGCTCAAAGAAGCTGGAGAACTAGAAAGAGTAAATATATGAAACTTAACTCTGCTTAAGGAATACACCTAGTGTAGTGTAGATTTCTTAGCTTTAATAGAAAATCCTTATGGGCGGGGCGGGGAGGGGGCTCAGTGGTAGAGTGCTCGCCTAGCATTGTGCGAGGCCCTGGGTTCAATCCTTAGCACCACATAAAAATAAATAACTAAAATAAAAATATTTAAAAAAAATGAAAATCCTTATAGCCCAAGAGACAGGATCTCGTCTTAGCAGGAGAGCAGTTCCTACTCGTTTAAGTATCGTATACTCTTAAGGCAGCAAATCTTGGTCTGTATGAAAGTGGTGGTGCAAATGGACATGGATGTTGGTAAAACTGCTGTTGTGGGCACAAAAGCCACAACTGGTCAGGTACAAAACTAAAGGATTCTTCTTCTTCCACCTCTCCTCCTCCATCATCATCATCATCATCATCACCATCATCATTATCATCACCATCATCATTGTTCTATTGTTTTGCAGGCTGGGCCTCGTGCATGCCAGGCAAGCCCTCTACCACTGAGTTATATCCCCAGCCCGTTTTTGTTATTATTTTTTTTTTTAAGTTGCCCAGGCTGGTCTCAAACTTGTGATCCTCCTGCCTCCGCCTCCCACTCAGAGTAGCTGGGATTACAGGTGCGTGCCACCACACCTTTTTTTAGGTCAACACAATGCATGTATAATGGATGTTCAGCTGCCCTCGGGGTAGGGGGTTATAATTACGCTATGCTGTCTGACTCACACATCTGTCTCAAAAGCAGTTGGACTTTCATGGCTGTCTAACCTTCAACCAATACTTTTCATGAAGAACAAAAATCATATGTATCATTTTGTGAAAAATTAAAATTGGAATCCTGTGGTTAAAACAAAATGAAAATAAAATCTAAACCCAATGATGTAAATCCAAAATTTAAATCATGATTTGGACCTTCTGTCTTCACACTCCATATTTGTTCTTAATCTTTTTAAAAAAATATAATTATTTTTTAGTTGTAGTTGGACACAATACCTTTATTTCGTTTATTTATTTTTATGTGGTGCTGAGGATCAAACCCAGGGCCTCGCATATGCTAGGCAAGCACTCTACCACTGAGCCACAACCCCAGCCCTGTTCTTAATCTTAGCATCATACATTTTTAAATAATCTGGTGTTTAAAAAAATACCAAATTAAAAACTTATAAAATTGTATGCAAAAGTAACTTTTGCATTAGAGTTTTAAAATGGCCCTTCCCAAAATATTTTAAGATTTGACTAATAATTTTAAATTATATCATTCCTTAATTGAATGATATTTTTTCTATAGCTATTTTTGTACTACTATTATGTACTCTGCCTTCATCTAATGCAACAAGTTCTCAAACTTGTACCACAAGGATCATGCTAACTGTAGTTAATATCTGTCAGAAGAGGAAAGTTATCCTTCCAAAGTTAATGTTATTTACTGTCTTAGAATAAACAAGTCAGACCTCAAAATATCCACACAAGAAAGCAAGAAAGTCAAACATGTTCTTGGTTTCAAAAAGCCTTTTGTTTTGCAAAATATAACCAAATTGCTTTTTAAAAATGCACTTTACTCTTGGAACTGGGAAAGCAATTAATCAAAAAAAAAAATGAAAGTAAGGAACAATTTGGTCCTTTTCAAAACACTCCCAAAACAATTTCTGAATTTGAAAACAAAATAGTATATGGAGACGAAATGTAATACAGAGAGTTCTAGCACATATTGATGTAACTTCTCAGTGTAAACTACAGTGTTCTTCGGGATCCCTCTAAGATATAAGACTTGCTTTGCTGAGACACTTACAGAAGGATAACAGCCCTAACGTCAATAGCTTCTGGTCCAAAGCAGATAAAGGCAGGGGACAGAAGGTACCATGGCCAAGCCAGTTGATTCATGCTAGGTGTGTTCAAAGTCTAAATGTATCTCCACGGCCAAATCTGCATAATATGATTCATGCTCACTTGGAGGATGCCATGTAAGTCAGCCACACCTTGGTCCACCCTCTGACCTTAGATACATCTGGCTGTCACTATTTTGATATTTTATATTAAACTTGAACATCTTGATAGGATTTTGTCCTGAGTGATGGAGTATGTAACAGTATGAAAAACAATTTTTCTTTCCTATAAGTCAATAAACTATGAATATGAAAAACCATTTTGATAACCTTGCTATTTATAACGGCATAACATGAATTATCACATGACTGTCAGCAAACATTCTCGATAAGAAGCAGAATTCTATTGAAATGACTATTTTATTCAAGGTTTTACATTCTCTGCCAATTTGATCTTGATTAAAACATGAGAGAAAAGATTATTGCACTTACTTAATCATATGTGGCACAGTAACTTTGGAATTTTCTTCAAATACTATAGTCATTAAACCATTACATCGTATATTGTCCACACACTGTGAAATTTAAAAATAGGCAATTAAAATCCACACGAAAATCTAAACAGATCTTATATTCCTAGAAATGTTTAGAATCAAAACACAATTTCATTTTTCACCTGTGTATGTCTCTCTCTCTCTCTCTCTCTCTCTCTCACACACACACACACACACACACACACACACGCACGCACACCAGCAGCAACAGCAGGAAAATATTACACATTGATGAACAGATTCAATATCCATATCTCAAAGCCGTGCATCTACCAAATGCCTGATAAATACTGTGAATATGTGAATAGATATATATTTTCTCAGAGTGTGTTTCCCAACAGTTCTGACCATAATGTCACATTTTAACAAGTCTCTGGTAATTACAACACGACTTGGGAGGTTTTTATACCTTCTGATGGATCCTGATGGTCCCTGCTAAATTCACTTTCTGCCACCAGAGGCGGTATAGAGTAGTCAGATTAGAAGCAGTGCCTTCCTTGGATGGAAGTCATCTTGTCTCACCAGCCAGCTCTGTGCCCACTTCTCAGGTATCTTTTTGCCAATAAATTCCCACATTTTACTAGTTTGTCTAGCAGTTTCTATTGGCACCATGTTGCGTTGGTGAGGGGGCAGTGTGTAATTTCTACTGTTTCTGGCATGCTTAAAGCCCTGTAACATCTTTTTTCTAAGGGGAGAAATCAGGAACTTTTGCTAATTTTCTGTTTTCTTTATTTATATCTGTGCCCAATCAATTTTACAATTTTCCTCTGCAATGACTTTGGGTTAGAGAAGGATTTGTTTTGAATCATAAATATTCCCTTTGAACAAAACAGGAAAATGAAAAAAAATGTAAACAATTTTTAAAATCATAAATTGCTTCTAGTCACTAGGATACCATGTAGTGCTTTGTGATTGCAATTCAGTGGTACAAAGAAGCTGATTGCAGTATTACCTCACATAGGTCCTGATTTCAGGACATTTTACCCAATGTCCCATAAAAGAGTGAATGTGTATTAGAATATCCTTGGTGTTTCCTAACTTGTCAGTCTATTTAGTCTATTAACCATTTTTGTATTTGCTTTTCCTTAAAATTAACATTAAAATTTTCCTTAAAATTTACTTTCCTCGCATCTTATGCTAGTGTTTCAACTACTAGATATAAAGGATTCTAACTTATAGAAATAGAATATTTTAAAGCTTCCTTTAATACATTTCCTCAAACTATAGTATCTAGAAATAATTGTGAGTTATGTTTTTATCTAAATAATTATGGTTGCTGAGCTTGGTAATGCACTCCTATAATGCAGGCTACTCAGGAGGTTGAGGCAGTAGGATCTCAAGTTCACTGAATCAGTCAGGGTCACTCCAGGTGGGCTGGCTACTAAATAACCAGAGAAAAAGAGAGAAAATACCTTTCTGGGGGTTCAGTGATGGCTCCTTGGCCCTAGCTCCCACAAGGGAGTCAAGAGAGGTAGGCAAAAGACAGAGAACATGCCTGAAACCCAATTTATTAGGGGAGAAAGACATTTGAGAAAGTTCAACCCAAATAAGGCAAAGGATTGGGTTTCAGGGGGTTGCTTGTCAGCAAAATGACTGACAGCTTAGAAAGCCACACCCATCTCAGGTGCTGTGTGGGAACACAGGCAGAACAAGCAAAAAGGACACATAGTTCACACAGCCCAGTCACAGCAACAAGGTCAGTTCAGTCCCCATATGTGCTCAAATGTGCATAGCTCACACACAGAGCCCATGGCTGGCTCACAAGAGGCAACTTATTGAGACACTGTATCAAAATAAAAAGAAATGAAGAGGTAGCTCATCCATAGAGCAATTGCCTAGCATATGCAAGGCCCTGGTTTCAATCCCTAGTACCACTAAAATAAAATAAACAAATAATAAATTACCTAGCTACAACTTTAGTTAGATGTGCTTATATGTGAATTTATACCCCATCTTATTCTAACAAGGTAGATTACAAAAACACATATAATAAAACAAAAGGCAAGATAGATGAGATCAGAGGAAATCTGGAAAATGGTAGGATGAAGCCTGGACTGCAGCCACACATATTCCTTATGTTGGGAATACTTAGTTTAAAGTAGTCCACAAAATTAGTTGGACTATGGAGCAGCCAACACAAAGAGGGACACATGGTTAGCTATAAGAATCACATTTTACTCCAAATTCAATTAATCCAAGTCTGAGACCAGAGAGGAAAAAAAAAATCTCATGGATTCTCATAAAGAAAATGTTCAATAATGTAGTGAACAGGTCCCTCAATAATATCGTTAAAGTGACTACAAGATTCACCAAAACCGTTTTTGTAAAATCCCTCAACATTGCTTGAAATGTGAAATTCTAAATGAACATCCCTAATGGTGAGCCCCAGAGTATATGATCTAGAGCCCCATCCTTCCTCAGCTGGTCTGGTTCCAAGAACAGGCTTCAGAAAAGGGTCCACACTGTCTTCTGCAGGCTGGATAAATGATGCTTCGCTCATCCTAGTTCATGTCAGTCTTGAGACCAGGAAGTCGAAAATGATATTCTCCCCAAAGTCCTGAAAGTGAGTTACATAGTCAGTTTTCCACCAGGGAGCTAAGCTGCTAGTATATGGGTATCCTCGGGTCTGAAAAAAGGCCACACCACCTCTATCTGAGAGCACTCAGTCAGGGTCTGATGAAAATATACATCAGTGACCCCACTGCACAGTGGGAAACATAGATGGAATACAGAAGAGATGAGGCCAGCTGATACCTGTGTGTATCAGGGAGAAGAGAGCAAGAGAGGGCTGAAGAAGTGAGGTCCTGGGAAAGAGAATTTAGAATTTGGAAGTTGGGAAGACACTGAGTGTTTCAAAGTACCTGGTTTATTTTGAAAGATCTGAACTTGTCTTGCGGAGGTAATCATTGGCAAAAGGGGAGGAATGAATGGGATTATCAGAGTCAGTAAATGCTTCCCATGAGGCAGATCATGGGAATAAAGAAGAAGAGGTGAAGATGAATATTTTGAAGAAATAAATAACAAAAACTGGTGAGTTACTGAATAAATCCAAGAGAAGAAGAAAAATAAAAGTAAAAACTAAAGATGACCCACTGCTCTAAGGCAATTTTAAATTTTTCAGAAGCAAATATGTTTAAAAGTAATACTATGGCCAGCTGTCTTTTGAATGACACAGAGTTTAATCAAAACCAGTCTGTCTTTTGAATTCTCAAAAAGCACCAAGAAGATGAACTCATGATATGGCAGAGGAGATTGTCTTACATTTGCATTTATTAAGGACTTATGCAGCAAGACACTGAGTTAAGCTCTGAGAGATGGGGGTGGGGAGAATATATGAAGGAGCTTCAAAGATAAAGCAAGTCATTTCAAATTCATTCACTTTCCTATTCCCAATGGGAAAAAAAATGGATTAACATTATTTTTGTTTCTATTAAGCTATGTAGGATGGCTGGGTGGGAAATGTAGGAAAGGTTTTATGGAAAAAGAGGTTGTACCTAGCCAGGGAGTGGAGGAAGAGATACTTCACTCCAGGGACCTTCCCAGATATACCTTAGACTTCTTTCTATCCTCAGTGTCTCTGGGACACAATAAAGGTGCCCTTTGGGTAATCTACACAGAAACTGGATAAATGGAGAGGTGATGTTTGGTGAGACTTGCAGAAAATGAACAATGTCCCTTCAGTTTCCCTTAACATTCTAAGCAGATGGCATAATTACACAGACAACAGTCCCAGGACAACTACACAAGCAAGAACAGAGGTGAGAATCTGCTGAGTCCACACACACCCAGCCCAGAGCTCCCACACAGCTCCAAAGAGACAGCCATCCTGTAAGTGAAGCCCAGGTGAAGAGAGGGTGAGCACAGGAGGTGGCTGGAGGCAGAGATGGGGTCACAAGAATGCCACATCCCGGACAGGAGCTTGGAAGACAGATTTAATTAACTCCAATTTCTTAGGGATTCAAACCCCCTGGGGAATCACAGAAATTGAGTATGTACTGCAAGAGTTATGAGCATGTTGAGAGAAAATCCTGATTCCAGATAGGACCTTGAAATCAAGCTAACCCTTTTAATTGGCTCACATGTTTAACAGCAAGCCACTGGGATGTGGTAGAAGAGGAGTTTTAAGATTCATCTGGAAGTAGCAGCGAAAAAGGAGGAGTGAACAGAGGCTGCAGTCAGGGACTGGAAGGGTATCAGGCTGCCAGGTGCTGGTCCTGAGACAGCAATCACAGGACTGCAACAGGCTTGAGAGCGCGACACAGACTGATGGTTCACGAACACATAAGACTGATGGTTCACGAACACATAAGAACTTGCCGTGAGTAGGACTCTGACAGTGTGAAACAAAATACCTTGAGTACAAGTAAAAAAAGGGAAAAAGGAAATTGAGTGAGTACTGAATCTGGAAACTCAGCAAATATATCCCTGGATATGAATTCAAAGGGTATTTCACATTTCATGTACCAGGTCACAGGAGAAAAAAAAACAGAGCATTCCAAAAGTCACCAAAGCTGTGGATCCACAGCCAGGAAGACAATCCTCCACGAGTTGGCCTTGCCCATCCACCTCCTGGAAACCAGACAAGGACCAGCCCTTGCTTCTGAAAGAGGGAACCAGGAGGAAAAGCGTTTCAAGACCAGTCTGCCCATTCAATTATCCAAAGACAATTTGCTTCCATAGTAACCACAGCAGCCGCGATGCCAAATACCTAGAGTTGAGAGATGAGCCCACTTCACAAAGCCAAAACGGATCTTTCTTTCCTATCACTGACAAAAGAAGCGAGTATTTCCTCTTTCCTCCCTCACCTACTACTGTGCCCATCCAGAGCTCAGTGACTTAGGACCCGGGAAAGCTTTGCAAAGGAGAAACAGACAAGACACAAGGAGATATTTTTGATCAAATACAGCATTACATGGAAACAGCTGAGGCAGAATACTACATGAAATCTGAGAGAGCAGAGAGAAAATAGTTCATTCGTTTTTTACACCTAATATGAATACACTTTAGGGTGCTTTCTCAGCTGAAATAACAATTTCTTTAAAAACATGTAATCACATAAAAGAGAATTGAAAAGGGAAAATAATACTTAATATCAAAAATTAACTATCACAAAACAATGAGTAATGAAGAAGTTTTATCTTATTAAAGATATTTATTTTGTAAAAATCACTATTCATCTAAGAAATAGAATGGAAGAGGTCTTCATTTTTTTTTCCTTACCTCTCTACCTTCACAAATGTAGGGATTCATAATTTGGAAATTAAGAGATATAGACAAAAAGAAATGAATGCATACTTATTCTTCATTTTAATGTTTATATGTTTAGTTATGAAATAATTCAAACATACAGAAAAGAATGAGGCATCCATATTCCAGTCACACAGACTTAACTAATATTAATACTTGGCCATATTTGCTAGAAATCAACCTTTTTCTTCTAAGGATATAAAAACACTACTAACACAGCTAAAAGCCCTTTCTTTTGTTATTCCACTAGGCTCTTTCCAACACAGAAATAACCACTATCCTAAAACTGATAGTATCCTTTCATCCTTCTTATCTCCTTTATTTCAATATGTATTGCAACATACAATGTTATTTAAATTTTTTAAATTGCCAGTACAGTGACACAGGCCTGTCAAGTCCAGCAACTCAGGAGGCTGAGGCAGAAAGATTGCAAGTTCAAGGCCAGCCTCAGTGCTGGGAGCCATTAGCCAAGTAGGTATGACAATTTCCTTGCCAGCGTACCCCATGTTGCTGACATTTTGCAGTGACATTGAATGTAGTTGACCTTGCTCAAGGACCAGGGCGGATTAGGGTGTTCCCGGTTTAACATAATCGGGTTTAGGGCGTTCCCAGTTTAGGTTCCAGGTTTAAGGTTTAAGATTATTCCTGCTGGGAATAGGGCGTATCCTGCTGCCTGAGTTCCCCTTGAGTTCTCACGGGATTCAGAGAGTATATTTTGGGAGACAGAAGCCCAGTGGAGGTGGATTTGGGCAGAGAACGTGGATTTCCCCAGAACGTGATTGTAGACGGCTGGTGTGAGTTCGGGAATAAAGAGTTGCTGTTTGAATCTACAAGCTGTGTGGTGGCTCGTGATTGTGTGCCCAGCCAGACTGCGGCATTTGTGCCCAGCCAGACTGCGGCAACTCAGCAAGGCCTTTTCTCAAAATTTAAAATATAAATAAATAAAAAGGATTGGGGATATAGGTCATGGTAAAGCACCCCTGAAATCAATTTCCTCCCCAGCACGCAAATACACACATGCACACACACATGCAATATATATATATATATATATATATATATATATATATATATATATATTTGTATTTTTTAACCCAACATTGCTTTTTGATTTATTCATATTTAATCTATATCATTCACTCGTCATTTTAATTACTGTATAGCCTATGATTTAAATATACATATTTAAACATAGATTTTAAACATAAATATTACAGTTTATTCAATCTTATATAAATACATTCAAGAGATTTCCATTTTTCTGTTCTTTCAAAGATATAATGAATATATTCTCCTTATGAAAAAGTTTCTACCTTTCTATTAATTTTTCATAGGTAATCTGTCTTTCTACCTTTTAAGATTTTTCTTTTTGTGTTTGGTCTTCTATAGCTTCACCTCCGTGTATCTGGGTGAGGTTTTATTTGAGTATATGCAGCTTGGAATTCTATGTTTCTTCAATATGAAGACTCATTTTACATCCATTTTGAAAATTCCTACTCATTTTAACTTTGAAGATTGCATCTTCTCTTTTCTCTCCAGTCTCTCTTTCTGGAATTCCCATTAGATGTATGTTGGGCTTTTTAACTCTATTCTCTATGCCTGAATCTCTTTTTCATATTTACCATCGCTTTATCTCTCTTTGTTGTGTTGTAGGTAATTTCATTATAAACCTATTACCTGCTTGTTTGTCTTCTCAACAGCTGTGATTGATCTGCTGTTTTTAATGAATTTCCAATGAATTTGTGATATTAATGTCTATAGTTCCCATTTTTAGATTTTTTTTTTCAATGCTGGGAATTGAACCAGGGCTTTGTGCATGAAACACTATACCACCAAGCTACATCTCCAGTCCACACCCCCAACACACCTGGAGATTGAATCCAGAAGGGTTCAATCTTATTTTGAGACAGGGTTTCCAAGTTGTCCAGGCTGGCCTTGAATTTACAATCTGCCTGCTCCTCCCAAGTAGCTGGATTAGAGGAGTGAGCCATCTTGCCCAGCTACCAATTTTAGATTTTCTAGTTGGTTTTCTTAGCCTTGTCCTTTCTACATAGTGATGGATGCTTTCCTTATGGTTTGCTTCTTCCTTTCTTAATTCTTTTCTTTATTGATGTTATTATATTTTAAGCATTCTTATTCTACAGTCTTCTAGAAAATGTCACCCTATTATCTGAAGTTCTTACCATGCTAATTCATCTGTTCTCGGTGTCTGCTGAATCCTGCTCATGATAGGTATTCACTCACAGGATTTTTGAGATTCTGTTTGAGCTCAAGTCACAAGCCCTGAGTACAGAAACGTTCCCAGTGGAGTGGATTTTTGTTTGCTTCTATAAGTTTCTTGAGATTTCAACAGTCGAAAGTTCTTTTTATAGTAATTTCTCAGTTTGAAATTTTCACACCATGTGAATATTGTAAATCTGAATTTCAAATCCACGGGCAAGTGATACATTCATTTTTTAAAAGGAGATTTTTAAAAATTCAGAACTCAAGACAAAGATAAACACCCTTATTTCTTTCCTGGGGCCAAAGAGTAGAATTTTAAGTCTTGTTTCACTCTCAAGAACATCCTTCCAATGTCCAGGCTTTAAATGGAGATTCTCAATTACTTTAATGGGCCCAAGGCTTTCTCTTGCCCTTTTTATATGTAATACTCCTAGGGCTTGGGGCCAGTTTCCAACCTAAAATGATTCCCAAGTCTCTAAGTCTTTGGCTTATAACCTTTCTGATTTGGCTTTAAGTTCCTTAGTTTCTGATAACTAGAGATTCCCTTCCTACTGATAAATATTACCTATGTATTAATTTTTTTAATTTTGCTGATTCTCTGTGTTAAACATTTCTATTTTTTGTGGCTTCAGGAGACCTAAATCAGCTTAACTGTCCTCACTGCCATAACTTGAGATTAATTTTATATATATATATATATATATATATATATATATATAGAGAGAGAGAGAGAGAGAGAGAGNATTAATTTTATATATATATATATATATATATATATATATATATATATAGAGAGAGAGAGAGAGAGAGAGAGAGAGAGAGCGCACTTGATTTATGGGACCATTTTTGTATATCTCATATCCAGTGTCAGGTCTCATTCACAAATCTAATTCATTGTGTGAAACATCAAAATTATTTTCAACAGGAATAAAAAGAAATTTTTGCATTCAAGTTCTGGATGAAAGAACTAAATATACAGGCAATCTGAACCAAAGCCTATAAAACCTTGCAATGAGAAGTCATATTTTAGTTATGTAAAAAGATCATTGAAACCTGGCACACAAACTCTAATGAATCATGGGATAGAGCAATGGATGGATGGATGGATGGATGGATAGATAGATAGATAGATAGATAGATAGATAATAAATAGATGATATTGGAATAGAGGAGTGGTTTTTAATATGTTATCCTTTTCCCCCAGACAGGCTTTAAGGACAGTGTAGCATGAAATTTAAAAAATGGGTTCCTGGGCTTTGGGTTCATCAACTGTATTTCAACCAGAGTATTCTACCTCTATCTCACTTTTATTTGGGACTCCATAAAGCTTCACTGAAGAAAATGTTCCATTCTAGAAAAAAAGTTAAACTACAATAGTACAATAGAATTCATATATGCCATATGTGTGTGTGTATGTGTGTGTGTGTGTGTGTGTGTGTGAATATACTTATAGTGGAAGATGTGATTGGCTGTCTGTATCCTTAGGTTTGGCATCCATAGTTTCAACCAACTGTGGATGAGAAATATTCAGGTAAAAAAATTGTATCTGTATGGAACATAAACAGACCTTTTTACTTACCATTGTTCCATAAGCAATACAGTATAACAATTTTTCTCACAGCATTTACATTCTTAAGTGATCTAAGGATAATTTAAAGTATATAGGAAGCTGTATGTTGGTCACATGTAAATGCTATATGATCTCTCATAAAAGACTTAAGCATCCTCAGATTTTGGTATCCTGGTATCCTGAAACCAATTTCCCAAGGATACCAAAGGATGGCTGTGTTCATCATTGTATAAGCATGGACCTTGGATGTTGAATAGGAATGATGAAGTCTTGGGAAAATGAATACAGTTCATTGAGTTAAGAAGAAATATAAAAATAAGCAGGGTGTCAGATATTTTTAATGCCATAGTGACTTTATGTTAATTATAAGAGACATTAAAATTAATTGCATAATAAAAGCCAATTCCCAGATCATAGATAATATAGCTCAGTTTTTAATGACTATGGTGGGTCTGAGAATATGTGTATTCACAAAAACCTCACGTGATTTTGATGGAACTGGTCCTTGGACAAATGTTGAGGTATTCAAGAGTCTTGCTTAAGGCAGTACCTGTCCAAAAGTCAGTGGTCCACTGTGTCACCATATTTTTTGCCTTCTCAATTCCTCTAAGTAACAGCAAAAAAACTTAACTTCAATTTTTCTTTTAATTCACCATTTTTATGTTAAAGTAAAAATTCCCTATGCATTCCAGAGCAACTATTTTAAGGGAGAAAGCATGTCCAGTATGCTACAAATTTGTCTACACACGTCTAAATTTTGGCACAAAATAATAGAATTCCTGCCCAAACCATGAAATTCAGGGGTGAATTTTAATTCTACATTTTAGTTAACACTCATAATTATAGCAAAATCTGTTTAACACACCATTATTTATGATGGTAAGACAAGTGCAAATGAATGCACTGTATTGAAATGAATGGTCAGCCTCTGATCTTTCCCTATAAATAGATGAAAAGGGAGAGAACTACTGGTTGAGACCATTAGCCATTTGTACATTTTGTTGGAGGTGCCAACAGTTAATTATGGTCTTACTGGTATAACTAAAGGAGTAATTAATCATTCAAGTTATTGTTCCTTCCTAAAATGAGAGAGAGAAAGAGAAAGGGCCAAGTCAGAAGTCTTAAATTTTGCAGAGTTCCTTATATGAAACTGATATTGTATCAATATGCAGGAAGCACTTCATTGTCTGGTTCAAGGTGGGGCTGGGCTTGTGGCTCAGTGGTAGAGTGCTTGCCTAGCATGTGTGAAGCACTGGGTTCGATTATCAGCAACACACTAAAAAATAAAAACATTGCATCCATCTACAATTAAAAGTATTTTTTAAAAACCAGAAGCAGGTATAATTAGTATGATATGGTACAATACAAAATTTAAGATTTAAAAAAATTAAGAGACAAAAATTTAAAAATATAAAATAATGGAAAACATATTCATAATTTAAATTGAAAGAAAATATTCATTTCCCCAGTCTATACAAATATTTCTAATCAATTTATATTCATCTTTATGAACAGAAAAGAAATAGAAATCATGAAAATGTTAATCTCAATATTTACAGAAATGAAAGTTAAAACCACTAGAAGGAAAATCCATTTTCCTATGAAATAAGAAATGTGATAAATGTGACACAACTCAGCTTTGGCAGGATGTGGAAGAAAATAACATAGATACCTTATTGATGAGGTAGTGAAATGATGAGTTACACATTTCCTGAAGTATTGTAGCACTCTGTGAAATCTTCAATGATGAAATCATGGAAGAGATCATGCCCTCTATGCTAACCTTATACTCTTTGGGGGAATGTATACCGAGGGACCTCGGAAAGGAGAAAAACTCCTGCACAAAGATGTTTAGCACCACAGTACATATTAACTCTAAAACCTAGAAACAGCTCATACTTCAAATTTCAAGTATTTGGAAAAAGCTATAAAAGTGTTAAAATAACATGGTAGACTATATATGTGCACATGTATATACACACAAATTTATATGCATGCACAGATATATATCTATATGAGAGAAACCATTGTGAAGAAGTTTGTGGGAACATAGAAATAAGTAAATGAGGTAAAAAGTTTAAAGGATGTATATATATATATATATATATATATATATATATATATATATATATACCCTCAGAGCCACACTGTAAAATTATTTCTTTATGGCAGTATTTTGAGGACCTTAAAGGTGGAAATCATTCTTCAGGGCAAAAGTTATTTAATTTAATTGTGCAAAAGTGATCTAATAAAGCTTGGTAAACCATGGAAGTTTAGAATGGCATCTAGCATATGGGTTCAGGAACTGCATTTAAACAAAACTTCTCAGGTCCAGCTAAAATAGGCTACCTGTGGAAAACACTTTGGTACACATTTTAGTATGCTGCATGTGGGGAATATTTCTAGTTCACTTTTGTGTCCTTACTTCTACATATGCACAATAAAATATTAAACAGTACATTTTTCAAGCATTCAGTAGGCTCATCTTATTAATAATAAATGGGTCCAAAGATATACAGTTGAGAGGCTTATAAATTCCATGAATATATTTGTAATTTCCCCCATATATGGAAACGCTTTAAGCAGAGGACCAAGTCAGCTGAGAGGCAGGCCTCTGGGCAGCAAGCTGGGCTCAGTCAATAGCAGAACATTCTGTCCCTACCACCCACCATTCAAACCCCTCACCAGCAAAATCCAAGTGTCCCAGAACATTGGCCACCCTACCTAGCCTTTAGCAGCAATTAATATGTGGCCTCTCCTTTCTCAACAAGTTGTCTTCCCTTGGATTCCATGACAACACCCCTTCCTGGCTGTCCTCCTACTATCCTGGAGTAGGATAGGTTCCATCTGCTGTTCTTCCTGACCTGTCTTTCAGTTCCTGGTCCTCTTCTCATTTCTACCTACACTTCCTTCCTTAGTGATCTCATCTCACAGTTTTAAATACCACATGAATGATGAAAAGTCGCCCACTTGGACCACTCCCCTAAACACTAGCTTCTATGTTGCACCACTTATTTAAAACTCAGTTTGATTGTCTAATAGACTTCTCAGACTCAACATATCCAAAAATAAACTGATTTTCATCCCAAAATCTCATTCCCCAGCAGACTTTCCCATCTTGGTTAATGAAAATTTCAGTCTTGCAGTTGCTCAGTCCAAAAACTCTGGTGTCATCCTGGACTCTTCTTTCTCTCTCATGTCCTATATCTAATGCTAGTAAAATCCTGCCGGTTCTACCTTCAAAGTGAAACTAGAACCAGAACCCTTCCATGTCTTTACAGCTGCACTCCTGCCATGCTGGTCTGAGCTTTCAAATCTCTCTCTGGATGACTGCCCCCTGCTTCTAATCTTGCTCCCATCCCTCAAGGCTACAATCACCACGCAGTCAGTTAAAGTAGTCCTTTCAAAATCTAAATCAGGCCAGGCCAGGCATGGTGGCTGCACTCCTGTAATCCCAAACATTCGGAAGGCTGAGGAGGAGGTTTGCAGGTTTGAGGTTGGCCTCAGCGACTTAGTGAAATAAGGGATAAAGGTATAGTTCAATGGTAGAACATCCCTGAATTCGCAGTACCACCCCCCAAAAAAAAACCTGTCAGATCATGGAATGCTTCCACTCCTTGATAGCTTTCACTGACTCAGAGTAGAAGCAAAAGCCTATTCACTGGCATAGAAGCTATCATGATCTGGCTCCTGCTACCTCTTTGACTATTTCTATTCTCCCTCTCATCACTCCAATTCAGCCAAGCTGGCTCTCAAGTATCCCTCAAAATATGTCATTCTTCAGCTTTCAGCTCTTTGAAATCACTGCTTCTGTTTTTTTGGAATGACTTTCCAGAAAAGTCATTCATATGTGTCCACATGGTATCCCCAACACCTACTATATTCTTGGCTTGCATGTCTTTACAAATATGTTCACGGAATTTACATGCCTCACAATAGGCAATAGTGTACCATGTTAGAACCGTATCAAGCCACACTACCTACAGTAACCCAATCCTTACCTACCTATCACTAACTGTGTGTACTCATTTACTACATTTATTGTCTACTTGTTTGGTCTTCCCCACACTAGACTGTAAGCTACACAAGGTCAGGGAATTTTCTGTTGTATTGCTCACGATACATCACAAGTATTCAGATAGTACCTGGCACATCATATCACTGCATAAATACATTTGTTAAATGAAAAAGAAAAAAACCACAAGAATCAAAGCCACATAATGTCAAGGCTCTGTGAAGATAGAAATTTCATGGAGTGATATCACTGTCAATCAAAAAGATACAACGTTCTGCTAGTTTCTGTCGACTGCAGATAAAATGTGGCTTTTAAATTTTTTTTTTTTTTTTTGGCTAGGCAACATTTTGGCCATAGCAACTTGGAGAAATAAGGAAGAAATTGAATACTTCTGCCTCAAAGTGTAGTCTAAGTAGAAAGAAGGACTCATCTGGATACTTGAGGCAGGTAAAACTTTGAGTATCTTTCTTTAAATCAATGAATGATCCAGAGTCTCATTAGGTAAGAGATGCATCACAAATATGGAGAGACTTAATGAACTATTAATTGATGCAGCATAGAACTAATGAAAGGAATAATAAATTATCAGAAGGATGTAATTAGGCATGAAAATTGTGAAATATCCCATATTTCATTCTTTTGTCAGCCAGAAAAGAAATTAGTTCTATTTATTCACCATCAAAGCAGTCATAGGGTTATCAGGTAAAAATTCCACACAAGAAATCCTTACACAGGATGTTTAAAGTACTAAAAAGAAGATCTAGGTTAAATTCGAGTTCTATCTCAATGCAATTGCATAACTTTGACAATTTAGCTTTCTAAACCTCAGGTTTCTCATTTGTGAAGTGGGACTAATAATTTTCTGTTTGTCTTCTGACTTCCATAGTGAGGGTAAAATGAGAATAGGACTATAAAATTTCTTTAAAAATACAAATAATTATTGTAATTGGTTTTCTATTTCTCCTTCAGTTTTCAATCATTCAGAAAAATGAAACAACCATATGACCCAACTATACCGCTCCTCAGTATTTAGCCTGAAGCATTAAAGTCAGCCTACTATAGCAATTCCTGCATACCCATGTTAATAGCAGCACAATTCACAGTAGGCAAAGTTATGGAAACAGCCTGGGTGTCAATCAATGGATGAATGGATATTACATTTTCTTTATCTATACATATATATATGTGTGTATATATATATATATATATATATATATATATATATATNTATATATATATATATATATTTATATACAATACAGTTTTACTTAGCCATAAAGAAGAATGAAATTGTGTCATTTTCAAGAAAATGGATGAAACTTGAGAACATCATATTAAGCAAAATAAATCAAATTCAGAAAATCAGGGTCATATGTTTTCTTTTACATGTGGACACTAGAGAGAAAAAGGGAAGAAATGGATGGGTGGCAAGGGAGACATATCATAAAAATAGAAGAGAGGCCAATGAAGTAAAGGCAGGGGACAGGGGAGGGAAGAGAGAAAGGAAAGGGTAAGTACTACAAAACACAGCTGGCCGAATTATATTGCTACATTTTGTGAATGTGTTAATATGCAGTAACAAATCCCAGTATTATGAATAATTATAATGCACCCCAAAGAATTTTTTTTTAATTAGGTGGCTGAAAAACTATGATACAGTGCATCTCCACCTCAGTTTTATATATAAATTATTAGAGCTCTTTAGAAAAAAGAAGATTATGAAACCTACAATGGCTTTTCCATTTGCCTCAGTCATCTTAACAACTTTGAGAATTAACTCAAGCCTTTATTATTTTGGAGAGACAGAATCTCACTTTTTTTTGTGGGCCGAGTGCAAACTCCCAGGCTCAAGCAATCCTCCTGCCTCAGCCTCCCTGTAGCTGGGACTACAGGTACTCACCATGTTCAAACTTGAATTTAGGACTTTCCTCACACAAAAATCACTCCCCTTACCCCATATTAGCAAACAGAGCTAAAATTCAAGTGGAGCTTGAGTTTGGGAATCCAATCATGACCAGTTTTGAAATATTTCCAAAGGATATCATTGCCTAAATAAACACTGCAATACTCTCACAGGGTCTAGCTGAGGTAAGAAAGGTAAGTGATTTTGCTCCCTAATTTTCCTACATGAAATACAGGAGCTCATTTTCCAATTTCATACTACAGTGTGTCTTTTGATTCTGGATTGTGATTTCTTACCTCAGCCCTTGTTGGCTGTTTTTGTACTTCTCACCATTTTCCTACATCAGAAACAAATAAGCACGACATTGGAGAATTTATTACTAACAGGACAACTTCAACACTCTTCATTGCAGTGGTTATATTTGCAGATGCTACAAAATACCCAGGAACTAAAATGCAATTACCACATTTCAAGTAAATGTAAACTTTAAGAAGAAGAAAAGAAAAGAAACGACACCAACAGCCTATCAAGATACATAGTTGTGTCAGTACTGAGCACAGCAGCTGCAGGTCAATTTTTTTTTTTTTAGTTGTCAATGGATCTTTTTGTTTATTTATATGAGGATGGAACCCAGGGCCTCACACATGCCAGGCAAGTGCTCTACCACTGAGCCATGAATCTAGCCCCCCAGGTCAATTTTTAATAAAAATAAAGTAATTCTTAGAATACTCATCAAGTGTATATGTTATGAAATTTTAAAAAAGAAATCATAGCAAAAGCCACTTGTTTACCTGACTGATGTCACTCATCCAGGCAGCTTTCTCCTGGCGCGAAGGTGCTAATAAGACCACAGTGAAAGAGGCAGCATCAGGAGGCTCCACCACTATCTTAAAATCCAGGTGTCCAAACATGTGCCCAGAACCCTTGGCTTCAACATGTGTAAATCAAACAATTAGAAATGAATACAAACTATGAGCAATAGCTGCTTTTATACAATTGAATTTAATATGATCCATGTGCATTCAGGGCCCAAATTTCATTTCAGCAAAAACATTGCTTCCTAGGCATGGGGAAGGCCTCATGAAGCTAATATGCACATGAGATAGCTGAGGGCAGCAGGTTACTCAAGACTAGGGTCCCAGACTCCTTATTTCATGTTTAATTTCCATAATGAATAGAAATCCAACCCTTTAATTCAACTCCTCTTTCTGCCTGCCACTGAAGAATCACTATCATGAGTCAATTTCAATAGAATGTCAGTTCTGAAAGACGGTTTATAAATGCTCACAGGTTAAATGGTTCAACAGGTAAAAGATTTTAGGGAGTTTATCCTCAGCATCTCCTCTGCTTTCCTAGGCAGTTCCTCTTAAACCACAGAAGATCTACAAACACAACACTTTTTTTTAAAACCTAAAATAATTGTAAGTAATAATAGAATGTGACTTACAGTCATCATCACTTGCATCAGGCTCTTCAATCAATGTACATTCTATGAGAGAGAGGACCCCACCTGTCTGGAAACAAACCGATTTGTCATTCAGAGGCTGAAGGTCTTGCATAGGCTGGAAAGCTGTGACTTGTTAAGTCTTATGTTCAAATTGCCGCAGAAGAAAGCATCAAACAATTTTTCATAGAGTCCAAAATTAAACTTAGATATGTCATATAAATTGAATTCATTTAATTTTAGTCTATTCTCCCCTCCACCCCAATCTTGCTCTCAGTGTTTATAAACTTTAGTGACTTCATCTGTGGGAGACTAGATAGCACCAGAGGGACTTCAGAGAGCAACTATAGCTCAGCAATGGGCTGAACTCACCCAGCATGAAGTAAGTGGTTTAGAAAGTAGAAAGCCATCATCATGGTGTTGAATAATACTTTTAAGTAATAATAACAGAAGGTATAGATAGACAAACTTCCTACAAAGGCCCAGATAGCAAATATTTTCAGCTTTGCAAGCCATATCATTTCTATCACATCTACTTAAATCTACTGTATTAGCAGGAAAGCAGCCACAGATGGATGATAAACAAGCAAACGGGTGGAGTTGTATTCCAAGAAAACTGTTCACAAAAATAGGCAGCAAGCTGCAGGCCATGGTTTGCTGACTCCTGGTCCACAGGAAGACAAAATAGCAGTCAGCAAATATCACGTGGGTACTCTGCAATGATTTGACCAGATTTTTGTAGCTCATCAGTCACTAATAATAATTTTGTCTAGGTTTTTTATTTTATTTTTTTTACTTCTTTAAGATAATGCATACCTAAAATACATTTCTATTACTTTGAATTCAAATGTCAACAAAGTAAGTGCCAGAGCTGTGAACTGTACTTCCCTCTTTATGCAGTCATGACAATCTGTTTTAGGCTAATAGCAGGCATGGGAAAGTCACAAGAGAGTTAACCTCAACACCTCTTAAGTGCTGGGAACATAAATGGAATAGTCACAGAAAGCCCATACCTTGAGCAGATGCAGTTTTCCTCCTGAACTTCTTGTACAAATTAAAAAGTGTTTTGTAAATAAGAAGCACTGTCTCTCTCCTTCCTTTTTCAAAGACAGTGAACCCAGGCGAACTTTACTAAGTTTCCCCCGCTCAACAGAAGGTACTTGTATAAGAGAACCTGGTGATTACAAAAGTGAAGAATACACAGCAATTAAAATTCTGTCAGGTGAGGACCATGCTCTTGGCAATAAACACAAGGTCCTGTTTCCCAAGATACCAAGCTTAGATTTAATGCATCATCAGAACAAATAAGTCTCCTACACTCCGAGAAGAAGAAACAATGCATTGTATTTTAAGGGTTGAACTGTTCCTAATACTTTTGTGACTGGAACATACATTGGAAAGAGGGTCAAACTGAACTCCAAGAACAAGGCACTTCTACTATCTCTTCTCGGAGATCTGATTCCAGTCAATTTATTCTTACTAATAGTACAAAAATTATATAATTACATATGGTAATATAATAATATGATAGAAATCATTCTTTCTGAATTTCTGAAGGTAGATAAGTAGCATATTTATATAATTTACCTTGTATTTTAAAAAACAGAATGCATGCATATTATAAAAATACATAAATTAGGTATTTCAGTACAATTTAGTTTAGGACTATGTTTTAAAGGGCAGATATTTCAAGCTGCATTTAAATTATGTGTGATAAAAATTCTTTGTGGAATCTAAATAGAAAATAAACCACAAAAAAATCTCCACCCAGAACACTACTGTGAGCACAGCTCTCCTCCAAGCTCTGCATGGACTTTATATAATACTGAGATTACCTCTGATTATTTCTAGATTATACACTAAAAACAACCTCCCTCACTCTAAAAATATTCCAGTCCATACATTAAATATTAAATCAAAAAGCCAAGCAAGATTCTTGCAAACACCTTGGTTCTGATTTCTGAAATCTTCTGAGCTAGTCATATTTCTCTCTTTGGTTAATTCACCACCTACCCCAAATGCAGCCCTACATAGGCTCATGTGGGCCTCATAAGAACAATAAGATGCATATTCAAATATTAACTGTAAGGAGATTGCAAGCAACCTTGTTTTCCTCTTTTATTTTTTCTGGGCTTCTTGATATTTTAAATGAGCTCAAATTGCTTCTACATGTGGGGGGAAAAACACTAAAATTCTTTACATAAAGAACACACATACCTAATACAATGAAAGTATGGTTGTGAATCACAAAATCTTCATATTCACATATGAATATTCTAAATTGCATCTAACTTTTAACAGAGATGAAACAATGTACAGGGTGGTAAAGGACCTACGTTTCCATGCCCTGATCTCACACCAACTATTTAGGTAAGTGTTTAGGTGGGATCCTTGAAGACAATAGGCAGCTATTTGGAGCCTAAAGAATAGCAAGGTACCAGTTCTGGGAGAGGGAGTGGGATTGAGAATCAAAGGGTGAGGAGAAGCCCTGACTCCAGTGAAAGAATTGGGCAAGAGGAAAGAGAATGGAGGAGGTGAGGTAGGTGGGAGAAAACTGCAGACAGCTCAGGCAGCAAAGGATTAAATTTGAAAAGTAGAGGAGCAATGGAGAGAAGAGAAGGCAGGAAGGTTAGGAAAGTGGATGAGCAGGTAATGGCCTCAAAAGGGCTGTACTCCTGGAACACTGGGAGAGGGAATAAGAGAACAGGAGGCCTTTCAGAGAACATGACTCCATTCCTCCACCCCCTCCCCCACACACATACACGTTTTACAGAGACTGAGGCCTGAGACTAAGTAGCTCTCCTAAGGTCACTCCTAAGTGAGGGGCCTACTCAAAAGATGAATCTGACAACATGAAAACTAAAACTTGTAATAGGAAGAGATGGAAAAAGATGGTAGGTGCTGCCTTTGCCACTGGTGGCCGGGAGTCACCCAGGGAGATCAGTCAGGGCTGAGCCAAAGACTGGGGCTTGGACATATGTCTTGGTGGACAAAGAGGCTGGGAAGTCATTTTCAGTAAGGTTATAACCAAGTCTGTGAAAAATCAGTAATTACATGTTCATTGATAAATGCTTCTAGCAATTTAATGACTTTCTAAGTTAGAAATGACAGAGCACACTCTCAGTTCATATATTAGCAATTATGTGAATTTCAGCTCTGAAGTAGAAAAATAGATGTTTCCTTGGTAACCATACATTGATATGCTTAATCGGTAAGTATTCACCTCATACCCAAGCAGGGGAATATGTGCATTAGGTATGGACAAAAATTTACGCATCCGAATTAAAAACAGAAATTTCAACAGTTTGCTGTATAAAGTAAAATGCTTGGAAAACAACATTTTAAGTAGGTTATTTTTTTCACATTTCATTTTAGGATTGACATAGTCCTGAGAATTAAAGAAAATATTTCTGTTTTGTTAATACAAATGAGAGAAAAAAATTGAAATTCCTCAGTAATACACCATAGCTATGACCCAGTCCTTAGCATGCTGATCATCAGTCTATCTAATTGGGGTCAACTTACAACAGAGATTTTGTGATTTCAATCACTGAATTCCTGAGCAATGGCATCTAGACTGGCTAATTCCCTTAGTCTTCATTCCACTCAGTAGTGGAAAGAAAAAAAATAATGAAGAGCAGTTCCAGGTTATTGGATTAGGCTCTTGTGAAGATGTAATTATTTCTAAACCCTGTGCTACAATTCCAAAAAACACTGGTGTTTGGAAAGCACATAATTTAGAGTTTGGGGATAACTAAACTGCCAGACGGGTCCACATCTCCTTCTTAAAACTTATTTCACTATGATTTTGTATGGGGAGGAGTGGGCAGGTACTAGGGATTGAACTCAGGGGCCCTCGGCCTCTGAGCCACATCCTCAGCCCTGTTTTGTATTTGATTTAGAGAAAGTATCTCATTGAGTTGCTTAGTGCCTCACTATTGGTAAGGCTGGCTTTGAACTCACGATCCTCCTGCCTCAGCCTCCCAAGCCACTGTAATTACAGGCATGCACCACTGTGTCCAGACATTTCACTATGTATTGTCACCTTTATTTAATTTTCCTGATTTACATGTCCACAAAACAATGTTGACAATGCATATGGGTTTGTACAAAATGTCAATTTAGAGAGCCTTTATCTTCTAACAAATATTCATATTTATTTCATGTTGTCAGAAATAGAAACTCATTCTAGAATTTGGATCTTAGTATTTAAAGCGAATGTCATAATCTCACAGGCACTAGTTTAGGAGGTTTTGTGAACATCAGTTCATTTTATCTCAGCAATGATCCTAAAAGATAGGTGCTACCATTAACTCCAATGTAAGGAGAGGAAACAGAGGCAAAGAAAGGTAGAGTAAATTGCCCAATATCACACAGCAAGGAAGTAAGGGAAGCAAGATTTGACCTGTATCATCTTCATCTTATTGCCTCTGATATTTATACATGTATTCAACAAAATTTATTATTAGATTTCAGAAAGTAAATTCAGAGGACCTAGATGACTGATTTTTTTCTACTTCTTAGAATAAAAATTCATAGAAGGTTCAAAGTGTGCACAGACATGTGCAAACATACACACTAGAATGAACACAAATACTAGCACACTGTCAGAGATAAATTATAGTCTGTTTCACATAAAATACCTTGAAATTTTAAGGCATATAAAATCTAAAAAACAGCCTGATGGGTCTTAAAGCCTGTTAAGAGTATTTAGAAAAAAAAAAATGAGAATAGGAGCAACCAAAGCAAATCAGTGCACACTTTCCAAATGGTCTTAATCGACCACCTTCTACTTTGAGATTAAGGACTGATATTCAGAAGCCATCTTTATTGAATAATTTCAAAACAGAATAACTAGATAGAATTGTAGAAAAATACCACTGAAAAGCAAACCATCATGTCAACATCAATACAATAATAACATCACAAATAGTAATAGCTAACAGAAGTTCCTTAAATATGTGGCACATAACAAGAAATAAATAACATGGACATGATTTCTAGGGAGAAGTGGTGCATGATGGTTTTTTTCTCCAAGTACAAGGGAAAATCATACGACCTAGTCAACATATTAGATCTTCCAGCATTTTTTATTATCGGTGCTTTTTCAAATTCACACCCATACAGTCACGTTTCTAGAAATATCACTCAATCCAAAGTCCTTTTAGAAACTGTCCTCTGGTTACAGAAACTTTTTTTTCCATTCTTGCATACTATAAAGCACATGTCAATTAGTAGGCATTTTCGGTGTCTCCAAGTAAAAGACAAACATAAAATATCCTACAGTCACAATTGCAATTCAACAAATAGTTCGATTTAGTTCAATACCCATTTTCTTGGTAGCTATCTTGTAAAGCATCATACGAAATAAGGCAAGGCAGGAAAAATTTGTAAATGCTGCCCTTTAAAGCTTACAATTCCTGGGAGAGGCATGCAAACAGTACCCAGACACAAAAGGACAAAACACATGCACCAGCAGCATAGGGCGTTGGAAAGGATGAGGGAGGCTGAGTGGTTGTAACTGGAGAGTGAGGAGGAGGAGGACATCAAAAGCCTCCTTAAAGATATCTGACCTGAGCCTGGTCAGACAAGCAGACTTTTGAAGGCACAAAAGAGGTGGATTAGGGTTTTCCTGGCCCCAGGCTGGGGACAGCACAGACGAAGGCACAGAGACGTCAAGTGCTGGGCAAGCAGCAGCCAATACGGAGAACAGTCTGTGCAAAGGAGTAGAAGGGGAATTGCAAAGGCCTGATGTTCTTCGCAGTGTATTCCACTATTATTTAAAGAAAACTTAGTATCTAAAGCCAAAAATGGGAGAAGGAATCATTTCCCAAAATATGCTACCGACTTTAACATATGTGTGTTTTCCTTCCTTGTAAATAAATAACGGAAAATAGAATGGCATGCATTAAACTTTTAAACTATTCTGTATGAAAATTAATGTGCACAGCACAATATTCAGTTTGATGAGGTAAAATAAAAGATTTTAAGCAGCCTATTACGGTAGGCAAAGGCAATGCAAGTCTATTCAAATGATACTGGCACATCAAAACCAGAAATGAATTCGAGCTCCAAATTTATGCTCCACTCCTCACCAAGTACACAACTGTAAATGTGTGCAAGATACTAGGTCAATTGCTCCCTCCCACAATACCTAAGCACTTAAAAATAACGGACGGGGTTGACTTCTTGCACTTTCAAATAAGAGCTGAGGAGGGTGTGCACTGTCCAGTTGTTACTTCTCCACAGCGTCTGGCACAAATATCTTCAACTCTTCAAAAGCTTAATTTATCAGGTGATGACCCCAGAGTACATTCCACATACAGGACAACTTCACCATTGCCAAAGCATGGTCAGGGTCGATCAGGAGAGATTCCATCTGGTAAGTGGAATTCAATTACCAGTTGAATCAAATTATATCCTGTGGGGCTGATCCAGAAGTGCTGATGAAAAATGGGAACAAGAGACAGCTGTTTTCACTTCGGACATTGTCCCCACTCTTATGTGAAAGGGCTTTGAGGAATTCAAGTTTTTCTTGGGCCTTTGCCTGGATATCATCACCACCTGGCATTGCCACTCCAATTGGCCAGACCGACCTGTCCTCCTTGGAGCTGTAGAGAATGTCCGGTCCACTGAGGAGGAGAGTCCAGTCAGAGTGTAACTTACTGTCCCACTGGTGCTTTACTATTATTGTGTTGCTGTGTTTCATGGCCCCTGAAAAGAAACAGCACAGAGGTGGGCCTCAACCACAGCCTCGGTCAAGGCCACAAGGGTGTCCGTGGGAACTGCAGCACTCACACACCTAAACCAGACCTGCTCCAGAATGCATCCCTGGATCTGCCAGTGACACTGTGACAGACGTAAGTCATGGGCCTGTTTCACAAGGACTTACCTTGGCGGATGAAAGTTTGGCTAGTGTCCAGCAAAATGTCGCAGCCCTCTACTATCATCCTTTCGATGGCAAGGTTTTTCCTTATATTTTCTGTGTCACTCACTTCATCGTGCATCACCCTGTCAGACAACACAGATGGAAGGGATGGCAGTGAGACAGCAGTGACCTCCCTAGCACATAAGCAAGGAAGAGCTGCACCTGAGAAGCTCAGTTTTGAACTCCTACTGATTTAACTGGGGCTTTGGGGCAAAAAGACTGGGCCTCAAAAAGTTCTAGGCTTCAACAGGTTGTGACCCAAACCAAGACCAGTGTGCATGAAGATTCTAAATGGTAAGTGGCTCAGTGATCGTGAGCATCCTTGGAAAACTTGGCTTTGAATGCAGCTGGAAAGCAACACATCATTTTACCTACAGCTCCCTTCATTGAAATTAGTAGAATTTCCTAGAGGTGCAGTAAATTCTCTTAATTCCCTTATACCATTTATCCCTGAGAAGCCAAAGAAACAGAGGTGTAAATAAGTGCCCATAACCATAACAAGCCATTAGGAAATGAACTGTACATTCTCCACCTTTTTATCAAATCTGAATACAAAACTGCAACTGAAAGTCATTTTTCTATTATGATGAAAAAAAATGGGAACATTTCCAAACTTAAACCAAATTACGCCTAATCTCAATTACATAAAATTCACATGCTATAAAAGCTTTTTCAAAGATATATTTTTTTCCCTTGGTTAAAATTAATGTGAATGATGATTCAGTATTATCTCACAGGCTCGCATTAAACTTTGAGGTGACTCTGAGCCACTGGATTTAGGTTTTGCTTTCTTGTTCCTGGGTTCACACAAGAAGACTCAACTGCTGCTTTCCCATCTCAGGCCTTTACTGTAAGTTCTCTGCATACCTGGACAGCTCCTCTAGCTTTGATTTAGCAAACTCCAGACTCTTCCTTTCCACATGCTCATGGGGTGTGTGAGCCAGGAGTTCATGCAGTGTGATGATATACCTGGGGATCTAAACGTAAACAAGGCCAGCGTGAGCAAGGTCAGGACGGGTGACATAGGGACTTTCTCTACAGTGCCATCATTACACTGAAAAACTCATTGCTGCTCTTACAGTTTTTCAAATAGTTAAAAACACACACACACAAACACATAAGACAAACCATGCTTCAAATTTAAACACACACCAAAAAAAAAAAAAACTTCACAAGTAAAGGTCATCATAAATAATAAAGTGTTGTAGCTCAAAGAAACTATTATTTCTTTCATTTTTTATAAAACCATAAATTTTCAAATAGCAGTTTTCAAAACCTGGTTCATAGGAAACATAATCTGAAGTCTCTGATGTTTGCATTCTAGATATTTTTGTCTGTTTACATGATTTTTTAAAAGTTTGTAATCCTAAAGCAAAGTTCTTTTAAAACTTCAGAGAAGATATGTTCAACATTCTGATCCTACTTTATCTCAATTCACCCTTTGGCAGTAAAGGGCATTGTTTCATTAGATCATTCTTTGTACTTTTGTTTATTAACAGACTAGCTATTTGAATTCTCTTAAAAGCAGAAACTCCACCAACCTTGTGAGGGTTTTTATAGACCAGAGTAGAGATCAGGTTATAATGATTTGACATACTCATGCTTCACTGGTTTATAAAATAGTTTTTTTTTAGAAAGCAGAGACTGTGGCCAGGCACAGTGGCACATGCCTGTAATCCCAGAGGTTCAGGAGGCTGAGACAGGAGGATTTCGAGTTCAAAGCCAGCCTCAGCAACGGCAAGGTGCTAAGCAAACCAGTGAGACCCTGTCTCTAAATAAAATACAAAATAGGGCTGGGGATGTGGCTCAGTGGTCCAGTACCCCTGAGTTTAATCCCTGATACGAAAAAAGAAAGCAGAGACTGTGGCATGAGCCACGGCTCCCATAGCACTGCCTACTGTGCTCAGGGATGCTCTGGGCTTTGTATATGGGTCTGGTCCTCCGGCAACATAAGGATTCATTCTCCACTTTCCAGGTAAGGAAATAAAGTGTGAGGAGGTTGGTGACTTGCCCAAGGCAGCCTCATGGTAAATGACAGTTGCAGCTATGCTCCGGGCTCTGATGGGGCACCCACCAGCTCCCCGCAGAGCCTTCTCACTAGATCACTTCCATGAGCCCCAGAGCCCCAGTCAGAACTTTAAAGAACTTGGAAAATGAGAACAGAAAAACAGCTTGCCACAGCCCTGTGTGCAGCTTTTCTGTCCTGAGGGGCTGGTGGCTCTATCTGTGGATCTGCTTCTGCTCTTGTGCAGGGGTAGCTTTAAGGGGTTATTTACTCACATCTTCGGAGTGGCTATCTTTGTGCACTAGCACAGTTGGCATCAAGCCCATTAGCAGAAACATTGAACTGCACTTGCTGATCAAGTGACAGTTTCAGAAAGCACAGATAGACCCCTAGGTCTCAGGAAGGCAGGACACAGGAAACCGTAGAGTATACAGAGGAGACCTTCTGCCTCTTCATTTATAGACTTCTTTAGGGCTGTCCCACATACAGCAGTCTTCTGGGGTAAATATGCATTCAGATATCCCTTTCATTAGTACAATCCCATGATCAATAAAAGTTTGCAAAAAAGTTAACAGTTCCACAGAAAACCAAGTCAATCAATGCCAATGTACTCAATTTTTCATAACAAAGGGGCAGGAGTGGGAGAGCCTGACTACTTAGAATGCACTGAAACCCCACAAAACTAAGTTTAGTCAATAGCTTCGAGATCCTCCTCCATTAGTTAAATATATTTTAAAGAACTCCCTGGCTAAGATTAAGTGGATGGAGCTGAATTTGGTAAGTGGCCCTTTCTACTTTCTGGTGGAGGAACAAAGAAGGGCTAACACTGCCAAAAAGCAGGCAAAGGAAGTTTGCTGAGGAGCAGAAGATTCTGCAAAGAGCTCTTCTGTGTGTTGGAGAGCTGATTACAAATCGCTTCTCCAGAAGAAGACCTAAGAATCGTAGTAACTGTCTAAATGAATCATAACTCTGCTTTCAATAATGGCACAAGTACTTGTCATTTCACTGACATTAATTAGCTCGATCTTCAGTAAATCACTAGATAGAGCAGCAAGTGACTACCTTCCAGAGAACATCCAACAGTGCTCTTCTCACCAGGAGCAGATTTCATGATCTGCTGAGGCCAATCTAAATACCAGTCAAGCCACTGATTTGGCTAAATAAAAATCACGTTAATGACTATATTATTTTCCATAACAAATTCCTTGGCAATACTTGAACTTACTGGTCTGACAGTTCAGTTGGGAATAATTTCACAGCACCATCCAAATTCTACAATTCCTCCCTGTTTCCATAGTTCAATATGACTCAATTAACAGCAATAACTAATTTACTTAACAAAAGGCACAGAACGATGTAGAATATAAATCACCCTTTCCTTTCTAGAGGTACATGGACTAAAAGCTTACAATTACCTCTCCCCTTCCTTCTGCCCCCATATCTAGGCTCAAGAAAAATCTTAGGCCAGAGCCCCCCCCCCACCCCCCGGACAGTATAAATCTGGGTCACCTCTACCATTGTTTCCCTACAGCTAAAATTGGATAGTACCCTAGCTTCATCCTAAGATGTCCAGCCCTATGAGGGAGTAAGGCAGAAGTACTACTGCTAATTCAATGTACACAGAGGGGAGACCCCTCTGAGTTAGCAACACCTTCATGGCTATTTCACCTCATTAGTGAAAGGTCCACAAGGGAACAAGAAAGATAGAATGAACCCAGTAAGAAAGCAGTTTCAAATTTCTAGCGCCCCAGTTGGTTCATATGGCTTCTTTTTGGAAGAGGCAACAGGGAAAAACACTAAGTAAAGAAGACAGATGAGAGACACAAGGGGCACAAGCCCTCAGGCAGCAAACTTTGATGATTTCTCCTCTGGGTACATTCAAAATACTTACGAAGAAGCAAATAAAGACAATTCAGTGCACTTTCAATTTGCTCATTTCTTTCTTTTTTTTTTTTTTTAGTTGTTGGTGGACACAATGCCTTTGTTTTAATTTATTTAGTTTTATGTGGTGCCTCACATGCTAGGCAAGCGCTCCACCACTGAGTTACAACCGCAGCCCCTGTCTTTTTCTTGCGGCTGAATTGAGTCTGACTAAATCCCTCATGCTTGAAGCTTCTCCCAGAGCAAATGCTCTTACAAGCTGTAACCCTGGAACCCTGGAACAAGCCAGAGAACCTCAATATCTGAGCCTACAACTAATGATTCTAGGGCTTGGGGATCACCACAGTCTGGGGGTGGGTTCCTAAACTACACCAGGCTCCCTTCGGTAACTACACGGTTACCCCACCCAAACTGTCAGAACCAGCAAAGCCCCCCTGGGATTGAAGAGCCAGAGAGCTAGAGTGCTCCGAGATAACTAAAGCTCAGCTGTGTATGCTTTGAGATTAAGGTTTTTTCAATTATTTTCCCCAAAGCAAGAACCAAAGGGTGAGTGAGATGTCAGGTCTCCTTGAGATTCCCCAACCTAATGTCCTTTTTCTGACATAATGGGGATTGCTTATGATCAATCAAAATATTGCTGTTGGTTTTAAAATCTAGTAGAGGAGAATGTCTCCACTTTTTAAAGAAACCCAAAGATCTTTCCAAGGTCCCCACATTCAACTGTACTTGGGCACCCCATCTCCAGGGCAGGTGCAGTTCTGCTACTTTAAAACACTGAAAGAATCAAGAGCAAATGCAATAACATGTAGAAAAACTTCAGTGGGCTGTGAGAAGGAAACTAGGTCCCTCTCTGAATGTCCCGTGTACCTGTCATAACTCTACCTTTGCACAGTCACCTTGGGACAGTTGAATAGATAAAATTTGGAATATTGAATTACAACTAGAGGTTAATGCCCCAAATTCAAAATTCAAATAAAATCACAGGTTAGAAGAATTATACATTATATGAAAATGTTTCACTGTGAATAAAACCTAAAATTCCAATTATGAATGTAATGAAATAGAAGTTCAAAATTTTTCTTGTGAAATATTTCCTCAGAGAGGCAAAGAGTTCAAACAATTTCGTTCCATAAAAAAAAAAAACAAAAATAACATTATAAAATTTCACTATACTTAAGTGGTTTCAAATGCATCTTTCTGGTTTTTAAAAAAATCTTACTAAATTTCTGTGGCAACTTCCAGGAATTCAAGCAGTACTAACAAACTTAAAGATAAACAATTAAGAACCACAGTAACATTTCTTTCTTAGGCTAAGAAATGATGGGCCTTGGGTCAGAGCCACCTGCTCAGGAGGACAAAACTCCCACAGTAACCATAACACACATGATTAGTAGAATCGGTTTGCCACATGACAATTTGGAGGACTCACCAGAAGCCCCATAAATTCCACAATGGGAACACTCAATGCCTTTCCAAAAGAACAGAATCGACAGTTTTCAAAAGAACAGGAGATTCAATACACATTTTGGCCTCTGCCATTCTCACTCCAGAGCTCTTAATGGCAAAACCCCAGACACAGGAAAGACCCAAGTGGCCTTGATCCCTTGGTTTGCTCTAGACCCCAAAAATGAATCTCAGGTCAGAGCCACGACTCTACAAGGCCATCTGAGTGAGGGCCTCTGGTTCTGAAGTCTCCAGAGCCTCTCTAACCAGGGGGGTCCTCCTTTCCTTCCCCAGAGCCGCAGCCAAAGGAAACTCAATGGCAACCAAGACAAGGTGGGGGGATGGGCCACAAACAGGGGCCTTCTCCCCCCAGTCAGAGCAGTCCCAAGAAACGTTTATGCAACTAGCACAAACTGGAACATTTGCACAGAATCCTATTTCTGTAAACCTAATAATATTTTTAAACATGCTGGAGGAGGAGACTCCAATGAAAGAAGTCTGTGTGGAATCTTTCTATAAAGAGAAAATTGTGCTGTTCTTCAAAAAATTCATTCCTGAATTATTTGCTTCAAAAATGCCTACTTTCTGGTCTGGGGATGTAGCTTAGTGGTAGAGCACTTGCCTAGTATTTAAGAGGCACTGGGTTCGATCCCCAGCACTGCAAAATTAATTAGTTAATCATTAATTTCAAATCACCAAGAATGCCTGGATTCTTATACTCTAGACAGAAGACGTGTTTGTTTCAGGGCCAGGCTTAAGACAATGTCAGATGATGCATAACTCTTCATTTATACTTATATGTATTTACATGCCTTGTGCTGATCACAGTAGGCATCAGTTACAATGGCTTATAGAACGCATCCCAAGCAATTTACCTGAAACATTGGATAGGTCAAGAACGTTTCCAGCATTCTTCCCTCACAGGCAGGGTTGGCTTCATATTGTTTTAAGAGTTTGTCAAAATCTCTGTTTTGCTTACAGTTGGCAAGGACTTGGAGGCTGTACTGGTGATTTCGCACAAATTCTTGATAAATGTTCAGCATGGGGAGCAAAATATCAAACAGATCAGCTGGAAAAGAGAAGTAAACATGCTGTTTCCCTTGGTGCCTGGTAAATTATCTACACTCAACAGGAAGAGCAAGGATGGGCTCCCAGCACCAGGCATCACACAACATAGGGCCCTAGTCCTCATGCCTGAATAACCTATCTGTGTTAGATAGAAAGTATCAGAGACAGACAGTGACTCCAGCCCCAAATTACCTATGACAAAGGGAAAGAGTCAAAAGCTAACTGCTAAGGCAGGGCCCAAAGAACCTAAAGTGCAATGACATGGACTCCCGGTGGCTAAGGAAACCCAATGTCAACAGGGACATTCAGACGGCTAAGGCCAAATGACATACAAGTTATTATACTCTATCTGTTGCCATTCCATGAGAAAATAATGAATGCACTTACCTAAAATTAAAGTGGGCCAGTTTGCAATCCTTGCCTTTAGTCCTTGGTGAAATATTTCATGAAGAAACATGATGGTTTCACTATGAAAAAACAGGAAGATCATACAATTTAGTCACTATAGAGTGTCTGTTATATATATGATGTACCAGTCTCACAGGGCCACCAAACTGTGCACCCAATAATAATGTGGACTACACTAGCCTCTACAAAGGCATTTCTCTTTTAGATAACCTCAAAAACTGAAAGAAAACTGAGATATGCTTCCAATATTGGAGAACCAAATCACTGTCTTATGACCCTCTTCATCATTTTTAAGTGAGCTTTCTGCTGTTAGAATGCAGCACTTCAACTGATAATCATAAAATTAAAATTATGATCCTTTTTCTTTTTGTATTTGATTCTAGAAAACTCAAGAAAAGGTTTCTCTCACAAAAATGAGTTTTTATAGAAGGAGGTAGAGGGCAAAAAAAACACAGTGAAAAATTCGACAGGACTCTAACCATTCCTAAGTTACTCAATACAGAAATGTAAAATTCTTCTGAAAAGAAATGCACACAGATACTAAAATGAGGACTATGCATAAATTAGGGATCTAAATTCCTACTATGGCCAAGAAGGGTAAGCACCAAAGTCAAAATATCTTTTTCTTTCTCCTCATTAGAATTAACCCACTGCAGTGAGCCTCTGAATGACAGCTTTTCTCAACTAACACATTGGTACAATTAAATACAGAATTATTTATCTCAATGAGATACCTTGATTTGTATCAAAATTTATTACAACAAACCTCAAGAAAAAAGTTCTTACTATTTCCAAAACTAAAATGAATACAGCTTGAAGATTATGACTTTGTTGTTGTTTTATAGAAATTTCAATGAATCCTTTTATTATCTAAGGATTTCTAACCACATCTAGTTGGCAAGTCCATACTATAGATTGTCTTTCAATCAGCATTCTACTCTCATTCTAGGCAGAGAGAATGGCAAGCTAAAACTGCATTTCCCAGATTTCCTTGAATATATGCTCTGGATGTAAATGCATTTCCACCAATGCATGCACTTGGCAAGACATGGAAGACTGAAGGAGACCACATTCCTGTTGTATTTTCATTTCTAGGAACAGTTTCATGGGTCTGTTATGGTGGTAGTGGTCATGGCATTGGTTTCCTAAGCTCTGGGTCACACCTATGGTGCTCTGCCCTTAAATTCAATATTCCAGGGGAAGCTTTACTCCTCCAGCCCTTCCAAGTCTATAAGCAGAGAATTCCCTCTATCGGGAGGTATTGCTCTATCTTACCTTGAAAACTAACTGATACATCCAGCTTCATATTTTGATACCTGGATGATGTTTAGAAGACAGATGAAACAGTGCTGTATAGAATTAGGCAGATTACATTTTCTTAAGTATAAACTCTGCGTTGAAACCTAAAACAACTGACTTGCCTCGGGCTTCAATTTCAAAGGCAAGGAAAGGGAATCTGGTTAAACAACAGTTAACGACAAGAAACACCCTAAGTCTCACCTTTAAAAGCATATCTCTTCAAATCTATCTAGGACTAGGTATGGTAAACCATTACATCTATAGGAAAAGCTTTTTTGCATCACCTCCCCAAAAGAGGTACAATATCTCAATTCTAAAATTAAACAATATGCTATACCTAGCCTTTCATGTTTCTGATTAAGCAAACCAATGGATACAAACCACTAGGTGCAACCCAAAATCAACATGGCACAGACTCTAATAGCATCATTATCAGGCAGTGTGGTTTTTCCATCCCATCCACAGCCATCAGAACTGTTAAAACGGCATTCTTGGGTGACTGACATATCATCAAAATGCTAGCTGTACTTTCCAGTGATCAAGAGCTACCACTCAGGCCCTTTAGGATAGCTGACATACTTGAGTAGAGCTGTGGACATTGCCACTCAACGTGAGGAAATGTCCCTCCTTCCTTTCAACAAAAATTCTTTAATTTTTTTTTTACTTTTTAATTTAATTAAAACTTTAAAAAATTAAAAGTTATTGTTATTGGTTGTAATTAATGTTATTATTGTTATTGTTATTAATGTTATTAATGTGATCATGTGCCACTCCTCAGCCTTCCTTTCTGCAGCCATCCACACAGTCCTAGTCATTCTTCCTACCTTCTGGAGATCTTAGCCACCAGCTCACTTTCTCCAACACAACTCCTCTCACAGTTTTTGGTGATTCCACTCTGCACACAAACCACATTTCAATATCCGGGCCTCTCAGGTCTTTGAACCCCCTCTCCAAACATCTCGATCCCAGCTGACACCAGTCAATGCCCCCATTGACTATACTCTAGACTTTGTCACTGTTAATAACTGCATCCTATTCCTATCTCAGTTCTCTGACCACCTCCTATTGTTTCAGTCTGCTGTCTTTAAGACTCTTGACTCCAAAAAGCCTTTCACACAGACAGGACTTAAGTTCACAGGTCTGACCACCTTTGCATTGACCAAAATACCTTTCTACAAACTTTAGATTCCACGGGTCCTTATATCTCTTCTTTGCAGACACTTTGAATTTGGTTGTACTTTTCTCAATTCATCAGATTAGCCTTGCACAACACCAACCCCTAACATCAACCCTCCACCCACCTGCACCTGCATCCACGCAACTAAAAGTAGCTAAAGAAAAACATGCAACTATACAGACTGGTCTCAGTTACCACCACGAGCCTAATAAACTCACATGGGCTCATAGTGCTTCCCAGCAACTGCACTACAGCTCCCTGATCCACCGACTCCCTGCTCTACTTGACCACTATTCACATCTTCTCCTATCTCATCCAACTATGACATTTCCTCTCCCTCTGCCAGCTGATATCCTTACTTCCTAGTTACATGTCTTTGTCCTTTTCCCTCCTTTATTCCCTCCCTGCTCATGTTCCCATTAATGCCAGTCTCTCCGCTTGTGTATCTTGTTCTCTACAGTTTTGCCCGTATAAGCTTGCTGCTCCAGCAATCCTCCCCTCTCTTTCCTGCATCATTTCCCCCTCTTTATTACCTCTAGGTACTACCCTATTTCTCTGCTCCTATTTATAGCAAACTGCCTTGAAAGAATTTTCTATACCCACCCTCTGTAATTCCTATGCCCTATGCCATTCTCTCCTAAGGCCCCCTAAATCAGGCTCGCACTTCATCAAAGCTACCCTCAGCTCCAAGTTGTTATATCCACGGTCAGTTCTCAGTTGTTTTCTTTGACCTTTCTGTCATAGTTGTTCATTCTCTCTTGCTGCTAAGTGATCCTCTTTTCTCTTCTTTGCTACTCTCTCTCTCATCTTCCTAACTTCTAAAGGGATTAGTGCTCCTTTCTCTTCTGTGATCCATCACTGTCTTTTGTGTAGAAGGAGGGAGATAAGATAGTATATTTATATCTGCTTACATCTAAATCAAGAAACTGTAAAAGGCTATAAGAAACTAATAAAAATAGATACAGAAATTGGGCAGAATGGGGTGAACAGAGACAGGATAAGAGTGAAACTCTGATTTTTTTTCATGTTATTTTGATGTTTGCATCATGTGAGTGTGTTATCTACTCAAAAACAAATAAGCCATTAAAATTTAAGTAAAATACCCAACCACTCCTTTCCCCCCTCCTCTCCTATCCCTTTTAATTTTTCTCCTGGTACTGACCACCATACAATTTACTACTATATGTTTTATTTAGTCACTATTCATTGTCTTTCTTCTCACGTCAAAATTTAAGTTCTGTGAAAGCAGGGATTTTCTACTTTATTCACTAATTAATCCTCAGCAATAAGAACACTATAAATATTTGTTGAGCAAATAAATTCAACAAGGGTTCTTAGTTTTCACTCTTCCTAAAATATCTTGTGTAAACTGCACATAAAGACCTATTAATCAGTTTGTTCCCCTCAGTTGCAAGGGGGATTCTTTTCAACACCCTCACCCCACACACACATAATGACAAGAAAATGTATGTCAAAGAAGAAAACTGAGAAAACGAGATGCCAAGATTCCAAAGATGTGCTAATTTGGACTAATGAATGCAACGATAGCTTTCTTATTTTTAACATCATAGGGATTAGTTTTTGAGATCTTGCTTTTAAAGCAAGGCACAGATTGTTTCATGAGCTATCAGCAGGTTCTTCTCACGACTCTCAGATTTATGCAAAGACAAACCTGTTGAGAAAAATACTGCTGACGTCGTCGTGGCTGATGGGCGGCTTCTTGGAGCTGGCGGCCATCCGCAGGGGCCGCAGGAAGCCATTGACCAGGATGTAGAGCTGGTGCACGTACTCGGACTCGGCCTCCACCATGGTGAAAACGATCTGGTTTCTCTTCCTCATACTCTCAGCATGAGGAGAACAAATGTAGTCTTGCACGATGGTCTTCCATTTCCTTCTGCACAACCACCCTCGCATGAAGCTCTGAACCTGCAAAACAAAAAGACAAAAAGGAACCTCAGGGAGACGCGAGCCTGGCTTTCTAGGCTGGCCATGTCCATCCTGTGTCATGTAGAATGCTGCTCTCATTGGCACCCCAGTGGCACCTCCAGTAGAATAAATAACTGCAGAATTTCTCCAATAGGAGGACAATGGATTATAAATATCATTTTTCGCAGGTTCAAAAGTTTCTTCCATAGCTGAAGCTCCATAGACCTATCTATGTGGACTCTGGAAATATAATATTACATATGAGCTAATAACACTTCAAGAAAGAAATTAATCGAATCATTAATGCAATGTCTATTTTTAATAATAAAGAAATATATATATATATATATATATAATGTTTAAATTGTGATTAAAAAAAAAACATGTACTTTGTAGAACCTTGCTAGCCTCTAAAACTGAGTTGCTTAGGACCTCATTAAGTTGCTGAGGCTGGCTTTGAACTCCTGATCCTCAGCCTCCCAAGCCGCTGGGATTACAGGCATGTGCTACCACGCCCGACTTAAGAACATTTTAATAGAATTGTATGAAGCAGCTATTGCATATATCTGGGGAAATCTAGTGGAAAATTTCTGTGAATTATAACCAATTCAAGTTGTGGTCACTTTTCCCCATTTTTAAAAAAATTGGTGCATTATAGTTGTGCAAAATGCTGTGATTCATTGTTACGTATTCATACATGCATACAATACAACAGTATAATTTGGCCAATATCATTTCCCAGTATTTCCTCTTCAAGTTGTGGTCTCTTGAAGTAAAATAAACAAACAAATAAATATTACATTTTGTCAAGCATAGAGATGCAATTAATTTGTAAACATTCATTTCCACAGACATTAGTTTCATTTGGAACATAAAGGACATGAAGTTAATTTCAAACATTTTACAAGTTCACAAATAGGTTTAAAAATTACTACAATTAAGAATCAGGGCTAAAGATGTAGCTCAGTGGTAGAACACTGGCCTAGAATATATGAAGCCCTAGTACAGCCCCCCCCCCCAAATAATAATAATCAGGAAGATAGAAAATGTAAAAAAAAAAGTGTTTTATCATTATTCTTCCATGTATTATATATATTTTCAAAAATCAACTTAATTGAGTTTTGTGTTAAATAAAGTCTTATTTACTTGGACAGGTGTTCTCTGCTGAAAAACAGCTAGATCTGTTACTTACCAATAGACCTGCTTCTACAAGAAAACTGAAATGAGATTTTATTAATAGCTTTATTTACATGCAACTGCATACTATTAAAAGAAAAGCAACAGAATTAATCTTGGAACAGAATAACAAACCAGATTAAAAAGAAAGAGGTTTAAATTCTAAGAAAGGAATGGTGTTATTTCACTTTTTTATTTCTTGAAAACCGAAAACTCTCATCTAGCCCAAAGAATCATTTCTATTCCAAATTCTGAGCAATTCTTGGTTAAGATTTTGTTACAGCTAAAAGGAAATAATTATTTAATATAGAAAAATATGAGTAAGAAAAAAATTAAGATTCAAAATGTATTCCAGGAAAAGAGCTTTAAATAGGAAGCTTCATACCTGATATTAACAAAGCTGAGTGTTTTACCCAGGTCAGTTAAGACCATGGAATCAAAGCCCAAATGATATAAATCGAAATACAGTGGACTAGAATGTGTGCCAGTATCTGGCTCCTCACAAAAGTTGTGCAATTACAAATGACAGTAAGATGGAAAGGTCTGTTGCTTATGTGGATATTCAACAAGAGACAACTGTAAGACAAATCTGAGCAGATGTATTGATTTATTTTACATTCTCAAATATAAAAGAAATCCTAAATAAGCACTAAGGATCGATGTTAAGAGAAATATTTTTGAAATGTAATTTTTAAAAATTCCACCAAATATGCAAGAGGCACAAAATCAGGAGTTTCAATAGCACTTAATTAACCCAACTGGAGAACACTATTCTCTTAATGTCCAGTTTTGGCATCCCTCCCAGAGAGTCCAAAATAGGATTCTCAGTACTGGAAAGAAATGGCACACTGAAATTTTCCAGAGCAGCCAAAATTGGACCATTCTGAAGGGCATTCTGAGTGTCATTAACATAGAAACACGAAAGCTGTTCCAAGTTCAGGAACACAGTAACAAAGATACCACCACAGGATATACAGTGGTGGCCATGCTCCCACAGGGCCAGAAGCCTCCAATGCCCTACCTTTTTAATCTTCTTGATGTCTGGATCCTCATCTTCTTGGTTGCTTTGGTAAGGGCGCATTCGTTCCTTGGTTTTATTAAGAGCAATAATCTATAACACAAAATTAGTCCATTTTATGATTTGGGAAACAGTGGAGCACAGCCATAACCCACAGGATGTTCTGCCTACAAAGGTGGTCCACTGAGATATTCAGGGAATGTCTGCTTTTTTGCACCCTTTATTTCTCTGGAGCTGAGGCAGGGAAGTATGAATTTTACCTCTAGCCTGGTGTTACTAACAAAAGTGAATATGTAAAGTGTGTACTAGGGTCTGTGTTTGAAGACATGTTAGCCCAGAACTTGGCCCTCCCTGACCAGACCAAGGCCTCCTGGGACCTCAGTGCCTGTTGTCCTCTCTGCCTGAAGACAGCTGCCCCTGGTGCATTGTGCTCCCCAAATGCAGGGTCACTACACTCAAAGCTCATTTCCCATAATCATCCTGTGTCCCTCCAAATGCACATGATACAGCAGACTCACAGCCCTCTTTGGAAAATGGTAAGTAAAAAGGGAACCTCAGAGGCCTGGAGTTGGTCTAAGACAGTCAAGAAAATTCCTCAGAAAACACAAAAGGGATTGAAACAACCTGGGATCTCTCCACGAATCTCCAGCTCAGTTCTGTAACTATGACCAAGAGGCCTTTCAACTATGCCTAGCAATAAAATACACTGGACTACCCATCAACTGTGGACTCTTACATGCAAAGAATATATACAGACTTATTAACAAGAAAGCATGTAGAAGATTGCTACCTCTGATCTGTCTTTGTCTCCAATACCAAATATATTCCTCTGCCATTTTCTGGCAGGGAAGTTGGAAAATAAAAGGAGTAGAAAATAAATTATGGTTCCTGTCAAGCAGCCACAGAAGACATACCTGCTACTGACAGTTTTTAGCTGCAATCTATATTCAGACTAAAATAGAACATAGTGAAGACAGACAAGCACACATAAATAAATATCGGGGAACATCCCTTGTGCTGAGTTTCTCTCATGGAGTAAATACCAACCTCCTTCACTTAGCAGACAAGCAGCATCTGCTCTAGCTTACTCTGGTAAAAGAAAGAACACAATAATTTTGTTTTAAATTATAGTGCCTGATATAGTCTTTTAAAATGCAGGTTTGTTAAGTTTTCTGTTGCTGTTTTCACTGTATCAGATATCAGGGTCGGATTGGGAAGCTGACAATTCTAATGATATGGTGAACACCGTATCATCTCAAGAAACTACCCCATTTCAGTTGGAATCAGATTGTCTGCTCTGCACACTGAAGGCCATGTACCCAGGGGGCAGGAGATGAAAACCCCTCACAGGATTTAGGGTAAGTCTCAGGGGAAGGTGGGAAGAAAAAAGAGAAAACTATTGTCTGATGACAGTAAAAATGACAAGAGTGTTGCCAAGGTCAAGGCACCTGAACTGTCTATCAACAAGGATACAATCAGTAGTAGGTTTCCCGCTGTCCTGTTCCCTTCTTGGAATCTAAGAAGATACTAATGTATCTCTGCTTAGAATGAGGATGAAAATCTCACTGTGTACATTCCCCTTCTCTTCCTCAGTTATTGTTCACTTCCCACGAGGACCCATAGGATGGCAAGGAGTACAGTCAGGCTTCTCTACATAGACTGAGACCCAGGACAGAGGGAGGCACAACGCCATGGCTGTGGCCTCTACCAACACCTTCTGCTCTCCCTAGGTTTCAACCACCTTCTCTGGTGGTGCAGGGCCTGAGAAAGACACACTCTGAAAGGAAAGGCCAGGAGAGGCAGGAACCTAACTTCAGGGGGAAATGCACCTTAGCCAGTCAGTGTCTTACAGCTTCACTGAAATGGGCTTTTCAAAATTCTGGAGGGGAAAAGTTTGGATTTCTTTGATCCTGAAACAGAAATGTATCTCTGAATTAATTTCTGGTTCTTTCTCAGATGGACTTTAATTAACTCCATGACAGATTCACAGTTATTATTCCAAAAGCCAATCTGAGGATGACAGTTAAATGCTATGGGCAGCTCTTGAAGTTCTGATCTAATGAAGGATATCAGGAGCACAAATAATCAAAAAACAGCATATTATCCTGATATGTCCCTGTAACACATTTACCTAATACTTACAGATTCATGTCTAGATCAGTAGCCCAGCCACACTGCTGACGGCAAAGGAAGTCAGCCTGGGGTGAATATTTTGCCCTGAATATGCTGTAGATGTTCATGAGGAGATGACAGTAGATGGGAAACAATGAGAAGGAGTCTTTGACTGGAAAATACCTCTGATTTAAGCCTTTCAATTTCAGTATCTTGATCTTCAAGTTGATGTCGGAGTTGGTTAGCTGCAATTTTTTCTGTTTCTACGATCTGGACTAGATGAATGTACTTCTGCATCAAGACTTCCCTCTCGATCAAAATGTCTGCATAACTGCCGAGAAAATTGCACAGTTAGTCATTGAAACATTATTCTTCTATAGAGTTCGTTGCAGAACAGCAGACACTAAACAAAGATCCCATGAATCCTGTTTGATTGTAACTCTTTCTTATATAAACATTAACTTTCAGTTTATATTGGTGTCCTTCAATGATATAGATTTTGAATCATTATCATTTTACATACTCTTTACTAAGAATTCATTTAGTGATGCCTGCTACCCACAATTTTATCATGCAGGTGAGAAAAGAGCAAAGGATGTCTGAATCATTTTAAAAAGAAAGTAGTGTGGTTTCTTTAACAAAGAAATGGATATCTTTTGAACTGATGGCACATGCATTTTCAGGATTCCATTCAAAATATTTCACCAGGTAAAGTACTAGTCAATCAAAATAGACCTGCCACCAAGCAGAGTGAATGCAACAACCATCAGAATAGGCACTGGCTGAAAGTACTGTTATGACTGTACTAGTGGCCATCAGATCCATTGGGCTCTCTTTAGAACTACAAGACCATTCACTAGTCTCTTTTTAAAACCAACAGAAGCAACACACATTCTAGAAATAGGCTTAGATTCTTTTGGTCCTAGCTCTAACAGCCTAACCCACATCCATCTCTTTGACTAAGCATTGTTCAAACAAAACTCACTCTTAGATTTTTATTGACAATGCAGTTCTGGAGCATTAGAAATTTTGTCTCCAGACCTTGCACTATTCAGGGTGGTAAAATGCATGTTCCTCTCTTCATATAATCTTTTCAAAAGGGTATAATAATAGTAATAATTAATAATAGTTACTACTTTTGAGTGCAGAGGATGTACCATGTTTTCTCATGTCATCCTCCCAGCATCCCAGGAGATGGGGTTTATGATCCCAATTGCAGAGAAAAAATTTGGTCCTCACTGATCACATATTGGCCTCAGGACACACAGCTAGTAAGTGACAGGGCTAGGATTTAAATCAAGGTTTGTCTGACCAAAGTCCATGCTCTTAAACACAAGCTACCCTCTCTCAGATGAGAAATAGCATCAGATTATCTTGATGTAGCTGCCCAAACTTCCAGCTACTTACTTGTCTTTAGGACTTGAGCCACAGAAGCCATGTTTATGCCACAAAACCTACTTTCATGACCACACTGGACCAGCCTAAAAAGAGAACCGGCCCCAGCTAAATACATTCTTCCTCCTCAGAAGCTGGGATTGTGCCTCTGCCCTGTTTACTTGAACTGAGACACTATGAACTTGGAAACTCCAGTTGCCATAGTCAGGCATCCCTGTTTGGCTACATCCATGTATAACCTGTCAATGTGAGTCTTCTGAGAGAGAAGCAGGTATTCAGAAAAGCAGGCAGAAAGTCTGAGATAGAGAAGGACTGGCTACCTGGGTTCCTGTAGGCTTTCTGATTTCAGGATCAGACTTATAACATCTGAATACAATTGTACCCTGAGAGTCAGTGAGATATTGCAATTTCCTTCTAATAAATTCCCTACTTAACCTTAACTATGCGAAATATCTTTGTGTTACTTAAAACTAAAAAAGTGTTAAGACAATTCTAAAATCACAATTTTAATTCAATTATCTCAACACCCTCAGCACTTACATCATGCATGCTAATGGTGTTAGAGAGGAACATAGCATCAGCAATATTAAGTCACTTGTTCTAATAACTCTCCCTAAAAGAGTATAAGAAAGTGTGAGTAAGTGAAAGTGTTGGTGGCGGAGGGAGGAGGGACAGAATCTTTATAAAAGGATGCTTTGGGAAAGTTTAAAGGGAGGAAATAATAATAGAGCATAAGAAAAAAATTATCATGATAAAAATTCTGCCCTTTCTCACTGACTTTATTAGAAATATGCCAAAGTAATTATAAGTATATTAGGTCAATGTTAGATAGCAGAATGGTATTTTCTTTTCTTTTTATAAAAATAAAAAGGTAAGTCCAGCCCAGATATGAGATGGAGTTCATTCCAAGCCTCACCAAGACGTGCCTCTTTTCATTTACAAGGTCCTATTAAATTAAACCTAGCTGAGAAAACCATTTTCTGTTTTAAAAAATGAAACCATAAAAGCATTATGGAACAGGAAAGTTTGCCATCAACAGATCAGGCATTATGTAAAATTCCATAACAAGAAAAACTAAACAGAATTAACTTGGTGGTAAAAATGAATCAAAGATGGAGATTTCACACATAAGTATCTCTCTGCACATGAATGGTCCAGAGAAGCTCCAAGCTCAGAACCAGCCACCACAAAGGATGGCAATAGACATGGGGCGACAGGTGCCTGCAGAGCATCTGGAAATTAGGCTCCTCTTCTTCACACTCCCCCAAACAAAGGAATAAAGGGCATGGATGGCAGCAATAACATGCCATCAGGTCACAGTACCTAAGCATGAAGTATGCTGGGTTTCTTTTCTATTATGAAACAAATCACCACAAACTTAGGGATTTAAAGCAATGCATATTTATTAGGAAGTATAGCCAAGGGATGGATGTTATTTCCAAGACTAGTTCATAAGAAAACTCTGGCTTCCAGATCACTAACCTTCTTTAGCATTCTTTGTTGGCTCCAAGGGAAGCCAGCTGCCAGGTTATGAGCTCCTCTATACAGACGCTTATGATAATTAGAGACCTAGGAGGCCTCTTTCCAACAGCCATCTAGGGACCCAGTACAACAGTAAGGAAGTGAACCTAGCCAACAACCATGGTAGTGAACTTGGAAGCAGAGCCTCCCCCAGTTGAACAACAGACCTGGTCATCACCATGATAGTGACTCGTGAGAAATTTCTGGACAGAGGTATCCAGCTAAGCCATGCCTGAATTCCTGATCCACAGAAATTTGGGGACTACAGCAAGTTGCTTATTGTATTAAGCATTATGGAGGAAACTGTTAAGCAGCAACAGATAACAAATAGAGCCCCAAATGAGCAAACAGAAAAGACACTACAGGAAACAAGGATAATTCAGGCAGCAGAGATTTATTACCTTCAGAGAGATAGGGAAGGATATTAGGGTCATAAAGCAAAAAGAGGCTGCCATGGAAAAGAAGTAATCAGATAACAAGAACAGTTCTTGGAAAACAAAAATAATGACTAAAATTTTATAGGTCAATGGATGCACTGACAATAAACCAGACATGGCTAAAAACTAAGCTAGGTGGTCAGAGAGAGATAAAATAATAATGTAACAGGCTATTTATCTACAGGAAATGAGAATCAAGGAACAAATATTCAGTTGTGCATGATTGCTCATTCTCTGGGGGACCAAACACCGACCTTAAAACTTTGGTACATATTTTTTATACCTCAATGTAAATAGCCTTTACTGTTTTTCTTAATTTTATTTTTAACTTATTAGCATATTATTTATGCATATTAATGGCATACAGTGTGATATGTCAACACATGTGTATAGCACTTACTGATCAAATCAGGGTAACCAACATTCCCTCTCCTTTTCATTTTTGTTTGAAGTCTTTGAGCTCCTCTCTTCTAGATTTTCATAAAATATATAATAGGTTACTGGGGATGATAGTTATCTCACTGTACTTTGGAACACCAGAATTTATTTTTTCCCTCTAACTGTGTTTGGGTACTCATTATCCAACCTCCTTTATTGGTTTTTAGTTTTTAGAATCAACCTATGACAAAACACAGAGGCTTAATCAAATTTAGAGAACAGAATATAAATACTGAAAAGTTTATAAAGTGAGGAAAAATGATAATAAAAGCAATAAAATCTCAGGGTTAGAGGCGAAAAAAAATAATGAAAACACATTTAATGTTTTATTTACTTATCTTTCCTAGTAGAGAGTCAATACATACTGTCTAAAGTTGATAAATCAACAGAGATTAAAATTTTATTATTTTAGGACATAAAGTCAACTAATTTGAGAGCTAAAAATATGTAAATAACAAAAATGGGGCAAATAAAAAGAATGAAATAATGGAATTTGCTGGTAAATGGATGGAAATGGACAAAATCATGCTAAGTGAAATAAGTCAGACTCAAAGAAATCAAAGGTTAAATGTTTTCTCTCATATGTGGAAGCTAGAGCAAAATAAGGGAAAGAAGGAAGTGGGGGGAAAGGATTGGTTATCACAAGGGTAGAGGGAAGATCAGTGGGGTAGAAGATTGTAAGTAATGTTGATTTCCTTCTTTGCATGTTCTTATGAATCCAAATTGAGTTTTTGATTCAATAAATATTTACTGAGTGTTGGTGTGTATTCACTCAGGTGCTCAAAGCACCTGGCACAGGCATAAGCAAAATGACAACAACAACAACTGTGGCCTTGCAAAACTTACACAGTAGTAGAACAAGAAAGATAAAAGTAATGAGAAAAATATGCAGGGTGTTACCTGATGATTAGTACAGCAGAGAGAGAGAGATGGATATAGACCCGGAAGTAGGAAGTGGGAAGCAGGAGGTCACAGTTTTAGCCAGGGTGTGAGGACAGGGTCCCATAGAGAAGATGGTGTCTGTGGCCTGCAGGAGTGAGCCACAGTGACTGGGGAAGAACAAGGGAACCCCAAGTGCAGAAGCCTGGCACTAGCAGTGAGCCTGGTGTGGCTGAAGAAGACGAGTAACAGGTTTCCTGGGGAATTCAGTGGGGAGGGTAAAAGAGGAAACAGGATTCTAAAGCATGTAGAGCAATTTAGAATCTCAGGTTTCGGCTCCCACCCCAGGTGAGGTAAGAACTTTGATCAAATGTGTGACACTATTTGCCATTTTAATAAGATAATTTTGGTCGCTGTGATGGGAAAGTCAGGGGGAAGTGAGGCCTAAGGGAAGATGGTAGAACCAGAGACTATGGTAATATCCCCGCAAAAAGGCTAAAAATCAGCCCAGTATCTGGCAGGAGACCTGGCACAGAACTGTTACTCAAATGAAGAGTTTCTGTCAAAACAAAAGTTATCTAACATGATTTATTTTACACAGTTTCTTCTTCTTCATGTAATAATTTTCAAGCCACACAACTTACTTCACTGGGGTTTTCTAGTTACAACTCATCTCTACTCTTCCTGGGGTATCAAAAAGCTTTTTTTTTTTTTTAAAAAAAATATTCATTTATTTTTTTAGTTATCGGCAGACACAACATCTTTGTTGGTATGTGGTGCTGAGGATCGAACCTGGGCCTCAGGCATGCCAGACGAGCCCGCTACCACTTGAGCCACATCCCCAGCCCCAAAAAGCTTTTTTATAGGTCCCACTAGAATGAATGTCTACTCCAAGGTTGCACCAAATCAACCATGATTGTTGGCTTCCCTTCTATAATTCTTCAGAGCAACAGTATTTCTCTTTACTGTGTTTTCAACATGTTTTATTTGATTATATTTTCCATTTACTAGATACTACTCAAATTTAGAATTTCTGCCTCATCTGTACTATTCATTATTTCCACTATTTAAAAGGTTTTTGTTTTTTATTTGACTTCTACCAAAAGAAGGGGGAGAGCTTTAAGGAGAAAGAGAAAGTGAAAAGGAAGACAGAGGAAGAAAAAGGAAATAATAAAATCAAGCCATAAAAAATCAACATCATGAAGGCGAAACTCAAAATTCATCTGCTGACTATCAACAGATGGCAAGATTCGGAAATATATATATGGGAGTCAAATACCAGCGTGTAATATTTATAATCAAAACCAAACCACCACCACTCCATACAGGAGAAAAGGGAACAGTCAAATAAAATCCTGAAGGAGTTCAGAGAAGATGCACAGTTTGGAATTATAGTTCTTAATTATTTTTATAGAATGGCAAAAAAATAGCTTAGAAAGAAGTTGTTAGATGATCCAGAGTCTCATTCCAATTATTTTGATTAAATATGCATTTAGAAGTGAACCATAGCAAAACCCAAGATGAAAAGTCATATAAAAGATTACTAAAGAAAAACTCCAACTAACTCTAGAGCTATACTGAGTTTTATCAAGAAAACTGTTGGAAGGAAGGAAGGAAGGTGGGAGAACTGTTCAGAGCCAGCTTCCTCATGTTGAAAGAATAATGTCTTTGGGAAAGGGGAGAATACGGTCCTGGTTAGCATGGTACAGTTCCTACCTAAGCAATCTTTGAGCACTGGCAGCAGCAGTTGTATCTAAGCAAGGCCAGGTTCCTGCTATAGTTTGAACCTTGACTGCACCAAAGGCCCATGTGGTAAAGGTTGGGTTCCCTAGAGTGGTACTATTGGGAGATGATGAGACCTTAAGAAATGTAGCTTAGTAGAAGGTCTTTAGGTCTTTGGGAGTGTATCCTTGAAGGAGATTGTGGGACCCTGGTCCTCTCACTTTTTAATTCCAGTCATGAGATGAGCAATTTTGACTACCACATGTTCATGTCATAATGTAGCTACCTCACTGCAGGCCAAACATAACAGGGCCAAATGATCACAGACTGGGCCTACCAAAAGCATGAGCCAGAATAGGAACTTTTCTTTTTGGAAGTAAATTTTCTCGGGTATTTGTTATAGCAACCGAAAGCTGACTAACACACCTCCTTAGCTTTGCTCATGGCCACTTTGGCAAGTACTGTACTTTTTTTTTTTGGGGGGGGGGGTCCTAAATTCTCTCATACCAGTATCTCCACTCTACTGACTAATCAATATTTTTTAGGTGTCACATTAGCTTGAGATTCTAATACTAATACCCCCATCAATCTCTCCTTCATCTCTTACAGGTTCTCTTCTCCTGAATTGTCCTCTGTACAGTGAATGGAAACCCAAGTGTCTCAGAGATCAAAAGTGGAACAAATTCAAAAGACTAAAACTCCTCTTTCAAACACATATTCATAGCAAAATTATTCCTAAGAGAAAAAATGGAAATAATCCAAACAACCATCAATTGATGAAGGGATAAACAAAATGTGATCTACTCACACAATGGAAAACAATCCATCCATGAGAAAGAACAAAGTAACGCTATATGATACAACATGGATGAACTTGAACTTTGAAAACATGCTAAGCAAAAGAAGCCAGTAGCCAGTTTATATGATTCCAATTATATAAAATGTCTGGATACAGGAAGCTGAATAGGGGTGGGGCTGGTAGGAGTAGGAAATGACTGCTAATTGATACAAGGTTTATTTTTTGGTGTTGAAAACATTCTAGAATTAGTAGTGATGACTGTACAACCTTGTGAATGTACTAGAAAAAAATACTGAATTTTACACTAAAAGATGATGACTTCTGTGTGTGAAATACAACTCAATTAAAAGATAAACTTTACAAAATGCAGCGGAGCAATTTTCCCCAAAAACAATATATTTTTTATTGCATCATAATTCAAAGAGTCTTTGTCAAAATAAATTCCATAGATAAAACTTCAAGACCAAAAAATGGTGTAGGCAATATCCAATGAATATAAAAACAAAGTATATCCATCACACAGAGAGCTCATTTAGAAGGGGGGAGGGGGAAGGTAGAAAAACACCAGTAGAAAAAATGGGGAAAGGACATGAGATGACGATTCATATGGGAAATACAGACAAATATTTAACAGTTGCAAAAAGTGGTCAATAACCAAGAAAATGCTTATTACCCCAAGATATCATTTTTTATCCATCCATCAATATAATAAAGATTTTTATAAAAAATTATTCCAGATTTTCTCTTATTCTAGTGAAGGTTATTAAACTGGCATGTGTGTTTCTGAAAAGCAATTGGGCACTGAGCCAGGAAAAGAGAACAAGAGATAAGTAATATGCAATTTGCTTTGAAGAAATTCAGGCTGACAGAAACAAAAACAGGAGCAAATCCATGCAATAATCTCTTAGTTGCACTGAGAGAAATAAGAGGTGACAGTGGGATCAAAGAACAGAATGGTCAGTCCTTCCTGCAGAGAAGAAGAGCATCAGGGAAGACATGTGGATGACTGAGAGCTGCATTCTGAGAGACAAGTTGGTGTAAGTCAGACTGGAGGGGTCATCCCAGCACAGTGAGATTCCTGGGTGGGGTCGCTCACCTGGAGCTCAAGCTACAAGGGGAAAGGTGGCATGAGAAGTTCTCAGAGGTGAGGTCAGGAAGGGCATCCCTGCATTGGCTCACTGTGTCTGGGAAGGCAGGGCAGAGCTAGCATTGGATAAAGAAGTAAATAAACATCAGTTAAAAGAACAAACAAAGGTAGACTGTGGTGTTTCCTAGTGCTTCAGGGGCAAGGCAAGCATGTGAAGCAAAACTCTGTGAGGAGCCGGAAAGACAATTGACAGATGAAGGTATTGACAAAGGGCTGAAAAGAAGGAAACTGAAGCTCAGCTTTTTCCTACAGAAAACAAGTAACCATCAAATCAAGTGAAATCTTTCACAGTTCACTAGCACTTTACACACTGTAAGGGGGAATGAATTCTCTTTCATTGTGGCAAATCTGGAGGCAAATCCCAGACAGAAGTTCTTACCAAAAACATAATATTGCAGATGGACAAAATCCATGTTTTCAGCTTTAAGGTTATAAGAGGAATATAAAATATGGCTTTGGGATTGCTCTAGGTTATAACATCACTGCTGATTCCTGATTGTCTAGTTCTGTGATGTTTCTGTAACACATAAAATATTTTCAGCTATTCTAAGTAATCACTCTTTTCTGATTTGTTAGGGATTTCTCCATGCACATTTTATAGAGGGCTGATCTTATAGGGATAAGAAACACACAATGCCTTTTAGGTGGTACAGATTTTATACTATATACTTTGCTCTAAATTAAGCTTTAACCAAGGAAGAAGAATGAGGGTGCAGGCAGTAGGCATTTGGTGTTCCATGCAGTTAACATGGTGTGTGTGTGTGTGCGTGTGCATGTGTGTACGTGTGTGTGTGTGTGTGTGTGTGTGTGTTTGGTGTGAGGGGAGAGAATATGGACAACAGGCTGTCTTGAGCACACGTAATCTAAAATATATAAATAAAAAAGAGACCCAAGAGGGCTACGGTTGTAGCTCAGTGGTTGAGCGCTTGCCTCGCATGTGTGAAGTATTGAGTTCGATCCTCAGCACCACGTAAAAATAAATAAATAAAGATATTTTTCAAAAAGAGAGACCCAAGAGGCTGCATTAGAGTTTTTTGTTTGTTTGTTTGTTTTTGTTTTTTTAACTGAACAAGATAACAATGCTTAAATGAAAGATTTAACTAAAGGATTAAGTCTCTCTGCTCATCATGTTAGGGACTGACAGGGTAAAAGAAAGGTTAGGTCAAACCTTTCCAACTCAATCTGATATGAATTTTTCTGAATGAAAGCATATGTCCAACTCCTTTTTCCCTGAAAATGCCTCACTTGGAGGAGATCCTGAGACCCACCTGCACAAGATATACACTGAGGTGAGGTTGGAACAGAGTTTCAGTTAAAGAAATTGGAAAGTCAACAAAAGATAGTGAGACAGTTTCCAATGCCAACAGCATAAGCCACACATTGCATAGTGGGTACAGCTATGCAGCCTAATGGTACTCCACACTGGGCATAATATTCTCAAACCCTCCCCAGACCTCACCTTGGGTAAAGATCCAAACCCAGCTCTGTCCTCAAGACACAGCTTACCTCTCAAATAGCCTAATGTACACTCATTCTCCCACATGTTCCATGTCATGGGGCAGAAAGATCATGTCAGTATCCCACAGCTCCCCACTGTCCCTTCCCAGTAACCAATCACACTCTAATAATTCCCTGCAGAGCACTTCCTGGTCACTGCTCACCACTTTGCTTGACAAACTTGCTCTCATCCATTATTTCTTCTCTCAGTAGTTGACATCATCCAAGCTAAGGGCCAAGAGATGTTTTAGATGCCACCCTGGTCTGATACTTCCCATATCCACATAGCCAAAGATCCTTATAGGTTACCCCAACATCTCTGGAATACCTTCCTCTTCCTCTTCCAGACTACTATATTCTAGGACTTAAGATTAGGTCGGGACAGGAAGAGCCCTGGAAGATGAAAACTCGGTCCTCTTCCACACCAAGACCATCTTCTTACTGATGGGGCTATCTGGACCAAGTCAAAGGGTCAAAATGAATAGCATTAATTCCAAAAAAAAAAGAAATTCTGGACCAGATCTAAAGGATAAAAGATGCAACTAGAATTCCCAGAAAATGAACCAAAGATCATCTTAAAGCAAACTGTGACAAGGAGATTCTGCTCAGAGATGCAAAAGCCAGTGCAACAATGTGATTTTCATGGCAGACAAAGACAGCACACCCAGGCTAGTATGGAAAAACCATCCCAGGAAAACAGAAGAGATCAAGAGAGGGAGTTCTGAGCAGTCTTTGTTTCCTATATAGAATTTGCAGAAAGATCTGCAGCTCAGAAAAGAACTAGTCTCATGCTCAAATAGTTATCAGTCAATCAAAATCTCAGACTTTAGAAAAGAGAATCAATAAGACAGGAACTATTAGGATTTTAAAGTTTTCTATTAAAAAGGCAGCAACTGGGTACAGTGGTGCACACCTGAAATCCCAGCTACTCAAGAGAATCACAAGTTTGAAGCCAATCTGAGCAACTTAGCAAGACACCATCTCAAAACTAAAAATTAAAATAAAATGGTTTGGGTATGTGGTTCAGTGTTAGAGCTCCCCTGGGTTAATCCCCAGCACCCTGCCCCTGCCCACACATACACAGACAGCAGTACCAAATTAAGTCCATCAAGCTGTCCTCTAAGGGTAGCTACCAATCCCTATTAATTATGTTTCAGTAGCACAATGTCAAGCAAAAATGGCTAACAATGTTTTTTTCTCTGAATGAGCTTTGTTAACTTTCTGGCTTTGTTTAAGTATAAAAAAAGTCAGGGTGAATTTCAGAGATCCAAGTTATATTATTGTCCCTGATTCCAGAAACATCTCAGTGTAAAAAGTCAAATGTAAGAATTCAAATATAAAGCAGTCAGATTAAAAGGAGTCATCAAAGAATCCAATCCCAGACCTCAAGTCAAAGGAAAAACAATTCTAACAGACAAAAGACTCAAGGCATCAAGAAAAATGATCAATCACTAACCAAATCTTCAAATCAAGAGAGAAGTGTCACCATTCTATCATCTAAACTACTCAAGTGGCTTCTAAAGTCTGTCTCCTAACAAAAATCTCACATGCCCTAGTTTTCATCGTATGCCAAATAACAGTAGTGACCAACCACATCCACATATATGGACAAAAAAATGATAAAGAAAGAAGGACCTCTTCTATGAAATCCAACCACCTTCAAAGTCATTCACATTATCTGAGTTTGGTTCACCCAGATATTTGCTTGGCAATTAAAAAAAAGCCATTTATACTACCCCTGGTAACTGCTCTTCTGGAATGGAAAAAAAAAATAGGCAAATACACATGTTTTTAATTATGTTGCATTTTAACTCTCAAATGTAAAAGAATAGAATTAACCACAAAGACTGTGTCTGCAAAGGACCCCAGGCTCTACCTTGCCAGCCTGATGCATCTGCCATCTTTGAAGACCTGGCCTTCTCTCTATAGGAATTCATTCCACATTGGTCCTGAATCTGGAGCAAAGCCCTCAGACAGAGAACACCCAGAGCAAAGGCAGTCAAGTAGGGTGCCTGGCTAGTTACAACAGCAAAGCTGCACCCAGGGCAAAAAGCAGTCAGCATGGGAGCCATCTGAAGCAAAGATGAACAGCACCAGGAAATTGAAAGGGAAAACAAAGAGGGATCTGTCTTGCCTCTTTCAGATTCCTCACTCCCATTTAAGATTTTGTGGGTGTCTTTCCACCTTTCTGGTATTTCCTAAGAGGAAGAAAATTACAGTTTTCTATTTCCCTAGATAGAGGTTGCTATTGCCTGTTTTCAATAACTGAGGTAGGATTTACAAAGGTGGGCTCAGCTGGGTTCATATCTCAGTTCTGTCACTTATTAGCTGTGCAACCTCTGGCAAGTAAACTCACCTGCCAGGCCTGTTTCCTTGTCTATAAAAGAGAGGATGATTATAATGTGCCTCTGGCAGATTGATGAAAGGTGAGTCATACATTTCATAAATTCCTTAATTGAGAAGCACTTAGTGAAGGGCACAAAGGAATTTACTATTTGTTTTTATATTTTATCTATTACCTTTAATCTTTAACTGGAATATAGCCACAGAAAACTGAAATAATTAGCTCACACATGGCTAAGGAGAGGGTCCAAAGGAAACCCCATCCTGGAATGGCAAGTTCTTCCAAACTTGTGCCAACAGTGATAACCCAATGCAAGACCCAGACAAGCAGGTATCACACATGGGAGAAGTTACGTCCACACCTGGCTTGGTGAATAGCCTCCATCCACTCTTTACCATCCTGCTCCTCCTCACAGCGCAGCTCCAGTGGCTTCTGACCTTCATGGCCAAAAAGAACAGTAAAGTAATACTGGAAAGAAACAAACACAGAAGTTTAGTTTTATCTTTTGAGCATAAAAGCATAATAACACAGTATATGCCTATACAAAGTATATATTTACAAAATACATCGATTTTATGTAAGTCATATTTCAAAGTGAAAATATCATTCCTGGCCCAGTTAGCAATGACTGCAGCTAGAAGACAACATAGACCACATCTTAACACTCATCAGCAAGAGTCAACCCACAACCCTACTGCACTATGTATTTTTATACAAGTACAAGAAGAACATTGCCCAAATCTGGCTTTAAAGATATATTAGTGTTATCATGAAAATTTTTCCAAAAATGTTTCCCTTTTGTGGGGTGTGAGAAAGTGGCAGGCACATAAGTCCATACCACTGCACTGGCTAGTTCTATTATTTATTCTATTCTGCATCTATTCTGCATTCTGGAAAGAAATATATCTAAAATTATATTGAATCATTTCCATTTGCCTACCCTTCAATCTTAGTGGACATCACCATTGCTTATTCCTTATTTTCCTAGACAGATTATACTTGATATAAGAAGGAACCCTAATCATCATCCTTGGGGTTAAGAGCAGAATTTTTTTTTTGGTAGAAGTGGAATCTAAGTTACTGTCAGACAAAAGGAACTGGGATTAAGTAGAGAAAAGTCATAGGGCCATTTATTGGGATAAAATGATTTCTCTCATATGAATTTTATTCATAATCACTAAAAACTGGAAACAACCACATATCTTTTAGTAGTTAAATAATGCTGGTACATCTTTACAATGGATACTACTCAGCAGTAAAAAGGAACAAACCCTTGATAAACCCAGCAACTTGGATGCCTCCCAAAGTGTCATGTCACAAAAAAGTCATTCTCAAAAGGTTATATATGCAATGATTCCTTTTGTTTGATATTTCCAAAGTAGTGTCAGAGAACAGATCAGTAGTTTGGGGGAGTCATGGTGGGGATGTGTGATGGTAAAGGGATGGTGTGGGGGAGTCTGGGGGTTGATAGAACGGTTCTGCGTCATCATTATGAGGGTTACACAAATCCAAATAGGTCATAGAACCATGCACCAAAGAAGGTTAATCATATGCTGTTGATTCAAAGACTTTAAAAATCATATATGATTACTCAAGATTCTCATGAGGATTCCAGAATACAAGTAATCAGATAAATAAGTCTTACACAGACTCCCAAACTCACACTGGGCCACCAAACCCCTTTGTGCTCCAGCCAAGACAGATGTGAAATGGGGAATCTCACAACCATATACAGAGTTCATGGACCATAGTTCTAAAGTAGATTTCTTTAAAAATCTTGGTATAATCTATTAGTATGTGAAATACATATCTGGCACTGAGTTTGCTCTGTATTAGAGAAAGTAACAAATGTCTGAGTCAAAGATGCATTGTCCTTTGACAGCACTTGTGAGCAATATACTCAATAGATCACAATGAATCAGTATTATCTCAGAAGTCTTTAAGTTGTGATTGACTTGCTTGGACATTTGAAGATCTGCTCTAGCCTATGAAGTTCTGAAATGCTTCAAAACAGCTGTGAGGTCCAGAAAAACTCGTGGTGCCTCTAGAGTAAGTGTTCATCTGCCTCATTTTATTTCCAAGCCCCTTAGAATGTGTCCTCTTCAATTTCCTGAACACCATGAACTGACCCAGGATGAAGTAGTAGACAAGCTAAAGGAAAATTCCAAGCTGAACCAAACATACATATTTAAGCTTAAGTGGAGGGAGGAAAACAGAGGGATCCTCAGATTCCAGAAACAAAGATAAGAGGCGAAGCCAAGCAGAAAGCATGGGAACTGAGGGGTAACACACTAGACCTTCTCAGCCAGGAGATAGAGTTCTAACATCCACAGGGGCTGAAACACATGGTCTTGGGCCTGTACAAGACACCAAGGTGGAATCAAGACCCTGCATAATACCAGGGCACATGAGAGGCTGACACTTCTGCACAACAGAAACCAGAAAAACTCCACCCCAAGTCCACTGTATGCCAGGATAATTTCCAAACGCATTAGAAATTTTGGTGAAAAAATTAAATCAAAACAGGGACTGGGGTTGCAGTTCAGTGGTAGATAACTTGCCTTGCATGTGTGAGGCACTGGGTTCGAATCTCGGCACCACATAAAAATAAATAAAGATATTGTGTCCATCTACAACTAAAAAAATAATTTAAAAATTAAACCAAAACAAATACATTTTTAAATGATTGATTGATAACTGTACCTCTAAGTAGGAAAAATTGTCTTAACTATGGTTTAAAATCCTGAAACAGTAAGATAAAAGACCAATGATTGAATTACATTAAAAAGTCTACATAACAAGACCACTGCAAACAATGCATAAAGACATGTAACAAACTGGAAATATATGTATAATTGATATAAAAGTGATAATGTCCTTTATGTATAAAGATAATCATGTGATTGTTCTTTTTAGCCTCCTCATATGGATTTCCTAATATTTATAACTTCCATGGCTGTATTAATTATACAAGTAACTCAATTTTCATTGTTGATTTTGAAGCACTAGGAATTAAACCCACATGTTCTATGCCATTGAGATATATCCCAACCCCTTTATTAATTATTTATTTTTAATTTTGATACAGGGTCTTGCTAAGTTGTTGAGGCTGGCATTGAACTCTTTTTTTTTTTTTTTTTTTTGGCATTGAACTCTTGATCCTCCTGCCTTACTTTCAAGGGTAGCTGGGATTACAAAATATGACACTGGGTCTTTTTATTGACTTAAATTTTAATTGTTTTTGAAATAATTTAAGCTTATAGAAAAGTTGCAAGAACTAAAATACAGTAAAAAAAAATTCTATTGGCCAAATTATATTGTTATATTGTGTGCAGGTACAACTATCTGACAACAAATCCCACCATTATATACAATTATAATGCACCAATTGTAAAAAAAAAACTGAGTTACCTTTAAAATGATATTCTTAAAATACAGAAAGTGAACATTAAAAATAAAATGATAGAAAAGATAAACTCTAGTCAAAAGACAAAAGTTGGACTATAATATCAAATGTGATAAAGAAGATCCTATATCAATAAAAGAATCAATTTCCTAGGAAGTATAGCAATCCTGAATGTGCATCATTATATTGGACTTTAGTGAGTTTTCATTCAGTTACATCTTCTGGCCCCCTCAAGATGCCCAGACCAGATCTTTGGTTAGAATATCAGATTTCCTCTCCTGTGGTGATGTTGCAGAAGTTGTTGATATAGTCAATGAGCCTCTCCACCAGATATTTCTTCTAATTTTCTCTGAATTCTCAGCTACTAAAGACAAGACACCATATACATGTTGCTCCATGGGGGATCCCTCCAAAGGTCCCAACTCAAGGCTTTGAGCCTGATTCTCATTCCGATCCATTCCTGGAATGATTTTTCAGGGATTCTCAAACTCCCAACTGCCTCTGCTTTCTATGGAGTTCACACTTGGAGCTTCAGGTTTTCCACTGAAGAAAGTATTTTTGTCATACTTTTAGATCACCAAGATTATTTTCCTATTTTTACAAATAGCTATGCCATTTTAATTTTCGTAAAGCCTATGTTTCACTGATGTTTCGAGCAAGGGCAGAAGGGGGTTATAAAAACATGATATTTTAATGTATGAACTCTTAACATTATCTTAACTGTAATTACCAAAACAAATACTTATATAAGCCTCTTTAAAGCACCTATGTATGAAAGGGAAAGGAGATAAGTGGTTGTCACAAGCTTAGGGGAAGAGAGGACGCGGACTGACTGCTAATGGTGTGGAGTTTTTAATTTATTTTAATTAATAGAATTTTTTTAGAGCAGTTTGGGTTTACAAAAAAATTGAGCAGAAAGTACAGGGAGTGTCCCTCCCCCCACTCCTGCACACCCCACACATGGTTTTTCCTATTATCAACAATTTGCATGTATGTGGCATATTTGGTAAAGCTGATGAACAAATATGGATGCATGTAGTGTATCCATAGTATATTCAGGTTCATTCCGTGCTGCACATTCTGTGGGTTTAACAAATGTATAATGTTGTGCATTGACCAGTACTGAGTTTCCTTCTGGGCCTGGTGAAAATGATTGGCACTTAGATAGTGGTGATGGTTTCCCAACCTTGTGAATATACTAAAACTCACTAAATTATATACTTTAAAATTATGAATTTTATGATATGATTTATATCTAAATTTATTTTAAATGGGAAAAAACAAGCAGTAAGAAACAGTGGAAGTCTGGCATGGTAGTGCACGCCTGTAATCCCAGCAATTCTGGAAGCTGAGGCAGGAGGATCATGAGCTCAAAGCCAACCTCAGCAGATTAGGATGGCACTTAGCAACTCAGCAAGACCCCGTCTCTAAATAAAATACAAAAAAAGGGCTGAGGAGGTGGTTCAGTGGTTAAGTGCCCCTAGATTCAAGCCCCAGTACAAAACAAAAAACAGTGGGGGTGGGGGAAATAACTATGTGCTAATTCTTTGGATTACCAATTTCTATGTGCAAATTCTTTGGATTACCAGTTTCTAGTCATTCTTATCCATTTTTGAGATCTTTTCCCCAAATCTTTCAGCTTTCACAAGCTGGTTTGCTCTGATCTGCCCTTTATTTGGTAACTGTTGATCTAGCAGCTACTACTCCCAAAACCACTGTGCTAAGCTTGTGAAGGATAAAGAAAGTTAATCCAGCCTACCTTCTGCCCTCAGAAAATGGCCTTTAAATCTTTACAAAGACATATGCAGCACTTCCAACTTATTCAATTCGTCATACTTTTTAACTAACTTACCTGGGTTTCTTGCTTAGATTTGCTACATAGCAGAGCTGCCTGGAGTTGCAGCAGCAGCCAGAGATTACTTCACCTATGGTTCTCTAAGCCTTCTCTCTCCCGGTCCCTGCTGTACTGCTGTCTATTTATCTTTTAGTTGTATGTGTATCTGTGGTGTCAAGAGTGAGTGAACATACTTGACTATGTTCCTGTGTGCGCTTGTGTATGCACCCTTGCTAGGTCTAGCCGAGAGTTTCCTTCACAAAGATTTGGATGAGAAGACAAAGACTCTAGGGGGACTCAAAAATGCAGTCTAGGCCCTGGAAGATAATCAGGGAAGCTTAAGTAAAGAACAGAAGCATGAAAGTCTCCTTCTTCAGCCAGTAGAAAGAGCAGAGGCCTGAGAGAAAGAAGAGGAAAGAAGGAGAATGGGGAGAAGTGAAGGAGGGAGAGAGTGTGTTTGATTTTGCAAAGAAAGCGATAGGTACACTAGGTTGGTGAGCGGGAAATCCTCATTTCTAACTAATCTGAGATGGCAAAAGTCTTTGGGGACACTTTCCATCCCACTGGCCACGCTACAGCTGACAATAGCAGGCCATATTTTGTGTCTAAGAATCATATGATAATGGTCTTCCAGTGTAGCTAAATGTTAAGATGGGTTATCGTGTTTGTGTTTTGGCTACTACCTCAACTCAACAAACAAAAATCAATGCCTAGGTGATAATGGGAGGTCACCACATCAGACCTGGGAAGGAGGTGACTAAAACTGATTTGACTTTTATTCACTCAAGGACATAAAAGGGTTACATGTGGAATGGCCAAACTCCTGGAGACTAGAGAAGATTTCTTCACAGGCATTGTGTGTGCTGAGCCTCCCAACCCCAACCTACCTGCTCCCTACACAAACCCCAGGGAAGAGGGAGGGGTGTTCTCCTGACTTCAAGCTAGTGAGGGGGTTCTAAGGAGCTTGCTCATAGAGATTCCTGTGTTTTCCCAAGTTGGTGCCTGGCCATGCATAAGAATCTGAGAGGCAAATACCTGGGAACTGCTTGCCAGAGGATAAAAGCAGAGAAGCAGATGCTACATTTGAAGTAATAGTCCCACCAAGGGCAAAATCAATGAGGAGTGGTTTTGTGTGTGTGTGTTTTTGTTTTTGTTTTTTTTTTTTTTTTTTGGTGGTGGGGGGTGTTTTTTTGACCCAGAAATTGGCTACACCTAAGTGAGCCAGGCTGGGCTCATCTTATAGCCAGCCAAACGGGCAGCAGCAAGGGCAGCCTGGAGGGCCAGTAGCCAAGGGCACAGGAGGTGAGGTGAGGAGATGTTTCCTGATGGCGGGATAGGCAATCCCCAGCATGGAGAGGCCCTGGCAAACAGAGGAGCATCATCAAAAACTGAACTTTAAACTCTGACCACACACAGAGCAAACCCATGCCAGATGGGTCCAACATGGAAAAGTGGGAACCACCCAGGAAGCCAGAGAGGAGAGCCAGGGAGAGAGCAGCAGCCAGAGCCTGTCTTGCCCTATAGCAAGCTCCAGCCAGGCAGGGGCCTTTAAGCCGCTCTATCTGAGGCTGCACATATTAATTACCAACTGAGACTGTCTGGGAGGAAAATTGGACTGGAGAACTTTTTATGATATTACAGGAATCAGAAATGTGCCGGGCCTGCCCAAGACTTCACCCTGGCGCATGAAAAGAACCATCCCCCGAGAGCGGCTCTGGAAAGGACACCCCAAAACAAAAAGAGCTCTTTCTGTTGTCCTCCCTCCCTTCCCCTCCTCCTGACCTGATTATTCAGTGTGACAGTTACATACACATTTTCTTCAAACAAATTAAAAATCTTCAGGTCAATAATCTTATTCACCTCTAGTCCTAGAGACAGAATGTTCAGCACAATTTTACCAAAAAGTGAAAAATAAGCTGAGACTTCTCAGGTGACCTGCACATATCATCAGAAATTAAGGACCCTGTGACAAGCCTGTGAGATAATCCATCACACTTCCCCATGACAGTCCTGAACCCTATAAATGACAGCTGTCTTTAGCTCTTAAACCCCTAATCCAGGCAGAGGACCAACTTCCATAAACTAGGGGGAGATAACCTGATAAAAAGGCTGCTGAGAAGGGGAAGCTCTGAATTTAACATTGTATTCAATAAAGCTCCACTTACATTTGAGAGAAAAAGAGTGGAAACTCAATAGAATACCCAGTCAGTGGCTTAAAGGGCAATCCTATAACCGATGGCATTTCAGTAACTGCTGGCGATCAGCCAAGCCCTTTGCCCAGGCAAGGGAAGGAATACTCAGTGAACTGGCCTGAGACATCTCCAGGCTGCAGAGGCACCCCAACCGCAGCTGCTGCTCAGAACCCAATTAAAAGCCACCTTTCAAAGGCAGCAAGGCAATTACATTAGCAGAGTACATCCAAAGGTTAAACCGTGTCTCAGGCATCGTGATGATGATGAGACTGATGTACATTCTGTGTTTCCAGGAGTTAATTTAACAAATTCAGCTAGGCCACAGAAAAAATGAAACACTGTCTCTGGGTGTGGTGCCTGCAAATTATTTATTTTTAGCCAATCATCAGAGAGTCTCCTTTAGTGTCACCTGGCCTTGCTGGGACATGAACTTGGTGTGCCATGGATCTGTGTCTCAGAACTGAAGTTTCCTAATCTCTTTGGGTGTTGAAAATAGCAGTACAGGGGCTGGGGGTGTGATTCAATGGTAGCACCCAGACAGCTTGCCTAGCATGTGTGAGACCCTGGGTGCAATCCCCAGCACCCAAAACAAACAAACAAACCATCTGTGCATGTTCTATGACCTCTGACCTGCCCCTCTGCAGGAATTTAGAGGAGACATTACAAAGTCCTGGATCATTATAAAGTGCAAGAATTAGCAGAGTAATGATTTTGTTCTTTAAATTTAACATCAACCGTGTGTGAGTTTCTCTTCTTTTTTCCATCTCTGAATGTTCTCACCTGTTTCCAAATCCATTTCTCCAGTCCAATTCTCTCCCCGGCACCAGCCCACATTCTACTATTAGACAGCATTTCAATTATGTCCAAAATTAAACTTCTCTCTTTCCCTTTCTCCCTGCCTCCCACCCCTCCTCCCACTCCCTGCCCTCACACCACTCCTTCTTTCCTCTGTCAAGTGCATCTGTACCCAGCAGTTGCCACAAGTAGGAACCCAAAGGCACCTCAGCTTCCCTCTGCTTCTCAGCCCCATCCGTTTGGCTTCACCAAAGCTCCCGCCCAGTCATCTCTTCTGGTGAGCATTACCCCTCACCTGGACTGTGGGACAGCTGTGTGACAGGGACACACACGACAGCTGTGAAAGACTTCCCCATTCATGTTGCCCTACCTTGTAACTGGTCTCTCTCATGCTTGAACTCCAGCTGCTGGCACAGCCCAAGGTGAGGGCCTCCCCTTACAGGGAGACTAATGGGCCCTCAGGAAGGAGGACAGGGTGACCTAGGGCAAGCCCCAGTGAGTCGGGAACATGAGAAGTGTGGAAAGGCAAAGGGGTCTGAGGAGGAAGAAAAGGCAGAATAAGGAGGCAGAGACGTCCACTGCAGCCTTCCCCCACCTAAGGCTAAAATCCCAGAGAAGGTAAGAATTTAAAAAGTGATGACAACAGAATCAAGGGGCTTGTGCCACACTTCCCTTCTAGGGCTCCAGGGGGTGTTCTCTCACAGAACACCTTTGTGTCCCACCCCTACCCTCATGACAACATGGGTGGTGACTCTACAGCGTGATCTAGCGTATAAATTAGTAAAATCGGTGTCACTGCAGTTAGGTCAAGAAAGGGCCTGAATTTAGCTACCCAGAGCCTCCCCAGCTTGTCTGTGGTGTGGACATTGTGAATTTGCCCTCCAGCATGCTATGGAGGACTGAAGGGGACGTGTACTCTTGGAACCACACAGGGCCATGCAGCCCAACAAAGAGTCAGGGGACCAAGAAAGCAAAATGGACCCGAAAGAGAATGTGCCATGAGTTACAGCAGCCACACACTTCAACCAGAGGTGCCAACAGAATGCCCAAGGCAGAACCAGACAATACCAGACCCCCGTGCATGCCAGCAAGGACCCGCCAGTCCATGATACACACACACACATACACATACCCTCAAGGACACGTAAGCCTCTTTTCACTCAGTCAGAATTTTAGTGAGGCCCAGAAGAAAAAAATGAACTCCCCCCAAAAACCTTTTACGGTACTGGATTCACTACTTCAATACTGAGCTGAGTTTATTATTTTCAACAAAAGACAGGTTCTTCTTTTACCCACTTAGTCAGTAGGGAGGGAGTCTTACAGAGCAAGATCAATTTAGAAAAATGCTTTGTTTGCACATGTAAGTGTAAACAAACTAAATCTGTAACCCTGAATCCAATCTCTCCCAACTCTTTGTATCCCATAAGGCAGCCAGAGTTTTCTTCCTGTTAAGATAAATCTGAGCTGTCATGTCTGCTTATCAACCTTCACTGGTATTTTCAATTTTAGGAGCAAATCTTCTGAGACTGAATTTGCCCTTCACACTTGGCCCCATGCTCCACATTTCACCTCATTCCTGCCTGTTTCTTCTCATGCACCTCATTTTCCAGCCACACCCACATACTGCTCCCCCAAAAAGGCGAGCTCTCTCCTCAGCCTCATGCTGTGACTGACAGAGCGCAGCCTCTGGAGCTGACAGACCTGCGTATGAATCGGATGCCTCTGGGGGTAACTCATATTATGAGACCTTGCTCAAGTTCCTTAACCTTTCTGAAGAGCCCAAGTTTCCTCATGGGCAAAACGAGGATAATGATATCCAGTCACATGCCACATGATGTTTGGGTCAAGAATTGACTACATATATAAGAGTGGTCCATAAAACTCTAATAGAATTTTAGAAATCCTATCACCTAGCATTTTTAGTGTACATTTTCTATGTTTAAAAACATACATATATAGCATTATGTTATAACTGCCTGAAGTATACAGTACAGTAGCATATATACAGGTTTGCAGCATACGAGCAAAATGCCAGAATCCATAGCCTAGTTGTATAGATGGCTAAACCATCTAGCTTTGTGTTAAGTACACACTATATGATGTTCCCAGGATGAGGAAATTGCCTAAGGATACATTTCTCATCATTAAGCAACACGTGACTGTACACCTTGAATTAGCTGACATCCAGGAAATGGTATCCAAAAGGCACTACAAATGTTAATTCTCTTTTCTATTAGTGTATCTCTTACTTTAATATACTTTGTTTCTTCCTTTATCTCCAGTCTCTTTTGCAACCTACATGTTTTTACTGAACTTTGTGGACTTGTGTCTCTGAAATATGAATCCTTCTTTGGCACCTCTGGCAAAGAAGAGTCACTCCCTCCTCTGGGTTTCATTCACCCCCATGAACCTTTTTTCTTCCACAGCATCTTAGAGTTGTTCGTTTACATGTCTTTCTTCCCTGTCAGCTTCATTCTATTCTACCTTCAATGCTAGCACTGCACCAGGCACACAAAAAGCCCCTAAGAACATCAGGTAATAAATGATCATCAGTAAAAAAAAAAAAAATGAGGTATAACTGATCTAATAAACGTCAAACAGCCAGCTATGATGATCAGTTTTATAACTATACAGTCACATCCAGGTAGTCATCCAGAAAAAAGGATTTGAACATAAAATTTTAACATAGGTGAAATGCTCTGAGAAAAAAGAAGACAACTTAAGCTATCAAATATATTTTTATTATAAACTATAAAAAAACAGAACATCACAATCATCTCATAAACCTCTAGTAGAGCAATAAGAGCAGGTACTCTAGGTTGGTAGGGTCACCAAAGATCCTGGCCTCTTACATGTGTGCTCCCACATTTATTGTGACACCAGTTGTAATAATGAAGACAGGGACACAATCTAGGTTTCCACCATCAGATGATATTGGATTTTAAAATTTGGTGTGTATGTACACAATGGAGTGTTATTCAGCCATAAAAAGAGGAGGAAATCCTGTCAGGTATATGACTCTAGAGGACATTATATTAAGTGGAATAAGCCATAGAAACAAATATTGCATGATCTTATCTATATGTGGAACCTAAAAACGTTGAGCTTATAGAAACAGAGACTAGAATGGTGATTACCAATGGCTAGAAGAGGAGATGGACAGGGAAAGAGGAGATATTGATCAAAGAGTTTTAGCTAGAAAATCAAAACTACACAGATTTCATCTCACTCCAGTTAAAATGGCAATCATCAAGAATGCAAATAATAAATGCTGAAAAGGATGTGGGTGAAAAGGAACACTTTTACACTGTTGGTAGGGTTGTAAATTATTACAACCACTATCAAAACCACTATGGAGATTCCTCAAAAGACTAGCAATGGAATCACCATATGACCCAGCTCTATCATTCCTTGGTATTTATCCCAGAGAATTAAAAGTCATCAGACATTATACCCATGCTTATAGCAGCACAATTCACAATAGCCTAACCTTGAAACCAGCCTAGATGTTCGACAATAGATGGATAACACAATTGAGTTATAACACAATGGAGTTTTAATTAACCATAAAGAAGAACAAAGTTCTAACCTTTGCCAGAAAATGGATGAAACTTAAGAGCATTATGTTAAGTGAAATAAGCCAAACTCAGAAAGTCAAGGGTCATATGATTTCTCTCATATGAAGAAGCTACAGAGAAAAAAAGGAAAAATATCAGGGAAGGGAGGTTCCCATGAAACAGAAAGGAGACTAGTAGAGTAAATGAATGAGACCTGGGAAAGGGGAGGTACTAGGGAATTGAAATCAATCAAATTATGTTATGTGCATGCACAAACATATCACTATGGATCCTACTACTATGTATAATTATAATGTACCTAATTTTAAATTTTTTTAAACTTTCAAGCTAGATAGGAGAAATAAGCTTTAGTGATCTATTGCACAGAATGGCAATTATAATAAATAAGAATGCATTCTAGCAGAAGGCATCATAATACCAGACCTTAAATTATACTACAGAGCTATAGTATTTCTTAAAAAGCATGATATTGACACAAAAATAGACATGAATACCAATGGAATTTAGCATAATATTCTCAGGTTCCACCCATTTATCAGCAAATGTTTTCATTTCATTCTTCTTCAAGAAAGGCAAAGAAATAAACCCACATAAGTACAGTTATCTCATAATTATACAAAAGCTCCATAAACATACATTGGAGAAAAGATAGCCTCTTCAACAAATGCTGTTGGTAAAACTGGAAATCCATATGTAGTAGAATGAAATTTAACCCCTTTCTTTCACCCTGCACAAAACTCAACTCAAAGTGAATTAAGGACCAAGGCATTCGGTAGACCAGAGATCTTTCGCCTACTAGAAGAAAATGTAAGTCCAGATCTCCATCATGTTGGCTTAGGAACTGACCTCCTCAACAAGATGCCTAAAGCACAAGAAGTGAAATCAAGAATCAATAAATGGGATGATCTCAAACTAAAAAGCTTCTTCACAGCAGAGGAAACAATCAAAAGCATGAAGAGAAAGTCTACAGAATGGGAGAAAATCTTTGCCACCTGAACCTCAGAGCATTAATCCCCAGGATATACAAATAATTAAAAAAAAAAAAACACCAAAAAAATAATAATAACCCAATCAATAAATGGGAAAAGGAATTTAATAGACACTTTACAGAAGAAGAAATACAATCAACTGACAAATATATGAAAAAGTGTTCAACATCTTTAGCAATTGGAAAAATGCAAATTAAAATTACACTGAGATTCAATTTTACTCCATTCTGAATGGAAATTATCAAGATTACAAGTAACAATAAATGTTGGCAAGGAGGTGGGAGAAAGGTTCTCTCATACATTGCTGGTGGGACTGCAAGTTGGTGCAACCACTATGGAAAGCAGTATGGAGATTCCTCAGAAAACTGAGAATGGAACCATCATTTGACCCAGTCATCCCACTCCTCAGTTTATACCCAAAGGACTTAAAATCAGCATACTACAGAGACACAGCCACATGTTTATAGCAGCACAACAGCTAAATTATGGAACCAATCGAGGTGCCCTTCAACAGATAAACAGATAAAGAAGCTGAGTAATATTCTATTATATATATAATATATAATATATACACACATATGTATGTATATGTACACACATATAATAGATATATATATTATATATATATATATAATAGAATATTACTCAGTCTTAAAGAAGAATGAAATGGAGACATTTGCTGATAAATGGGTGGAACTGGAGAATATTATGTTAAACGAAATAAGCTAACCCCAAAGAACCAAAGGCCGAATGTTTTCTCTGATATGCATATGCTAATTCACAATAAGCCAGGAGGAAGAATAAAGGTATTTTTGAGTAAACAAAGGGGAGTGAAAAGATGGGAGGGGGTAGAAATGATAGTAGAGTGAATCAGACATTATTATCCTATGTTCATATATGATTACATGACCTGTGTAAATCTACATCATATACAACCAGACGCAATAGAAGTTATACTCCATTTATGTATGATGTGTCAAAATGCATTCGACTGTCATGTATAACTACTCAGAACAAATTTTAAATTTTTTAAAATGCAATGTGGTATATATACATAATGGAATACTACTCAGCCACAAAGAATAACAATATTATGGCATTTGCCATTAAATGGATGGAACTCAAAAGACTATCATGCTAAGTGAAATAAGTCAATCCCAAGAAACCAAAAGTCAAATGTCCTATCTGATATATGGATGCTGACTTACAATAAGGGGAGTGGGAAGAGAACAGAAATTCACTGGAGTAGACAAAGAGGGGATGGGAACAGGAAAAACAGTAAAATGAATCGGACATAACTTTTCTGTATTCATATATGAATACATGACCAGTGAAGCGCCTCATTATGTACAACCTCAAGAATGGGAAGTTATACTCCATGTATGTATGATATGTCAAAATACATTCTACTACCATGTATATCTAAAAAGAGCAAAGAAATAAAGAATGCATTATATATTTCAAAAGTGTAGAAGACTAGATTTTTAATGTTTTCACCATAAAATTTGATAAGCATGTGAGATGATAGATTTGCTCCTCCCCAAAGGTTTAGACAGAGGTTTACCAAGGAAAGTAGATTCAAGGGAGAACGGGGGTAATCTCAGATTTACGCCTTTGGAGAATACACCTACAAGAGAAGGCAGGCTATCTCCAGAGACAGACAGCCACAGGATTTGTTAATTAGCCTGATTTAATCATTCTGCAGATGTAAACATCTATTGAAATATCACATTGTAGCCCATGAATATATATAATCATCATTTGTCAATAATAAATATTTCTTAGAAGAATCTTACATTTTACCTAGAAGGACCTTAGAAAAATGATAAATGAACATATCTACAAAATGTAAAGGTTTAGGGTCTTTTGGTGTCTACAACTTTAATATGAATTTTCATTTTCAGTCTTCGGGCTTTTGTTATAATGTGCTTACTACTGTTTATACTATGTGTCATTACAGAGAGAACAAATGTAACCCAATATGAAGAGACAAGCTCACTTAAAACTCTGGCCCTTTAGCTTCTGGAAGCTAGAAACAAATTCATAGCTAACAAAGGCAATATCTTGGGGGTGGTTATTACCAGACTTCATTTGCTTTCTACATTTCTATATTGTTTCAATCATTTACAATAAACATGTACTGGTTTCTAATCAGTGTTAAAGAAATTTTCCCATTTTTGAAACTTTATCTAGGTCTGTCTACTGTTGCTTAGCCATGGAAAGTAAATGATATTAGTCAAAATAGTGATGTTCAAACTAAAATTAAAAACCACTTTCGATTTTCTTTAAAATATACAGCAGAAAATCCTAAAACATGTGCTACTTTACACAATTATTATAGTAGTCACCCCTTATTCACAGTTTTGCTGAGGTTTTAGTTATCTGCAATAATCTGAAAATAATAAATGGGCTATTTCAGAAATAAACAATTCATAAGCTTTAAATTGCATGCCATTATGTGTATCACGATGAAATCTCACACCGTCTTTTTTTAATATTTATTTTTTAGTTGGACACAATATCTTTACTTTATTTATTTATTTTTATGTGGTGCTGAGGATCGAACCCAGGACCTTGCACATGCTAGGTGAGCGTTTTGCCGTTGAGCCACAACCCCAGCCCCCCCAACACCATCTTGATCAGTCATGCCCAAGTCATGAATCATACCTGTGTCCAGTGTATCCATGCTGTATACACTACCCACCTATATAAATCACTCTGCAGTTGTCTACATTATCAGATCTACTTTGCAGTATCACAGTGCCTGGTAACATTTACTAAAATCCCCAAAGACAAATGTAGTGATAATGACGATTTGAATATAAAAAAGAGAAGCTGTCAAGTGTTTCCTTTAAGTGAAAAGGTAAAAGTTCTCAACAGAGAAGAAAAATCATATGCTGAGGTTGTAAGATGTATAGCACATTATGGTTGTTAATCTCTTACCATGCCTAATTTATAAGTTAAACTTTCTCACAGATAGGCATATATAGGGAAGAATATTATATTTATATTGTATACATACACACACATATATATGTCAGGTTCTATATATATATTATATATATATGTATACAATATATATTATTGTATATATATTATATAATATATATAGTAAATATATATTAATCATAGGATTTCATCTATCTCTAAACTGACAACTGAGCTATCTTAACATTCATGGGAGTTTCAAATATATATATATATATATATATATATATATAAGATGTG
>NW_025999925.1:8364971-8513360 GCF_001458135.2 Marmota marmota marmota | reverse complement strand
TATATATATATATATATATATATTAAACTTCCCCTTTAAGGTGGGGAAGGGTAATTGTATTTGGATGATACTGTAGGGTTTTCAATCACTACACACATCCTTTGTGTTTTTCAGTTTTAGATTAAGAGATCTGAAGCCTGGCCTCTCACAGATACAACAACCCTCTCCCTGCAGCCACTGAGGCTCCTGCTAGACACAGACGTGCAGTTCCTCAAAGGAACATGAGTGGTCTTCTCTCATGCTGCCAGATTTCTGACCCTATAAGTCACATGCTGGAGAGACAAAAAAATGAGTGTCTTTCAAATTACTCTTGGCTCTGTGACTTGTCTCAACATACTCATGGCTCTGTTTTTCCATTACTGTACCACAGTGACACAGCGCCTGGTATGGCAGTGCCTCTGAGACAAGGTCATGGCCGTGGAGCTCGCCATCCCACATATAGAGATGAAATTTGAAACTATGAATGAAGCAAAGCACTGGAGTACATATAATCCACACTGTGATACAATATTAGCTTTAGCAATCTGCCTTAGAATATTAAACATATTTTTGTGGGCAAGAATTTAATTTAGAATCCAGATCAAGGAGTAAGAGTTTAATTGCCTCCTTCTGTGATTTTCTACCATAACAGTCTGCCCCTCCTGTTCCCCAGGAATTTGAACAAAAGTATTAAGTGGCTCTCTGTAGACAGGGCATATCTTCTCCCCAACAACCCCATGGGTTGCTATGGCAATCCACCCCAGAGGAGACACCTGGAGTTCTTCAGGATGTGTAGAGGGACACAAACCACGGACAGCAATTCTTCAGTCCGGGTTCAAAAACGGTAATAAAATACTGTACAGGGTTGGGTTAGTCCTCCTATGATTAATTACCTCCTCTTCTTTCTAATTTCCCCTTTTATTCTTCTTTCTGTAGCTACTTATGGAGCTGAAATTAAATATATTTTAAACCTGGGCTATATTGCTGAAGCTAAGTCTTATGTTCCTTTTACTAATATTGACCCTGAAGAGTTAACTTTCACCTACCTCAAAATTTATCCAAACTGACAACTGAGCTATCTTAACATTCATGGGAGCCTCAAATAATGCTTTCCTTGTAAATCTGGCTGTCCATGGTATGGCATCCCTGGGCCCTAGGGGTACAAACAGCTCACTTTAAATCTGAGTTGCAGCCATTGCAAGAGAGCAAATGTAGCAAGAGCTAAAAGAAGACAGAATGAAAGCAACTATAAGGTGGGCACAAGATGGAGGAAAGACTTTGGGCTTCTTAATACCATTCTTTCCCTTTCTCTTCCTCACATTCTCACCCATTCACATTCCTACTATGAAAATATTAGCTGCAAGGGGCTTCTTTGCCTAGTGCCTGTGGTCATAATTGCACCCGCTGTGAGACACTAACAGAAGAAGAAATCTAAAGCTTTACCCTTGACCAAGCTCCACTGGTTCCTCAGAGAGAAAACATTACAGTTTCATGCTTCTATAGAGAGGGAACATTTTATTTATTTACCATAGCTCTATCACATGAGAACGTTTAGCTCCAAAGAAAAATTCTGTGCAAATTAAAGGGAACGGATATTCCACCTGGTTTATAGATACCATCTTTTCCCATTATGGTTATATAAAGTTTATTCTTTATATTTAAAACAGATGTCAAATCATACAACTGCCTTGCTATGGTTTGAATAACCCCAACAAAACTCACGTTGAGATGGAACCCTTTTATGAGGAATTAAGAGGGGGCATCAGGCAGGACCTGGTGATTAGGCAGAGTCCTCAAACTAGATTAATTCGTTCAGGGATTAATGGGTTAATAAATTTTGTAGTTCGGATCCAAAACATTCCCCAAAGGTTCATGTGTTGACAGTCTTGTCCCCAATGCAGGAATGTTCAGAGGTGGGGCTTTGGATTCATGAGGGTTACGATTTCTTCAATGGATTAATCCATTGATGACTTCATAATTGAATGCACTATTGGGAGGTGGTAGAAACTATACTTGGGGGAAGTCAGTAACCGGGGATGTCCCCTAGAAGGGTATATCTTTTCCCTGGCTCCTTTTCCTCCCTGACCCCTTTCTTTCTGCTTCCTGATTGCCATGAGGTGATTAACTTTGTTCTGCCACACTCACCATGATGTTCTGCCTCACCACAAGCCCAGAAACCTGGGAGCCCACTGACCAAGGACTGAAACCTCTGATACTTCAAGCAAAAAATATATATATATATATTTTTGCTTGAAGTATCATTTAAGTTAGTTTTCTCAGACATTTTGTCACAGCCATGGAAAACTGACAAACACAAATGGGTTATGAGAATGGTTTTCTGTTATAAATACCAGTATGGCTCTGTCTCCTGGATGCAACCCTCTTGCCATGTGATAGCCTGTGGTGCATGAGGGCTCTGCAGAAAGTCCCCATCAGCAAGAGAGCCCTCAACAAAAATGGCCCCTCAACCTTGGACCTCCCAGTCTCTAGAACCATGATCTGAATAAACCTTTGTTCAGTATAAACTACCCAGTCTGTGGTATTCAGTTATAGCAACCAAAAACAGATTAAGACATGCCTCCTCCAGGTCTTCTTAGAAAAATGATCTAAGATACTGAAGGCTTCTTCTCCCTATCAGTTCACTTTTTCAACATCTCAATTCAGAGGCTTTGCCACAGGTATACTGAGTACAAACCAGCTTCATAGACTCACACCTGCCCCCTGAGCAGAGAGTGTGATTCATCAGAAGGAGCCCCAGATTAGAAGATGGGGACATCAGGACTTCTCTCCTGCCCTAGGGAGCATGGTATGAACTCTAGCACCTCTTGTTGCTGTTTGTTCTTGGGCCAAAAGCAGACTAGACTACCTCTCCTACTAACACAGAAGGTGAAGGTCAAATGCAGTACCATACATCAAAGTGCCCTGAAAAGCAGGAAGTATTTTGTCATTGTTGTGGGAGTGGAACTGCCAAAGCACACCTGGGAATCCATCACCTCCAGGCTGCCAAGGACACTGGACTCCTCTCAGGCTGAAAAAGACAAAACTGCAATGTCCCTTCCTCTGTTACCCTACTTTCCTGAGATAAAGAGCTAATGCATGGGGATAGAAGAAAGGGACATGTTACAATTATGATTGGCACGCTGGGTTCTTAAGAAGAGGTCACACTGTTCCTTTTGTGGTTGTGGTTGGTTGCGGATTTTTGTTGTTTTTGTGAAGATTTTGGTGCCTACTCATAATGAAAATATTTCTAATTCTCCCAAAGTCTTAGGTGTTTGTACTTTGAAGAATTTGCTGAATGGTTTGTCACAACAGCAGCCAACATATAGAGCTGAAATTTGAAACTATGAATGAAGCAAAGCACTGGAGTACATATAATCCACACTATGTTACAATATTAGCTTTAGCAATCTGCCTTAGAATATTAAACATATTTTTGTGGACAAGAATTTAACTTAGAATCCAGGTCAAGGAGTAAGAGTTTAATTGCCTCCTTCTGTGATTTTTCTACCACAACAGGAAAAACAGAGTCTGGCTTCCAAATCTCACCACCACCAACAACCAAACAAATCTGAATCAAATTAAATTGTGCTCATTGGAGAGTAAAAAGAACAGCAAGAGGTTTGGAAAACCTGTCATTTTAAGGATGACTAAAAGAGCTTGCTATATTTGGTTGCACTTTCAGTGTCTGAAAGGTTACATCGTACAAATATTGGAACAGAGAAACTTTCATTGACCAAGATCAGAGCTTCTGTAAGTCATCAAACCTATTAAAATTTGCAAACAGGGAAGTGTGCTACATGGTGTCTAACTCATTCTCCCCAGCTTATAGGGAAACACAACAAGTCCTCTCCATGTTTTATTAAATTCTCAAACAAGTCCCCATCTTTCTCTTCTACTACCACTCCAAATAGGGACAGATGTTGTTGAAAATAATGTTTGATCTATAGGATGGACTTCACCCCACCCCAACCCTCTCATTACTTGAGAGACTTTTAATTCTAATCAGTCTAGTGCCACTAACCGAGAACACGTGTGATTTCAGCCTTCTTTTACATTGAATTCAGTCACCAGTGACTCAAGTTTCTCTTACATTAAGGTGACTAAACTATCCATTCCAATATCAAGTCAACCCCGGACTCTCCTGAACTAATCTAGAATTTCTAACTCCACTGGTTTTAAAGGAATAAACCTCCAAAATTTTTCGACTTCATGCCATCTTCACCACTTTCTTATTTCAACCATTGGTTTTATTTATTTTTCATTTGTTAACCACATTGTCATTTGTGGGGGAAAGAAAATTACAATGAAGATGTATGCTGAGAACATCCAGGGTAGTTCATACCACTTACAGAAGGCTTAGCTGAGGGAAGCACTGAGCAAGTCATAGTTCCTCTACTGCACAAAGCAAACTTGAGGCACCTTCAACAGGGACCATGTCGATGCCAAAAACAGTGGGCATGAGAAATAGACTTTAGGTTTATTCTGTGTGGTTCACAAGTAGGAATAATGGGTTAAAGTTAGAGATCTGAAAAACCTTTATGAAAACAGAATGGGATAACTTGAGCAGTTGACTCTGACTCCGTTTGGAAAAGGACTCTTGCCCTCAGAAAACAAAACCAGGTGGCCTCGGAGATCCCATAGTACCTTCAATAGCCAAATCATAATTTAGAATTTTACCATTAAGATGTGCAATAGAAGATGTATTTAAAATCCAAAAATTGAAAATAATGGTAGAACCAGTATTCTGCCTTTGATGTTCAGTATGAAAGATTTACAGTACGACCTTAACACAATGGGAATTAAAAACATACATACATATGTAAGTATATAAACATACATACGTGTGTAAGCATAGATAAATACATAAAAAATATACATTTGTAAAGAAATAATTAGTGCCTTTTAAGAAAGTCTTTTATGATGTTGTGCCTCTTTATATCGACAATCATCAGTTAAACTTATCAAATTAACTAGAAAATACTATTACATTAAAGGGGTTTTTATTAGTGCACTATAATTATGCATAACAGTGGGGCCATTGTGACAGATTCATATATGTACATAATTCACTCCATTTTATTCCCAAGTACTTCCCCTTTCCCCCACTTTCTCCTTCTTCCTGATCACCTTTCACTGCTCTGCTGATCTACCATCTATGTGAATTTTTCAGTTGGTACATTATAATTATACCTAAAAGTGGGATGATTCACTGTGACATATTCATACATGTGTATAGAAAAATTTAATGGATTTCATTCCCTAATCCTTCCCTATCTCTCTCCTCCTCCTTCCCCACTCAATCCCCTACCTCTACTCTACTGATCTCCCTTGTATTTCTATGAGATCACCCTTTTTAAAATTCCTTTCTTTTCCCTCTAACTTCCATATATGAGAAAACATTTGACTCTTGACTTTGTGAATATGACTTATTTCACTGAGCATGATGTTCTCCAGTTCCATCCATTTACCAGAAAATAACATAATTTCATTCTTATTTATGGCCAAGTAGAACTCCATCATGAATACATAGCACATTTTCTTTACCCATTCATCTGTTGATGGACACCTATGTTGATTTCATAACTCTGTTGTAAATTGTACCACTTTAAACATTGGAATACACTGATTGCAGTTCTTTTGGATAGAAAATGAGGAGTGGAATAGCTGGGTCATGTGGCAGCTCTATTCCAAGTGTATTGAAGGTTTTTAACTAGAAGCATTGGGTTCATTATTATTACAAAAGTGAATGAAAAAACTCCTTCATTCATTTGCATTGTAAGTGCTAACTATTTAAGGAATTTAAGAGCAAGAATTTGTAACACTTAAATTCACTGAGCAAGCCTTGAAGATGGAAGCTTTCATTATGATAATACAGTAATAATCAAATGATCATATATATCCAAAATGACATATGCTCATGAAGAAACAAGTAGATAATAAAAAAGGATTAATTAAGGTACTTAATAGATACAGTTAGACTTCCTACATCAGTAAGGAAAAGCCAAATATCCCAATGAAAATGTGAGGAAAAGAACAGAATGTATACTGCCCACAAACCAAAACAAAATTCTAAAAAATTACATAAGCACACAAAAATATAAAAAATATCACTGGAAATAAAAGAAATGTGTATTTTTACATTAAGATCATTTTGCCAAATTGAAACTTCTAAAAAATAATAAAATGCAGAGTTGGAAAGCTTAATGTGCTGTTTGAAATTAAAATGGTTTGAATCTTTGGGAAGATGTTGTATCACACACTTTTAAATATTCCTTTTTTTTCCCCAGGAACCTATACGAATGAAATAATTGGAAATACATACACCGATTCAAATATTATTATTATTATTATTAATAAAAATGTCCAACAATATGGAACAAGTTAGAAATTTGTGAATATTTAAACCTGAGCACTCTGAAAAACTAACAACTATGTTCCTAAAGAATATTTTGGGGAATGTTTCAAGGAATATTACTTAAAGTTTACAAATAGGTTACAAAATTGCACATTAGCACACATCAGTTACTACTGTTCACATACATAAAAGGCAAATTTTACATAAAAATGTAAACTTCTGTAGCATAAAAAACACTAGGAGCAAAGGTGAAAACAGGCTATGAGAAACTATTTGTAATGTAAGTATTTGATAACTGATTATTATAACAGACATATATAATTAATAAGAAAGAGACAAACGTGCAGAAATGGGCAAAATTAGAAATAGGTAAGTTACTTTTCCAATGTGTATAAAAATATTCTTAACCTCACTAGAAGTTGGGGAAATGCCAATGACAACAATGAAATAACATTTTCATCCATCAAATAGGGTTCTATGAAAAGAGCTTTACAATACAATTATTGGACAATATGAAGAAATGGGAACATTGATACAACATGGTGAGAGAACATTAATAAAACCAACTATGGAGAATCATATGACAATATTTATTAAAATTCTAAATGAACACAATGGAATACTATTCAGCATTAAAAGAGAATAACATCACGGTGTTTAAAGGTAAATGGATGGAGCTGGAGAATATAATGCTAAGTGAAGTTAGCCAATCACAAAAAAACAAATGCCGAATGTTTCCTCTGATATAAGGAGGCTGATTCATAATAGGGTTGTGGGGGGTGGAGGGGAGGGAAAGGGAGGAATAGACAAACTCTAAAGAGAGCAAAGGGGAGGGAGGGGAAATGAGGGGGCATGGGGGTAGGAAAGACAGTGGAATGAGATGGACATCATTTCCCTAAGTACATGTATGTGACTCTACTTTGTGTACAACCAGAGATATGAAAAACTGTGCTCTATGAGTATAATATGAATTGTAATACATTCTGTTGTCATTTATAACAAATTAGAATAAAACAACAACAAAAATTCTAAATTAGCTTTTATCAAACTAATCTAACAGCGTAGAACAATTATAAATTTGAGAGAACATATACAGTTTAAATAGATTTGGGAAAACATATAGAACATATATAGTATAACATGTAAAACATAACATATGTAAAACAAATTTAGCACAACATATATAACTATTTGACAAAAAAAAAAAATGTAAGCAGGGATTTGATTCTTGAAGGAAGAGAAAGGTACATGAGATCCATGTCTGTACAGCTTTTCCCATGAGAGTGTGCCATAGTCCAGGTGGTGTGGCAGTCACAAATCTAGGAGAAAGCCACTGTAGGATTGGTTTTAGGAGTAACAGACAGAATTTAGAAGTGTCCAAACAAGACAAGTAGTTAATGGAGAAAATACTGAAACAGATGGGAACCACACAGGAGATGTCCCAAAATTTGCATTAAAAGCTTTGTTTGGATTTTTTTGTTGGCCCCTGAACTGTACATGCAAATTGTTGTTGTTGTTTGTTTGTTTTGTTGTATGAGAGATTGAATTCAGAGGCACTCTACCACGAGCCACATTCCCAGCCCTTTTATTTTTATTTATTTTTTATTTCATTTTGAGACAGGGTCTTGCTAAGTTGCTCAGGACTTGCTAAGTGCTGAGGCTGGCTTTGAACTTATGATCCCTCTGCCTCAGCCTACTGAACCACTGAGGTTACAGATATGTACCACAGCACCCAGATCTTTTTATTTTTATTTTTTGAAGCTTGTAGTTATACATGGTAGTTGGAGTCATCCTGACAAACTCATACGTGCAAGGAAATCAATTTCAGTTCCTAATATCCACCTTTTCCCCTTCCCCTTCTAAGTTCTAAGGAGCCTAGTGGAAAGCAATGGCTGAAAGAATGAAAAAAAAACTGATTAAAGATTGAAATTAATGCCCACTACAAGGAAGAGAGAATTCAGAGACTAAGTAAGTCAAGTACACAGGCTGCCAGGGGGGGGAAAAAAACAAAACTAAACAAACAAAGAAACAAACAAACAAAAATCTTTAAAGGAAAATAACAAAATTCAGACTCTTTAAAATGTATCATCCAATGTGTTCCATATACACAAAAAAGTTCCTGATCATGCAGAAAAAGATAAACTGTTCCAGGAAAATCTGAGGCAGGCTGGGACAGGAGGATCACAAGTTTGAGGCCAGACTCAGCAACTTAGCAAGAGATCTCAAAATCAAAAATTAAAAGGCCTGGGGATGTGGCTCAGTGGTTAAATGTCCCTGGGTTAAATCCCTGGTATAAAAAAATAAATAAATTATGATAAAATATGATCCAGTTGTTGGAATTTGTAGATAGGATTTTAAAGTAACTATTAAGTACATGCAAAAACAAAGAAGATGATGCTTTATAATGAGTTAACAGATGGGGAAGCTCGGCAGAGAAATAAAAATTATTTTTAAAAGACCAGATGTAAATTTTAGACCTGATAAACATAATATCTGAAATGTAAAAAGAAAAAAAAAAACTACCTGAAGCCTAATAGTAGGTCAAAAACAACTTTTCCAAATGGAAGTAAATGTAGTCAAACTTCTAGAAGGAAGGAAGCCATGGACCTCCTTACAGAGCGATACCACAGGAAGACTCAGTGTTAATCTCTGTTGCTGTCCGTGTGGACATTCACCTGTGACAATAGAAGAAATACATGCTGCTGGGCCAATGTGTAGCCTCTATCTCCGCCACTGTGGTCACTTCCCTCACAGGTCCACTGTGTCAGCCTGGGGTAGTCAACTACGGTGTTAGCTAACATCAGGTGACCAGGCTGGTGGGGGTTATGTTGTGTAGTGCTGAGTAAACTGCCTGCTAGAACAAAACCGTTCTTTGGAGAAAAATAACAGAATGAAAATCTCTTAAATCTCTCCAGTGGATGCTGCAGACATTGTCACATGTGTGGCCCACACCTAAGTGTCCATCCACATGCTTCTACCCAGCTTTTTGCTCCCAAACTTCTAATCCTTTCCTTCAAGTCCCTTGTTGCCAGCCAACCCATTCACTGCCATCCAGGGGTCAGTAGGTATCTGAACCTCAGGCCACTTCTCTGCATACATATATATGGTAGATGACCAGGTACAGAGCCTGGTAGGCTGCCCCCTGGAGGACTTCCTCTTCTCACAGTCTTTCCAGAACATATGGAGCTGACTACCCATCACCCAAGCTTGGGCTCTTTCCTCCTCCTTCATCTGGTTGTGCAGGATGCCCCACACAGCCACAGGCGTTGGCTGAGAATCAAGGGGTGCTGCTGTGACTAGGGTGGATGCCATGGAGGTGAGGAGTAAAATCTGTGCCAGAGCTGTCCCCCTCAGGCCAAAATGATTGGGAAGGAGCCCTGGGTGGGTCAGCTGCAGCCACTCTGCAGGAACCAACAGCGCTATCTCGAGGCTGTCTGCCAACCACACTCCATCTGGGCAGCAGCTCCTTTCCTGAAGGAAAGACCCAGCTGATGTGCTGGAGAAGGTGGAAACAACAGAGGGGATGTCCCAAAATCTGTCTAGCAAAATCCCAAGTGTGAGCAGACAAATGAAGTGTGGTATGTTCATATAATGGGAAACTATTCGTGAAGAAAAAAAAATAAACAACTACTGATATGTATGACCACATGGATGTATCTCCCATAAATTATCATTGATTGCACACACACAAAATATTATTTTATTGTGGCTACCTCTGATAGATACCACCATAACCAAGTAAATAAAGTCAAGAAAAAAAAATAGGGAGCGAGCAAATAGGGCAAAATGTTGATCACTAGTGAATCTGGGTATTGGGTATAGAGTTTTTTAGATGTCTCTTGCAATTTTCCTGAATTTTGAAATGATAACAAAATAAAAGGCTCTTGTCAAAAATCAGAGGTTGGAGGTATAGCTCAATGGCAGAGTTCTTGCCTAACATTTTCAAAGCCCTGGGTTTGATTCCAGCACTAAAAAAATAAAATAACAGCTGGGTTACTAGAGTTTTGTTTTGAGTCATGTTTCTAGGCATGTGTGGATATGTTCTAAGAGGTCCGATCACCTATAACATTGTAATGCATTTGTAGATATGATATGGAAAGAGGTCAACATTAAGTCAACAAGTGGAAAAAATGCAAGATTTTGAGCAATAGAGGTAATGCAGTTGATGTTTTACTCATTTTATATTTTTATTTTGAGATAGGATCTCCCTAAATTGCCTAGAGTCTCACTAAGTTGCTGAGGGCCAGCCTGAACTTGTAATCTTCCTGCCTCAGCCTCCCAGTTGTTGATGATATCACAGGTATGTGCCACCAGGCCCAGCTGCAAAAAAAAAAAGAAAGAAAGAGCAACAACCTAAATGCCTATCAATAAAGGGATAGCTAAATAAACCATAGTATAGTCATAACATAAATGAATGGTTTAGAAGAATGAGTTAGATGTACATTTACCAACATAAATAGGACAGGCAATAAAAGCAAGCCCAGAAAATACAGAATTGGTAAAACTTATGAAAAAGTATTAATAAAAACATATGGAAAAAACATCAAAATGTTAATAGTAGTTACTTCTGGGTAATTTTTGTCTTCTTATTTTTACATTTGATCATTTTTCAAGTTAGCCATAATAATTATGTGCACATTTTTAGAAAAAAAATAGTTGTAGATGAACACAATACCTTTATTGTGTTTATTTATTTTCATGTGGTGCTGAGAATGGAACTCAGTGCCTCACATGTGCTAGGCAAGCACTCTACCACTGAGCTACCACCCCCAGTCTGCATATGCACATTTAAAAAATATAAAAAAGCAGTTTTTTGTGTGGTAAAGATGTGAAAAATAATCAGGGACTATAGACATTTTGCTACTTTAAAACAAATACAATGCTGTAGCATAGCAATGTGCAACAGAGGACTATTTGATATGTATTTATTTACAAACAGAAAAACATACAATACATTGATGGATACATCATGCAAATAAAAAGGCTTAGAACACAGCCAGTGGGCATTCCTGGCTATTAAACACCACAGGAGCAGTACTAGGAAGGAAGGTTAAAATGTCACCTGAACATGAACTACTAATGATGGTTTTACTGGGCCTCGTTCCCTAAGACCTTTAATATTAAATACATTTTCACCTCATTTACTGGTAGGTGAAAGTCCCCAAAGGCCATTCTCTTTAGAAGAAAATGACAAGCTTAAATCTCTAACAATCAAATGGCTAAAAATACCAAACTTCAGAGCTGGAAAAGAAAACTGACACATATACAAGTGTTTTGCTTCTCTGAAAATTCTCAAAAAGCTAAAACTTCCCTCAACTCTCCAGCATAGTATCTTTGTGTATGTGTGTGTGGTGCTTGAACCCATGACTTTCTGCATGCGAGGCAAACACTCTACCAACTGAACTATATCCTCAGCTCCAGCATAGTGTCTTTAATTTTGCTGATGTCACACTGTCACCGCTTTCTGGGAAATACATAATAAATAATTCAGTTTTGTGCCTTATGTGTTTGACATTTTTTCCAATCATAAAAATATAAGCTAAACACCATATCTTCTGACTCCCACCTAATGTACACTATCTACCTCTTATAAAAAATTTATCTGTCTGTGAAAATAATATACATATATCGGAAAAATAAAGAAGCAAAAGTTTTTAAACATTCATTCACCATCCCACTATCATCCAAAGCAAATCACTGTTAAGTTTTAATGTATGTCATTCCAGGATATTTTCTGAAACCACTTGAATATAGTTAAGCTCATGCTACAGATGCAATGTTATTCCAGTGCTTTTCAGATCATATGATAACTTAAGTACTTTTCTGTTGGTTGAAAAATGTAGTAAGCTGGGATGTAACTCAGGGGTACAGTGTTTAGCTTGCATTCACGAGGTCCTGAGTTCAATCTCACCACAGGAAGAAGAAGGAGGAGAAGGAAGTGGAGGAGAAGGAGAAGGAGGAGGGGGAGGAGTAGGAGGAGGGAGAGGAGGAAGAGAAAGAGTATGGTTGATGTGAAGCTACACCTTAGACATGACCATTAGCTACTGAAAAACACTCCTCACAATCTTAGCAATTAAATGCCGCATATATGATAATACAACAGGCCATTTTAAACAATTGAGTGGTTTCTAACCTCCAGGAGCTTATACTCTCAAGGGAAAGGAAGTTTTAGCTTTTTGAGGATTTTCAGAGAAGCAAAACACTTGTGTGTGTGTCAGTTTTCTTTTTCAGCTCTGAAGTTTGGTATTCTTAGCCATTTTGATTGTTGGAGATTTGAGCTTGTCATTTTCCTCTAACGGTTTCTAATTTCTAGGAGCTTATATTCTCAAGGGAGCATCTTTACTCTGGGCAGCAGAGGATGATGTTCATACCTACATGTCTAACCATAAAAATAATAGCTAACATCTATTTAGTGCTTAATATATATACATGGCATTCTTCTAAGATTTATCCTGAATTTTCTCATTTAATTTTCAGAAAGACTCCATGATTCATTCCCATCCTACAGATGAGGAAATAGGCTTACAGAGGCATGATAATAATTTCCAGTCCACCAAGGCCTGTGCTCTAAGCTGCTGCCCCAAGAGTAGTAATGGTTTCCCATGGTCCACCCACATTCTGTTCCCCAGGGTCTACTGTGAAAGCTATACATAGTATGTGGCAAAGCCAACCAGGTGTAATGAATCCATAACCCAAGACTCTGCTACAGGAGTTTACTTTGCTGAGCCAACTATCTACAAGAGGATGAACCATGTGGAAGGAAGGAATAGATGGGCTGGGAGTGATAGAGACAATAAATATATTTGAATAAACTTCCAAAAATCATCAAGTCTATACAGTTCTAGTCTGTTCATGAGTATGATAATGGTCCAAGATGCCACCCTAGTCATTCTATCATTTCTAACCTTTACATTAACAGCTAAAGAAAGAGAAGGTACTATTAAAAGGAAAAAAAAAGGTGAAGGGAGAGAAGAAGAGAAGGAAAAAGCAACAAATCCATCAAATATTTATCAACCACCTTAGTTTTACAAATGTCCTGCTGTGTGTTTTACACACACATACACACACGTGTTCAGGAGATTGCAATTCAGCTAAAGAGCTAAATCGGGCACTCATAAAGCAATTAAATGACAATATAAGATTAAGTACAGTACAAGATGTGTCAATCTGCTAAAATAAGCTGTATGAAAACTGTAACCATCATTGTTCTTTGTTGCAGATTCTTATACATTTGAGATACTTGGTCCTATAAATCCATCTATGCATCCTGGTTTTGTCCCATCAGAAAGTGACTGCTATGGATGAAGACAATAATGCTATAGGAGTTTGCTAAACAAATCACAATACATTTGAGTCACTCCCAAAGCATGAGTCCCAGAGGACTGAAGCATCCCAGATGAGAAGGATGGCCCAGAACATGTAAACAGTGGGTGTAAAAAGATGGGCAAGCACGAGGCAGAGGTTGGCTTCTTGATGACACGAGGAAGCTTGAAACATTTGGAACCCCTGCATTACTGCCATGACCAAGGAGCGTGAACACTTCTGATGCTTCTTCCACTGACCTCTCCATCCTTTATTCAACCCCTGTCAATGAGGAGGTATAACCTGATGTGCATACTCAGCATTGCTGCGTTCACTGGGTGGTTTCCCCTGTGGGTGGAATTACTGCTTTGCAGAATATACATTTTTCCCTCCAAATATGTTATTAACTTTCTCTTTCAGTTGCATCCCCTATTAGGTGAGCAAGGCAAGTAGTCATCACGGAGAGGCAGCAGATCCGAATAGTTAAATTTCCTGATCTAATACCAATCTCCCTGGGTTCAAATCCCAGTAATGTTCCTTATTAGCTTACATATCTTTGAATAAGTTGTTGAATTTCTCTGTTTCAGTTTTCTCATATTAAAAAAAATGGGGCAATTGCCATACCTATCCACGTAGTTATTTTGAGGATTAAATGATTTCTTACACATAAAGAATTTATGTTCACAGAGCTATTTTCACTAACAAACTTGGGTTTGTCTCAGCCTAACTATTTGTAGGGCCTGAGTAGACAGGTTCAAAGCTCTAGATAGGAAAATAGGAAGCTCCTTTTTCAAAATGAAGCACAGCCCACATCATTCCACAGAGTTGCATGGTAAGTGAGGTATTTCAGATTAATAAATTGAGCTTTGTCTCCCATTTTACTGGTAATTCATCTGCACCTGGTCCATAGCCCCAGAAGAGAAAGGTGTCTAAACCCCTAACAGAAGGAACATAAATCTGCCTCGATTCATTTATCAGATTTTAAAGAGTTGCAAAAATTTTTGCAAAGTAAAATAAACTTTATTCTGTAGGCAATATGATTCACTGTATTTTTTTGAACTAGAATCATGAGATAATGATAGCTGTATTTTATAAGGATTAACCTGGCAGCCATACATCATCTTCAGGAAATCTCTACATTCTTTTAAATGAAGTTTTTTTAAAGGTTTAAAAAAAAATCCAGCATTTATGGGGTTTTGTATTTCCAGCCATATTTTTAAGGACTTTACGTATGGTGCTGAATGTCACCAAAGCAAAAACTGAGACTGAGCTCTTAAATCCCAGTGCTTGATAGTACCTGACACGTAAGTGCTCAATAACTTTGACTGAATAAACACAAAACAGTGTTTACTATAACCACTAGGACTGCCATGTGTTAAGTGTTTATGGCATGAAGAAAATGGAAATAAGAAAAAAAAAAGAGTCTATTCAAGTAATAAAAAATAAGGGAATATAGCTAACTACTACCTGGAGAGGAAACAAGGACACTCTAGAAACTGACAATGGAGTCCTGCAGGCATTTGGTGTCAGTGGGGGAGTCATTCCAGCCTCAGCACCCATCTTGGAAGAGCAGACCCCTTTCCCAGGGTTAAAGAGTCAGTTTCACCGTATGGCATGGTCTCTCCAGAACCTGGAAGGGCCACTTCAAATTCTCAAGTTGCTGAGCTTGAAAACTACCAACCAGGCAAAGGAAGCTCCAGGTCAACTTTCCTTCCCACACAGGAAAGAATCTTGGGAGTGTGTTTTCTGGGAAGATGTGGTCAATTTGAAACCACATCAGATACTTTTCAAGCAGACTACCCTAGGAAAGGAATGAGTGATTTGATGGCCGTCAAATAAAAAAAGGGAGAAGTGGATTAGCTACTCTTGGATATAAAATGGTTAGATTTTAACTCATTCAGTCTCACCAATGCCTACTGTGCACAAGTCTTTCTATTAACTAGACATAATGTACTTTGGGAAACACCTTACATTTTCAAAACTGTCATGGCTTTCCCAAAGCCTTTTCAACCAAAGACTTCCTTCTACTCTCAAAGGTTTTTCAATCAGCATAAGCAGCATGTAAGTGAAATCAAGAGGACACTGAAGGGCAATCAAAGCAGGATTCCAAGGAGTGAGTTAGATTTGATTGCAGCTCAGTAAACAATAAGTAATGTGAAGTGGAAAAATTTGACAGAAAAGCACCAAAATCTTAAAGTAGGTATCTTTAGGTAACACCAATGTGAGTAATTTTGGTTCTATATTCATCCAATTTTTAAAGCCCTTATCTTATTTAAAAGCACATAAAATTTAACTCAGTAAAATTTAGCTCGATAAATAAATATTAAAGTCTAATCTGTTTTCAAACTAGGAAACAAAAAACTAACGTCGAGGGACTCAGGCCGGGTGTGGTTTTATTATTTAGACCTTGCTGGAAATGTTTTCTTTCATATCTTGAAAGCCCTTGGTTACCACGCAGGAAGAAATTTTTAACTTGGAAAGGACCTTAAAGATTGTCTGATAAAAACTACTTCATTCTGCAGCTGGGGAAACAGAGTGAACTTCCTCACATGGTTATTCAGAGGCAAACTTGGAACTCTAACCCAAAATTCCTGCCTCCGAATTAATGCCCTCTCCATCACGGAGGCAATACCACCAAGAAAATTTCCTCCTCCACTTCCCAGATAGAAAGGGGAAAAAAAAAACGCTGCAAAATACAAGGTATTACCACTCCTGAACAGGTACCTGAGAGAAATAAAACATATGTCCACCCCAAAACTTGTATGTGAACATTCACAAAAACCAGATGGTGGAAACCATCCAAATATATCAACAACACATGGTCTGTCCCTACAAGGGAATATTATCCAGCCATTAAAAGGAATAAAAAACTGATACATGCAATAACTAGGGTGAATCTTAAAAGCAAAATGCTAAGTGAAACAATTGAGTCACAAAGAATCACATACTATATGACTCTATTTATAGAACAGGCAAATCTATTAAGGCAGAAAGTAGCTTGATGATGGCCAGGGCTGGGGAGAAGCTGGAAGGGCAAGGGGACAATGGCTAGAGGATGAAAAGTTCTTTTTTGGGGGGGTAATAAAAATATTCTGAAATTCAATGCAGCAATGGCTGCAGCTAAAAATAAACACATACCAAAAACTTATCAGCATGCACTGCATTTCTGTGCCAAATGCAAAACAATACTGATGACATCACATTGAGAGGAAAACAATCAGCTACACAGATGATCATTTCAGGCAGGGCATTTGTACCTTTTCTGTATATGCCACACTGCGTTTGGTTTGTTACCCAGGCTCCAGGACTCCTACCACAATCTGTCAAGATGGTAAATTCTCCAGAGCCATTTCTATTGATGGGTCAGCTTAAATAGCTGTGTATATCATCTCATGGAACAAGCCAGGTCTGGCCAAGACAGCCAAGTGCTTTAAAGAACAGTGCATTATTAAGATGTCAGAAATGAATCCACTTCAAAAGATTTGACCAAATAATTAGGTATCCGGTGATTGTCACTCACAAGACAAGTTGGTGGAATGTTGCTATTGGATATGCAGCTTCATGGCCTCTGACTTACCCAAAATATTCCGTTAGCAAGCCCTACATCTCACCCACAGGAAGTCCATAACTCACTGGCAAATACACACACTCTGAGTTCAGTAAGTAGGCTACTGCCCAGAAGAAGTACAGGGAGAATGTGCCACATCCTATCACATTTCAAAATCAAGGACACCATCATCCAAGTACATCAAAATCAGTTACTGAGCATTATGCTATCCCATTAAATGACAGGAAATTGTTCATTGTGTCTGAAGTTCAGAAGCAAGTGAGACTTTATTCTGGCTACAGATCTCAAATCATTCCAGAGAACCTCAGATCCTCTTAGGCTATGATCAGACATGCCTGCAACATTAACACAAAAGCAAGGTACCAAAGTCAACTTCCAGAGCACATTTCACCAAGACTTCTGGTGAGGACCCTGCATGCAGGCAGAATTTGCTAAACAGGAGGGATGTGTAGAACAGAATAGTACCCTTGCTAGTCTCACTGATGTAATTTAGATGATCACCTCTGTAGCAGAGACCCCACTTCTAATCTTCAGAACTCTCATCCAAGATCTAACACAATGGTTGACATTTAAGAAGCGTGGTTCACCAGTTTGGGGAAGGTATATACAGTATTCTTTGTTGTAAAATAATGCAGGAAAAGCATACATTCTGTTTCTTTAGGTCCATAGTTCAGTCTTAGCCTTGACTTGCGTTACATAGATTTCTGCTTTAACACCTAAAATTTTTTAAGCTTTGTTTTTACAAATGAATCTTAAAGTCCAAACCAACTTACTGTTTTTCCATTTTAAAAGAATTGACTTTATGATACTAAAAAAAAGTTCATATGTAATAGCTACTCCCTCCAAATAAGTAATCAACTATTTTAACCAAATTCATGTCAACTAGACAAAAGAGTTCAAAGGACCCTCATTGACAGTTTACATCTGGTTTGAAGACATCCAAAAAGCATTTTTTTTCCATAAACAGACCAATGACCAAAGCCAGAACTGTCACAATAGCTATAATATAATACTGATGATTTATTATCAAGGAAATGACAATCTTATTTTCAAATAATCCATTTTACTCTGTCTAGTAAGATAACATCTTGCAATATCCTGGAAAATGATGGCTTAATAATAAAAATTTCCAGATCAGCATGATGCACCCTCTTATTTAAATGGTCTTATTTAAATGGCCTTAATGTTCAATAAGTACAAATACATTCTAAACTCCAGATCATTATTAAGTAGAGATATGGTGAAGATGGTTTTTCTTTTTTAACTTCTTTCAAAGATGCAGATATACCTGGTAGAAATCAAAGATCATTCCCTCTAGTATCACTTGGCTACAATGACAAAATCCCATCTTCTGACACACACACACACATACAAATATATGTGTGTGAGAGTGTGTGTGAGAGTGTGTGTGTGTGTGTGTGTGTGTGTGTGTGTGTGTATATAGAGAGAGAGACAGAGAGAGAAAGAGAGAGAGAGAGAATGGACAGGCTTCCACAAGCTATTTTCCAGATGCTCCATAACTATCCCTCAATTATAGCTGGGTTTTGTTGTTTTTGTTTTTTCAGTTTATTGATATTTAAAACAGGTAGTAATTGAATGGCATCCTAATTACCATCTAGATATTCTGGTAAATACTTTGATCAAAACATGGCAATAAATTAAATAACCAAAATACAAATAAATAAATAAATAAATAGATGTATTACAGTGAAGAAAAAACACTCTGACAATAAGGTTGATTAATAAATAACTACCCCCTTCATAAGAGGAAAAATATATTTATATATATATAAACTAGGAGAAACTCAAGTTGGTTAATACTCATATCAAAAACAGACTCTCTACTAAATATTTACAATATTTAACCAACTGAACTACTGATACAGAGTCATTTGCTAAAAAACTACAGTGATAAAAAAACTAATTCTACATATAGATGTTTATTCATAAATAAACTGACTAGATGGACACATTCCCAGCTGAAATATCTGATATGGCTTCTTTTATTCCCTAAAGACTACCAATTCTATCACCTTTAAGGGGACACAGAAGACAAAGACCTGATCAAACCAGTGGACTAGGAGAAACCCAGAATTCCCTTCTATTTGACAAAGATTTCCAAGTTTTGACCATATTGCAGAAACTATATTGGGCACTATTTGTCTATACAGATGAGAAAAACTTCCTCTCAGCCTCAAAGGAAGATATAATCCTACAGTAAAACAGAAATAAGAAAACAAAAGAAATACAAGCCAAGGTACAATTAAGCACCATTAAGATATTTCTGGGCTGGGACTGTAGCTCAGGGAGAGTGCGCACTTGCCTAGCATGTGTGAGGCACTGGGTTCAATCATTAGCACCACATAAAAAATAAAATAAAGGCATGCTGTCCATCTACAACTAATATATATATAGATATAGATTACTAATATATATATAGATATAGATTATAGATATAGATAGATATATAGATATGAATTTCTCTGGGGTTTCAAAAGAAGAGAACACATGTGTGTGCATCTGTGAGAAAGTTCTCTGGCCACCAAGCATCCTTACTGGACTTTTCCAATTTCCTGGGAGTAGGGTCTGTGCTCAAGAAGGACAACCCTTGACCTTCAGAGTTGAGAAGCATCTTCAGGATCCCAATGGAAAAGTAATGAGGTCCAAAGGCCCCAAAAATGTCAGTGAAAACAGAGATGCCTAAGTATGGAAAGGACAGAGCATACCAAGACTCCAGAGGCACATTTTTCAGGGACACCAAATAATGTACTTGAAGTCTTTGAGACTCGTCAGGAACACAAACCTGAAACAGTGAACTTAAACTCAGACAACCAAGAAGCCCAACAAAGGCAGGTAATGCACTGATCAAACCTTCATTAGCTTATAGTGTCTTATCCTTGATTAAAATTATTCAAGAGAAGACCCATGTAATAAAGACTAGCTTCACTGTTAAACCTAATTTAAAAAAACTGCTGCTAGAAGATAATTGTCTGGGAAACAAATGTATTTACTAGGAGGGAAGACATAACAACAATGAAGAAAAACCAAAAAAAAAAAAAAAAAAAAGCCCCTAGCTACTAGGATCACAAATATCATCTTAATATTTTGAAACCAGTACTTCTTAACTTTCTTAATTAAGGTTGCATACATCCTTGAATCTAATAGATATAACCAATCTATTTAAACAGCAAATGAGAAAATATATAAAAATAATCATGATAGCATTCACTAGTGTATATTTTACTATGCAACAATTCATCCTTATAACTCATGCTTTCCCATTTCTTAATAATGTCACTTTAGTTATAGAGGCCAGATGCAGCAATAAGCTGCTGAATCCACTTATGCATATTGTTCTGTATTTTGTGTATTCTGTTGCAGAAATCCAAATTAAACAGAGCCTGTTGTTGTTGTTGTTGTTGTTGTTGTTGTTGTTGTTAAAATTACTGGCATCCAGAGATGCATAGTAGAGAACCAAAGCAAGGCACCCTATGAAACTCGCTGTATTCAAACATACCTATATTTTGACAAACAGCGGCACTGGGTCAGGTCAGATATGCCCTTGATACCTTAACTTTTACTAAGAAAAAAAATCATAAACCATCATTAATGAGTTAGTGTGAGAGCCTCATTTACTAAGAATTATTATTTTTAAATAAGTTGTTCAAAAATAAGAGCTAGATTCTGCCTTTTCCAAAAGGGAAAATGGAGTATACATGTTGGGATGTCCAAGCTAAGCATGAACATGTAGCCTCTCCCACATGTCATCTGCAGAGCAGGTGGATTTCTTACATGGCAGTTCAAAAGCAAGGACTTCCTTTAGCTAAGTCAGCACAGGTACCAGTCACATGGATCAAGAAGTCATCATGGAAATGGCTCCTTTGGCCCCAGCTGCTTCCACCCCAAATCATCCCAGCAGAAGCCCCAGACATCAAGAGAAGAGCCAGTCCCATGGTGTCCTTGCTGAATTCCTAACCTACTGAATCTGTAAACATAAAAAATGACTATGGATATATGCTATTATTTAGGGAAATGGGAGTTATTTACTTTGTTATCACACCAACCCTCTCTGCTCTTCCCACCCCAGAGCTCAAGCAGGCTATCAGCAAGATAAAACACACACACACACTACACACACACATGCACATGGCTGTTTTCCAAGGAAATCAAACTGAGAACTGAAGCAGCTGTTATGGACATACAGGTAAACCAAGAATAAAAACTATAACTGTTTTGGCCTTGTGGGGAAGGGTATGTGGTATATGGTAAACAGCCCCCAATCTGATCACCCTAAAGTGAAATCACCCCAACCAGGTACAAAGAGGGCCTAGTCAGCCTTCTTGGTTCTCCTGTCTTAAACAGGAATGCATGAACAAGCCTCAACATCTGGGCAAATCTTGACCCCTCCTCAAATCCCACTGCATTAGCCATTAGTATTCTCAGATTAGGGAAATTTTGGATTTATTTATAGAAGTACAAGAGAGAAAGTACAGTAACTGGAAACTAGCAACAGTGGGACTGTCGCCCCTCTCCAACTCCAAGGAGCCAAGAAGAGTATTCATCCAAGTCAAAAGGGTCAAGTATCCAAAAGAAGAAAAGTAATCTTTGGTAGGAATACATAGCCAGGCTGAAGCAACCTCACAGCAGAATGAATACCAAGACCTCATTCTCTCCCCTCCTACCAGGCTCCCCATCAGCTGAGCCCAGCCAGAAACAAAGAGGCATGGCAGCCTGCTGATGCAACCCAAGAGGCAGAGAGCAGGGTAAAGAAGTATAGAGAGTAAGTGCAGAGGCACAGCAGAAGGTATTTTCTGTGCTTCCCAAGGAGGCAGGAGGTGGGTGGAGGAGACAATAAGGAACTTTAGGAGGAAGAAAATGCAAAAGAAAATCACAGCTCAAATATGAAACCCACTAAATGTGGCACAGTATGGTTCAGCACTTGGAAAAAATTTATTCAAACTTTTTTAAGGCAAGAAGTTGTAGCATTGAAACCATGGAGAAAGACATCACTGAGACTGTACACTGCAACAAAACCTATTTTTCAGCTATTGTCAAAAATCAACCAACATATAAAACATAGGTGACCAATTAAATTTCAGAATGTATGGTACTGATCATAATAATGTCACAATAAAGGGGAAAGGAAGAGAGGAAAGGAAAGCAGAGAGTAGCAAGTGGAAAGATATGGATGAAGGTATGGAGAGAGGATGAAACAGGAGATAGAAATTTACAAATATTACCAATAGTTATAAAGCTGGGACAATGGTAATCACCTTGGGGAGTTTACACATGTGCCTAACATGTGAGCACCTGGGCATTTGAGCTTCTGGAAGAAATAGCTCAGTGAGTGAACAGAATGTGCTCTGGTTCTAGTCATGCAGAGCCCTCCTTCAGCATCAGTAACTTGTGTCACTCATCTTCTTTCCGTTTTAAAAATGCAGCTGTTGTCAATGGAGAGATGGAAACTTTGACAACTTTAAAGGTAAATTTGTTAGCTGATTTTTTCTGTTTTTGATTTCACCTTCACATGAACTACAGAAACTGTTGCATTTTGTGACAAAACAATAAGTTCTCTGATATGCACTGTGATTTCTACTTTAATTATCTTGCTAGATAAATACACAGAAAGGAAAATGGGGGCTGAAGATGTAGTTCAGTGGTGGAATATTTTGCCTAGCATGAGTGAGGTTCTGGGTTCAATTCCCAGCACATGTGCACACGTGCACACACCCACACAAGACAGAGAGGAGGGTGGGGGAGGGGAGGAGAGAGAGAGAAATTACTGTTTGGCCCTCATTAAGATGGCCTTTTGTTGCCATTGCTGCTGTGGTGGTGATGAAGTTAAATTTAACAAATTTCCTGAGATCTAGTTGCTGTACAGATATAGTTGCTGTTCTTGTATCAAGATGTCTCTTCCTACTCACCTTAGGTCTTTGAACACATAAGAATCATTAGTACCATCACAGCAGAGGTCCTAGGCTTGGTGAAGTTATTCTAGTTTGCATAGTCCATGGAGAAGTCTGACCCACAAATTGGACCCAAAAACTGGATGAGGAATCCCATGACTTCCAAAGAAGGCTTCAAGAAGATCAATTAGTGAACCATCATGTTTGCACCTGCCACTCCTCATACCAGAGGAAATCCACAGTAGTCCTAAAGATGATTTTTCACAGAAGAGCCAAGAAAGTAGGCTTATGTTCATAAATATTCCTCCAAAGGTCTTATCCATATAGTATCAGCTGGGAATGTTTTAATTCAGTTAATTGCCAAATAAAAAAGTCCTTTAGTTATAAAATTTTTACAGAAGGCTAAATTTCTTCATGTTCTCACTGGACAGAGAAAACTTCCTCTGATTTTCCTTTACCAAACCAAAGAAGTAAAACCAACCCTTAATGCTTTTATCAAGCATCCTTCAGTTTCTTCTGAATTTTCTGCATCACACCTACAAAAATTAAGTTTTAACATCACAAGGTCATAAGGAAACTTGCTTTGAAATATGTATATTTGACTGAAACAAAAGTTAATCATAAATTAACACACAGGCACACAGATACACAGAGAATAGCAATGTAACTTAAATTGGGCCACATTGAATCCCCATTCCTGATTTTTATAGTTTATGGAGTTATTTTACATAAAAGATATTCTATTGAGTCCAAAAATATCTTCCTCAAATTGTTAATTTAAATTAAGATATAAAGGTCAAAATAAACATTTAACTTTCAAAACCAAGCAACAGAGATAATAAATGTACTGATTTAACTAGAGAGAGGAGGGGGGTTGGGAGGTGGGAGGGTAGAGGAGAAACCCTAATGAGTAAAATCATCCCTTCTTCCCTCACAATATCAAGGTACTGCAAGAAACTATGGATTGTATATTAAAACTTCCAGAAGAACTTCTGGTAGAGACAGTGAGATGCTGTTGATGGTGAGAAATGGTATTAGAAACAAGAAAGAATTATAAGAATATTGTACTATACTTCAATAACCGGAAGGAAAAATTTTGAAAGTTTTCACTAAAAAGAAATGATAAATGTTTGAGAAAATAATTATGTTTAAAATTATTTAAACACTCTGCAAGGTATACATGTATTAAAACATTATATGGTATCCCATTAAAATGTACAAGTTTAAAAACCTAGGAATTACCCTTTACCTACTAGAAGAAAATGTAGGCCCAACTCTCCAACATGTCAGCTTAGGAACTGACTTCCTCAACAAAACTTGAAAAGCATAAGAAGTAAAATTAAGAGTCAATAAATGGGATGGTATCAAACTAAAAAGCTTCTTCATGGCAAAGGAAATAATCAAGAACATGAGGAGAGAACCTACCGAATGGGAGAAAATCTTTGCCACCTGCACCTCAGATAGAGCATTGATCGCTAAAGAACTCAAAAAACTTAACACCAAAAAGACAAATAACCCAATCGATAAATGAGCAAAGGAACTGAACAGACACTTCACAGAAGAAGAAATACAAATGATCAACAATATATGAAAAAATGTTCAACATCACTAGCAATTAGAGAAATGCAAATTAAAACTACACTGGGATCTCATCTCACTCCAGTCAGAATGGCAAGTATCAAGAATATAAGCAACAGTAAATGTTGGCGAGGATGTGGGGGAAAAGATACACTCATACATTGCTGGTGGGACTGCAAATTAGTGCAACCACTATGGAAAGTATGGAGATTCCTCAGGAAACCTGCAATGGAACCACCCTAAGACCCAGCTGTACCACTCTTCGGTATTTATCCTGAAGAATTAAAGGCATCATACTACAGTGATACATACATACCCACATTTATAACAGCGAAATTCACAATAGCCAAACTATGGAACCAGCCTAGGTGTCCATCAACAGATGAATGGATAAAGAAAATGTGATACATACGCACAATGGAGTTTTATTTAGCCATAAAGAAGAATAAAATTATGTCATTTGCAGGGAAATGGGTGGAACTAGAGACCATTATGTTAAACGAAATCAGTCAAACTCAGAAAGTCAAGGGACTTATATTTTCTTTCATATGTGAGAGCTAAAGAAGAAAAAGGAAAACAAAGATTGTGGTGGATCTTGTAAAAATCAAAGGGAGATCAGCAGAAGAAAGGAATCAAGGGGTGGGAAGTAGGAAGTGAGGGAAAAAATGCTGTGGAGTGATATTGGTCAAATTATATTATTCTATTGTGTACATGTACAAATACGTGACAACAAATCCCATCATTATGACAACTATAATGCACCAATAAAAAGGCAGAAATATGGGAAAAAATAAAATAAAATGTACAAGTTCTAAGTATCAGATAAAAAATACTTTTTAAAAAATGAAAAAAAAGAGAGTCAGTGAATCATCTTTTCCTTGTAAACCCTTTTATGCATATAAAATTTAAAAAAAAAACATTTTTTTCGTTGTAGATGGACACATACCTTTATTTTATTTATTTATTTTTATGTGATGCTGAGAATCAAACCTAGTGCCTCACACATGCTAGGCGAGCACTCTACCACTGACCCACACCCCCAGCCCAGCAAATGAAATTTTAAGGTTTTAGTTCTGTCCTACAGTCTGAAAACTGTTATCTTAACAGATTTCACTAGGCTGAGAATAGCAAAAACTGGAAGAAACCTGACAGAGCCATTGGTTCACCATTTCTGTGGGTGCTTCAGCACTGAAGACGTTGATCCACAGACTTCCCCCTTGGTGAGGTGCACCTCACTGCCCATCAGGGCTTTAGACTGATGATGAACTCTACCAGGGGCCCTGGGTTGAGCCCTGGAGCCACAGTGGTAAGTGACAGAGATAAGTCCCCCGGAAGCTAGTATTGAGATAGGATTTGTTTACCTTGGGGAAAAAAAGTATTGGTTTGGGAACATGATGATAAAGAAAGTTCTGGATGTCTTCCTCTTGCCCCTCCACCCCTCCAGCCTTATTCACTGTGTCCCTGGAGGCTGAGGTGTATGGAAACTCTCTGGATTGCACCACATTGGACCCACAGAGGCCACCACCAGGAGATGACAGGAGAAAAGGGTGAAGTTGAAGTAGCCATCCTGCCAGCTCCCCTCTTCATCAAGATTGGCTGCACATCTTCATAGCGTTTGTCCAGCAGCTCCCTAAAGCTTATCTCTAACTCCTGTAACCCTGCCCTCTTTGGCCTTTAGTCCTAAATGTGAAATGGCTCTGCTCCAGCCATGGCTCAACACTACCCAATGTCTTGGTGGTTCCCAAAGCCCAATTCTCATCTTTGCAAATAGTCTCAATTACCTAGTTTGAGATTCTGGCTACTACAGAGGACTTTGAAGATAAAAGGGACCTGAGTGACATATTTAAACCTTCTCACTGTACATATTAGGAAATTAAGCAATGAGTTGCAGCACTGGATTTAATCAACTCAGCACATAACTTTCCTGAAATTAAAGCTGATGACTTTTGGCAAAGAAAGTTTTGGTCACCAGTTTTCCATTGAGTAAATGAAAATACTTCTCTGTTTGAGCAACTGAACTTAACATATTTCAAAATACAGCTTAGTCAAGCTGAAAAATACTCATGAAGGATTGCATAATGGCGGTGTATCCATCCCTTCAGACTTTGTAACTCTTTCCCTGGAGACATCTGAAAAGCTCTCTACTTAGACTTCAACATTTGGGGCCCTTGCAAAAAGGCCTTCATTAAATTATTCATAGACTTTATACCATTGGGCTCTATCAAAGATCCTTTTGAATAATAGCCCCCAACATACTTTATTGTATTTATTTCAGGAGAGTTGCTGAGAGCAGGGTTCATAAATACTCAGTACTCCCTTTACCAAGTGTTTCTTTCAAATCTCAGCACAGGGAAATGGTTTTATGCTGGTCTTTTGGACATCAGGAATCCCATCACTAGGTGCAGGGCACTTGGAGGCTCTTAAAATTCACCACCCACATCTAACAAGGGAACAGCATCGCCCAGAAAATGTCTCGAGCTGCTTTTCCTTCCTCCACATCTCCTCATATACTTTATTTTATTTTTTAATCTTTGAGAGCCATATCATCCTTTTGAAAGAGGGAAGGAATAAAGATAACTCAGAACTAACTTCTCAAAAATGACTAAAATTGAAGTCATGTGTCTTTCTTTGTAAAGCTTAATCTCTCAAACTTCACTAAAACAATAAGCAAGGGCTGGGTTGTGGCTCAGTGATAGAGCACTTGCCTGGCACATGTGAGGTACTGGGTTCGACCTTCAGCACCACATTTAAAAAATAAATAAAGTTATTGTGTTCATCTACAACTGAAAAAAAAAACACAAACAAGTCTAGACTGGAAAGTAAACCTTGGAACTCTTATCCTGAAGTCCCTTCCTAGTGAGAAACTTCCTAGAGTTTCTTCCCTAGTGAGATCCTAGCTGTATCCCCCTCCTGTTGCCCTATGCAAATTAGAATGCTAAATTTTCACTGTATTAACCAGGAAAAAAAGTGTAACAAATAGTAGACTACATTAGGTCAACTTGCAGAAACCCTCAAAAAAGTCAATCCTCTGTCAGTGTGTGGATATGAAGGCCACTGAGGCCCCGAGTTGGACTAAACATACAATTTCCTGCTGCAGCCTCAACAAAAGGGAACTTCCAGACCTTAGGAGGCAGCACCCCACCAAGGAATAGTTAAGGATTTACAAGTCTTGGTCTCCTGACCCTCTCCCCTGACACTGTGTGTATGTGTATATGTGTGTGTGTGTGTGTGTGTGTGCATGCCTATGTGTACGTGTGTGTGCACGCACATGCAGTGACATTCCCTATGTTAAAAAGAATTTCCAACATAGCTCCCAGACTTCTCTGGTCCAAGATGGGTACAGAGTGGGGACCTGGTGGGGCAAGAACAGATTGGAAACAACTGAAGCAGACACTGACAGAAAACTGTGTTGTACATTATGACAATTCTACTGGGAATTTTTTCCTAGTACATCTCTTTCAGAGTCATTCTCTTGTCTATACAGTCCGCCTACATGTGAAATTCCCTGCCATGGTAGCATTTACTTATCTAAGAGCCTTCTGGCTCCAGAATTTACACCAATGATATCAAATTAGTTAAAAAGAAGGAAAAAAAAAAGCCATCCCTGGCAAAGAATCTGTGTGAACTGCAGGTGCTCAAACATTTCTGTAAAATTTAAAAGGCTTGCACAACTTAAACAGGAAAATTTTAAAAATTGCAGTGGTGTACACCACTCCCAGCAGCTCAGGAGGATGAGGCAGGAGAATCCCCAGCTCAAAGCCAACCTCAGCAACTGTGAGATGCTAAGCACCTCAGCGAGACCCTATCTCTAAATAAAATACAAAATAGGGCTGGGGATATGGCTCAGTGGTTGAGTGCCCCTGAGTTCAATCCCTGGTACCCTCCCCCCCAAAAAAATAAAATAATAAAATAAAGGCAACTAACTCGTAAGGTGTGTATTATCTTGGAAACACATCAATAGTTCGGAAAATTTTTTTAAATGTACATTGATATACGTCTTCATAATACCAAAGCAAACAGACACACCAGAAAGGACTCTTGATAAAATAAAAAATTAAAATAAAAATGAGAGTGTACATGGAATTTTGAGGTAAAACTGGAAAGAGGTATAAAAGACCAAATTCCCATTGAGTGAGAGAAGTCTTATAAGGTCTTCCTGGAGCTTATTAGAAATGTAGAATCTCAGGTCCTGCCTGAGTCAGCATTTTTGCAGGTCCCCAGGTGACTCATAAACCCTTGTAAGGTTCACCAGTCCTTGTTCTAAAGTACTTGAGGATACTTGAGGTTCAGCTATTCTGTCAGTGAACACAGAACATGAGGAGGTTCCAGGAGAAACAAGGGATCCCACACATCCACAGCAAAGTGAAAATTAGATTTTCCATGAGGTAAATAACTTTCCTGCTCCAGTCTAATTTACAAACACTTAATGACTCACAAATTTACACACTCCTTCAACCTACAAGTTTACAAACTCCTATGACCCACAAAAGCACAATCACTAACCTGAGTTACACGGCTGATACTTGTGTACCTTTATGTACTGTGAAGTCAGCACTTTTAATGTCTGATAGAAAGCTGAACTCACTCTACTTACCTATATGTATCAAGCAATTCCCACAGAACAGCATTTAGACACCACCATAATGACAGGATGCTGGCCAGCTAGCCGGCCAGCCAGAGATTTGACCCAAGGGAAGGAAAAATCTACCCAGGAAGTATGAAGGGATGACACCAAATAGGAGCCCAGAGTATCTGGGAGCTCAGAGTTGGGGCTGTGGGACAGCAGGGACAGGGGCTGGGAAGGCAGGACCACTGCCACAAAGAGCTCTTAGTGCCAGCCAACTAAAGAAGGGAAAATGTCCCAGCAAACAGGAAGTCTCAGCCTCAGAATTCCTTTGCCCCAGCAACAGGTGTCCTCACTGCACCTGCCTGGAGCTCCTGCCCTACTCCTTTCACTGGCAAAAAGACTAAGCACGCCCAAGTGTTCTCAGGGCTCCAAGAACTGGCTGTAGTTTGGCTATGAAATTGCAGCCAGGAGGGAGCTCACCTACTTCCCACCTGACCTGGAAATCAATCCATCAGTAGGCAACACATTTTAATACAGTGTGCCTTTGTGCAATTTAGACAATGATGCTCTGGGAGGGATTTTTTTTCTTTTCTTTTCCCTCAGCAGAATAGGAAAATAATCCCACTGGCAGTCAAATCAGTAAGAAGCCTTTATTGGGATGACAGAGCACTGAACGAAGCAAATGAAAGCCTGTGTGCTAGAAAATGGGCCTTCTTCCTCCAGGAGACACAGCTCCCACTCATCCCCCAGTGTGCACATGTATGCAACCTTCATGCACAGAGCCATATGCCCTACCCACCTCGGCAGCCTCTGAGGTAAGTGGGAGAGTAGAAGAAGGAGGAATTTTAAAAAAGAAAAAAATGAACAAAAAAAACAAACAGAAAATATAAGTATCCCAGAATCCAATAAACAAACAACCCAAAGAACAGTATTCTGGAAGTGAGAAAATGGCTCCCAGAGGTGCTCCCATCTCTCTCATCTCATTATAACTCTTACTGTAGTTGCATTTTGCTACGAAATGATTATATTGAGCTTTACAAATTGACTGATGGCATGATTAACTAGAGTATAACTACACTGTCTCATGCTGGCTGAAACTGTATACATTTCACACTCCAAGAGTATAATAAAGCCCATGCTTCAGAAGTGGAAGGGTTTACCTCAGCACAGGAGGGGTAGGATAACCCTCTGCTCAGAGTCCATCTCCATCTTCCAGATCTCACTTGCTAACGGGATGTGGCATTTTATGAAAACACTTTTTCACCACTTTACAATAATCGCTACGAACTCTGTAACAACATTATTAGTTGTTTCAATGATAAAACTTGTTCCAGTACAGAATGTCCCACAGAGGAGTCTTTAAGCAACCCCCATTATAGTGGAATCTACACTAAAACTGCTGCACAGATATGGACAGAATCATGAATAGCATTTCCATAACTATGTTTTTGCTTGATTGTTTTAACATATAGTGTCTTTCAGTTAGACTTTAAATAGCACACTTAATAGGATTTTGAAGGACTTGATATAATTTTGAATATCAACACACAATAAAAGATTTCTTTTAAACATAACAATCAGACTTGGGGGGTAGAAGGTATGCCTAGCATATACAAGATCCTGGGTTTAATCCCCAGGATGAACAATCCCACTCGAAACAAAATAAGCAAACAAAAAAGTCATAATGTTCAACTTTCTAATGCACAATTACTATTACCTTAATTTTCTAACATCTGCCATTTAATAAGTAAATTTTCCTATCACTAGAGTAAACTATATATGTACAAACTATACACATTTTGTAGAGTTTCTGTTTGTACGTATACACTATACATAAGGGCTAATATCTGTCAAGTATTTATTATGTATCAGACATGGTTTGGCCTTTACATATGCTTTCTCTCAACAACATCTCCACATCAACCCTGTGAAGTAGATGTTACTTTAAAGGTTCAATTGCTAATATGTAGCAAAGTGAATATCTGAAGCCAAACCTGTGTTTCTCTTTTAATTGCTGCTGAATACAGTATAAAAAGCATCCGTCAGGATCTGGACTATACACATCAACTAAGATTTTAAATACTTAACAATGACTTAATGCAGAAATATTCTGGTATGTGCTAACAATCTTTGCAGAATGTTACTAAGCACACTGGGTCATTTAAAAGGAAAATAAGAGTCCCTTGGCTATAAGGAATTTGCAAACTAATTACAGAGACAAAAAAAATACATAAAATATATTTATTTCAAAACTACACATGAGTTGATGAAGTTGTGTAATTGAAACACAGAGAAAGACGACAGCTCTAATAGGAGGTGTAGTGTAAGAGATCCCCAGGCAGCTTTCTAAGGAAACACTGCTATAGATCAGCAGAATAACAGGAGACAGGAATTTCACACCACGATCAAAACAGAGGCAAAACCTAACAGGAGAGAAGGAGATGGCAGCTCTAGAATAGAATGTTTTCCACAAAATATTTTAAGTCTTATGAAACTGTGATGAGCTATTTCACCATGGCTTTCCTTTCATCAAGAACCTACATTTACACTCATCTCCCTTCTGGCTTTGTTCCCTTTCATCTCAGTGTTCTCTGCAATGTTCTAAGTACTAAGTGGAAGACCATTTCCTATGTTCTCTCCCTGATCTACCCTCCTGCTAGTGTTCAATGATTTGCTAAAAAAGAAAGAAAAAAAAACAAGAAAAGTAAATAAGTCATGTCATTACAAATTACCCACCATTTATTTTCAAAAAGTCTTTGCATGAAACTGAAATAAAATGTGTGTATGTGTGTTGAATTCAAATGACTTAGTCTACCTGTCCATTTTAAAATGGCCACGGAGAGGTCCAAATCCAACCAATTATGTTTTATTTAGAGAGCTCTTACCAAATCAGATGCTCAGCCCAGGGTAAACCGTGATTCCTGGCCCCCAAAACTTTTTAATCCAGTGGGAATCAAGTCTACCAAATGCATGGCACCTGGCTGGCACTCAGCAGAGGGGAGCTTCCATTCCTTGAGCACTGAGACAGAGCAATGGAAACTGGGAGAGGCAGAAATCCAGAAGCAAAGGACAGACACACAAGGCCATTATCAATCAAAGACCTGGTAAGCACTAGATAGGAACTACTGCAAGAGCAAGGCAAACTCTAGGGAGGGGTTGGAGAGCTGGTCTTTTATAGAAGAGGAGCTCTTCTGACAAAAGTAGGAAGCTGGAGAACATTTCCAGCAAAGAAAATAGCAAAGCACATGGTCTGTTAAAGAATGACAACTGGCACCTGCTTGGGAGGCTGAGGCAGGAGGATCACAAGTTCAAAGCCAGCCTCAGCAAAAGTGAGGCACTAAGAAACTCTGTGAGACCCTGTCCCTAAATAAAATACAAAATAGGACTGGGAATGTGGCTCAGTGGCCAAGTGCCCTTGAGTTCAATCCCCAGCGCACACACACACACACACACACCAAAAAAGATGACAACTGGTTCTGTATGGTGTGACAAGGATCCAGATATGGGGACAGTAGCAGTAAGTGGGGGGAGAGCACTGAGAGCTCCAATGTCCTACAAAGTAGATGGAGTATCTGGCTATTGCAAGAAGCTGATTACAGACAATAAGCAGGAGAATAATAATATCAGACTAATTTAGAGAAACAAGCATGATAGATATGTGGAGAATGAACAGGAAGGAGGCACAGAGGCGGTCTAGAAGAACTTCAGCTGATGAGAACTGAAATTAAAAGGAAAGTTGAAAGAAGAAACTTCATCTAGATACTAGTATAAATTAAGAATACCTTATCCAAAATACTTAGAACCAAAAGTATTTCAGATTTCTGAATTTGTCAGATTTTGCAGTATTTGCATATTCATAATGAGATGCCTTGCAGATGGGACCCAAGTCTAAACACAAAATTCATTTATGTTTCACATACATGTTGTATACATCTTCTGAAGATAATGTAATACAATATCTTTCATCATTGTGCATGAAACAAAGTTTTGTACTGTGGAATTTTTCACTTCTTGAACCATGTCAAATGCTCAAAAAAAATTCAGATTTTGAAGTTTCAGATTAGGGCTGCTCAGCCTTGAGGAGATTTCTCTCTGAAAAATGCAGCTTAAAGTCCCTGAGTTTGTGATTATTGGATTTTCTTGCATCCACAAAGCATCTAGCATGGAACAATTCAGTCTAGTGCCTTTTGAGTGCAGGGACCAATTAATACTTTTACTATCCAGAACAGTCCTCTCTTATTTCCTTTTTTGATTCAGCACTAACCACATGCCCTCTGCCAGTTAAGGATATGAAAACAAGTGGGACATAGTTGTGGTGGTCAAGGAGGTCAGAGGTTAATGGAAGACAGATAGATACACAGAAAGATAACCCCACGACCATCCCAGTGTTGCAGGAGGTATATATGGGGAGATGGACGCCAGAGGATGGTTATAATCTTCTTAGTTAGGATGGGAAAGGCAACTCTATGAATATCTTAGAATCTCTATGAACCTTATGACCATAATCTATAATCTTTAGAATAATCTATAATCTCTAGAATCTCTATGAATATTAATAATCTAGAAGACCCATCACTAGTTTTTCAAATTGTATACATATTACCAGTGATGTTTCCCATTAGCTTAGCTGAAGTTATACATAAAATGTCAAAAACATATCATTTCAGATATTAAACATAAGGTGGATTCTACAAAATTTTGTGTAATGTTATGAAAGTTAAAGGTGAATCCCTCTCTGGAGCTCTGCTCCACTATGATGAAAGCCATTGCCTTGCTTTTAAAAGCTTCAACTTTGATTCCTAGCATTGAATTTCACCATGAAAATAAAGACTTTTTTTTTTTAAAAAATCCGAAGATCTACTTAGTCAAGCACACATCTCCATTTACTTGCCATAATAAAGAAATTGGTTCAAATATAATGCTGTTTACGCTCTTTTTGGTAACTTTATTCACTTTCAAACCATTTTTCCATTAACTGGCAAAAGTTCCCATAGTACTCCACCCCATCCTTCCTGTGCTGGGTCACTTAAAAATAACCAGCCATAAAGTACTCAAGAGTTCAGGAAATTATTTTAGTAGAAAAATCACTAGCCTTCACAGTTGTAGTGAACTGGAGAACCCATGGTAGATTTTAGATTTTCAAGTAATGACTTTATCATTTAGATACTACAAACTCCTTTACCTTTTACTGATCACTCCTTACCCATCAGAACAATTTCTCTGCAATATATGACTAATATTGGGGGAAATACTCTTCATCTAACATTCCTCATTATGAAAAGTCTATTTTTATGAATTCCCATGACACAAAATTATCTGCGCTTGGAATTGTGAACTTTTCATGTAGCTATTTCATATATACAATTATAAAATTATTTTAATTTATTACATAATATATACAAGTGTATTACAGAATTAGTCACAAAAGTAAACATGAAGAAAATTAAAGTAACCCAAATCTTCCCAAGAGCACTAGTATGAATTGTTAGAACTATTCAGCTTTTAAAAGTATAAATTCATATATTTCTCCTTAAAATATTGATCATCTATAAATACTCTTAGTAATGCTTTGCTGTGATTTTTATTGGCAATATATCTAGGTAAATATTCCACATTTTAAATAGCCAATCTTTATAGCTGGACAACGTGTTAGTCAGTTTTCTATCTAACAAATATCTGAGATCATTCACTTATAAAGAAAAATGGTTTATTTTAGCCTATGATTTTAGAGGTTTCAGTCCATGACCAGATGACCACTGCTTTTAGGTCTTTGGTGGAGGCTCCAGATGACAATGACAAAGAACATGTGGCAGAGCAAACTCTGATTACATCACAAGTCAGGAAGAGGAGGATGAGGAGGTTAAAATGAGGATGAAGAGAGGAAGAGGAGGAGAAAGAGGACAAGGAGATGACCAGGGTCTCATAATCCTCTTTCAAGGCACACCCCCAAAGGCCTAAAGACCTCCCACTAATCCTCACCTCTTAAAAGTTCTACCACCTCCCAGTAGCACCAGTCTAAGGACCAAGCCTTTAACACACAGGCCTTTGGGAGACATTCGAGGTCCAAACTGTGGCAGGATGGAGGTTGCATCTGGTGTTCAATCGTCAGTGACAATTCTATCATGACATATGTCTACCCACTCATTCATATTTCCTTAGGACAGAATCCTAGAAGTAGAGTTGCTAGATCAAAGACCAGACACAATAAGGTCACAATTTTTGCAATACAGAAATAGATAACTGCTAGGTTTTTTTAAAACTTGAATCATAGAAGCATAATATAGGAACACTTGATTTAAAATAAAACAGAGGCTAGAGGTATAGCTCTGGGATTGGGGGAGACTGTGCAAGACCCTAGATTCATTTCTCAGAACCAAAAGTAAAAAATAAATAAAATAAATCAGATAAGTACATCTGTTTGTGGAAAAACACAAAGGAAATTATATATCCTTCTTTAAAGGTAAGAGTTTACATCTATTAAATTATAGCTTGGCTGACAATAAAACACAAACCCCAAATTATAATATGTTTAGGGTTTGGTCACATTTACTAAACGTGTGCCTCCTGAAGAACCAGCTAGGTTTTTTTCAAGAGGCTCCCTGAAGCAAGAACCCAGTGGGATATCCACATCCGTGCTATCCTAGGGCTCGGCACTGGATGACAGAAATACAATATGCACCACAAAAGCAAGCCACATATGGAATTTTAAATTTGCTAGTGGCCACACAAAAGAAAAAAAGTAAAGAGAAACAGATGATATTAAGTTTCAAACGGCATTTTATTTCACCCTGTGTATCTGAAATATCTTTTCAACATGAAATTAAAACTTTTTAAAATTATTGAGATCTTTTATGCTTTGTTTTAGTTTTTCTTCATTCAGGCTTGGTTTTGCTTTGTTTTTTGTACAAATTTCAAATTCTAGCATCTTTAACTGTTAACACCAGCCCACATTTTAAGTGCTGAAAAGCCACACGTGGCTAGTGGCAACTGTAATGAACTGACAGGTCTAGAGCAGGGGTTGGCAATGTTTTTCTGTAAAGGGTCAGACAGTGAATGTTTCAAGCTTTGCAGGCCCTAAATCAGAATCAAGGATATCATGTAGGTTCAGGGTGGTGTGCAATCTCTAGATGAAGATGTTTTCAGGATGAAGATAGACTGGACCAAGCACAAGCAGGACCACATCAGTCAGTGAGTATCATTGGATCTCAGGGAGTCCCTGTCTTTTCTCCTGAGAGCCCACTGTCCACAACATGGACATGTGGCTGTAAGGGAGGTGACTCGACAACTGTGAGTCAGGGTGGAAATTGCACCGTTCAGCACCCTGCAGTTGTCAGAGCAGAGACCCCAAGGTGTTGTTGGTGACAACAGCAGACTGTGAGCAGCAGTAAGATGTGGCCACTGGCCTGACGGACAGCTCTGGGAACAGAAGGGGATCAGGACAAAGGGATGCCCTATGTCCACCACTCCTGTGCCAGCTCATCAACGGTCACTAGAGTACAGGCCCTGCTTTGAGAACAGACTCTCATATAAGAGAAGATCAACAAAAACCTTTGCATAGTGAAGGTTCTATGGAATCCTGCCCTATAGAAAACCACCTTACCTGGTGTCACCCAGCTCTTTCCCACACATTTCTGGCAGTGGACCTATTTTAAGTAGCACCAAAACATACAAGTAGATATTCCTCATAACACATGCTGTATTTTGAGGGACACCTGGCCCAACTGACTACAAATTTTATTCAGCCTTGTTGTTATCAGAAAATATTCCCCACAGTGAACCTTATTGATAATAGGACCAATTCCTATCCCACCAGCTACCCTGAGTCACACAGCTGTCCTACCCACCTCTCCAGCCTTGTCCAAATGTCATTTTCCAACTTGAACCCAAATTGACCTGAAATTAAGTGTTCTTCTTCCTTCTTCATCTCAGTTAAACTCAGGTCCTTATAACCTTAATGCTTCTGAAACTCTGCCTGACCACAAAGCCAGAAGGGCCATGGGCAGCCTTTACTCTATCTCCCAAGTCACTGGAGAACATCTCCACAGATTCAGGCCTTCAGGACAGCAGAGATGAAACCTGCAAATTCTTTCATAGACCTCAGTACAGCACTTAATATTCAGAAAAAGCTGAAAACCTGCTTAGTAAATACCTGAGGGAATGAAGTGCCCAGGCTCTGACTAGTGAGTCCAGCTTGTGAGCACATTGAGACCTACTAAAAGCCACCATAGTAAGGATATTCATTCAAACCTTCTTGAGCGGAAAAGCCTAGCAATACCTGTGCTCATCCATCATGTTAGGACATGAGATACATCACTGTAGCACTCCACTGATAATTAATCAATTCATGCTCAAAATTCTACTTCCTTTTACAACATACTCTATTCTCTTTTTCTGTATTTTTATTTGTTCTTTTTAGATATACATGACAGTAGAATGCATTTTGACACATTATACATACATAGAGTATAATTTCCCATCTTGTGGTTGTACATGATGCAGAGTTTTACTGGTCATGTATTCATATATGAACATAGGAAAGTTATGTCCAATTCATTCCATGACTTTCGTATTCCCATCTCCTTCCTCTCCCTTCCCTTCATTCCCTTTGTCTAATCCAATGAACTTCTCTTCTCCCCACTTATTGTGTGGTAGCATCCACATATCAGAGAGAACATTCAGCCTTTGGTTTGGGGGGATTTGCTTATTTCACTTAGCATGAGAGTCTCCAGTTCCATCCATTTATCAACAAGTGCCAAAATTTCATTATTCTTTAAAGCTGAGTAATATTCCACTATGTATAAATACCATAATATTCCATTGTATATAGATTTTCTTCATCCATTCATCTGTTAAAGGGCATCTAGGTTGATTCCACAGCTTATTTTTTGTGAATTGAGCTGCTATAAACATTGATGTGCCATGTCACTATAGTATGCTGATTTTAAGTCCTTTGGGTTTGTATTAAGGAAGGGGATAACTGGTCAAATTGTGGTTCCTTTCCAAGTTTTCTGAGGAATCTCCATACAGCTTTCCATAGTGGTCACACCAATTTGCAGTCCCACCAGCAATGACAACATACTCTATTCTTTCCATAATTCATATAATTTTTCTTTAAATGCAAATTTAATACACTATAGTTTTCCCAATGAGACTAGATGCTTTGCCTTTAAAAAACACTTATTAGCATGAGAAGAAAAATGTTGGAATACCTCTAAACAGGACTTTAGGTTTTAAGTACTGCTACATGCATACACACACACACACACACATGCATGTGTTCACAGACCTCAACAAAATAAACAACTTTTGCTGTAAGAAATCCTCTTTGCATCTCAGTGGCACCAAGTGGATTACTGAGAATTCATTTAGAATTCTAACCCTAGATTTGTAAATTTTTTAAAGCTATCAAGAAATAGAGATATACTATAAGTTCCAAAGCAAATCATGATACCATGATCAAAAAACTCTAAATGTATGGGGTTGTAGAAACAGGATATTTTAAACCAATATCATCCTGAAAAACTTGGAATCTATGCTATGGTATCAATTAAGCAATGAAAAGCCAAACAATGTTAATAATAGTAACAATGGCAAAAGCCTTAATAATATCTACAATAAAAGGTTTTCACTGCTTTACAGAGCCTGTCTAAGTAATTAGCATTCGTTTATTGAAACTATGGTAACAGCTCCATAACTTTAAGTGGCTTTTAGACAAATGTGGAAAAGAGATCACAAAGGATATAGAAAACCCCTGCCTGGATTTCACTGTGATGTCATTAGCAGCAATCCTAAGGAGTTTGAGAATGGGCTTACAGAGGGTTTATTGGGTGGGCTCTGGGAAAATCCCGCTTCTCTAGCCAATAAGGCTGCCAGGTGAAGAGCCAGTTCGCTGTCTTTCCTTACTCGAAATGCAAAGATGCCTCCAACAAGGCTGCCTTCCAACATCACAAAATAATTTTTTTCTTTTTTTTTTTTAAAAAAAACCTTTATTTTATTTACTTTTATGTAAGTTTTCTTTATATATGACAGCAAAATGCATTACAATTCTTTTTACATATATAGAGCACAATTTTTCATTTCTCTGATTTTATACACAGTATATTCACACCAATCGTGTCTTCATACCTGTACTTTGGATAATAATGATCATCACATTCCACCATCATTAATAACCCCATGCCCCCTCTCTTCCCCTCCAACCCCTTTGCCCTATCCAGATTTCATCTATTCCTCCCATGCTCCTGCTCCCTATCCCACTATGAGTCAGCCTTTTTATATCAAAGAAAACATTCGGCATTTGGTTTTTGGGGACTGGCTAACTTCACTTAGCATCATCTTCTCTAACTCCATCCATTTACCTGCAAATGCCTATTTTACTTATTTTTAATGTGGTGCTGAGGATCAAACCTAGGGCCTCACACGTGCTAGACAAGCGCTCTATCTCTGAGCCACAATCCTAGAGCACAAAATAATTTTCAAATAAAAAGTTTTGTCTAAACATCAACTTTGGAAATTGCATTTATTCAAATTCATCTTGGGGTAGAAGCTTTAAAAAACAGAGGTGTGGTAGAGGCATAAGTTCCGCAATATTCTTTCAAGGGCCAATTTGTGGCTAAAATTACCTTCATTATTACAAGCTGCATGGAAATTCTTGACAAGGAAGGGCTGGTGGGGCCCCTGGGACCCAATGTTCTGGGTGGAGAGAACAACAACAGCCCAAGGAGTCAAGGCAGCTGTTACCAACATCAAGGTCGGAGAGAATGAGTCCCTAACACCGGGAAGCTTAATTGTTTTGGTCTTTTTAAATCACAAAGGTATCATAACCAAATATAAACATAGGCTAACTAAAATCACCAAACTGTCAAATTTACCATTTTCTAACCACAATGAAATATATGAATAAGTGAAAACCCACTGCAAATGAGTAAATAATATAACTGCATCAAGAAATAGCAGCAGCATCTGGACTTTTAGCAAGTAATGCTCTCAGGCCCAAAGGGGCTACTTGAAGAGATAAAAACCAATCAGGATAAAACTGGGCTTGTACTTTTATCTGCCAAGTAGGTTTTCAGAGGAAGCCCTTCAAAAGCCAAGCACTAAATTTTCTTCTTTCTCTTATGGTCATGATTTTTCCCATCTTTGGATTTAATGATCAAAAGGTCAAAGCCCATAGCCTATAAGGCAGGATAGACGGTCTTATCCCCGTATGTCCTTCCAAATATACATGAACCTTGCAAACATAAATAAATGTCAAGCTCTTATCTGGAGCTGCCACATTTCTTTGTTTCTAAAAGGCTTTTGTAAAATGCAACATAATTTAGTAAGTTTTTAAGGAAAAAAATACCATATCCATGAAACGTACACAATGATTAAAAAATGACATGATCCAGTAAAATACTAATATGCAAGAATTCTTAGCAATGAAAGATGATAAATTTAGGCATTTCTGCTTTCCACATAAAAATGGAGCTCAAAAACTGTGGACTCTTTTAATCATAATAAATATTACTCCTTAAGAAGAGCAAATTCTGCAGAAAGCCTTCATAACCTAGTTTTATTTTCAGAAACTACTCTACTGTATTTGGCCATATTTATTTCTGCATATTAGTTCACGGACTAACTGGCATTTTCATTCGAGGAATTTGTATTTTAGGTTGGGTTTTCAATCAGTTAGAAAACTACTTCGAAATTCAAGTAGAGTGTTCATTAAAGAAAAGTTTCTTATTAAGGTGAAGAAGTTGGAAAAATTACCCTTATCACAGTGATTAAAAGGTGTCGCTCAGTGGTAGATGCATCCTTAGTATGCACAAGGCCCTGGGTTCAATGCCCAGCATCATAAATAAATAATAAATAAAAAAGAAATTCTCATTTCCCACTTTTCTGTTTGCTCCTTTGTCTGCATGCACCCCACCTACCCTGCCAGTTCACTCACAAATGCCATCCTGATGTTTACTGCAGTACCCTGTGAAAGTGAAAGGTTATGATACAGAAACAACCTAAGCACTCAACTACAGGGGAATGCTGCAGTGTCATTACAAATCATGTTTTCAAGGAAATTTTCACGGGCAAGTCAAATGCCCACAATATAATGTTCAGTAAAAAATCAGGACCCAAACTCGGTATACAACATGATCCCAATTATGGCCTTTTTACAAATGTCTACGTATTATACACATACACAGAAAAACATACAAACAATAAACACTTGAAGGAAATTCTCCAACAACTCAATATTCAGTTTTCTCTGAGGGATGGAATTTCAGGAGAGAGAGTTTGATATTTGTCTTTAATAGTTCTCTGTGACTTTCAAATTTTACACAATAAACCCTGCTTTTATAGATGAAAAACTGCTTTTCAAGATTCTTTACAGATAGCACTCTATACCAAAAAAAGAAAAGCATGTTCAAGCCAAGGACTTACCTGATTTTCCTTTTAGTATACACTTTAGACATTCTCTGTAAAGTTAAATCTCCTCCCCCACACCTATTTATTTATTCATTTGTTTATTTGTATTGGTGATTGAGCCCAGCCCTTTTTATCTTTTATTTTGAGACAGGGTCTTGTTAAGTTGCTGAGGCTGGCCTCAAACCTGTAATCGTCCTACCTCAGCCTCCTAAGTTATAAGCGTGTGCCACTCTAACTGGCACAAATTGCACTTTTAAAGCACAAACGTTAATTTAGTCACATTTTTTCCTGAAAAAAAAATTTCCTAGAATTCTGACTCTAATACATTTTAACATATTTATTAACTAAGGGTCTAAAAAACAGAAAGTATTGACAAAGAAAAAAAAAGACAAAGAAAAAACCCCTTCACTGATGTATCCTTTACCCACTGATATTTACCTATAATTAGTAAAAGTAATCTTTCAACTTTTTCTTAAGGAATTTACAATCCACTAAATAGTCTCCATAAAAATTACAAACCACAGATTCAAAAATATGCCAACAAAGTAGATAAATAAGCTATCTTCTTCTCCAAGTGGATCATAAAAATGAGAGAATACCCATGCCCAGTAACAAAATTTTCAACTAGTTTGCTGTTTAAATTGTTTTCATTTAAATGAAGAAAAATTGCAAAAAAAAATTTTAAGGATTTAGAATAACATCTTTGTAGGTTTTTATAGCTTACGAAAGAGCACTTTTCACATAAATTACCTCAATTAGTTTAATATTTTCACTTTCTTTGTGAGGTAGAAATATTATCCCTATTTGGTAGGTTGACTAAGCTTAAGGATCCACAGCTTATTAAAGGTGGATCTAGAATGGAACTTGGGAACTTGGCCTCAATATCCTGGCCATTTGCAGTGTGTCTTCAGTACCGTTAAGACAAAGGATAAGACAGGGGATCAGGAAGGAGGATGGTCTCAGCCCAAACTGCCATACTGAAACTGGACTTCAATAATAATAATTCTAGGAAGAAATTGTTCCCTGGGGATCTACAACAACAGGATGTTACTATTCAACCATTTGAATGCATGAGTCCAAACAGAAGGTAAAACTTGCCAACCAAACCAATACAAGAGGATACTATGGTCCAAAACAGCAGGACTGTGCACAGAGGAAGGCCCAATATCACATAAGTACATGCACGCTAAAGGCACAGTTGCAAGCATGATCCTTTTTTCCCCAACATTCCAGGCAGCAGCCTTCAGTGCTCTGGGACCGAAATCTAGTTAGCCCTAGTGGCCAAAAAGTGGTACCATCAATCAAAGCAACGAGGACATAAACTGGCATTAAAATGTAAGAAAATTTCTGTTCAGTGTCAAGAGCTATATGGCATAGGCAAGGTCTGAGATGGCAGATGTTTTAGTCAGCTTTTTTGCTACTGTGACTGAAAGGCCCAACCAGAACAACTATAGAGGAGGAAACATTTATTTAGGGGCTCATCATTTCAGAGATCTTAGTCCATAGAGAGCAGGCTCTATTGGGAGTAGGGGTGGAATCTAGATGATATAGGATGTGAGTGTGGAAGAGGGAAACAGCTTATACAGTGATCAGGAAGCAGAGAGACTCTACTCTCCAGATACAAAATGTATACCCCATAGCCCCACATGTAATGAACCACTTTCTCTAGAAACACCTCACCTGCCTCCAGTTACTACTCAGTTAATCCCATCAGGAATTGATTCACCAATTAAGTTAAGGCTATAACCCAGTCACGTCTCCTCCAAACCTTTTTGCATTGTTTCACACATGAACTTTTGGGGGACACCTCAATATCCAAACCAAAATAGCAGAAGGTTGTGTCTTCTATATCTTCAGTGCCTATGGTGCTGGACAAACAACAAGAAAGAAACCTGAACTGCAAATCAAGAGGCACCATAGAAAGGCATTGGATTCAGGCTGGGGTGTAGATCATTGGTACAACAGTTGCCTAATGTTCACAAGACCCTGAGTTCAATCCCCAGCGCTGAAATAAAGGAAGGGAGGAAGAGAGAGGGTTCTTCCACACTCACTATTCACTAGCACCCCACTCCCTGTCATGCCCTCGCTCTCAGGGCCTCAACACAGGGCCCAGAACACAGGAATCAGAGGTTTTTAAACTAGCTCTAAGGCTTTCCTCAGGTCATATATTTCCAGCCCCTAGCTAAGGCTCAAGCTCAACAAATACTAACTTACTAAATCTGGTTCTATTAACCAGGTTTCCCATTTAGTAAAGGTTTGATCTGGGTGAATTACTAAGCCACTCCAAGCTCAGTGTCTTTCTGCAAAATAATCAAGTCAGCATCATCTCAAGATTGTGAAGAGTAAGTGAGATAATATTTGTAAAGCGCTTAGCATTAAATTAACGATGACTTCTACAATAGTATAATATAAAACAATGTTCACAAAAAGCTAAAAGCTAGTGTCCTAAATGAAATCGTTTAATTTTATTTTACTTTCTAAGAAGAGCTGACTTATACCTGCAGAAAGATAATGGCTTTAAAATAAATGTTCACCAACTAAAATAGATGCCAGATAGATATACATAGCCAGCCAGCCATCAGATATGAGCAATCTATTAAAAAGCAAAATTTAAATTCACCGTGTGAAGAATGAATGGGAATGGTGCCTTGGTATCATCAAAATAGACACCTTGCTAGACTAGAGGTGTAGCTCAGTAGTAGAGCACTTACCTAGCATGGGTGAGGCCCTGGATTGGATCCCCACACAGCATCACAAAAAACATACATATATATATATGTGTGTGTGTGTGTGTGTGTGTACATATATGTGTTGTATACCTAGACACCTCACCACCTGTGAGTAACATGAAGGTAAACATCTATAAAAATAATATTATAACTACAAAATTATATTTGTTTTATTTGGTTCAAATATCTAGTATCAAAGATGTTCCGAATTAAATTGGTAAAATAAGGATTAGTGATTTATCACTTCTTAGTAATTTTTGACTATTGAACTAAATGTAATTAACATACAAGTTTCCAGGGGAATAAAAAGATCATTTCTTCACTGCTCTGCAAGGAGTTTCACACATTGTTAGACTCAATATTAAAACTCATTGCTGGGCTGGGGCTATATCTCAGTGGCAGAGCGTTTGCTTAGCATGTGTAAGGCACTGGGTTTGATCCTTAGCACCACATAAGAAATAAATTAATTAAAAACAAAGACAAAAAATTCATTGCTAAGTAGTAAATGGCCAAGTAGCTTGTTACAGAAACCACCACTCTCCCCGCCCCCAACACACACACAGAATAATTTCAAAAGCTGGAAACAACACACACACACACACACAAAAAAAAGGGGGTATCTGAAAGTATCACTGGGCAAACAGCCAAGCCATGAGAGATAGCCACCTGAGAGAAAGGAGATAAACTACTGAGTCGACAATCTGGGAAGTTCTTCCTCTCAAAGCATTTGCCAACTTATAGGTTTACAAAGCCAAGAGGCTAAAAGCCAAGCAGAAAGTGTAGCTAAAAGGCTGGGAACCAGCGATGCATGTTTGGCACTCTTTCGGGGCTGAGGAAAGGAAGGAGGAAGAATTGTGTAAACATCTTAGAATTCCAGATAGGACACTGGAAAGACTTGACTTTAGAAACTGGAGCAAACCGGCCGCTGACAAGCTCTCACAAAGCCCAACACCCAGCTGACAGCTCATCTTAGAATGGATTAATATAATAAACCCCCACACTAGTGCCTGCAAGAAAGCACAAGTAAACCTCCTCTGGAGGAAAATAAAATCATCCAGGGCCTCAAAGGACTTCTACTGTTCATACACAATGTCCAGCATTCAATCAAAATTACAGGGCATACAAGCAATAATAGGTTTGCTGCTAAGCCTTTGTTGAAACTGATGATGAAACTTTGTGACTCTCTGTCCTAAAATCCCTACAAAGATCTACAAATGTGGGAGGGCCAAAATTTGCTTGTCAAAAGGAAATGACAAATATTCAAGGATATAGCTGGGTTGGCTCCAGCAGCATTTCAGCTTTACATTTTAAAAAACAAGCTGGGCATGGTGGCATATGCCAATAATCCCAGCTACTGAGGCAGGAAAATTGCACGTTTGAGGCCAGCCTAGCAACTTAGTGGGAACAGCCCCTCACCCTGCAAAAAAAGAGTAGCAAGAGTCCCTCTGAGTGGATTCCCTACTCTGGTACTGGAAGCAAAGCCATTTGACTCCTGGAGATCGATTCCCTAAATGCCTGGGCCTGATGGTTAGGCTAAGCTGAGACCAGAGATGCTGCCTGGGGTGCTACAGCTATTCAGCCTCAGTGCTGGCCATGCAGAAGCAAAAGCAGATGCTGTTGTTCCATTCAGAGGAAAAAGCTCAGACTCTGGGGTAGTTGACAATTGGCATGGCTGTTTGGTCTGCCACGTGGAAAACTGCAGCTTGGCAGATTAAAGAGACCCTTCCAAGGCAAAACAACCCTGGAAACAAATCATGGCTGCTAACTGAACGCATATGTAGATGTTCCCAGTAAGGACCAATTCTTTGATGGGATCAAGTGAAATCAAGCTGCTGATCATTATGGCTCTCCTTCTAATACAGGGGACACCACTATGTGACAGACTGGGGGCTCCTACCAAAAGCTGACCATTTGTCTTACAAGAGGAGAGGTCATATTGCTAGAAGCAATACCCTCCTGCTCCTGAGATTGGCTCTCAGGGTTGTCTCACTACTGTCGATACTTTTTCAGGTGACTGGTCATCTGTGTCCAACCATACCATTGTGGTCCTTGAAACTAACAATAGACTGATTGCCCTACTTTTTCTCCTTCATCTGTTTCTACATATTTTAGTAAGGCATTTTAATCATTGAATTCCGCTGAGAAGATATCCTCTTCTTGGCCACTTTTGAATAATGATCAAGATAAAGGGGTGGGAAGAATGATTATAGGATGATTACGGGGTATTGCAAAGACCTATTTTGAGAACTGAGGATTCTGCCTCCAACAATGCTGGATACCAACCACCTTCTTTCCCTAATAGCAAGCCCAGGCCAGCCTGGTGGGCACACCCTCTAGGGGACAGCATAGCTGAAAGAGGCCTCAGGGGTTCACATTTAACTCTGGTTAACTTGTATGAAGTTTCCTTGTTTTTCTTGTGCTGGACCCTTCCAGATGAAAGGTTTAGGTGTAAGTAGAGAAGAAGGTAAAGTTGGAGCTAGATACCCACATTCCTCCACCTCCACAAAATGCCCGGATTTTTGTGGAGATGAGGAAAAAGCAACAACCCAGGCTCTGTGGAAGGAACACCAAAAGATTGGAGGTGAAAGAATATTATAATTTTTTTTTCAATTGCCCTGAGAGCCTTCCTCCATAAGGAAAACATCCACCCTGGTGTGGCAATCTCAAACTGCTATAAGATACACATGCTATTTACATGGGTCTTCTGGGACCTATCTGATGGCTTTGAACACATGGATATATCAGAGCAGCAGGGAGGGCCCCACTCCTGCATCTTCCACACAAGACAGCTCCTGACATTGTCCTCATCCCCATTCATTTCATGCGCAGACAAATGCCACAAAGAAAAAGATACACAACTTGTACTATACAGTTTGTAATTTCTGTTCATCAAAAGACACCATGAAGGGTGTGGTGTGTCTCAGTGGTAGAGCACTTGTCTGGCATAAGTGAGGCTCTGGGTTCAATCCCCCACCCGCAAAACAGACACAACAATAACAAAGACAACCACTGAGATGGTAGAAAGGAAAGACGCTAGGAGAAAACATCTTTAACACACATCATTGACAAAGGACTCATATCTTCATTTTATATGTATGCGTGTATGAGTGTGTTTGTGTGTATGTATGTGTGTGTGTAAAATTCTAATATTCAACCATTTCTGATGTACAAAATTAATAATTCATTACCTTAACACTTATAACTCCTACAAATCGATTCAATAAAAAGTGGATAAAGATAAAATAAGCATTTTAAAACAGAGAATAGCCAAACAGTAAACAAGTAATATCAAGAGTTGAGAGAATGTAGAGGATTTGGATTTTTATTTTATTTTATTTTATTTTGAGGTGCTGGGCATTGCACCAAAGGCCTTGAGCATGCTAGGCCACTGAGCTACATCACCAGCCCCTTTTCCATATTTTTTTTACTGGATACATAATAGTAGAATCTAATTTATCATTACATATATGTACATGCACATGATATAACAATATAATCTGTTAAAATTGTTCCTCAGTATTTCCCTTTCCCTATACCCCACCCTCCCCTGGTCCCTTTTTTCTTCTTTACTGATCTCCTTTGGCTTTTCATGAAATCCCATCCTCCCATCTTTCTTTTCCTTTAACCTCTTCAGTTTCCACATATGGGAGAAAACACAACCTTTGACTTTCTGAGTTCTACTTCTTTCTCTTAGTATAACAGTCTCAAGTTCCATCTATTTTCCTGAAAATGACATAATTTCATTCTTCTTTATGAATGAATAAAACTGCATTGTGTATATTTACCATACTTCGTTTATGCATTCATCCACTGATGGACACCTATGCTGGTTCCATAGACTGGCTATTGTGGATTGTGATGCTATAAATATGGGTATGCATGTACCACTATAGTATGATGACTTCAATTCTTCAGGACAAATACTGAGGAGTGGTATACTTGGGTCATATGGTGGCCCCATTCCTAATCTTTTGAGGAACCTCCATACCTATTTTCATAGTGGTTATACTGATTTACCATCCCAGCAACAAAAGTAAAACTTTTTACCCATGCCCTCTCCAGCATCTACTGTTATTTGTATTCTTGATTTCTGTTATTCTAACTGGAATATGATAAAAATCTCAGTGTCATTTTGATTTGTGTCTCTTATTGCTAAAGAAGTTGAATAATTTTCAAAATTTATTTGTTGACTATTTGTATTTCTTGTGAGAAGTGTTTAGTTCATGTGTTCATTCATTGATTGGGTTATTTCTTTGGGTGGTAAGTTTTTTAAGTTCTTTATATATTTTGAATATTAATCCTGTGTGAGAAGAGTAGCTAGCAAATATTTTTCTCCCATTCTCTCTCTTCATATTCTAAATTATTTCCTTCACTGTGCAGAAGCTTTTTTAATTTGATGCCATCCAATTTATTAATTCTTGGTATTATTTCCTAAGCTGCTGCTTCTTGATGAAGAAGTTGTTGTTTGCACCTATATGTGCATGACCAGAGGCCAGTAATCATATTGTGGTGCAGATAAGGTGAGAGTGTAAAGTTGCTACTGAAAGAAGACACATTTTCTTTCAGGAGTTTAAAACTTTCTATCTAATTCCTGGGTCTTTGATCCATTTTGAGTTGACTTTTGTGCAGGATCAGAGAAGAATCTGGTCTCATTCTTATGGATAACCAGTTTTCTCAGCACCATTTTAAAAGACTGTCCTTTCTCCAACATGTCTTTTTGATACCTTTGTCAAGGATCAGATCACTGTACCTATGCAGGTTTGTCTCTGTATCTTCTATTCTGTTCCACTGGTTTATGTGTCTGTTTTTATGCCAGTACCACGCAGCTTCTGTTATTATAGTTCTGTTATAATTTGAGATCAGGAATTGTGATACCTCCAAGTATTGTTGTTTGGGGTTTTTTTAATTTGTTTATTTGTTTTTTTACTTTTTTGGTTTAGAATTGCTTTGCCTATTCTGGGCCTTTTGTTGTAAATTAATAAAAGAATTGTTCCATCTAGAAAAAATACAGAACCATTTTTTTCTAGCTCTGTGAAGAATGCCATTGTATTTAGATGGGAATTACACTAAATCTGTATATTGCATTTGGTGATGTGGTCATTTTAATGATAATAATTCTTCCTACCCAAACATGGGAGGTCTTTCTGTCTTCTTCTGCCTTCTTTAATTTCTTAAGTTTCTACAGTTTTCATTAAGAGGTCTTTCACCTCCTTGGTTAGATTTATTTCCAGTTTTTTTTTTTTTGAGGTTATTATTAATGGGATTGTTTTCCTTCTCTGCAGGTTCATTATTGGTGAATAGGAAAACTATTGATTTTTGCATGCTGATTTTGTAACCTGCTGCTTTGCTGAATTTGTTAGCTCTAGCAGTCTTTTGGTGGAGCTTTTTGGGTCTTCTAAGTATAGGATCATATTATCTGAAAACAGTGATAATTTGAATTCTTCCTTTCCTATTTTTATCCATTCTATTTCCTTCTCTTGCATAATTTCTGGCTAGAACTTCTATACTATTCTGAATAGAAATAGTGAGACAGGACACCCTTGTCTTGTTCAAGAGAATGGCATTCTTACATGCTGCTGGTGGGAGCATCCTTGTAGAACTATGTAGGGCATAACACAATCCATCATATACAAGAAACCAATTAACCCTAAAAATTGTTCATCCATAATATTGAAATTGAAATATATATATATATATATATATACACACACACACACACACACACACTCACACACACACATACCCATAAATACATATATCCTTTGAACAACTTCATTTCTGAGTATGCATAATCAACAAAAGGTATACATATATGTACACCAAATGACTCATGTACAAATTTTCATAGTACTATTTGTAATAACTCTATATTAAAGACAACCCAAATGTCCATCAACAGTAAAACTGATAAAGAAAGTGTTGTATACTCACTCAGTAGAAACAAAGAAATGTAAAGGAACAAACTGCAACATCTAACAATATGGATGAATCTTATTGAGGAAAAGAAGCCTGACATAGAAAAAATGCAGTGTGGGCCTGGGTATATGAAGTTCATAACTGGGAAAAAGTAACTAATGGTGTCACAAGGAAGAATGGTGGGTACCCCTGAGGTTAGTTTCTAGAGGGCTGATCATGTCCATTGCTCAGTCTAGATGCTGATCACAAAAAATTTATTGACTTTGTGAAAATACATCAAGTGTCACACTTGTGATTTATGTACTTTTCTGCATGTATACTACACTCAGAAAAAAAAGAGCTTTGTTTTAATTTACTTTAAAATAACAGTATTTAAATAATCTTTAAAATATTAAAAAGTAAAGAATCATTACAAGTATGATCCTTGAATAGTACTGGAGGCATTACATGACCAGAGGCCAGAAATCATATTGTGGTGCAGATAAGGTGAGAGTGTAAAGTTGCAACTGAAAGGAGACAATGTGGTTTATCGTGAGGAACAAATATTAGGTTGGTGAAAATAAAATTACTAGCTTGATGAAGGAACTAGATGGGTCAATACTTATGTCTCTCAAACCCGCTAAACTTTCCATGAAACTCCCTCATCCACAGCACCCACTGTCTCGCAGTTGATTCACAGATCGGTGATAGGCCAGTGATTTTGTCTGACCTTAACATATAAACTGAACAATCAGATTCTATCTCACAAGAATATGAGACTAAATAAATAGAGATGTGCTATGGTAAAAACTGAAATTAAAAAAAAAAATCAGGGCCATTTTCTCCCCTGGAAATGAGCCACATCAGGTGTTTGACTTCACCACTGAAGGAAGAAGAACTTGCTGATCCAGGAAAAAAAAAGACAAGAAAAATGGAATCAAAACGTTGAAATCAGTACGATGGAGGGTATGGCAACCTGAAATCTGGGGAAGCAGAAGCTATGAGGAGACAGAAACAGAGGGAATTAACAAGACATCAATACCCTGAAAACCGGATCAATCAGGAGCATCATCCAAAGAAGAGATAAGTCCCAATAAGGTAGAGAACCACTCACCCTTAGATTACCTTACAATATTTCTCACTGTCCCCCCACACTGAGATGTGACCTTTATTTAAGACAATCTGAGTTCATATTTCTCCCTTGCAATCAAAAGGGCATAACACAATCCATCATATACAAGAAACCAATTAACCCTAAAAACTGTGCCAATACTAGAAAAATGAACTCCATTCTTGATAAATGAAGCCTTGGCAATTGCCTTAAAATAACATTGTCTAGCTGTTGGTCCTCAGGATTGATTCTGAAAAATGAATGAAACATTGGTTTATGGATAACATCCTCACTGTTGCAAAGCTGTGCAAAGCACTGAATGAGAAAAAAAAAAAAAAAAAAGAAAGGAAGATGTCACTTTGGTGAGGAAATGGTGATCTTAACTTCCTGTCTCTGACGTGGCCGAGTGGGCAAAGGCAATGTTTTTCACTCAGGTGGGACAATCTCAAAAGAGGAAGCAGAGGACCCAGTTGGGCACTGCACTAAGGAAATTTCCAGAACTGGGTGCAAGAGGAGCTTGTGGCCAGCCAGAAGGCATCATGGGTGCCAGTGAGGTGCCTGCTTTAGCCTGTGCCCATTTGAATAGCGCCGACCTCCCAGCTAGTTTGTAATAGCCAGAAATGATCACTCTGGTGCATTGGGAGAAGTGTTAATTAGCCCTGAAACATAAAATACTCGGAGAAGAAGAAAAGTTGGAGATATTCCAGGACAGAGAATAAGAAATTTCCCTTAGGTGACTATTCCTTTCAGAAGGGAATTGAGAAGTGAATCCATCCATTATTAACACTCTCAAAGTGTGGACGACCAATGGGACTCTGGAGGGGCCCTTTATCAATGTACTCTTTGCCCCTGATGTCCTCGCTGATTTTCTGGTGGTCTAGGATGGAAGTCTTTGGTTTCCTCTGGTTGGGTTTCCTGTTTGAACTTCCATTTGTTAGTGATTTTGATGAATCTGTCACTGGGATAGGTATTTTATACGTATTTATCTATTTAAATCCTCACAACTGCCTTACATTGGAAATATTATTTCTTCCACTTTATAAATGGTTTTTGACTTAAAAAAAAAAAAAGAGAGAAGCAGCATCCACAGCAACAGTGGCCAAAACTCATTCTTGACTCTAAATGGAAGACAACTCGATGAGTTTGGTGAATAGACTCCAATTAAAAAAAGAGATCTTTATGGCAACATGTAAATCAATGGATGTGTAACTGATATGATTCTGCAATCTGTATACGGGGTAAAAATGGGAGTTCATAACCCACTTGAATCAAAGTGTGAAATATGATATGTCAAGAACTATGTAATGTTTTGAACAACCAACAATAAAAAATTTTAAAAAAAGAGATCTTTCAATGAGAGATCATCAATAATCTAATTGCCCCATAGAATGGGGTCAAATTATGAAAAATCCTTTCACTGTGATCCTGGTTAAACAACTGACTTCTTCGTTTCTTTTCTTTAGGATTTGACACACTGGAATTTATTGGAAAGTTAATTCTACCATTTTATATCTTCACAACAACTGTCTTTGGTTTGTTCCTTTATTATAGCATCAAAGAAACAAAAAGATGACTGCCATTATGATAACACTCATTCTAACAGAAACACATGACAAACTCTTTCCAAGAGAGTTCTTTTCAGAGCTACATCTAGTGCAATCTTCATTGCCAAACAAGACTATGCCAAAGAGGAAAAGAAAAAAAAATTAATGTACAAGTGAAATAACACAATGTCTGGGACTTGCCTTAAGATAATGGGGGGGTAGTGCATGTGGAGGGAAACAGACATAATAAAAAATGACAGAAAGCTGAAGAGTTTGGAAGCTGGATGATGACATTCTGTAAACTATTCTATTTTGTATGTGTTAAAGAATTTTTTAAAGTGGAAGGATGGAAAAAAACTTCCTAAGTGTTCTTAATAATGAAAGCAAAAAAGATGAAAATCAGAGAAGAATTGTATTGGAAAGTAAGTAACAAAAATGCTAGCTGACGAATGTGCTCACTGCTTGCCCTGTGCCAGGCCCTATGCTAGGAGCCTGGCCTGGATTATTGCCCACGGCCTCACAACAACCCGGTGAGGTCAGTATGGTCATAATCCCCACCCCCCAGCCCGAGAATCAGGCTTAGAAAGAGAAATTGTTCAAGATCATGTCTCTTGAAAGTAGTGGAGCCAAGACTGAAGGCTACACAGTTTAACTCCTAAATAAACCTCACCTCACCTGGACATGAATATCCTTAAAGGTAGAAGAAAGCAAATTCATATTGGATATGAGTGGCCTTCAATTCCTGTGAATCACTAGCATTGTCTCATCATGATACTTCTGTAATGAGTGACACTGTTACATAATGGGAGACCAAGTTATCACCTCCCTGTTCCCCCATTGCTAACCCCAGGAAAGCTCCAAGCTTTCAAACAGGCGTCTGTTTGCAAGGACTAACCCCACTGTTCTCATTAGTCACAAGAATGGCATGGGCTCATAAACACAGTTCAGGAAATGATTCAGGCATTGTCTAAATTAAATCAGACACTGACAGAATAAAACATCTCAGGAACCCGAAAATAATGTTAAATACCAGCAGCTAGAATCCCTCACATCCCTGCTGTATGACTATCACAAGCCTCAGCAATGTCCTATCACAAGTATTGGAAAAGTGAAACAGTGGACTACGTTCTTTAAAATGAAGCACAAGATAATCAATAAGTTTTATTTTTAAGCATAGATTGTTTTACCTCATTTTATTTGTATCTTCTTAAATCTTATGAGAATTATAATTCAATTTAATGAACTCTGATGTTATAATTGTTCTTATATAAACCTCCCCAACATTTTTGTGGGGGGGATTGAACCCAGGGGCACTTAACCACTGAACCATGTCCCTAGCCCTTTTTATATTTTATTTTGAGACAGAATCTCACTAAGTTGTTTAGGGCCTTGCCAAGTTGCTGAGGCTGGCTTTGAACTTGCAATCGGCCTCCCAAGCCACTGGGATTACAGGCATGCATCACGGCACCCAGCTAGACAACCCAAACTTTCTTTATTGTTTCTTCCTTCACAGTTCAAAATCAACAACAACAAAAAGCTTAATAGTTAAATAAATGCATATCAACTCAAATTTGGGGGTTTATTTCTGCCTTTTCTTTAAAATTATATTTGGAGAATTTTGCAGTCACTGTGAGGAGTTTCAGGGAAAATTATTTGAACCTTTATTTTTCATTGAATCATAAGCTTTTAAAGTGCCAATAAAAAGGAAAACTATGAAAACATGTGCTTTCTGCATCTCTGTTCCATCTACCGATGCCAATATTTTCTGCAAAAACAATTAAAAAAAAACACAAAAACTGCTACTGTTCTTTTTTTCCCCAAAAAAATATATATCACAATCATATTTCAACTCCTTGGGCAAAAATAGTAACATATATCCTTTGGTGGTGCCAAATTAATGTATTTTAACTCAATCAACTAAAATTTAAATGTTACACCAATGGAAATATAATGAATAATCTGGAAGACTGGTGAGTTTTTAGAAGGGCCAAATATTACAAAATAGTCAAATATTTCACACAGTGCTACGTCCATACCTAACAAACATTATTTCTAGTTTCATTTACTAAGATGTTACTTACACAATCATGTTACTGAGAAATACATCATTCAGTGAATTCATTTAGTGGACATTACAGTGTGCTTATATAAACCTAGATGGTATAGCCCACTGCAAACCCACACTGTGTGCTACAGTTACTGTGGGGTACGCAGTCCATCGTTGATTCAATGGTCTTTATGCAGTGCAGGGCTATTTACAGGGCTTTATTTAAGGTAAACAGATTCCACAGAAGAATTTATATTTCTGTAATTAATATAATAGAATCATTACACGTCCTTAGTCCTGAAAAATAAAGCTCCCTCAACTATACAGATTAGATTGTAACTCACCTCTTGAAATGTCAATGATACACAGAAAATCTGCAAACCCCCATCATATATAACTGCATAAACAGTTTAATATTCAATGATTGAATGTAAAAATCTTAATAAACAATACACACACACATTCCTTTCTTTTAGGATAAATAAATAGGCATAAAAACACCAAGTAACTTTAAAGTTGTAAAAATTAGGATTTAAGACCCAAATAAATCCATTTGCCAATCTGCTTTATTTTATCAAAAAATAACCTTAAAGAATAAGATTTTCTTTTCGATAAAATTTAGATTATATTGACTATAATATTGACTACATTTTTAAGTAGTATTGGAGAATGTGGATAAATCAATTTAAAAATATAATATGTATTACATAGATAGCAATACAATTGTTTTAGTAAACTATGATTTTTCTAATTTTCAACTTAAAAAATTTATAATAAGCTACAAATAATTTTCTTGCTAACAACAAAACATTTGGCCATCACAAATACTCTAGGTTTATTATCCAATGTAAGGTCTCTATTATTCAATTCCAAAAGAAATAAAAAAGTTATCATACATATTTTTCATCACTCAATAGTGCACTCAATTTTTCTCTGAAATTTGAAATAGTTGTTACTTAATAAACCCACAGAAAAATAATTATCAAAGAAAAATATAGTTTTGAGTACATCTATCACATCAAAGATGGATTTTCCTATGTTGAATTCTCAATAATAAATATAATAATCTGAAAACAGTAGGTCTGGTGTAGTCAAAATTAAAATAGCTAAATTTTACTAATCAATGAATTTCTTTTCTTTGTTTAATGGAGGAACAATTACAAAGTATAAGTAATAAATTATTTTGGTTCTCCAGAATAATTTATAATGTTATATTTTTAAACATCTTATATGACTTAGCATATAAATTTATTCCATTTTCCCTTTATTTGTGGTTAGTAAGGAAAGGTTGAAAAGAAAACATGGATTTGATTATTAAACATCAATTAAACAACATGAACAAAAATGAAAATCCACCATCCACACTCTATACCCCCTGCAAATATTTAAGAGTTTGCATGTAACTCTGTCTAATTCAATGAAAGGATTAAAGTCTTTTTCTTGTAATCAAGTTAGGAAAGTTAAAATAAGGTGATAGGAAATAATAGTAATGAGGTGATAGGAAAATAATATAAATGTGAATCCCTTTTGAGATTAAATCAATATGTTTAATTCATCACAAATATGACAAGTATCTACAGTACACACTTGCAGAGCTAAGGAGATACCCCACACACACCAAACAAGGCAGTTGGGCTATAGAAATTTTAACATCACTAGAAGAAGAAGAAGAAGAAAGCAGGCTTTGTTGCTGTACACATCTCTTGCTAGCAGGCAAGACAACTACTTAAACATACCAGACTAACTGGGATGTGTGCTTTTAAAAAATAATACCTATTTTTCAATATCTTTATTCACTTATTTTTATATGATACTGAGGATAGAACCCAGTGCCTCACATGTGCAAAGCAAGCTCCCTACCACCAAGCCACAGCCACAGCCACAGCCACAGTCACAGAATATGTACTTTTTACACCAAGTACAAGTATCTACAAAGGTCCATCTTTGAAGTAAAGGCATTCCCAATGAAATTGTTTGTTTAAAAGTAAATCCCAGGGGGAGGGAAGAGGGCAAGGAAGGGAATAGTACCAGAATGGAAATGGGGAAAACTATGTTATATTTATTTATGAATATGTTAAAATGAACCCCACTGTTATATGTAACTACAATGACTAAAAAAAATTTTTTTAATTCAAGTAAGTCAAATTTTTCTATGAACATATATTGGTCTACAGTTGTATTTCTCAAGAATTAACAATAGTCATTTAAATAGTTTTCAAAGGGTAATATAAATGAACAAAATAGTGATTCACACATTACATTCACGACTCCCATCTCATCCACATTTTCCATTTTTTAAACATCAGTGGTAGAGTGCTCACCTAGCACGTGTGAGGTACTGGGTTCGATCCTCAGCACCACATAAAAATTAATTAATTAATTAATTAATTAAAGGTATTGTGTCCATCTACAACTAAAAAAAAATTTAAAAATCAGTTTTAAATATAATCTCCTTAGCAAGGCACTCTATGGCATAGTTAGCATTCATATCTGGAGTTGGACTTTAATTAGCTACTTAGAATTGGTCTAGCCTCAGTATTAACATAGGTAAAAAATAAAAATGATGATGATGACAACAATCTCCAAGAGCTAAAGTGAAGTTTAAATTAGATGAAGTGATGGAGGATAATATTTCAAGCACAAAGTCAGACATACAGAAGGTACTTAAGAAATGCATGTCCCCTTTCTCCTTAACACCCTTACCTATAATGAGAGGGAAGTTTTTCATTTCCCATTAAATGGAGCTTTCTTAAGAAGAAGTGCTAAGGGAGTTCATAACCCAATTGAGTCAAATGTATGAAAGATGATATATCATGAGCTTTGTAATGTTTTGAACAACCAATAAAAAAATAAATAAAAAAAAAAGAAGAAGTGCTATCCAGACACATTTGGAGAAAAGAAACATCATTTTGGCGAAAAGGAACCACTTAGAAAACCAAATTCATTGTGATTATATCACTATTACTATGCCAAAAAAAGTAGTCACCGTATAAGGCTGATAAGAGAGCCTAGCAATATGCCAAGGAGTCTCAAGGGAAATCTTGAAACCCTAAGAAATGCATGAAGCAGTGTATATTTGGAAAGTGACAAATACCTTTCATTTTTTGTTTGTTTGTTTTGTTTTTGTTTTCCCACATAACTGGAAACAGTTTTAGACAAACAGCTAAAAAAAAAATAGAAAAAGAAAAAACCTTGGATTTTTTTCTTTTCTTTGGTCAACCAATTTACTTTGAATCATTATTTAAATAAAGCAAAATAATGAGTGTTTTCGTGTAATTACCATAAAAACACAATTAATTATAATTTTAAAATTAGAAGTAGAATTTAAACTCTTAAGAATGTTTAGAGACAATGTATACCACGAATTACATCAATCATTGTAACTGTTGAAGACACTATATGTCTTCATCCATTGGAAAAGATAAGAATGTCTCTCAGCTGGCATACATCTGTAATCCCAGCTACTAAGGAGGCTGAGGCAAAAAGATTGAAAGTTTGAGGCTAGCCTGGGCAACACAGAGAGACCCTATCTCAAAATAAAACATAAAAGGGGCTGTAGAAGTAGTTCGGTGGTAGAGTACTCAGGTTCAGTCTTGCAGTACTACCAAAAAAAAAAAAAAAATCTCTGTCAATGATGTTACTCTAACTCTGCATATCTGCTGACCTGATTTTTCAGAATGTCCCTTTCAGTCACCTGCTTGTCCTCAGCTTCTCAGATGCACTGTTTATTACAGATTCCCATAATCTTTAAATCTGTGAAACTGCCTTTCACATCCCCCACAGGCAAAAAGCTCATGCCATCCATTTGAACCTTGGAAACAGAAACTGCCAATATTGGAAGGCAGTTTAAAAATCATGTTATTTCCAAATGCTTAATTTTCACATATTACGACAGAGATTTCACAGGGTGGGGACGGAGGAAACATTAAGAGATCTGCTTAAAGAGTCACAAGGCAACATGGTGGAAGAAAACTACTGTCTCTTGAAATCTTATTTCAAGTTCTTACCTTCAACTAGGGTTATAGGGTTGAGGATAGAGTTACACAGAAAGCTCTAGAAACATATGTGGAGAAGATGACCTTGAGATCACATCCTCCCTCAAGCTCACCAGTCACTCAGGTCCATGACTCCTCAGAGTTTGGGAGGATTCAATCATAACAGAAACACAATTAACCCAAAGGGAACCAATGGCATAAACTGTAGATTTAATATAGTGTTTCTCCTTCTTTCTTATTTCCACAACATTATCTTATTAATTCTTCAAATACGACCAGATAGGCAGCCTTATTATGACACACAGATTAAGCATTAGTCTGCTGGGCTAACCCAAGTCACCAAAGCATGTCTAACATAAGACAAAATTTAAGAGACTTCCCAATCCTACTTTGAATCTATTCTGGAATGGTGGCTTCTCTACATCTTAGTTTTAGATTCAAATATGAAAGCTTCTAATTTCTTACGTAGAACCTTTCATATTAAAGATGCATAAAATGACTGAGAAATGATCATAACTCACATGATTGTAAAAAGAGAAAAAACTTCTCATAAGACCTCTTTAGAACTTCCACTTGAAAGTCAAACTATTTGAGAATTCCATTTCTTTATTAAAGTCTGACTTAAAGAAAAACTGTCCTGAAGATAAGAATCCAGTATTTTCCAAGTAGAAAAATACCGGTTTACATATAATGACAACAGGTCAGAGAGCTATATAGGTTGTAACAAGTAACAGCTCCCCACCCAGAGCTAAAAAGAAAAAGAGAAATTAAAGTACCTTCTTTTATTTTAGACACAATAACTTAAAAACCTATTTGTTTTGCTTTCTGTGGGGCATTGGTATACACGATTTTTAAAAAAAGAATCTCATCAATAGAAAAAAATCTGTTTCCTCAAAAACTCTTCTAATTTAAATTCTAAAATGCACAACTTGAAATTTAGGTTTATATTTCCAGTGCTTATACCTACCAAGTTGGAAATCAGTTTTTCAAATGACTCTGAACATACCCTCAACCACCAAAGGGCATATTTTTAAAATTTCGGATTTGTAAGTGTTATAACAAGTGTAATCAGTTAAGTTCATTAATGATTTACAGTGACACCAAAGTGGAAAAAAAAAATGAAACTTCTGAATGATCTAGTTTTAACTCTTTTTCATTTTACACATTGTTTTATGAGCCCCAAGAGGTTAGGTAAGTATCTTCTGCATTATTTCCTGGCTAGCGCCTCCCACAGCCTCTGTAGTCTGCAGCAGATACAGTTTGGTCTGACTTGCATGGAAAATTCAGCTACGAAATATTTTTATTCAACAGCTAAGACAATCAGTCCCCCCGCACCCCTATCCACAAGGTTTGGATCTAGAAGCAAAGTGAGAACATTTGGGAGCACAAAATTAGTCTGCTTTTATTTTAATAACCAAACTGTGATTGAAAAGAAATATTTTGTATTTGCAGAAACGGGGGACAGGGGTTACTAAATCTAGAAGGTCCCTCCTACCCACCCTCTGCGCACACCACAAAACTTACAAAATTGTGACCCAGAATTTAAAGCTCGCACTCAATTTCAAAGCATTCATTTAAAAGTACAGAAGCGTCCTTTTTAAATGCCCACATTTTGACACACAGCAAGAATGTGGCCGACCAAATATTAACCCTAAGAAGAATGGATGGATACACATTTACCGTCATAACTGACCCCATCAGGTCAAATGTTTAGCAAAGTAAACTGACCTAAACCACAAGGACTGACGGAAAATGATGAACAGGAGTGTCTCTGGGTTTTGAGAACACCGTTAGTTCCCAGCACAGCCAGCGGTCAATCCTCCGCAGGTAAAGAAATCTACACGCGCCCGCGGGTAAGGGAGAAACCAAACTTTCCCAAATAAGTTAGTTGGGTCTTGCCAATCTAAATCCAACAGGTGTCAAAACACATCACCACACAAAATCCTTCTGAACAAGTTCTAGAAAAGCACCGGATGGTTAGCAGAGAAACTGAAACGACCCGACCTTCATCAGGATTGGGAAAAAGCCGGGACCCTGTTCCAACTGATCACTTGGTCGTGGGGTGGGAGAGATGAAGATGGGAGAATCCCTGTATGCAGGTGGGGAGACGCTAGGAGATGTCCTGCCACAGACTCTGCAGAGGGATCTTGGAGCACAATCCCTGAGCTCTGTTAAATCCCCCTCTCACCCCCAAGCCACACACACATACATGCTTCCCTAGGGTTAGAACAGCTTGGGAGTGCCGAGGTTACAGACTGGGAGACTGAGAAGGGAGGGTGTATAGTACCTGCTTGTCCAGAGTGTCCCGGGCCCCTCCAGGTCCGGCGCCTGCCCTGGGTGGCGCGGGTGTCCGTTCGCAGCTACAGCCCTCCAGGAGGTACATGCCCGCCGGGCGGCCGCTCTGCTCGCCCTCGAAGTAGAAGAGCACATTTTGGTAAAGAGCAAACCACTTCTCGTGCCAGCGACTCGCCTCCGCCGCCTTCTTGCTCAGGAAGCCGCGCTTGGTGCCCTCCTTGCGCGCAAGGAAGGCCAGGTACAGGGCGTGCCCCTCGTTGTAGCGCACGCTCTTCTGCATGGTGAGAAGGCTAGGGAGGTTCGGTTGGCCTCCCGCTTCACCCCAGCCTCAGGGCCATCGCTCGGCAGTCTCCCCCGAGGGCACGCCTGCTCTGGTGCTGGCTGGCGTAGGGCGCCCCTTTCCCGACACAGCGCGCAGGGCACCCTGCCCGTCCCCGGGGAGCGGCCGCGCGCGGGTCTAAGAGGCGCAGAGCAGGGTCTGGGACACGTTCTCCGCCCAGATCGCCGCCCTACCCTCGAGACGAAAGTCGCCGAGCCTGGGACGCCTGGGTGGAGAGCGGTCCCCGAGGGCACCGGAACCCGCCGCCGCTTCGCCCAAAGTTGCGGGAGCCGAGCCCCCGCGGCGGGCTGGGCGGTGCGATGCGCGGCAGCAGAGAAGGACTGTCCTCGGGCAACGCGCTCCGGGAGACAGAAGGTAAAACGTCACGTGGGAGATCAGCTGTAATCGGCTTGGAGACCGATTTAAAGGGCAAAGTCGGCGCAGTGGCGTGGCGGCGGCGGTGGCACAGCGCGCTCACCCCAGTGTGGGCTTTTCCCTTTCCTGCCCTGGCCCAGGCCTGTGCCCCAGCGCCGCCCGGATGGGGCAGAAAGCTGCAAGGTCGAGGAGCCAGGAGGCACCACACACCCGCTCACAGGCACAAGGCGTGAGCGCACACACACACAAAAACAAACACACTTACATACACACAGACAAATGCATACTCACAAAATGCACACTTAGACCAATACATTCACACAAACACAATGCGCACATACACACAAATACACACATACAAATGAACATTCATGCACAGACACATACATACGCACACTCACAGTATACATTTGCACAAATACACATTTACACAATGGTCACACTAATACAAACAAGAATACACACAAAATACACATATAGAAAATGTCACCCACAGTGTGCACTTCTTTTTACAAAAGTACAAATACACACTGTTATGCAGGTAACACCACACATGCTTGCATTGAGATGCTGGCTGAAACACAAACTCACACACAACATATACTCATATACACATTTGCAGTCATACACATTAACATAAACAACACAGACATATAAACCTATTCACAAACAATACAAACACCTTGTTATACACAGACTCACACAAGCAATCATAAACACATATACAATGAATACACATACACACATTCACATACAAACACATGTACAACACATCCACCCCAAAATTCTTATACACACACATAACAGATAAATACAAATTCACACAAATCCATAAATTTACACAGACCCACTAGTACACCACATGCCCACACTCACTCCCACAGGTATGTTCCCATGGCAGTAGGAGTCCCAATGTGGCTTTTTATAAATGGCAACTTGGGCTTTTCTGCTTGTAGCTGCACTTTAGTGTTTTAAATGAACAGGGAAAGTTAATGAGAGCAGCCCCGTGTTCCCAAAAGTCATCAGATATATTTCTTCCTCTTGGACACAGCAATCCTGTTTTTTACAGGATTAAAATAAAAGAAATTAAATTTTCAGTGCAGAGTTTTCAAACAGGAAAAAATACCACCAAGGGAGACATTACTGACTGGCCGGGGCAGAATCCATCCCCAGAAGCCAAGCTATCAGGCTCACTGGATACTAGGACAGGAATTCATTTGATTAACAAATTTCAGAGCTATAGCTACAGAACCAAGGACACCCCACCCCCACCCCTATAATATATAAGTGGAAAAAGAAATGATGTGCCCACAGCTTTGAGAGAAAGCTAGTGCAACCCCAAGGAGGGCCTGGTGTTTGATTCTGCTACACAATTTTTATTCCCCTTAGTCACTTACCATTAAAACAGTTTGCCATAACGTGTTTATTTTTAAAGTAAACTATAATAAAATGCTTTTCTGGGCAGTGACTCTGTGTCAATACACCTGTCTTGTCCCTCTAGTTATGTTTTCACAAATTGGTAGCCGCGGGGTTCTGCCTGTTCTGTAGAGGCTGCCTTTGCAGAATATTTTAACTCTGCCTCACTGAGCAGCTGAGTGGTTTTTGCATCTTACTGTCAAGAAAAACTTTCACTATTAAAAACTGCATAATAGAAAAATTGCCATTTTGAAGTGACTCTGTGAGAACAGTGGTCATTCTTTTTACATATTTTTACATATCTAAAGGACAGAGCTGTGCTGGCTTGGGTTTACCCCAGCTGGGATCTGACATTGATTGTTCTGTGGAAGAAAGACAAGTTACAGAGACTGCACAATGTTTTGGGCCAATTGCAAGGGAGATGGTGATGGGCTCAGGGGGCCTTTTTTTTTTTTCCTTCTCTTGGGTGCATTCCAGTTCTGAGAACCAACCATAAGAAAGTAGGCACCTGCGAAGAGCATGAGAAGAAGATTAACATTAAACAGGGATGAGAGGTGGGAGGGAAAGGGAGAGAGAAGGGAAATTGCATGGAAATGGAAGGAGACCCTCAGGGTTATACAAAATTACATACAAGAGGAAGTGAGGGGAAAGGGAAAAATAATACAAGGGGGAGAAATGAATGACAGTAGAGGGGGTAGAGAGAGAAGAGGGGAGGGGAGGGGAGGGGGGATAGTAGAGGATAGGAAGGGCAGCAGAATACAACAGACACTAGTATGGCAGTATGTAAAAATGTGGATGTGTAAGCGATGTGAATCTGCAATATGTATACGGGGTAAAAATGGGAGTTCATAATCTGCTTGAATCAAATGTATGAAATATGATATGTCAAGAGCTTTGTGATGTTTTGAACAACTAATAATAAAAAAATTAAAAAAATAAAAAAATAAAGGGGGAAAATAGCAATGAGTTGCCATGTCTAGAAATCCTAATTACTACTTGTAGATTAAGGTAGAATTCGGATAATTTGACAGAAAATAAAAATTTAAAAAAGAAGAAGAAGAAGAAGAAGAAAAGGAAGGAGAAAAAGACAGTGAGAAGGGGGAAAGGAAAGGGAGAAAGGAAGGAAGGAGAAATTGTATCTGAATTGTCCAAAGCTTCTCAGGTTGCTGGGTGAAAAGTGTACAACCTAATCCACAGCTTTTCAAAATCCCAAACTCAAGCCTTATCTTTCAGACACAGAAGGTAGGTTTAATTTTTTAAATTTTTTAAATTATTATTATTATTTTTTTTTTTTTTTGCTTTTCCTAAACTGTTTTATTTGTAGAACTTTGGGCTGTAAGAGTTTTTGTAGTGACCTTTCCCTATGGTTTCTGTAAATCATAAATGCTTCAGCACTGGGTTCCTGGAGAAATATGTTTTACAGGCAAAGAGAAATTTCCCTTCTGCCTTCTGAAGTTTTACTGGAATAAACAAAGAAAAATTGGAGAAAAAATACAAATTTATTTCGTGCACATAGGCAATGACATAGTGTAATTAACCACTAGCCCAAAATATTTCAGAAGCTTATGTGCCCCCTTTGTCTATAGGATAGGGTGAGAATGAGAAATGTAGACAATTTTGAAGGGTCTAAATTTGCTAGGAGAATGAATGGTTCCAGAAACAATCTTCAAAATTTGAATATGCCCAGGGACAGTCTTTTTTTCTTTTTCTTTCTTTTTTATTTTATTTATTTATTTAGCTGTAGATGGACACCATACCTTTATTTTATTTATTTATTCTTTTGTGGTGCTGAGGATTGAACCCAGTGCCTCACACATGCCAAGCAAGCGCTCTATCACTGAGCTACAACCCCAGCCCCCAGATGCTGTCTTATAAAGGAATTCTGTCCAGGTGTGGTTACATTCCTCAGGCTTCTCTCCAGAGACAGGTGCAGATGGAAGGCAGTTGTGTTCCTCTTGCAGTCAGATGTTAATGCATGTACAGAAATTCCAAAGCAAGCTCTCCTGCTTTTTTGTTGTTGTTGTTGTAGTTGTTCCTGGGATTGAACCCAGGAGTGCTTAAACACTAAGCCATATCCCCACACCTTTTTATTTTTTTATTTTGAAATAGGGTCACTTTAAGTTGCTTAAGGAACTGCTAAATTGCTGAAGCTGGCTTTGAACTTGGATTCTACTGCCTCAGCCTTCTGGGATTACAGACCTGAGCCTGTTTTTAAGACCTTTTCAGGTTTTTGGAGGTATCATTTGCTACACCCCAACAATATTAAGCAAAGGCAAAGTATTACCAAGATCCTTTTCTTGGCCTGAAAGGTCATTTAAGGAATTGTCATTTTGATGGCTTTTAAATGTGGAAACCAGGGTATTTAGTAATGCAGGATCACTAAGGATCCCAGGCAGGTTCTAAAAGATACATGTTACCTTCTTCTGCACAGATCCACGCTTTTGGGGGGGGGGGCAGGTGGGTACTGGGATTGTACTCAGGGGCCCTCGACCACCACTGAGCCATATACCCAGCCCAATTTTGTATTTTATTTAGAGACAGGGTCTCACTGAGTTGCTTAGAGCCTCACCATTGCTGAGGCTGGCTTTGATCTTGTGACCCTCCTGCCTCATCTTCCCAAGCCGCTGGGATTATAGACATGCGCCACAGCGCCTGGCGGGCAGATCCATTTCAGTGTTGTCTATTATACTTACTTGTAAAGCTGGGTTCTTCCCTAAATATGTATGACCTAAAAGGATTAGTTATTTCTTGTCCCTAGTATTCTTTCAACCAAGCAGAATCCCTTATTTATCAAATATGAGATACAAAATACTCAGAGCCAATAAAAACTGAATTACTCAGAGCCAATAAAACCACTTAATCTGGTGCCTATGATGTTTCACCTAACTTAACCTTCTGGATAGCCCAAATTTATCCTTCATATACTAAAATAAATAAGCCATGCATATTTACTGAAAAGCTAAGATAATTTAGCATTTCCTTGATAATTTAAGGTCAGTGTTTTTAACACTATCATCTAGAGCACAGCTGTCCTTAGCCTGTTTCTTTTATGCAAATTAGAACAAGGCACACCCTCTGGGATGATAGATGAGGGCAAGACTGTCCCTGTGTGTGCACACAGCCCTGAAAACCTGAACCTGGTAAGTGGATGGTGCCTTTGTGTGATTAAGAGGTAACCCTTCCCCCGAATGGGTGTGGATCTGTGCAGGAAGCCCTGTGCGGTCACTGACCTAAACAACTGAGCATGGTGACAGATGCTGTGTCCTTCCAAGTGCTTGTGAGTGGCAGTTTCCTCTGGATTTCCATGCCTGTTCACAAACACAGTCTTTTCCTTCCCACTAACTCCATCCCAACCTTCTAATTGTCATCTTCTGATCTCTTGAAGACTCAGAGACCAGACCACCCAGCTTAAAGAACTTTGTGAAACATAAACTTATTAAACATAAATGAGAAGATTTTGACCTTAATGATGGTCAAGGAAAGGTTCCATACTTTGTTCAACCATAAAATGTTCCTTACAATGGTCTTTATGACAGCAAATTTAGAAACACTCCAACTGTTCACTAATGGAGGAATGGTTAAGTAAGTTATGATACACAGGGAATTCTTAAGACCTAAGATGTGATTTAGTGGTAAGTAAAAGTACCACCCTTCCCACCTTCATAGCAAAACTCTCCCTTGAATTGACAATCTGTACATGCAGATCCTTCTCTGCATTCCTCCTGAACCACACCATTCAGTCCTCTGAGCCACACCACCCATCTGAAACCACTATTCTCACGGTCACCAACAGTCCCCATGTTGCCAGATTCTGTGGTCAGTTTTCAGTCTGCCGCTGATTGGACATCAAAGCAGCATTTGATACAGCTGATCACTGCTTCTATCTCCTTTCTTGAAACATTTTATTCCCTTAGCTTCTGGGTCACCACACTCTCCTGCCTTTCTTAACACCTCTTCCTTTTCTCATCTCCTCTTCCTAACTTCTGAGTTGTAGTTTGCCCCAGAGCCCTCTCCTGGGCTGTCTTCTCTTTACATTTTTTAAAAAATTATTATTATTCATTCAATGGCTTTTTTTTTTCCTTCCCGGTGCTGGGAATTAAACCCAGGGCCTTGTTCGTGCTAGACAAGCACTCTACTGCTGAGCTACACCCCCCAGCCCAATCCCATGGCGTTACACTAAGTCTCTCCACCTCCCTCTTGTGTATCTGCCTACTCGACGTCTCCTCTTGGATATCTAATAGGCATCTCAAGCTCAACACATTCAAAACTGAACTTGTCTATAAAGAAACAACTGTTCTTCCCACTGTCTTCTCCTTTCGGTATACAGCAACTTCATCCTCCTTCTGCTTCTGAAGTAAAAATCTTGAAGTCATCTAAAAATCCTTTCATCCTCTCACACCCAGTTCAGCTCTGCCTTCAAAGAATATTCTGAATCTAACCTCTCCTCACAACCTCCTTGGGTACCCCCTGACCCAATCCATCATTACCATCTCTCCTCTGGACCCCTGGAGCTGTGTCCTACTCATTTCCCTATGTTAAATTTTACTATCCTAAAGTCTGTTCTCTACTCTGCAGCTGGTGAGCATCTTTGAACATGTAAATCGCTGCCAGCCTCTTCTCTGATCAACACCTTCTAACATCTCCCCACCATATACACCTAAAACTCAGACTCCGTACCACAGTACTGCAAGTCCTACCTGTGGCTCCCTCCCCACATTCCACTTTTTCTGTCCTGAGCCCAGGCCTTTGTCCTGGTTGTTCTCTGAGTTGGAATGCCCCTCCCCATTACATGACTGGCTCCTGTCCAGCACCCCTTCCTTAGAAGCCTGCCCCCCACCAGCCCACCCACAATAGCACACTCTACGTCTTTAACTCTTGGCCTTATCCTCATTTCCCTCTGGAGGTCCTCACCACCAGACATTCCAATACGGAGGCTGATTGTTGATATTTCCTGCCTCCCAAACAGCACCTAGAACATCACTGACTGATAGTAACTTTCCATAAATATCCGTTGAAAGAATATCAAGACAGAATGACATCCATGAGGGTATTTAACTTCCAGGGAAGAGAAAAGAAACTTCTTTTCCACATCAATAATTTTTTCCATTAATTCTTTCTGGGACTGGCTCTTATACTATCTATCCTGCTTTTTAACTTTCTTTTATCCCTTTTCCTCAGGACACTTCACAATCTTCCTCCACTCCAAGTTTAGCCTCTGGAAGAATCTAGATCATTCCTTGGAGTTCCTGTGATTCCAGAGTATAATAGAGACTGTGGAGTACTCCTAGGTATCCTCCTTTGGGACTGAATGGCTTATTCTGTCTCCCCACTTCCCCACCCTCCCATCATTCTAAACTTTGCACTTAGAATGTCTATTGGCAATTGGCCCTTTCTGGAAATTGACCTTAGCCGGATGGAGCCACCTCACCAAGATCACATCAATATGGTGCAACAGAAGGTTTTAGAACAGCAAAGCATAGTGGTCTTGCATTTTTTGCATATCTTCCTCCCTCTTTCTTCTGCCCATGATGTTTCTTCCTTTTAGAACACCTGGTTCAAATGGGAGCTGCCATCTTTTTACAGATCCTACTAACATGGCCACAGTGATTGTTCTAAGATTGGGCACCTCATTCAGCTGCACCCGAATGAGCTGCCCCCTAGGATCTGAACTAAAAACCAGGAAGACCTTCCTGAGTTCCTTTCAGATGTGTAATCATAGGAATGACAGAGTATATAAGATCATGGCTCTGGAATCAGATGTGTAGAGTCAGATTCCTCCTCTGTTACATATTAATTATGGAACCTTAACCAAACCACTACTTAATCTCTTCAAGGCTCAGCTTTCTTATCACTAAATTAGAGATGATAAGTTCTATCTTAGGGGGTTTTCGTTGTTGACGGTGTGATGATGGTGGTGGAAATTAAACCTAGGGCTTTGTGTATGCTAAACATGTGGTTTACCAATGAGCCACACTCCCCTGATACATTCTTTGCACTTAAAAAAAAAAAAAAACAAGCTAATTGTGGTGCACGTGTCTTATAATAAACTTAACATATTTAAAGAATACTATTTGATGAGTTTCAACATATTTGTATGCCCACTAAGTCATCACCACAATCAAAATAAGAAATATTTCCATCACTCCCAGAAAAATTTCATTCTCCTTTAAAATCTCTCCTTCCTACCTTTCCTTCCCCTTCACCCTGTGAAATTGCTGGTCTACTTTATCACTGTGAGTTAGTTTGCATTTTCTAGATTTTTAAATATTTGGTATGCACTCTTTTTGCTTGGCTTCCTTCATTTAACATGATGATTTTTAAGATTTATTTAACTTGATGAGTATATTGGTGGTTTATTCCTTTTCCTAATGAATAGTATGTGATTGTACTGTAATATATTAGCCAGGCATACCATGCCTATTTGTCCTTTGTGTTAACCCAAGAATGCTCAGATTTTCTCCTCTGTTTTTTTTTTTTTTTAATTCAATTTTCTGGTGTTAGCCCTACATTTAGTCCTGTTATCTGATGGCGTGAGGTATGAGTTCCTAGGTTCCTATTTTTGCATGTGACTATTCCAGCATCATTTGTTGAAAAGATCGTTCCCTCCCTGTGGATCTCCCTGGCATCCTTGTCCAACATCAATGGACCTTACATGTGTGGTCTATTTCTGGACTTTATTTCATTCCTTTGATGTCTACTTTATATAAACATCATGGTACCATGATTATTTTAACTTTCTAAAAAGTCTTAACATCAAGTTGTTTAAAACTTTCAGCTTGGTTCTTCATTTTCAAATTGTTTTGGCTATTCTAAGTCTTTTGTGTTTCTACACATATTTTTGATTCAGCTTGTAAATTTCTATGTGAAAAATCAGGCTGGGGTTTAGATCAGAGTTGGCTTGAATCTGGAAGCCCTCCCATCCATGATCAAGTTTCTGTCTTCATTTGTTTAGGTCATCTTTAAGTTCTCAGCTCTGTTTTATAGTTTATAGTAAACATGTCTTACATTATCTTTTACCAGACATATTTCTATGTGGTTTTGTATTTTCATGCAATAGTAAATGGTATGTCTTAAGTTATTTTATAGTCGTTCTTTGATAGTATACAGAAATAAAATTTATTTGATATACTGATCTTCTACTCTGCAACCTTGCTCAATTCACTTATAAGTTCTTATCATCTTTTTGTAGGTTATTTAAGATTTTCTACCTAGACCATTATTTTTTTTGTTAATATAGTTTTCTTTATTCCTTTCTTACTGGTGTGCCTTTTATTTCTATTTCTTGCTTTTTGCTACAGCTAGGACCTCCAGAAAATAAAAAATAAAATAATAAAAAAAAATAAATGTTAAGTAGAAGTACTGAGAGTGCACAGCCTTGCTTGTTCTTGACTGTAGTGGGAGAGAATTCAATCTTTCCATGATTAAGTGTGATGTTAGCTGTGGACTCTTTACAGATCCCTTTGATCAGGTAAAAAAAATATTCTCTACTATTCTTGGTTTTTCTGGTAGTTTTTAATCATGATTGGATATTGAATTTTGACAAATGCATTCTCCAATGTGCATGTGGGTTTTCTTTTTCCACCTGTCAGTATGGTGAAGTAATAACTATTAATTTAGGGATAAATTCGGTTTCATTATGATGTTTATTATCTGCTATTAATCTCATCCAGTGTCTTTTTTTCTTTCATACATTATTTTTCCCTCTCTAAAAGTTTGGTGTGGGTCTTTTTATTTTCCACTTCTCTTCCCTTCATGTTCATGCTTTTGGCTTCTTTCTGTAACATGCAGGGCATAATTATGATAGCTGTTTTAATGTCCTTGTCTACTAATTTTGTCATTTGTGTCATTTCTGGACTTGCTCTTTTGCACTGTATTTTATCCTCACTCTGAGCCACATTTCCTGCTTCTTTGACACTTTTGATTAGATGACACACTGTGAATTTTTATCTTTGGGGTTTCTAAGTGTTATTGTTTGTTTTGTTAACTATTTTCAACTTGGTTCTGAAACTCAGTTCAGTAACTTGAAAATGGCTTCGTCCATTTCAGCTTTGCTTTTAAGCTTCGCGAGGTGGATTCAAAACAGCCTGTGGTCCAGGTTCATTTGGCCCCTGACTCGACTTCATACTCCAAGTGTTGGGAGACCTTTCCATTCTGACTGCTAGGAAGTCACATAACCCTGGAGATTCTTCCTCCTGCTTCTTTCTGAAGGTTCGTTTCCTGGCATTGGTCATCTCCTTGTATGCATGAGCTGATTAGGACTCAGTCCAAGCCTAGAGGGACCTTCTGTAGCCATGGAGCATGAGCCCTCCCCTCCCCAGCAGTCTGTCCTGGGTGTTCCAGCCACTGGCCTCCTTGGACTCTACACTTAATCTCTTCCATCCAAGGAGGCCAACAGGGCCTGCTGGGTTCTCCCTCTCTGCACAGCAGCCTGGCACTTCTCTTCAGGCTGTGAACTGGGGCACCTGGAAGGACTCAAATGCTTCCCATACTCGAGAATCATGTCCCTTTACTGTCAATCATCTCATGTCTGTCAGCATCACTTCATATATTTTGTCTTGTTTTTTAGTCATTTAAAGGAAGAAGAGATCTTTCTGTCTTTATTCTTGAGAAGTTATTTGACATTGCTCACAGAGAGGAAGGGCTGCCTTAATGTAAGTGGGATATCTTCAAAGTAAATAACAGGCACCTTAAGCCCACACAGAGGAGGGACTGCAAAGGACCTGTGACACACCTGATGTTTTCCTCACCTGAGGTGTGTTATTTAGGTGGCTCATGTTGGATTATCAAGTCCCAGTGGAACCTTAAAGCAGGCCCCAGGGGTGAGGCATGCGTTTTCACCTAGTAAGAATGAATCTTCCTTCCAAAAAATTTTCCTGCAAGGTGGCTGATTCTCTGACAAGAAATAAGAACTGTAGAGAAAATCCTTGGGTTGAAGAAAGAAGGAAGTTCTTTCTAGTAGTAGGAAACTCCTGAGTTAGTCATCCTATTTAGCATCCACATTCTGTTTTTCCTGAACTCTCAGTTATCTGCTGTTCTGAGGGAAATTAAAGAAAAATCCTATTCCATACTTGCAATGGGCTGGTGAAGGGGATCCCCATTGCTAGGGAGGACAGTGGCCCAGAATTGCTTGGAAGTGATTCCAGCTGAAAGGGGCAACAGACAACAGTCCCTGCAGCTGGGAACTCAGTGAGGAGTTTGGAACAAGAATCCTTATAAGGAAGCACCCTCGTGGCCTTTTAACAATAATCAGGAAACACTTGGAGAGGGTAAAGTTCCTGCAGGCAACTGGATGGAGCTGTGGAAGTGTGGCAGTTACACTAGATAGTAACAGGCATGTTTCCTTATTTACCACCCCTGAATGTTAGTAACTAGACAACAGTTACACACACACAAATACACACAATCATGAGCCCCCACACACTTAGGCCCATTGAGTGTTCCCATTGCCATCCTTTAGGTTGAGATCAAAATGCATTCCCCCACTGAGGAACACCTGGGAGTTTTAAAAATAAATAAATAAATAAATAAGACTAATGGCTGTGCCTTCTGACAAAAATTCCAACTCAAATTGAACTGGGGTATATCCAGGCAGCTGCATTTTCAAAAGTTTCCACGTAATTCTAATGGCCAGCTAGAGTTAAGAACCACTGCTGTAGACCTTTGAGGTATATACTTCTGAGCTATAAAAAGTCACTTGTCTAACTTGGGTGCACACATTGCTCCTCCTGATCTTCCTCCTCAGTTCCTTTCCTCCTCTGCCAGGGCCCCTGCAGGATGTCTGGTGACCACTGCTCCTCTGACACTCTCTCACTACCCACTCCTTTTCAAGTGAGCACTGGTCTCTTCTACTGGGGTGTTTCATCTGACCCCAGCTCTGTGGGCTAAAAGGTTACTCCTCCATAGCCAGGGACAGCCAATCAGAGATGCTTGACTCCTAGATGGCAACCTGGCCATCCATAATGCATTGCCCGTGAAATCTAGAGCCTTACTTCTCTCCTGCAGTTTGGTCACCATAGGGTAACCAGCATGTCTCAGATTGCCCAGGACTTCTAGCAAACCCCAGGTTTTAGCATTGAAAATCCTGTGTCCTGAAAACCTCTTGTTCCCCAACAAACGGGATGGCTGGACTCCTAACCCCGAGTGTCAATGCATAACTTCTTTGTTTCCAAGAGCTGTTTTCAAGCACATTCAAGATTTAGATCCCTCTGAACACTTGAGGGTAGAAGGGACAGGTTCCCAGATGACCTAAGATCTACATGCTGGAGCTTAATATCAAATTGTCATGCAGTTAACTTTCCCTAGTTTATTTTGAGCGGTAAACTTTTCACATTTTGAGGCAGTGTGTCAGAGTCACATACACACATAGAGTAGCATATGTTTGCCTGAGGCAAACAAAATGCAACTCTCTGTGGTCTTAGTTCTCAAGCAGTATGGGAAGATACTTTAAAAAGGTGAATTATTATTTTTTGTGCATGCTTTGGAACAAATTATAAATAAATGTATAAAGGATAACATATTTTAAAATTGAAAAAAATTACCCTCTCCAGCAAAATGCATGCCTTGAGTTGATTTTCTGGTGCAAGAAAAGGACTTAATGCCACATCTACACTTCATGGAGAGAAATCTGGACCAGACAACACCATAGAGGCACAGAGCGAGGCTCACTGGTTCACACAAAATCTCTAAGTGGCAGAATGCATGGGAGTCTATGAAGGCCTCTGAAGCCTACCAGGGAAAGAGAAATCCCACCATGTGGGAGTCACCATTTTGAGCATATCACTGTTGCTGTGCATTCTTTTAAGTGCATACTCACCATAGGGATGCCCATCTTTGTGAGAATGGTTTTATCAGCTCAAGTTTCTCTTAACAAGAGGAGCAGAGCAGCATGAAAGCCCTGTATCTAAAAGAGGGATAATTGTATGGAGGGAAGGGAAAGAGGTGCAGAGAAATAGTAGATGAAGGTAAAATAATGTCATTGAAAGATCTGGGGGAGAAGAGACTGACCAGGAGAAATTAGAGCAGTCAGATAACAGTCAAGTGTTTAAACAGAAAGAACTTAATTCGAGGGTGGAAGATCAAAGAAGTCAAAAGGAATTGGGATTGGAATTCAGAAATGAGGAACTGCAAGATGTGACAGCAACTTGTAGACAGGAGAGACAAAGGGATAAAGTTAATACCTGTGCATTCAGAGTCACCTGATAGAGGGTGGAATCGTGGTAGACTTGTCTGGTAGGAGCTGAAGCCACAGAGAGACTTGGCCATGGCTGCAGACACCAGACAAGGTAGAAATGGGGTGTCAGTCAGCTTTCTGTTACTGTGACAAAATACCTGAGGTAGTTAACTTATAAGGAGGTAAGATTTATTTTGATGCACAATTTCAGAGATTTCATTTCATGGTTGCTTGGCTCTGTGGGAAGCCAACCTTACAGGTGACTGAGTTACAGTCCCCAGCTAGGTGCTGAGGTTCTCAGTCGCAGAAATGTGGCACCCTTCTTGGGTGCAAGGGTTGGTGTCTCGTGCATGGGTGTGTCTTGCTACATCCCCATGGGTGAAGCTATGCTCATCTGTTCCTTTGTAATATAACCCCTTGCCCTGTTTAGGATAGAATCTTCCATGGAAGTGCCTTGTGTGTGTCCCCTTCTCTTACTGTGCCCCTGGGTGTGGCCTACCCAGGTGTCAGTCAACCTGCTGACAGTGGACATCATGAAGATACTCAGTCCCCTGAAACATGACCCCTTGGCTCATTTGAATAGCTTCCCTCAATAAAAGGGGTCAGTGTTAGAGTCTGTAAACAAGTCAGGATGGCGCCTGGCATTTTGCCAGAGAAATGTTAGAGTCTGTGAACAAGTCTGGATGGCGCCTGGCAAAATGCCAGAGGGAGTGGTTTGTGGAGTAACACCAGAGAGCCATTAAGTGTGGAGATTCCTTATTGGTTGACTGATGTATCTAGTTTATGCTAATTAGATAAGCTGTGTGGAATGTATAAATACTGCTCCTGTCCTACAATAAACGGCTTCCACTCCTGCTGTATGAATCTACACAAGTTCTTCGTCCCCCCCCCCCCCCCTCACTCTCTCTCTCTTTCTGTGGACCCTTAAGGTCAGAGGAGCCGTCACAGAGACCCCAAAGAAAAAGGTATTTGTGTCTCTTGTGTGGTTATTTCATGCAGCCCAGTTAGCCCAGTTTAACTAGAGTGACCTCTGAGCCTTTTAGTCGCGAGAACAGAAACCCGGCAGGCCCTGTTGTGTTGGATCTGCTTTTGCCCAGTACATAATGGTGGGGTGCATGGCAGAGGAGGCCTGTTCCTCTCATGGAAACTAGGAAGCAAAGACAGAGAGAGGAAGGGGCTGAGGTCCCAGTATCCCCTTCAAGGGCACACCCCCCAATGACCTAACTTTCTCCCACTAGGCCCTACCTCTTAAAGGTTCCACCACCTCCATTAGGCTGACTGTCAACCTTTTAATACATGAACCTTTGGGGGACATTCGAGATTCAAACTATGGCATGTGGAAGAGGAGAGAATCAGCCTCTCTCTCCTGTCCTCCAATGCCTCTCATTGGCTGGTCTCAGCCAATGACTGGAAAACAGAACCAGAGCAAGGGGAGGGCAAAAAGTGGACCTGAGAGCAAGCAAGCCCAAGATCTGCAGACACCAGCAACTGTTTCTCTGCTTCATGACCCATTCAGGGCTGCCCTGCTTCCCTTGTGGTGAGCTCTGACTGTTGAAGTACTCCAGCCCTGAACTTCAAAACTTATATTCCTGACCCCCCAATCTTCCAAAACTAGAAATAAGATTATGGTCTGTGACCCAGAACATTAAGAGGTCAATTCAACAAACATTTATTGAATTTCTACTACTCACTTGCGACTGAGAGTCTGAGTCAGAGCAGAGGCGCTCACTTCAGAGAGAGGACCTCAGAGACAGGAGTACACCGTCTCCTCCCCAAATCCTGGACCTGTTCAAATCTCTGAAGACATAGCACATACCCCGCTACCAGGTAGGTTCCAATCCTGGCTCACAACAAGGGGTCTCTGATATTTTCTCTGACTTTTCTTATTGCAAGCTCATCTACCCACAAAATTAAGGACATTCCTACCTCAGAGGCAAAAATCTGCTAAGCAAATTTTTTGTATCCCTCAAAGAAGTTTCCTTCTCTGGGTGTTTAAAATGACCCCAAAAATAATGTCTTCAACTAACCTGTAAGAATCCCAGATTATAGGTGTAGCCTGTCAGCTACACCCTGCCCATTCTTCATTTCAGGTACAGAAAACAGATACTGCTGTCCAGAACAAGCTTTCAACATCTGGGAAGTGGGGTTGGTAGGGGGTCAAGGGCATCACTGCCAGGTGACTTTAACCACTGATGTCCCTCTCTTGATACTTTTGAGCTAAACAAGCTGCAGATCCTGTCTTTGCAATGATAGTGCCCAGTTGAGTCACAGGCCTTCCTGGCATTTTGGGGCTGGTTAAGGTTTCATTTGAAGAAGCCCAGGGGTCCAGGAGCATCCCAGGGGATAATTGTGACAATAGCAGCAAACACATAGCACCTACTCATTCTGTGCCGAAATCGCTTTCATAAATTAACTCATATTATTCTCACAACCTTTGGATTTACATTTTATTATTATCACTTTTCTACTATAAAGAAGCTCAGGCACAGAGAGACTGAGTAATTTTTCCAAGAAGCACACAGTTCATAAGTCATAGAGTCAGAATTTGAACCCAGGCAGTCTGGCTCTAGAACTGATGCTTTCAAGTACTCTCCGGGGTATGTTCATCTTTCTGAAAGGACACTACATCTCCTGTTCCCTTATTGTCAAATGGGGCTTACCTAGTCTTGTTCTTATAGTTCCTTCTCTTCAGGAATAAGAGAGCCACTATAGGTGTGTGTTTGTTTTACTGGAGATGGAACCCAGGGGAACCCATGGTGCTTAACCACTGAGCTACATCCCCAGCCATTTTTGGATTTTATTTTGAGATAGGGTCTCACTAAGTTGCGCACCAGGCCTCGAACTTACCATCCTCCTACCTCAGCCTTCCTAGTCACTGGGATTAGAGGCATGTTCCACTGCACCTGGCTCACTCTAGGTTCTTTTAGCAGAATAGGAATTTAATAAAGGGAAATCCTGGTGAAGTTGATAGAATCGGGCTTTAGGTTGGGGGTCTGGGATTGGGCCTTCCCAGGCTTTCCTGGACACACATTCTCCTCTGCTACTGGCCTCCAGAGTATACCACTACTGCCATTCCACCCCTGTGTTATGGTTTGGATATGTGGTGTCTCCCAAAAGCTCACATGTGGGACAATGCAAGAAGGTTTGGAGGAGAAATGATTGGGCTATAGCCTTAACCTAACCAGTGAATGAATCCCTGATGGGATTCACTGCGTAGGAACTGCAGGCAGGTGGGTGTGGCTGGAGGAGGTGGTTCATTGGGGGCATGGCTATAGGGTATGTATTTTGTATCTGGAGAGTGGAGTCTCTCTGCTTCCTGGTCATTAGACTAGGTGTTTCCCTCTTCTGCACACTTCTGCCATGTTGTTCTGCCTTACCTTGATCCCTAAGGAATGGAGACTGCTGTCCCTGGACTGAGACCTCTGAAACTGTGAGCCCCCAAATAAACTGTTCCTCTCTACAATTGTGCTGTTTGGGTCTTTTAGTCACAGCAGCAAAAAATTTGACTAAAACACCTAGCCATTTAAAGTTCCCCTGGCCATTCTCCATCACTCTTCCCTATGATTTTTTTTTTCTCTTCAAACTAAAGTATGGGCAGGCACATTTAAGGGCAGAGCTTAGGTCACATGCCGGTGCTGCAAAGCATGTGGGCAATTAGGTTTAGAGAGGCAGTGCTCATAACCCTGGACTGTCCTCATCGCAGAGGGATTTGCTAAAAATACTGGGCACAGAAAGTTCATGACAACATTAGTCATCCTAGCCCCAATTTGGGGAGAAAAAAATCAACATTAAAACAGATAGGTCAATCTATTATGGTATATTTATACAATGGAATAATATATAGCAATGAAATGAAGTATGTATAATTATAGAAAACATGAATAGAACATGAATGAATCTGGCAAACATTATGGTAAGAACAAAAGCCCAACACCTGCTTTAGTCAACACCAAAGAGAATGTACTGTATGATCCAAGAGCAAGCAAAACTAATATTTTGGTGATGGGAATCTGAATAGTTACCTTTGGGGAATTACTAACTGGGAGGCTACATGAAACAGATTTCTAGGGTATTGGTATACTTCTAAATAAGGATATAGGTGCTGCTTATACATTTATTTTTGGTGTAAAACTTCAATAAGCTATTTGTTTATGGTGTATGCATGTTATATTTCAATAAAAGATTGACTTACAATGTACAGTTACGCAGATAGTAAATATAACTGAGTTCTTATTGCCATTCTCTGTAAAGTAGTTGAGCAAAGGAATCATTGTGTTCATAGTCTGTCTCCTGGCCAAAGTATTCAGTGGTCCTTGATAAACAGGAGGATAATATCTTCTATGGTTTGAATGTGATTTTCTCCCATTGAAATATGTCCGGAATGTAGCAGTGTTCCAAGGTAGTAGGGCCTTTAAGAAGTGTTTAGGTCAGAGGGGCTCCATCTGCATATAGGGTTAATGCTGTATTCAGGGAGTGAGTGAATTCTCACTCCTGGAGGACTGGATTCGTTACCACAAGAATTAATGGTTATAAGGGCTGGGGTGGTGGCTCAGGGGTGGCGCAATTGCCTAGCATGTGTGAGGCACTGGGTTTGATTCTCAGCACCACATATAAATAAAATAAAGGTACATTGACAACTAAAAAAATAATTTTTAAAAAGACTTAACGGTTATAAAGTAAAGCTGCTCCTCAGGTTTTGTCTTTTCCACTTATACCTGCTTGTCCTTCTGCTTTTCTACCATGTTATGATGTAGCACAAAGCCCTTGCGAGATGTGGCTGCCCAATGTTGGACTTTAGCTTCCTGAACTATGAGCCATATAAACTTCTTTCCTTATAAATTATAGCTCTGTTATAGCAACAGAAACTGGACTAAAGCTCTTTAAACTATCTTGCAAGAATCTTTATAGTCCAGCCCCAGCCCTGTGCGCCAGTGTGCTGCTCTGACTGACCTGACCCCTGATATTGGCTCTGTTCTTACCTGGGAAGCCCCACCTCCTGACAACTCTGAGAAATGGAATCTCTTCTGTTGAGTGAATGAAACTCTATTTCTTCTCCCAAGGCATCCCTATCCTGAACCCGATTCTTCTCCCCAGCCTCCTATGGACTCCTGTTGCAATTAGGGCAAGATGTACTTGACAAGCCCATTTGTTTTCCAAGCAACATCTCAAAATATGACAACTTTCTTTTCAACATTCAATCATTTTTATGTATTTATAGTTTATCTCAGCAGCCAGATTGTGGAATTTTGAAGAGTGATCATAGCTGATGGATCTATTGTCCCTACAGGGTGTTGCATAGGACCTGGACCAGAGGCATAGTCTTTAGAAACTTTTAGACACATGGATTTGGGCAGATGGCTCTTGTTTGGGGCTTCATATTCAAATTCCACCTCTGCCATTTGCTAGCTGAGATTCAAGAGAATTACTCCACTGCTCTTGAATACAGAACTTTCCAGAAAGTGTAGTAATTAATAATTTCCATACCTTTAGTACAACATACTAAGTACACCATGCATATTAGCTATCCTTACTATTTTTCCTGTTCTTATTTCTAACTATAGAGTGCTTTTTAAAGTTCACCAGAAACCACAGGTCTCAGACCATCAGAGAAGGAACCCGATTTTGAACATGAGAGAAAAGGGTCTTTGCTGGAGAAAGGTGGAAGGCAAAGGGACTATGACTCAAATGAGTCCCTGTTCTTACATCTGCAGACCCCATATTGAGCATCTTATAGACCTGACCCTGCCTATCAGCTTTCAGAATTTATGTAGGAATTCAGTTGCCCAAATAATATTAGAAATCGTAGGGTTTGGCTCACTTTATGTTTTAATTTTCTCAAGCCTCGCTGTGGCTCCTCTACAGCGGCATGAAAATTAAAAGGCCCTTTCAACAGAAGAGAAATGTCACTGCTGAAGCCACTGAAAAAAATGATGAGTGGACATAATCTTGATGTTAGCAGAAACAAAGCATATATCATTTGAATTGAAGGTCCAAAACTAAAGCCATGTGTGGGATGTCAGGTCAGAAGGGAAATGAAGGGCAAAGGAGGAGAAATAAAATCTTTGACATTTATATTTTTATTCAGGTAGTAATTTGATGATTTGGGGTCTAAAATGTCCTTCCTTATGGGATGGTATTGAACTGCACGTCATTTTCACTTCTTATGGGCTAGGGTAATATTTGTGACAAAGATCTGGCAAAGATTTTAGGGATCTTATGTCTTGACTATATGATCCATAATGAAGCCTCATCTCTGTGCTAGAAATCAGTGAAAAGTTAGCCTTTTCTGTTAAGTGAATGAAACTCTATATGGCCACAATCCACATTCCCCAGAGCCTGACTGTGAGTGCACTCCAGATATGTCAGTTTCTCTGCCTGAGCTTAAGGGTCACAACATGGTGGGAATGAAGTGCACCCTCAGTATCTGGAAAATGTGCCAATGACTAGGCAGGGGAATGTTCTGGGGATTATGGGTCCAAGAGAATCTGCTGGCCTGAACCATAGCACATTCTCCAAACTCAGCACTCTGGATATGTGATCTCATTTCCAGGGCCTCTGAACTTATCAAATAGGTCTTACGTGAGAGAATAAAGATAAATTCAGAGGTGGTCATATTAATAAATTAGGCTCCAAATTAGCTGCCTCAAAGCCTACCAGATAATTAAAATTTCTAATCTCACCTTTGCTTATTTGAGGGAGTGCCCTAAAGACAGCGTTCCTGATACATTATTATGGAAAGTGACACAAGGAAATTTGATAGGGCTGTGGGCAGAATTGTTATAGAGATGCACCTTTAGGAGACAAGCCTAAGTGAGACACCTCAGTAGTATCTGAGAAGCAAAAAGTAAGTTAGACAAACTCCCAACAAATGTCATCTGAGCAAGATCAAACCACAATGGAACCACCGAACACTGTAAAGATGGCACATCTAGACATATTGGTTTAGACAAGAACTAGGGTGGTCCTGATGCTAGTATTCACCATATCAATCTCAGACTTTAAAGTTGGATATAAGACTTTGGACAACCAATGGTGAGTTGGCACCTCACCATTCAATGGAAATGCATCCATTTGATGTTCATATCTGAAGGCAAGTATCGATGATGAGACTGATAATAACAATGATACTGACCTCATAGCGTTGGCATAAAGATTAATGAATGTAAATTTTTAACACAGTGCTGGGCACATAACATGTATACATTAGTTCACTATCATTATTCCACCCCCAATCCCTGGTCTTAGCCAAAATGCCAAGAAATTCAGCAAAGTCCTCAATCATTTCTTAACAGACTTCTTTCTATGATCATTCTCTAGCTATTGCCGCCGTCAATCTTTTATTTCTCATCAGGTTGGTGATAATAGACAATAAAGCATTTCCTGTGGGATAGAGTCATTCAAGTTCCCTATGCTGGGGACAAGCTCAGTTTCCTGGGAAGGACCATCTGGCATTGCCCTAGGCTGTCCTCTGGAGCCAGAAACATTGCCTGGCAGTTGGCACCTGGAGTGTGTTTCATTTTCTTTTGTAGGATTCAATAGTCATATTTCATTCAAATTACAGCTCTGCTCTCCTTTAGAGCTGGAATCAAATGTGAAAATTAGCCCTGAAATGCACATCATTTTGTAAAATGGGAGTCTCTGTGTAGTAGCAATCTCTATATCTTGACCCAGCCTATAAATTTTGTGATATTTTATTAAGAAGGCAATGAGAACCAGAGTTAGAAAGCAAGCCTCAGAAATCCACGTTCACTGGGCTGCTCAAAGAAATAATTTCAGAAAGTGCAAACCTGAAAGTTTTTATATCGTGTCACATATACATTTTTAGTTACTTTTGTTGCTTTTCGTTTGCATGTGTTATGTGAAGTTAACCGCCAATGAGTTTATTTATATGACTCTTATGGTGCTGATGTCTACCGCTGTGATCACTATTTTTGACAAAATTAGCTCGTGTTGGTAAACCCAGCAGGTTTTCACTCACAGAGTACATCTATGTTTATGTTATTTTAATCTCAGATACAAATTGGCAAGCACTGTAATTGTGGAAGAGCAAGGGAGCTGGATTGTAGACTGCTTTTATGAAAACAAAACATCTTGGTGATATCTTAAGCCTTACTTTTAAATAGCATCTAAGGAAAATTGAGAAATTTCCTTGCTTTGTTTGAATGTATACTCTTTCCAAAATTCACGTATTAAGACATGAACTTCAACGTGATAGTGTGAGAATCGGAGCCTTTAAGAGGTGATAGGGTCAAGAGGGTACTGCTCTACACCAGACTAATGCCCTTACAAAAAGACTGAAAGGAACTGGCCAGACCCTTTAATGCCCTTCCATTTCTTCAGCATGTGAGGACATGACATTTGTCCCCTCCAGAGGACACAGCAACAAAGTGACATCTTAAAAGCAGAGAACAGATCTCACCAGATACCACTCTGCTAGCCTGGACTTCCCAGCTTCTGGAACTGTGAGAAATAATATTTCTAATGTTGGTAAATTTCCTAGTCTCAGGTATTTTGTTGTAGCAACGGGAATCAACTAAGACATACCCCACTCTAATGATTGCCTCCACTCTCAATTCTAATGATATCGTTGTATGAAGTTGAAGAGTTGATTTTTAGTTCTTCTGTTTTTATTTCCTATTTCTACTGTAGCTTTTCAGATTAATGAGGGAATAAAGTTAAAATATCATGGGAACTTTTAAAATATACTCACTGCTATGTTAAAGAATGAAAATTAATATTGAAATTGCTTTGAAATAAAAATGTGGAAAAAGCTGGATTTGTGCAAGTTTGCACAGAATGAACTTCAGTGTGTTTGAAGTGGGAGGGTTTTTTTGTTTTGTTTTGTTTCTAATTTTCTTTTTTGTAGTTGTAGATGGACAGAATGCTTTCATTTCTTATTTGTATGTGGTGCTGGAGATCGAACCCAGTGCCTCACACATGCTAAGCAAGTACCCTGCCATTTAAGACTGAGCTACAGCTACAGCCCCCTGGAGTGGGAGTTTTGCTGATTAGGATCAGCACAGTTGAATAGATATTGAGAAGTTAGGAAATTTTGAATTTCCAGATAGTAAGCCCCTGTTGGAACTTTTTTGCTAACTTTGCTATATGACAGAGAACTTTATCCCTTGAGAATTTTCTTTCCTAGATGGTTCTATAGTAAAGAAAAATGGGGAAAAACTATTTAAAAAGTTTTTTTCTCAGCAAGAGAAACAATAAGAGAGGTAAATAGGGAGCCTACATTATGGGAACAAATTTTTACTCCTCACACTTCAGATAGAGCCCTAATATCCAGAGTATACAAAGAACTCAAAAAATTAAACAATAAGATAACAAATAACCCAATCAACAAATGGGCCAAGGACCTGAACAGACACTTCTCAGAGGGGGACATACAATCAATCAACAAGTACATGAAAAAATGCTCACCATCTCTAGCAGTCAGAGAAATGCAAATCAAAACCACCCTAAGATACCATCTCACTCCAGTAAGATTGGCAGCCATTATGAAGTCAAACAACAACAAGTGCTGGCGAGGATGTGGGGAAAAGGGTACACTTGTACATTGCTGGTGGGACTGCAAATTGGTGCAGCCAATTTGGAAAGCAGTATGGAGATTTCTTGGAAAGCTGGGAATGGAGCCACCATTTGACCCAGCTATTCCCCTTCTCGGTCTATTCCCTAAAGACGTAAAAAGAGCATGCTACAGGGACACTGCTACATCGATGTTCATAGCAGCACAATTCACAATAGCAAGACTGTGGAACCAACCTAGATGCCCTTCAATAGATGAATGGATAAAAAAAATGTGGCATTTATACACAATGGAGTATTACTCTGCACTAAAAAATGACAAAATCATGGAATTTGCAGGGAAATGGATGGTACTAGAGCAGATTATGCTAAGTGAAGCTAGCCAATCCCTAAAAAACAAATGCCAAATGTCTTCTTTGATATAATGAGAACAACTAAGAACAGAGCAGGGAGGAAGAGCAGGAGGAAAAGATTAACATTAAACAGAGACATGAGGTGGGAGGGAAAGGGAGAGAAAAGGGAAATTGCATGGAAATGGAAGGAGACCCTCATTGTTATACAAAATTACATATAAGAGGTTGTGAGGGGAATGGGGGAAAAAAAACAAGGGAGAGAATTAAATTACAGCAGATGGGGTAGAGAGAGAAGATGGGAGGGGAGGGGAGGGGAGATAGTAGAGGATAGGAAAGGTAGTAGAATACAACAGTTACTAATATGGTATTATGTAAAAATGTGGATGTGTAACCAATGTGATTCTGCAATCTGTATTTGGGGTAAAAATGGGAGTTCATAACCCACTTGAATCTAATGTATGAAATATGATATGTCAAGAGTTTTGTAATGTTTTGAACAACCAATAAAAAAAAATAAAGTTCTGTATCAAAGGCATTTTCAATAGATGGACTTCTGGACCACACCCAGCTCCAAAGATGGCACCAGTCTAAGCCTGTCCTGAAGCTTGGACCTTTGGAATAGTCCAATTAGAGTAACTGGTGGGTCCCTGCTCAGACAATGAAGTGCAGTAGCACTTCTCTGTATTTTTATTTCAAAAATATCAAAATGTGACCATATGTCATTTTGCAGGAATAACATTTAGGAAGTCATTTAGATGATGCTTCTCAAAAAATTGGTTTATAAAAAATTTCAGTGGTCTTCTCTAAAAAGAGAAAAATTAGGATGATGTAGTATGTTTGTTATATAATTGTGTTTATTGAAATATAAGGACTGGGGATGTAGTATAGTGGTAGGGCACTTGCCTAGCATGTGTGAGGCCCTGGGTTCAACTTCCAGCACTGGGGGAAAAAAATCAAAGAGTCCTTCTTTGTTCTGCATTTTTTGCTTTTCCTATTCTAGGAATTAAGATATCCTTTTAATAGAAAATGATAGTGATTATAGATAGCAGAATTTTTAAAAAATATATCCTTAACAGCAATCCAAGTCTCCCTTTGCTCTCTAAGTCCCCTTTAAAAATAACAAAACAAAAGCACACTGATCCATTAATCTATTCTTTACGTAAGTGACATTGAATCTAGGTAAATTTGGGTATGCTGCAGTCTCCATTGCATTAAAAATCTTGCCTGGGCAGGACCCATCTTTGTGCCTTCTTTCTCCAGCAATGTCTGGTCTTTTGAATCCAGTAGTTTCTCAACAAATGCTTGTTTTTGTGATTGGAGCAACCTCCATTCAAAATGAAAACATCTACTGGGGAGATGGAAGGCAGTCTATTTTTCATGGTAATAAAGTATTTTGAGATTTGATTTTAACAGTAAAAAAGAGTGAAAAGAAATGTAGGGTAATGTGTTAGGCACCCTATGGAGTGCTTTAAACCTCACAACAAAGTAAGGATTGCTTCATTTTACAGACCAGAAAACTGACATCCATAAAGGCTGAGAGACCAACCCGAGAAAACGCTGAGGGGAGTGAGAGGTTATATGGACATTAACCAGAAACAAAGCATGATGATTTCATATTCAATTTTTTAAAAAAGCAGTTAAGATCCCCAGAGTATGTTTCCTCCATCACACCCCATGTGTTGCAAATCACAGCAAAGATTATCCTATGGATAAAAATTTCAGTTATTCCAGAGTTGAAACAAATTATCTAATTAAAAAAATGTTTGTTATATTTTACCCCAATTAAATCATCACAAAAAAGATGGTATAAAAATATAATGAATAAAATAAAAATTCCAGTCATCTACTACCTAGGAAGAACTGATTAATAATAAAGAGCTCTCTTTAAAACACATAAGATCTCCTATTCTCTCTCTCTCTCCCTCTGTGTGTCCCTGTCTCTCTCTATCCTCCACCTGTCTCTCTCTCTCTCCCTCCCTCCCTTTTATTCTTTTTTTTTCCCCTCTAGCTTCTGCATATGAGAGAAAATATTCAACCCTTGACTTTGTGAGTCTGGCATATTTCACTTAGCATCATGTTCTCTACTTCCATCCATTTACCAGCAAATGACATCATTTCATTCTTCTTTATGGCTGAGTAGAACTCCTTTCTGTTTATGAGGGAGATCATTACGGTAGAGGCGGGAGACTCCAGGGAGAGAGAGGAGGCGAGGGAAAGAGAAGGAAGCGGGGGAATGAAATGGACCAAATTATGCTTTCACATGTTTGAGTGTATAATATGAATTCCACCTTTATGTTCAATTATAATGCACCTATTGAGAGCCACAGCTCTCAGAGTCGGAATGGCCCCTGGCATTTTTGCCAGAAGTAATGGTTGAGAGGCGAGCCATTAAGATGATGATAATTAAGTTAAGCTGTGTATAATTGCTGTGACTGGATGATCCTGGATTGAAACAGGTTGTGTATTCAATTGTATATAGACCCCTGCTGTCCGCCTCTGGTGCCAGCTACTTTGGAGTTCTCGAAGGGATTCCTGAGGAGTTTCCGTTGGTTGGTGAATTTCCGGTGGAGGGAGTTCCGGTTGGTGTGTGGTGTGCCTGGGAGGGCCGCTTGGGTGGCGTTGGGGGAAGTTCAGAAATAAAGTTTGTTCCTGCTTGAGTGGCTCATGATTTGTGCCCAGCCAGACTGTGGCAGCACCAACTTAAATTACATATAAATACATAGAAGGAAGACCAGTAGAGTAGATGAAAAGGATCAAGGGAAGGGAGAATGGGAGGGAAAAGGTAAGTACTGGGGAATAAAACTGAGCAAATTATGTTATGTGCATGCATGACCATATCCCAATAAACCTCACCATTATGTAGAATTATAATGCACCAATAAAGCACTTGAAAACCTCTTAAATTCATTCACATTATCATAGTTCCACAGGGATCCCTCAGAGATGTTAAACATGAATGACAGGCTTTTCCTTTGGTTAGTTTGTTGCTATCTTTTTATTTCAGTTTCATCGATCTTTGAAGGCAAAAGGATTAAAGTCAAAGTATTGGAAATTCACAAGAATCTACTGCAATCATCAGTCTAAACTGCCATGTGCACCTAAACTGACGGTTTCTCTCTTTGTATCTGGAAGACTCAGTGTTCAAAACCATGTCATCATGTTGCCCAGGTAACAAGAAAAATAAGGGGGGTGGGGTGGGCAGAGTGGACAGCACTGCAGAGCTAGGAGGACAGCTCTGTTAGCACAAGCTAGGAAATGTCCTTCAAAACCCAGTGAAGTTGTCCTGTTCACCAGATAAACCACAGGTTTTTTTTTTCCTCTATAGATAGCAATTCCTGCTGAATGTTGAGTGTCTAACAAGCAGATGGAAGAAGGTCAAGTATACATGCTTCCTACTGATGTCATTGGATGATTGCACCTATAATCCAAACCAACATTTTCCTTACATGAAAAAGGCATATTTTGCCTCTCATAACAGACTGAACTAAGGCATTGCTATATAATATGAATTACAGCCAGCATTTATAATTTAGAAGGACATAGTCAATGAGTAGAGACCCGGGTTCAATCCCCAAAACTGCAAAGAAGAAGGAGAAGGGGAAGGGGAAGGGGAAAGGGAAGAGAAAAAAGAAGAAGAGGAGGAGGAAGAGGAGGAAAAGGAGGAGGAGGAGGAAAGAAGAGAAGTAGCTACCATTATGCTGTGCTGTGCTTGAGGCTCTTTTGCACATGTTAACAGAGACAACTGGACTGTGGGTACCACAGCAGAGCCTTGGGCCAGGGAGCCAGTGCCACTTAAGAATATGACCAAGCAGCTGATCTGTAGCCAGGCCCCACCCAAGGCCTTTCATGAAACAGTCCTCAGTGCTCCAGCTTTCCTGTCCATCTGACAGGTGCTGGTGGGAAGGAAATCCTTAGGCCAGGTGGGACTAGACTCCCTGACTCTTTCCTCCCCTTCCCTGAGGCAGCTTGGTACAGTTGCACTTCCCTGGGTGGCAGAGCATCTTAGTAGTCTATGGCTGCTGTAACAAATGACCACAGATCTCATGGCTTAAAACAAGGCAAATATATTCTCTCACAGTTTTAAAGGTCAGAATGCACAGAAGGGTCCTCCAGGCTAAAATGGAGATGATGGAGGAACTGAGCTCCTTCTGGAGTCTCTGGGGAATCTTTTCCTGCCTTTGTAGCTTCCGGGGGCCATCTGCATGCCTTAGCTTCATACCTGTTCTCCATCTTCAGTGCTCTCTTAGTCTCTGACCTCTGTGTCTGTCCTCACATCACCTTCTCTTTCTGTATTTCCATCTTCTAGGAACCCCCGTGATTACACTGGGCCTTCCTGATCATCTAGGACAACCTCCTCCTCTTGAGAGCCTTAACTCATTCACATCTGTCAAGTCTCTTTGACTAGGTAAGATAGCATATTCACAGGTCCTGGAGATTAGAACACGGACATGTTTGAAAAGCCTTCATTCACTCTACCTTCGATATACAACCCAATTTTACACTCCAATGTCATATATCATCAAATCTTATAGAATGCTATTCCCTTCTCCATTCTCTTTCAACCAGGCTGATGGAACCAGGGGGAAAGTCCCAGGTAGTACTAGCATCCTTAGGTACCTGACACTTGCCAATCTTCCCGCTGTGCCCAGGGCAGGTCTCAAGCTCAGTACTTCCAGCCAGCAACATGGCCACCTGGATATCAATAATGTTTTCACTGTATTTCTTTTTGTGGTTCTTCTAGTATAAGAGTTGATAAGGATTTTGCATTTTTAGTGGTGACCATAAAATTCCTTTCAAATGTAAGTTGTTTTTTTTTTAAAGTCTCGACCCANTATATATATGTATATATATAGATCCTCCTGCCTCAGCCTCCCAAATAACTAGGACAACAAGTAGGCACCATCATGCTTCCTTCTCTCCCTCCCCTTCCTTACTCCCTTCCTTTCTTTTTGTGCTGAGGATCAAACCAAGGCTCTTGCACATGCTCTACCACTGAGTTATACCCTCAGTCAAATTATATGTCTTTTAAGGGTCTGGTGTCTACAATATATAAACAACATGTATAACTAAACGATGAAAGCTGAGCTAATTAAAAAGTGGTCAAAGGATTAAAATAGACCTTTTTAAAATATATATATATATATATATACACACACACACACACTGGGGCTGAGGATATAGCTCAGTTGGTAGAGTGCTTGCCTTAGGAAATGCAAATCAAAATGACAATGAGATACTACTTCACATCAGTACAATGGTTACACTTTTTCTAAAAACAGAAAATAACAAGAATTTGCAAGGATGGTAGAGAAATTGGAATCCTCAAATAGTGTTGGTGGGAGTGTAAAATGTAACCATTTCAGTTGTGAAGTAAATGTTTAGTAGTTTTAGTATAAATATATTGCATACATTTATTAGATTTGAACCTATGTATTTCCTTTTTAGTGGTATTGTAAATGGTACTAGCCTTTAATTTAGTTTTTCTATTTTTTTATGAAAAAAATGTGTAAAATTATATACAACTGGTTTTTATATATTGACTTTGTATCCTAAAACTCGCAAATTTACCCAATTTTACCCAAATTTTCTTTCATGGGTCATGCTGTGATGTCATATCTAAGAATTCTTGACCTAACTCATAGTCGTAAGACTTTCTCCTATGTTTTCTTCTAAGTTTTAATTTTAATGTTTTACATTTAGGACTATGATCTACTTTGAGTCAATTTTTCTCTAAGACATGAGTAACGTATTTGTAAATTATTTTTTCTTTTTGTCTTTTGGAAAATGAATATACAATTTTTACAGCACAAATTCTTGAAGATATTATCCTTTCCCTATTAAATTGACTTTGTAATTTTGTCTAAAATCAATTGACTATATTCATGTGGCATCTGTTTCTGGACATTTTGTTCTACTGATCTGTGTCTGTCCTTCTGCCAGTAACATCGTCTTGGCTACTGTCATTTTCTAGCAAACCTTAAGATCAAATCACTCAGTTTTGTTCTTTTTAAAATTTGTTTCGGTATTCTAGTTTTCTATTGGCCTTTTCATGTAAATTTTAGAATCAGCTTGTCAATATGTACAAGAATACTCGGTATGATTTTGGTTGTGATTGTGTTAAATCTGTAGATTAATTTGGAGAGAAATGACATCTGACAACACTGAGTCTTTCAAGTCCTGTGCACAGCATCTCTCCATGTATTTAGGCCACTGATTTCTTTCAAAAATGTTTAGTAGTGTTAGTATGAATATATTGTATACATTTATTAGATTTGTACCAAGGTATTTCCTTTTTAGTGGTATTGTAAATGGCACTAGCCTTTAATTTTTTATTTTTTATGAAAAAATTGTGTAAAATTATATACAACTGGTTTTTGTATATTGACTTTGTATCCTAAAACTCGAAAAACTAACTTATTAACTCTAGGTTTTTTTTTTTTTTGTAAATTCCTTTGGGTTTTATATAAAGACAGCTACATCACCTACTAATTTCTTCCTTTGTAATAAGTATGCCTTTTATTTTTCAATATGAAATTGCACAGAAGTAGTAAGAGCAGACCTTCTTGCCTTGTTATTGATTTCACGGGGAAAGCATTCAGTCTTTTACAAGTAAGAATATTAGTTATATATTTTTTGAGATACATTTTGTCCGATTTAGGAAGTTCCTTTCTAATCCTAGTTTGCTGAAAGGTTTTATCATGAATGGATGTTGAATTGGGACAAATGCAGAGATTCCGAGATGGATGAAGAGTCCACCCAGCACTCACCTCTTCACAAAGAAGAAACAAAGCAGCAGGTGGATACCTGCATTTTGTGGTCAGTAACTGGGAGAAAACACTGGAATTCAGCAATGGAGAGACAGGAACTATGCAAGACTCAGAGACCTGGAACAGCAAGATATAAAGAAGAAGAAAAAGTACCCAGGAAACTGTGACTTTAGCTCCCCAACTGAGGGAACTCTAGAAAGGGTGAATGGGAGAGTTCAAGCAAATTCCACTGGCTCAGATTCTGGTAATACTAGCCCCCGGAAAGTTTCTTGGTCATCACAGGCTTGCAGGCCAGTTAGGAGCAACCTAGAGCCTGAATAGTAGCTTTGCTTTGGAGAAGGAATTCACATTATCTCCCTGTCAAACCCCGAAACCCAGGCATCTATAATTAGGCGCCATCTTCAGAAGGGAACTATCATACAAATTCACACTGCTCTAGGAATCAGAAACCTCTGCATATCCCCATTCCTGATAGCCCACAGAGAGTCCATCACATGAGCACAGGGAAGTCAGCCTCCTGAGTCCAACCTGACACAGGGTAACTGTGACTCCAGCACCCAATCCCATAGGGTGCCCTGCACAATAGGAGACAGGTGCTTCAGCCCAGAAGGTTATGAGGGGGTGTCATTCTTAAGAACTAAGAGAACAGGACAGTTATCCTCTGGGACCTGGAGCCATGTGTGGGCTTGTGTAACTGCCAGGATTGAGAGTAAGCCCTATAGAGTGGACATGGTCGTTTCCTGCTGCCACCTCCCCCTGCACTCTGAGTGAGCTCCTCCTGCACTTTGTGTGAGCCCATGCCACTGGCAAGACTGAGGACAGATGTTGCAGCTCCCCACAACTGCTGGAGCTGTCAGTGCCACAGGCTCTTGTAGGCAGCAGAGGTCTCCCCAGCATTGCCAGAGAAAACCAGCTATTGTGTGCACCACGCCCACTGGGACCACTAGAGTATCCCCATGCCCCCATGACCCTCAGATACAGTGGGTCTCTTTGATGCTATCCCAGCATGCACTGTACCCAAAGCCATTAATTGAAACCATGGAAGATATAGGGAGACTACGCTATGGTGCCCAGCTGGAAACACAGCATATCCCAAGATTGTCTTCAGAAGAAAGCCATTTGTTACAAAAGCCACCTTATACATATGGTAGAGGGGCTGGGGTTGTGGCTCAGCGGTACAGCGCTTGCCTAGCATGCATGAGGCACTGGGTTCGATCCCCAGCACCACATAAAAATGAAATAAATAAAGGTATTAAATATCTTTATTATGTCCATCAACAACCAAAAATAATATTAAAAAAAATGGTAGAGATAACTGATCCATCAAATGTTTACATTTCAATATGTCAAAGAAAAATGAAAAAAGATAACATATGCGTCCAAAAGAAGACAATAATTCTCTACAAATTCCAAAGAAAATTATATTGATGAAATGATTAAATTGATGAATTAAATTATATTGACAAAAATTTATTTTAAATGAAGTGGAGATATAGTTAAGTGGCAGAGCACTTACTTAACATGAATGAGGCTTTGGGTTCAATCCCCAGTAATACCAAAAAAAAAAAAAAAAAAAAAGAATGATTATAAGGAGATTCAAGGGAACACAGACAGTTGAACAAAATTAGGAAAAAAAGTATGATATGAATAAGAAATTCATGAGGGAGGGAGGGAGGGAGAGAGAGAGAGATCTTGAAAAAGAACCAGACAGAAATATTGGAAACAAAGAGTTCAATAAGTCAAATAAAGAAATATCACTGTCAAAAGCCTCAAACAGACTAGATCAAGCAGAAAAAAAGAATATATGAATTTGAAGACAGGTTTTTTTTCATTTGTTTTTATTTTTATGTGGTGCCAGGGATCAAACCCAGTGCCTCACACATCCTAGGCAAGCACTAGACCGCTGAACCACAAACCTGGCCCTGAAGACAAGTTTTTAAAAATGTCTCAGAAAAACAAAATAAAACATCAATCACACACACACACTAAAAAAGAAAGAAAAGAAAGAAAGAAGACAGCTTAGAAAACCTTAGGGACACCATCAAATGAGCAAATATTTACATATCCAAAGAGAAAGTAAAGGGGAAAGGAGTAGAAAACCTCAATAAAATAATAACTAAAAGCTTCCCTAATCTTGGAAGATAGAGACATCCAAGTACAGGAGGTCCATAATACCCCAAATAAACATGACCAGAAAATATTCTCATCATGGCATGTTATAGTCAAACTCTCAGTGGTAGAGAGCTTGCCTAGCACGTGTGAGGCACTGGGTTTGATTCTCAGCACCACATATAAATAAATAAAGGTCCATCAACAACTAATAAAAATATGTTTTAAAAATACAAATCAAAGAAAGAATTCCAAAAATTGGATGAGAAGAACATCTAATAGAAAGGATACCTTCCATTAGACAAAACAATGTATTTTTAGCAGATACTTTACAATCCAGGAAGAAATGGAATCACATATCCAAGTTCTGAAAGAAAAGAGCTGTCAACCAACAATACCACACACAGCAAAGCTATCCTTCAGAAATGGAGGAAAAATAATTTTCAAGACAAGCAAAAACTGAGGGAATTCATCACCAGTATGCCAGCTTCACAAAAAATGCTTAAGAGAATCCTATATTCAAAAGCAAAAAAAAGATAATTACCATTATGAAAACATACGAAAGCATTAAATCCACTGGAAGAGTAGACATATAGAGAGAAATAGAAAAGAATCAAACCTTATCAATACAATAAACCACAAAACTACAAAGATGAACAACAGAAGAAGAATAGAACAAAGGATATTCAAAACAAACAACAATTTTAACAAATGACAGGAACAAGTTCTTACTTATCAATAATAACCTTGAATGTAAGTGGACCAAATTTCCTAATTCTGACTGGCTGAACTGATACACAAACTAGAGCCAGTGATATGCTGCCTACAAGAAAGTCACTTCATCTAGATAGGCAGAGGGGTGGGAAGGGAAGGGAGGGGGTATGGGGTTAGAAATCATAGTGGAATATGATGCACATTATTATCCAAAGTAGTTCACTATATAATGATATCAAGGGATTGATTCAGTAAGAAGATATAACAATTACAACTCTACATGCACCTAATGCCAGAGCACCCCAATTTTTAAAAAACAAACATTATTAGATTTAAAGGAAGAAAAAGAATCCAATATAATAATATTGGGAAACTTCAACACCCCATTTCTATTGATGGACAAAACATCCAGACCAAAAAATCAATAAAGAAACATCAGAGTTAAACTACAGTATGAATCCAATGGATATAAAAGACATTTATAGCTGTGGAACCACACATCCTTTTCATCAGTACATGGAACATTCTCTAGAATAGACTATATATTAAGCCACAAAACAATTCTCAACAAATTTTTAAAAATCAAAACTATAACATGTATCTTTGCTGGCCACAATGGAATAAAGTTTTCTAACTTTATAACAAAAGAAATAACAAAAGAAACTTTATAACAAAAGAAACTTCAGAAATCATACAAATTCATGCAGATGGAACATGCTACTAAATGAACAGTAACATGCTACTAAATGAACAGTGGAATGCAGCAAAAGCAGTACTAAGAAGAAAGTTTGTAGCAGTATACTCCTGCATTAAAAAAGTAGAGAGCCCGGCACAGTGGCCCACACCTGTAATACCAGCAGCTCGGAAGGCTAAGACAGGAGGAATTTGAGTTCAAAGCCAGCCTCAGCAAAAAACGAGGCATTGAGCAACTCAGTGAGACCCTATCTCCAAATAAAACATGAAATAGAGCTGGGGATGTGGCACAGTGGTAGAGTGCCCCTGAGTTTAATTCCCAGGATGAAAAAAAAAAAAGGTAGAAAGATATCAAACAACCTAACAATGTATCTCAAGACCAAAATTAGTAGGTGAAAATAAATTACAAAAATCAGAGCAGAAACAAACAAATAGAGACTATTTAAATAACACAAAAGATCAATGAAACAGAGTTAGGGGGTTTTGTTTGTTTGTTTATTTTTGTTTTCAAGATCAACAAACCTTTAGCTAGACCTAAGGGTGGGATATGCCTGTGTGCATGAGGGTGCAGTAGGGTGGGAACAGGGAGCGAGAGAGCCCAAACAAAGTTAGAGATGAAAAAGGAGACATTATGACTGATACCACAGAAATACAAAGGATCATCAGAGACACAGACAAACCTACATAAATGCAGTTATCTGAAAACTCACGTTGGAGAAAAGATAGGCTTTTCAACAGATGGTGCTAAAGAAACTGGAAATCCACATGTAGAAGAATGAAACTTGAACCCTAACTCTCACCCTGCACAAAAGTCAACTTAAAGTGAATCAAAGACCTAGAAATTAGACAAAAAACCTTGCACCTGTTACAAGAAAATGTAGGCCCAACACTTCAGCATATTGGCACAGAAACCAACTTCCTTAACAAGATTCTTAATGTGCAAGAAATAAAATAAAAAATCAATGAGATGGCATCAAATTACAAATTTTCTGCATAGCAGAGAAAGCAATTAAGAGCATGAAAAAAGCCTACAAAATGGGAGATCTTTGCCACCTGCTTCTCAGGTAGGGCATTAATATCCAGAATATATAAAGAACTTGAAAACCTTAACAACAAAAACAAAACAAAACAAACAAAAACCTCACAGATAACCCAATTAATAAATGGGGAAAAGAACTATGGAGATACTTCTCAAAAGAAGAAACACAAATGGCCAAAAAATGTATGAAAAAATGTGCATCTCTAACAATTAGAGAAATGCAAATAAAAATTACATTGAGATTTCATTTCACTCAAGTCAGAATGGCAATTATTAAAAATACAAATAATAATAAATATTGGTAAGGATGTGGCGGGGAAGGTATACTCTTACTTTGTTGTTGAGACTAAAAAATAATAAAACCACTCTAGAAAGCAGTATGGTGATTCCTCAAAAAACTAGGAATGGAACTACCATGTGACCCAGCTATCCCACTCCTCAGTATATATCTAAAAGATCTAAAATCAGCATACTACAGTGATGCCGCTATGTCAATGTTTATAGAAGCACAATTCACAATAGTCAAATTCCTTCAACAGATTAATGGATCAAAAAATGTGGTATCTATACACAAAGGAATATTACTCAGTTATAAAGAAGAATGAGATTATGTCATTTGCTGGTAAATGGATGGAACTGGAGACGATTATGCTAAGTGAAATAAGGCAGATCCAAAAAGTCAAAGGCTGAATGTTTTCTTTGAAAAGCAGAAGCTGGTTCAAAATAAGGGGGTGGTGTGGAAGGAAAAAGAAGGGTGGGGAAATTCCATTAAAATACAAGCAAGATTAGTGGACTAGGTGATTGAGAGGGAGGAAGAAGGGATGGGATAAGGGAATAATAGTGAAATGAATCTGATCTAGCTTTCCTATGTACATATATGAATACACCACAGTGAATCTCAACATCATGTATATCCAAAATTGAGTAGCAGAAAGACCAGTAGAGTACAGGGAAGGAAAAAGGGGGAAAGAGAAGGGGAGGAACAGGGAAAGTACTGGGCACTAAATTAGCACAAATTATATTTCATGCCCTTATATTTTGTCAAAATGAATCTTAGTGTTATGTATAAATAAAAAGAATCAAATAAAAAAGAAAATGAGATAAACAAAATCAACAAACCTTTAGCTAGACTGAAGGGTGGGGGGAAAGAAATTCCAAACAAAGTTAGAGATGAAAGAGGAGACATTACAACTGATACCACAGAAACACAATGAATCATTAGAGACTCTTACAAACAACTACACACCTCCAAACTGGAAAACCTAGAAGATACATAAATTTCTGGGCATATATAATCCACCAAAATTGAACCTGAAGATGTAGAAAACCTAAATAGACTGATAAAAATTAGTTAGATTCAATCACTAACAAAATGTTTCCCCATAAAGAAAAGTCCAGGACCAGATGCCTTCATGACTCAATTCTATCAAAATTTCAAGGAAAAAATAATACTGATTCAAATATTTCTTCCAAATTTCATTCTATGAGAACAGAATTACCCTGACACCAAAACCAGACAAGAATACAACAAATATAGACCAAAACTGTAATAAACATATATACTAATATCCTTAATAAAATACTAAGACATCAAATCCAACAGCATGTCAAAAAGATCATTTATCATGATCAAGTGGGATTTATTCTAGGAAGGCAAAGATGGTTCAATTGTACACAAATCAATAAAGGCAATATATCATGTTGACAAAACAAAGAACAAAATTTTAGGATTATCTGAATAGATACAGAAAAAGCATTTAGCAAAATTCAGCATCCTTTTATAACAAAAACTCTGAACAAATTAAATTATGTTATGTTGTACCTCAACATAACAAAGGGCTCTATACGATAAACAATGGACATCTTACTGAGTGGGGAAAAGCTAGGATCTGGAACATGACAAGGATGGCACTCTTAAAACTCGGATTCAACATGGTGCTAGGAGTCTTAGCTGAACAATTAGGCAAGAGAAAAAAAATGAAAAATGCACAAATAGGAAGAGAGGAAGTATAATTATCCCTGTTTGTGAATATGATTCTATTTTTAGAAAAACCTAAAGACCCTACTAAAAGACGATAGAACTGACACACAAATTCAGTAAACTTATAGGACACAAAATCAACATTAAAAACTCATAGCATTTTTTTTGGGGGGCGGGGGAGCGGGATACCAGGGATTGAACTCAGGGGCACTCAACCACTGAGCCACATCCCCAGCCCTATCTTGTATTTTATTTAAAGACAGAGTCTCACTGAGTTTCTGAGGGCCTCGCTAAATTCCTGAGGCTGGCTTTGAACTGAAGATCCTCCTATCTATCTCAGCCTCCTGAGCCACTGATATTACAGGAGTGCACCACTGCACTCAGCTACCAGTAGCATTTTTATACAGCAATCATTATTACTGGAAAATAAATCACAAAAGGAATCCCATTCATAATAGTCATAAATATTCAAATACCTAGGAATAAATTTAACTAAGAAAGTGAAAGACTTCTACAGTGAAAATTATAAAACTCTGATAAAAGAAATTGAAAAGGACACACACACACACACAAAAGGAAAAGATCTCCCATGTTCATGGATTGGAAGAATTAATATTATTTAAAATGTCCACACTACCCAAAGCAATTTACAGATTTGATGCAATCCTCATTAAGATGTAAATTACATTCTTCCACAGAACTAGGAAAAAAATCCTAAAATTCATAAGGAAGCAAAAAAGAACCTGAATAGCTGAAGTGATCTTGAACAAAGGGAACAAAGCTGGAGGTATCATGATACCTGATTTCACTGTATACTACAAATAGCATGATATTGGCATAAAAGCAGCCAAAGAAACCAATGGAATAGAAGGCCCAGAAATAACCTTCTCTATTTACAGACAAGTGATTCTCAACAAAGGTGCTAAAATATATATATTGTGGAAAGAACAGGCTCTTAATTAAGAGCATGAAGAAAGCCTACAAAATGGAGAAGATCTTTGTCACCTGCTCCTCAGGGCATTAGTATCCAGAATATATAAAGAACTTGAAAACCTTAACAACAAAAAACAAAACAAAACAAACAAACAAAAACCCCACAGATAACCCAATTAATAAATGGGGAAAATAATAAAATGGAGAAACTTTGCAAAATAAGAAACACAAATGGCCAAAAAATATATGAAAAAAAATGTGCATCTCTAACAATTAGAGAAATGCAAATAAAAATTACATTGAGATTTCATTTCATTCAAGTCAGAATGGCAATTATTAAGAATACAAATAATAATAAATATTTTTGATGATGTTGGGAAAATATTTTGATGATGTTAGGAAAACAGGATAGTCACGTATGGAAGATTAATATTGAATCTCCAACTCTCACCCGATACAAAGGTAGACTCTAGCCGGGCACCCAGTGGTGCACAGCTGTAATCCCAGCAGTTCAGGAGGTTGAGGCAGAAGGATAGAAAGTTCGAAGACAGCCTCAGCAACTTATCAAGGCATTTAACAACTCAGAGAGACCCTGTCTCTAAATAAAATACTAAAAAGGACTGGAGATGTGACCCAGTGGTTAAGTACCCCTGGGTTCAATCCCTGGTACTAAAGAATAGACTTAAAATGGATCAAAGATACAAATGTAAGACCTGAAACTATAACATAACTGATAGAAATCATAGAGGAAATACTTTGAGGCATCAGTATAGACAAATGGTTTTTGGATAAGTCCCCCAAAACATAAGAGGCAAAAGCAAAAATAGATAAATGAGATTATATCAAACTAAGAAGCTTCTGCACAACAAAAGAAACCATTATAGGATGAAGAAAACCCCACAGAATGGAAAGGCCTTGCAAACCATTCAGTTGACAGAGGACTAACGGCCAAAATATATACGAAAATTTAAAAACTTAATAACAAAAATCCCACAAGCAATACAGTTATAACTTAGCAAATAGTATGAAGAGATAATTGCTCAAAATAAGAAATTCAAATGGCCACAAAGTTTATGAAAAAATGATCAACATCACTAATCATCAGGATGATGCAAATCAAAACCAAAAAGAGATACCATCTCACCACAGTTAGAACAACCATTATCAAAGTGACAAAAAATAAAGAATGCTAGCAAAGAGTTCGAGGAAAGGGAACTCTAACACACTGTTGGTGGGAATATAAATTAGCACAGCTATTAGAAAGAACAGTGTGGAGGTTCCTCAAAAAGCTAAAAATAGATATACCATATGATCCAGCTATCCCACTCCTGGGTATAAAGCCAAAAGAAATGATGTTAGTTTATCAAAGAGACACCTGTGTGCCCATGTTTGTTGCTGCACTATTCACAAGAGTTCAAACATGGATGTCCATCAGCAGATGACTGAATGAAGAAAATGTGACACCCAGCTATACACAATGGAATATTAGCGCTCGCCTAGCACAGGCGGGACCTGGGTTCGATCCTCAGCACCACATAAAAATAAAGGCATTGTGTTGTGTCCATCTACACTTAAAAAATAAATATTAAAAAAAATGCCACACATTGGGAAAAAAAGGAATGATATTATCTGTAGCAAAACAGGTGTAACTGGAGGACAATATGTTGAGTGAAATAAGTTAGATGCAGAAAGACAAATACCAGATATTCTCTCTTATGTGGTTGTGTAAAAACTCAATCGGGTTGTATAATACTGATTACTGGTAACTGGGAATGGTATGGAATAGGGGGCTGGAAAACTAGTACCCAAATACAATTAGGACGAAGTATTAAGTTCCAGTGTTCTACAGAACAATGAGTGGACTACAGTTCATAGTAATCTATTATATAGAGACAGGAGTTCTGTGTCTCCAAACATGAAATAACAATAAAAAGGTGAAAAAATTAATTATGTGATTTTATCAGCATATATATGTGTATATATATATACATATATGTATTGTTTGTATGCCATAAATAGTTTCAATTATTATGTGTTAGTGAAAAAATTTTAATGCTTAAGAAGAAGAAAATGTTAACCACCCTGATTTGATCATTATATTTGTATACTTTGTGTCAGATTATCACACCATACCCCATATATTTATACAATTAAAATAATAGCAAGAAGAAAAGAATAAATTCATTTTGACAAATGATTTTCAGTGTCTATTGAGATGATCATATGGGTGTTTTTGGTGTTTCTGGGGATTGAACCCAGATCCTTGTGTGTGCTAGGCAAATGCTCTACCACTGAGCTACACCCCAAGTCTTATCATATGGTTTTTATTATTTGTCTTTTCACGTGGCCAACTACATTGCTTAGTTTTCAAATGCTAAATTTACCTTTTATTCCTAGAACAAATTCTTCTTGGTTATAAAGTATTTTTATTCATTAGTGGATTTATTTTGGAAAGATTTTCTCAAAGATTTTGTATTTTTATTGACTATTGATCTTGTATCCAGCATCTGAACTGAAATGTCATCTCTGAAATGCAGGACTGTGAAAGCAACATGACTGATCTCTCATGCTAACTGCATTTTCTAAAATTCCCCCAGGAAGCTCTGTGCAATGGAAGGAATTAGATAAAAATCACGCTTTGGTCCTCATTTATATCTTTGAGTCCATTATCTACCTGTTAGAATCTGAGAAATAGAGGGGAAAGTATCTGAGCACCTCAGATCTCCCCTAGCACTGCAAGATTAAGCTTGTGGTGTCATCCATACACACTCCATGACTAATTTATCCTGGTTCAAGACTCAAGTCAGGTGCCACCTCTGCCACGTGACTTCCCTGAATTTCTCCCCTGTTCCTAAAGCCAGTTTTTATTTAAGTGTATTTCCCAAATGTCCCTCCTATTCTATGTATAAATATATATAAACATATATCTGTCACAGGTGGCATTATGTGGTATTATTATGACACGTAGACAACTAGTATAGTAAGGACACTGGAGTAAGAATGTAAGGGTTTAAATTCTGGCTTTATTTCTCACAATAATTAATTATTGGTAATTAATTAAATATAAGTTTATTAAATATACATTAATAAATTATGGAACCCTCTCTACCAGACTTCCTAAACCTGCCAGTGAACCCTTCCCTCAGTCCTACAACTTGTTTCTCATGCTACCAACCACAAAGCCGCAGCTCTCTGTTCTACACCTGCTCATTCCCTCTCCTTTTCTGATGGCTTCTCTACTGTGGCTTCCCCCTCTATTTTGCTCTTGTTTTTTTCCCATCTTTGTTCCTCTCCCAGCTTTGATTTTTCAAAAATTCCAGTTAATGTTTGCCACATTATTGGGGACTCCTCCTCCAAAAAAAAATCCTTCTGAAATTAAGCCTATTTTATCTAAATGTAGAAAGACAGGAAGGAGAGGAAGCCCTCCATGGGAGAAGAGGAAGAGACGGGACTATTCAGAGCATGGGAGCTGTACCTTGGCCCTCTAACATAATAAATGTTTAAAACATGTCCTTGGGACAGAGCTGAGGGTGAGGGAGTTTACTGGTATTTGCAGTGACAGGGATCTGGCTACAGGTTAAAGCTCAGGTAGGAAATGCCCTGAGGATGAACTTTGATTACATCATTGACTTGTGCAGGGCCAGACCTGGCTAGAGAGACAGTTTTTTTGCTCCACTTCACATCTGCTAGAAGGAAGCCATCCAAAGAAGGAGAAAGTTCTGAAAGGTTTTTTTTTTCCCTTCCTTTTTTCTTTCCCCTTCCATGGACTTACTTAAAAGAAAATTAGCGTCATCCATATACAGATAAAAGTCATCACCATCTTGGAGTAGGAAGACCTGGAGCACTTGCATATGCAGTTTCTAAAAGTACCTTTGCAAAGTGTGACCAACAAATTTGGTCTCATCAAAGACTTGAAGTGAGCCAGGTTTAGAGCTCCTCAGACAGTTGGTGCTAAGAAGTAGGCTGAGCCAGAGCCGCTGAGCCAGCTTCTGACCATTTGCAAATAGCAAGCATTTAGTAGAACATTCCTGTTTTCATCAGCTTTTTTGCTGCTGTGTCCAAAAGACTTGACAAGAACAATTGTAAGGAGGAAGAGTTTATTTGGGGCTCACGGTTTCAGAGGTCTCTATCCAAACATGGCCAACTCCTTTCCCCAAGGCCTGAGGGAGACAGAACATTACAGCACAAAAACGAGGCAAGAGAAAGCAGCTGGGGACAATGTGGTGCCAGGAAGCAGAAAGAGAAAGGCTTCTCCTCTTACCAAGTACAAATTTATACCCTAGGCATGTTCTTGGTGACCCACCTCCTCCAGCCACACCCTACCTGTCTACAGCTCCCACCCAATTAATCTCTATCAGGGGATTAATGCACTGATTAGGTTAAAACTCCCATAACCCAATCATTTCACCTCTCAACCCTCATGCATTGTCTCACCCATGAGTTTTGGGGAACACCTAATATCTAACCTATAACAGTTTCCGAAGGCAAATGAATATGCCTATGACAACAAATAATATGTTACTTTTGTCAATATGAGCAACTTGTACAGAAATTTTACTAAAAGATATTGTTGTGTTTGTTTTGCTTTTCAAAGCTAACACTAGTTGGAGCCAAGCATTTTTCTAAAAGCTTCATATCTATTGACCTACTCAATTTTCAAATTACCTAATGATCTAGGTACTGTTATATAATATTCAATATGAAAACTTGGGACTCAGAGAAGGTAAATAACTCATCCAATATCACAAAACACAGCTAGATTTGAATCCTCATTTGAGCGAGGATTCAAATCTAAGCATTTTCACTAGAGTCCTTATTCTTTCTTTTTTCTTTTATATATATATATATATATATATATATATATTAATATCTTCATTTATTTTGTGTGTGTGGTGCTGAAGATTGAACCCAGCACCTCACATGTGTGAGTGAGGCACGTGCTCTACTGCTGAGCCCCAGCCCCAGTCTCTGTTCTTAATCCCTGTGATTCTCTGAACCACTGTGGGAATTTTACATGATGGGGCATCTTTTTAGGGGTGAAGGGACTAGCACAGGTTTAACTACGTGAATCTGTATTCCTTTAAACACATTTACAACAAATGCCAAGGACTCTTTAAAGTAAAAAGGAGACTATATCAGCGAAAATACATGCAATTCAAGGAAACTAGGAATGAAGTGCACGAGGTATCAATTATGAGCTCAGCTCCTGCCTATCTCCTACCTCTGCTTCTTAATTTACTAACTCTCTTATAGGGTCCTGGTTTCTTGGCTTTTCCTAACTCTGTCTCCAAATATATCAGACAATTTATAATCACACACTATCACATTAAAATAAACATTAAATAGCATTTTATTGTGTCTTTTCAGAGAATTGGGAAAATACCATTTTATTGTGCAGAAATAGGTCTGAATTGAAACCCCTGGACATTTCCCAAATTATCCCTTATAATTTCATCTTTGAAAGCATGGAATATATCTGAGCAAAATTTCTGCCAAATCAGTCTGATCTTTTCATTCACTGTGGTCTGTAGTGTCTAACATCCATCTTGACAAATGGTCCCTTCCCATATGCTGAAGTTGGCTCCCCACCCCGTCTTCACTTGTCTTACCTTAGGTCTCAAGAAGTTGTTTTGGGGTGGGGAGAGTCATCCTTTGGCTTGGGTTACCTCTGATCTTAATTCTCCCTGTTTTCTTCCTCCTGGTGAGTCCAACATTTTGGAATTGCTATCTCCCTTGAGTCCGCTCCCAGACCCAGCTCAATTCATTCCTTCTCACAAACTCTTTCTCTCATCCACCTCTTCAGCAATTCCTTTCCTCCTTCACCTTCTTTCTGGCTGCATTTTCACAGGAAAGTCTCTCCCGCAGATGTTGCTCAGTCTCTCTACAAACTAACCAGCCAGACTTTGGTCTTTTTGCCCACCAAGAGTCTAGAACAGCACCTGCCACAGAAGACAATCAATATTTATTCACCCAACCAATTAATGAAAGGACCAAAGGAGACTGACATCAAGGCTGATAAAGGATCTAAAAAAAATGTCTTTGATGGTGGAATGAAACAGACATTATTACCCTATATACATGTATGATTACACTATGGTGTGACTCTACACACTACTGGTGTGATTCTGCACTGCGTACAGCCAGAGGAAGGAGAAGTTGTGCTCCATTTGTGTACAATGTGTCAAAATGTGTTCTACTATAAAATAAATAAATTAATTAAAAAATGTCTTTGAGGGTTGGGATTGTGGCTCAGTGGCAGAGCACTTGCCTCACATGTATGAGGCACTGGGTTCGATCCTCAGCACCAGTAAAAATTTTAAAAAATAAAATAAAATAAAGGTACTGTGTCCAGCCAAATGAAAAAAAAAATTTTAATGTCTTTGATATAACTTTCTCAAGCAAGAAGAAAACCAGGATGTTTTTCATTTCTTTAAACTTATTAATATTAACATCTTTCACCCAACTATTTAAAAAAAGAAATACTTATTGAAGAATAGTTTAGAACTATGTCAAGCTACTTATTTTTATTTAAAAAGAAACAGATATAATAAATAAAACTAGAACCATTTGTCCTCCCATTGTCCCTGTAAGAAACGTATTTCTCTGTATCCTCATCTAGTTAAATTTGTTTTCCCTTGACAATCAGCATCAATATATGCTTTTTAAAGCTTCTTTCTTATTCATGTTGCTTTTTGACTACTTAAGGGTTACGGGTATTACAACAATACTCCGCTTTTATTCATTGCAATGCACAGAATTTTAGTTATATTCTGGGTGAAATAAGCTTTTATGAACTAACCTAGAAACCTAGGTGCTTCTCTTAACCTTGTTTCCATGGGGAAATGCATTTGAAATAACCAGCTAGCACACAGACTGTTAGAATACAGCTATTTGTGCACCACGGGCTGCCTGGAACATTGAGGGCCTCTGACTTTCTATGCCACATGATATGCAGCAACAAAGCAGTTAATGTGCTTTTCACTTCCATGTAACCACCACCCTTCTCCCAAGCACAGATGTTTCAAGGTTTTTGTAAGCTGATGGAAGGATGGAAATGCTCCAACCAAAAAACCCACAAAAAAATCAACAAGTTGAAATAACCATTAAACTCTGTAAAAGCTTGGTACATTAGTCCATCCAAAGAAAATTTTACGGGGCAATATGCAGAAACAGGTTTTTGTAGTGAAGTTTTTCTAATTCAAGGCATAAATCTAAGAAAGAATGCTAAGAACTCATAGGTGTCCAGCAGCAGCAAAACTCGACATAGGGATGCTCTAACTATAAAATGGAGAAAGTGGACAAAAACGCAAAAACCTCATAGTCAATTGCTACCTAATTTATACCAAAGAAATTAAGATGAGATAGTACAAACCAAAAATAGAAGTTATTTTGATAAAGATCAATTTGGAAAATTTAGAAAAACACCATATTCCCTTAACAGCAGCTTAACTGTTTTTAGGGAAAAAAGAAATTTGTAGCAGCTACCAAGTTTGATTTAAGAAACAGTATATGCTCTGCAAGACAAGTTTTGTATATTTCTCTTTCATTGATAAGGTTTTAAAAAGTACATAAAGGCATAGACAATAAAAAGGGACCCCAAGTATCCAAAGAACATTTTCACAAAATTAAAATATATGTAAAAAGAAAGCCGTTCTAGAACAACTGAGGTATTTGTTGTATGTTTCCAGAAACCTGAAATTAAAGTAACGCTCCTGCATGAAGTCCAGACACTACACTGTTATGACAACAAAGGAAAAAATACCAAGAAAAATTAAAACCGATCACATTTCTGGTTTCTTTTCTAGGATCAACAAGCAAAGACATAAGAAAAAAGGTTAAAAGTAGCAGCACGTGATTTGTGAAATAGAAAACTAGTGTGAAAAAACAAGGAACATCTGGAAATAATGGATGATAACAGAATGCCAAAATGGAGACTGCTCCAAGAAGTTATGAAAAAACCAAATTTATGTTGAGCATTTAGATGCAGAGCTACTTGCCTGAATCCATGATTTTCCCTGTGGTAGCTGCTGCTGCTCATGACAGTAGGGGTGAGAGTGGGGGGTGCCCTTGCTTCAGAAGAGTCACACACATAGTAAGCAGCATTTGGAGCTTAAGCCATGAAGCCGCCCTTCAATCATTTATACCACAGCATTAGGGTTCAATAAAAAGGCTTAAGACAACAGCATTGGCAGTTCTTCTGGCTTGAGTTCTTCTCACAGTTCTCTGTTGGAGAAAATGCACATTGGAGTTGGTGGTAGACACCTAAGGAAAAACCCAGGCCAAGGGAGCTTCTAGAACCACCTAGAGATATAAGAACTTACCACAAACAACCACAAGGAGCTGAGCGCTTCCATCTAAGCTGTGCCAGGGTAGTCAAATTAACTAACACCCCCGCTCCCCCGCAATTCCCTTGATTTTCATTATGGCTGTTTAAAGAATTGGTGAATCCAAGGCTTATCTAGTCATAAAAATGAACCCTTGTGAAACAGACCAAGTGAGTAATGCTTTTTCTACACATGTATCAGGCAGGATGCTTTTGGCAACAAGAAAGAGAAAAATCAGACACATAGCTTAAACTATTAGGACACTGACAGTTCACTAAGAGGGCTAGTAGGCAGTCCAAAGGATGATTTGGTGCTTCAGTGATATCAAGGACTGCAGCTGTTTCAGTCCTCAACTCCACTGCTCTTGGTGTGCAGGTGTCTATCATCATGGCAGAGCTCAAGCATCACTTCTTATAGTACAGTTTGCAAAGCAGAAAGTGGAGGGAAGGAGATTTTTAAAAGGCTTTACCTTTGCATACCAGAAAGGAAAACATCCACAGTAGAATGAATCAGACATAACTTTCATATGTTCACATATGAATACACCACCAGTGAAACTCCATGTACCATCACAAGAATGGCATCCTAATAAGTTATACTCCATGTATGTCTAATATGTCAAAATATACTCTAAGGTCATGTGTATCTAAAAAGAACAAATTTTTTTAAAAAGGAAAACATCCCTTGAATTCTTGAGCATATTCCCCTTAGATCTGGTTGTTCAGGACAGTTGTTCACCCCTAGACCAATTACTTTCTGGGGGAAACTGAATAGTGATTGGCTAAAAATGTTTGAATTGGAGCTGGACACATTGCGAGGGTTGTAGCTACAATGAAGTTGAGATTCTGTTTTCAAGAGGAAAAAAAGAAAATTGTGTAAACTTGGCTTTGGGGAAAGGGTAAAGATGTAACTAAGAAGCCCAAGCAAAATGTTATATAATTACATAAATATTTAAAATGCTGCTGTTATTTTACTAGGAAAAAAATGCAATAATCAGGATAGGTTGAGGTAATGCTGCAGGAACAAACAACTGCAGGTAAACAAAGGCTTATTTACTCATCACGTTTCATGTCTATACAGATCAGTGATAACTCTGCTCCACATATAGACCCAGGTTCATGAAGCAGGTTCTGCCTGGGATATTGTTGGGTTTGTGGCAAAGGACTAAAAGACATGGTTAACCAGATGCTGGTTCTAATGCTTCTGTTCCAAGGTGACATATGTCTCTTGTGCTCACAATTTATTGCTCAGAGCAAGCCATTTTGCCATACGGATGTTTAACAGCCCTGGAGGTATGATCCTCCTGCAGGAAGTCAAGCTCAGGGAGAGACCACACCAAAAAGATGGATGTGTCATTTAGCCAGTACTCACTTTGATAAAGTCATGCACATTTGTGACTCACCAATTAGGCTTCTGTAAGACTGCAGTCTTGCTTGAGTTTTATTGTTGTCACCGAAAGCACAACAGGCAGACTTTTTACCATTTGTCCTATGGTGACATTCTGCCTGGAAAACAAAGTCCATGTACAACAGCATGTGTTATTAGCCTTTTGTATTAAAATTTTCCAATAGAACAAACAATATACTGATATTAAAACCTATTTAAAACAGCCACTAAAAAATCCCATTTCCTGGTTTTTCTCTTTCCCTCCCTCAGGTTGAAGCCCTTCTTAGCACGGAAAGGACTTTTAACCATCCTCTCGACATCTCCTGTTCCGTTTTATATAGAGTTAAGCTGACTTGAGGGATAGTTCTGGCACAACTGCAACAGCCTAACCGCACAGGACTTGAAGGAAAAAATCATAATGTAATTATTTTATTATTAAAAAGCTAGTTTAAACTGGGGGTAAAACCTGCCCTTCTAAGCTCTATTCTAGTTCTCCCAGGACACAAGTGGGTACACTCCTGGCAAAGCAACTGTCTCCCAGAGCTCTCTTTCTTGAACATACAGCCCCTGTACCAAGGGATGAGAATGAAGGCAGTTATGCTATTACCTTGTAATTCCCCTGCAGTAATGAAAAGAAACTGCTTTTCTTGCTTCCTGTGGCTTTATGGAAGAATTTGAAGCAAGCTTTTTGAGTTTACTGCTTATTTTCACTTGTTTTGTGAATAACAAAAATTCTATGGAAACATATCATATAGAAATCACATAGGACTATTTGAAACAGTTAATAGATTAACCTTTTGTGTTCTTCAAAGAACTCAAAATGAACTTGAACATTTTCCCCATCATTTCTAAGTCAAGACCTATGTTTAAGTAACATTATGCATCCTAATAATTTAAAAATTGAGATGAAATGTATATAACATCAAAATTACCATTTAATCACTTTTAAGTGTTTGGTTTGGTGGTATTAATAATGTGCATACTGTTGTGCCGACATTACAGCATCCATCTTCAGAATTTGTTATTGTCTCAAACAGAAGCTCTAAACACTTCAGACATTGACTCTCCATCTTTTGTTCCCCAACCACCATTCCACACTCTGTCTCTATGTACTTTCTACTCCAGACACCTCAACTAAGTGGAGTCTTATAACAGTTGTCTTTCTATGACTGTCCTACTTAACTTGGTTTATTTTCAAGGTTGTAGCATATGTCATAATTTCCTTCCTTTTAAACTTTATTAACTGTTAAAGTGACAAAAGTGATAATATATCAGAAATGATTTTCATTATATAAGAATTCCTTTTTCTTCTCATCCTTGCCAGCATTTAATTTGTGTTTTTGTTTTGTTTTATTTTGTTAATAATAAAATTATGCTAACTTTAATCATTTAGGGTAAACAAATAAAATGAATCTCACTGTTTTAAAAAATGTTTGTTTTCTTTTAAATTTATGTACAGCCAGAATCGCTTTTTGAAGTACACTTCTATGTGTTTCAATATACGTATAAGCTCATATAATCAGAATATAGAAATCTCAGAAATTTCTTTATTATATCTCCCAAATTCTGACTCCACACAACGACTACTCAGTTCTTCCTTCCTATATATAGCTTGCTATATCTAGAATGTCTTCTAAATAAAATCAGCGTGTGTAACCCTTTGCCAATGGTTTCTTTCACTTGGTATAATACATGTGCTATTTAACCATGTTGGTCTATGTATCAATAGTTTTTCCTTTTTGTTGCTGAAAAGTATTCCATTATATACAGGTACCACAATGTGCCAGTCACCAGTTGAAAGATATTTGGGTTGTTTCTGGTTGTGTGCTCTTATGAATCTTGCTGCTATAAACATTTATGTAGAGGGTTTTGTGTGAATGTTTTCATTTCTCTTGGGCAAATAGGTAGGAATGCAAATGCTCGTTCATTTGGCAACTGAATGTTTTACATATACTGCCAAACAGTTTTGCAAACAGCTACACCATTTGCACTCCCACCAACAATGGGCCAATTGGGCCATATCATTATGGGCACTTGGTATTGGTATTATTAATTTTGTTTGTTTGTGTGTGTGTGTGTGTGTGTGTGTGTGATGTGTGTTATAGATGCACAGTGGTATCTTATAGTTTTACTTTTCGTTTCTCTAGTAACCAATGATGTTGTACATCTTTTCATGTATTTGCCATTCATAAATCTTCTTCGATGAAGTGACTGTTCACATCTTTTTTTCTTTCTTTTATAGAGTTCTTTCCTTTTTGCTGGGTTTTTGGAGTTCTTTTTATGTTATGGCTACAAGTTCTTTGTTGAATACATGATTTGAAAATATTTTTTCTCAGTTTAAAGATTTTTTTTTTCAGTGCTGGGATTGACCCCAAGACCTCATTCATGTTAGGCAAGTGCCTGGTCACTGAAATATACATCCAGCCTCTCAATAGCTGATCTTTTCATTCTCCTAACCGTGTACTTTGCAGATCAAAATTTTTTCTTTTAAATTTTGACAAAGACACATTTATCCCTTTATAAAATGATATTTGGTGTCATACATAAAGAAACTTTACCTAATCCAAAGTCATGAAGTGTTTTCTACTAATAATTTTATATTTTGCATTGCACATTTATGTCTGTTGTCCATTTGGAGTTAATTCCTTTGCAGTCAGGTACAGCGTCAGGTTCATTGTTATGCATATGGATGCCCAGTTGTTCCAACATCATTTGTTGCAAAGACTATCCTTTCTCTAAAGAACTACCTTTTCTTCTTTGTCAAAAATGAATTGACGGNTGAATGGATAAAAAAAATGTGGCATTTATACACCATGGAGTATTACGCAGCACTAAAAAATGACAAAATCATAGAATTTGCAGGGAAATGGATGGCACTAGAGCAGATTATGCTTAGTGAAGCTAGCCAATCCCTAAAAAACAAATACCAAATGTCTTCTTTGATATAATGAGAGCAACTAAGAACAGAGCAGGGAGGAAGAGCAGGAGGAAAAGATTAACATTAAACAGATACATGAGGTGGGATGGAAAGGGAGAGAAAAGGGAAATTGCATGGTAATGGAGGGAGACCCTCATTGTTATACAAAATTACATATAAGAGGTTGTGAGGGGAATGGGAAAATAAACAAGGAGAAATATGAATTACAGTGGATGGGGTAGAGAGAGAAGATGGGAGGGGAGGGAGGGGGGATGGTAGAGGATAGGAAAGGTAGCAGAATACAACAGTTACTAATAGGGCATTATGTAAAAATGTGGATGTGTAACCGATGTGATTCTGCAATCTGTATTTGGGGTAAAATTGGGAGTTCATAACCAACTTGAATCTAATGTATGAAATATGATATGTCAAGAGTTTTATAATGTTTTGAACAACCAATAAAAAAAAATTAAAAAAAAAAAATGAATTGACGGGGCTGGTTGTTGCTCAGCAGTAGAGCACTTGCCTAGCACATAAGAGGCCCTGTTTTCAATCTTCAGCACTACATAAAAATAAATAAAATAAAGGTGTAAAAAAAAATAAAAAATGAATTGATCATATTTGTGTGGGTTTGTTTCTGGACTCTGCTCTGTTCCATTGATCTATTTTGTCAGCATCACACTGTCTTGATATTCATACCTGTAGAGTATCTATGAAAATCAGGTAAGTGAAGTCTTCTATCTTTTTCAAAATCATTTTGCCTGTTCATATAAATTTTAAAACCATCTTGTCTGTAGCTATAACAAAATCTTGCTGATTTAGGTTAGAATTCACTAAAACTATAGATAAATTTGGAAGATTTAAAATCTTAACTATATTGAAATCTTCTAATCCATGAATAGTTTCGCTTCATTTATTTAGATCTTCACTGATTTCTTTAATCAGTGTTCCTAGTTTTTACATAGGGATTCTGCAAACATCTTGTTAGATTTAAATCAAACTATTTCATTTTGTGGGAAACAGTTGTAAATAGAAATTCTTTAAAACTTTTTGAAGTTTAATTGCTCACTTCTTACAGCAATCCGATTGGCTTGTATGTTATCCATATATCCTGTGTGCCTACTACACTAAATTGACTAGTTTTTATGGCTTTGTCGTAGATTCCTCTGGAGTTTCCACATAGACAATCACAATATTTGTGAGCAGATAAAGTTTTGTTTTGCCCTTTACATCTGTATGTCACTTTCTTCTGTTTCCTTCCTTATTATACTGGCCAAGCCTTCTAGCATGATGTTAAATAAAAGTGCTTGGGCTGGGGATGTGGCTCAAGCAGTAATGCGCTCGCCTGGCATGCACGGGGCACTGGGTTCAATCCTCAGCACCACATAAAAATAAAAAATGTGTCCACTGAAAAGTAAATATTAAAAAATTTTCTCTCTCTCAAAAAAAATTTAAAAAAATAAAAATGCTAAAAGCAGATATTTTTGCCTTCCTCTCAGTCTCAGAGGAAAGCAATCAATGAAGAATAGTATTGGCTGTCAGCATTTTGTAGTTGCCCTTTATCAAATTAAGGATGTGGTCTTATAACCCTAGTTTGTTTTGCTTTGTGTTTCACCAAGAATGTTGAATTTTGTCAACTGTGCCTCCATTTGACATATTGATCATGTGACAATATATCATGCTGTTTTTATGCTTTGTTAATATGGCGATTACATTGATTTTCTAATGTGGGAATAGGCTCACATTCCTGGCTGAAACTCCAAGTTAGTCTCAATGTATTTTTCTGATTCTATATTGCTGGATTTAGTTTGTATTATTTTGCTGAGGATTTTTATGTTTGTTTCAAGATTGTCTTGTCTTTGAAAAGTCTTTCCTCTGGTTTTGATATTGAGGCAATGTGGGCTCTTAAAATGAATTGAAAATGATTATTACTTCCTTCTGTATTTTCTGGAAGAGATTGTATAGAGTTAGTATAATTTCTTCCTTAAATCTAGTCCTGGAATTTTCTTTGATAGAAGGTTTTAATTAAAAGTTCATTTCCTTTAATGGATATAGGACTACTCAGATTATCTATATCTTCTTGTGGGAGCTTTGGTTGCTAATTATCTGTCAAGACAACAATCCACTTTATCTAAAATTGTTGAGCTGAGTATGGTGGCATATGCCTGTAAGCCCTGTCACTTGGTAGGGTGAGGCAGGAGAATGGCAAATTTTAAACCAGCCTGGGCAACTTAGTGAGATCCTGTCTCAAAAAATAATAAGAGCTGGGAATGTAGCTCAGTGATACAGCATTCCTGGATTCAATCCTCAGTATAAAAAACAAAAAAAGCTAAGTTATAAGTTGTTGAACTTTTACGTATAGACTTGCTCAAAGTATTCCTTTATTATCTTTTCAACAAAAAATAATATTTATTACCTTTTAACAGGCTATACTAAGTACATTTATTGTGCAACCAATTCCCTGAAATCCTTTTCCCTTGCAAGACTAAAACTCTAAACCCATTGAATAGCAAATCCTCATTCCCTCTTCTCTATGATTCTTTCTCATACTATCTATTTTTCTGAAGAGAATTTCTAACTTTCTGTTTAAGAGTGTTCTCTCTTGCTTCCTGGAACTTTGCAATGATAGCTGCTTTAAAGTCATTGTGTAGTAAGTCCACTTTGTAGTTGGTGCTTTCTTGTGAGTTTTTGAATTTTTTCCTGGCTTTTTACAGGTTGTGCAATTTTGGATATTCCTGAACACTTTATCTTGTAAGTTTCTGAGTTTTGTCCAAGTCCTTTGGTCAATGTTTATTTTGTTGCTTTAGCTGCTGATCAAGCTAGTTGGTTCAGGGCAAACCAGGTTCTGATGTGCCTTCCCTGGGCTGTGGTTTTAACATCAGTTGTGTTTTCAAGGCCTGTGCAGTGCTACTTGGAGCTACCTTATGTGTGCGCCATCCAGATATCAGTCTGGTGGTGATCCACACTGTAGTTAGTTCTCAGAACCTTTGATATTTTGTTTTGAGTCAGTTCCATGCTTGAGCATCTGGAGTTGAGCCAAGGACTTTATACACAGCTTAACAAGATCTTTTTCTCCATTTCCCTCTCTCATACTCTCCTGCTGCCAAAAACCTATTCCTCTTGTTGCCTGGCTAGAAAACTAGACATTCAAGGCTCTAATCTCCTTGCACTATAGTGTGACTTTTCATGGCTGAACCCACCTCTGTTGTAAAGTGTTTAAGACTAGAGAGTGAAAAAAATAATGGAGCTCTATCTGCCCATTCCTGTGGTTAGAGAGAGGGCATTTTCCCCTCAGGGCTTTAGGTATCCATGCGTCTGCTGTTGCTGCCACCAGTACCACCTCTGTCACTGCAAGAATGAAGCTGATCTACTGTCATGTATAATGAAAAAGAACAAATGGAAAAATAAAAAAAAATAAATTTAGGTTAAAAATGATTTATAAAAAGGAGTCATAGTGAAGGAAGATATGACATAGAATTATAAGTAATGCAATTTTCCTAACTTCATAAATAAGGGAACAAAGGGCCAAATGCTTGCTGTATTAGAATTTCTCTCTCTCTCTCTCTCTGGAAATTCTATGACTAAAAGAAGTATGCAATTATTTTACCTTCTTCCTGAAGGGAAGAGTTTAGACATTTTCAAGGAAGGAGACAGATCTTAAAAAAGACAGCCCATAGATCAGCAAATTTCATGTGAATATAACAAAAATAATAACTTAATAATCAAAGTTAATTAAATTTTGGCTAAGGAAAAAATAAAAGAATGAAGCTGAGGGACTGGGGTTTGACTTGGGGTAAGTTTGGAAGAGAAAAACCTTCAGAGGATTTCCTAGATGACATCTGTCCCATGGGGGATCTTCCCTCCTGGTTCTGACAAGAGTGTTTCTTAGAACTTTCTGTTCACACCCACTGGGCAGTTCAGCTTTTGAGCCTAGGCCAGGGGATAAAGGATGAGGAAAATACGAACCCAGGACTTCACCACTTTGTCAATCATACCTCACATTTTTATTTTCCACCTCAATTTGCCTGCTATTATTTTCTTTTGAGACTCTTAGTTTCTTTATGTTTTCTTTCCAGGGTCTTGGTCATAATCATTGGGAAAGATAAAATGGTGTGTGCTTACTCCATTTTAACTGGAAGTTAAATTCTGAATTCTTATTTTAGTTTTTAAGCAACATCATGATTTTCCTCAATCAAGATATAGTTGAGAAAATAAGCAGAACAGTAATTAGATACTTTTAAAATAAAAATCATTTACCTTACTACTGTGGGTAGTAAGATAAATTTACCTTAATATACATAGTAGGAGGAGGAGGAGGAGGAGGAGAAGGAGAAGGAGGAGGAGGAGGAGGAGGAGGAGTATATGATATTCTTGGTTTTATGAACATTAGATATTGTTGAAGTAATTATCAATATATTAGTATTTATACAAATTGTGAGCTCCCAAGGTAGAGCTAAGATTTCCTTATTATTGAGATTTGTTATTGTTGTTGGTTTTGGTCAGCAGAAACTGTTAAAGCCCTACTTCACTTTGATTCATAAAATTACAACTTTCACAAGAAGTATACCTCAGAGCATAAACAAAACAAAATAATCATTAAAATTCACAACACTGTAATAATTAGTTGCATGTTTTACATACAAGGAAAAAACCCTGTGTGTTGCTCTCTCTTCCACACAAGTTGTAACTTCAAAGAGACAGTAGAGGACAAACAAGGAATTCCTAAACAAAGGCTTTCTTACCAACACACCTTGCAGTCTTCAGAAACATGAATTGGGTACCTATTTTAAAAATTCACCAGTAGAAATAGTGATTAATTTATTATTTTTTTAAAAATAAGCTGATGTCCCAAAGGATGCCTAAAAATAGCCTTATGGTTAAAATCATGCCTCAAATCAATCATTTTTAAGAAAAAAGATGTCTTCCCGGAAAGATGGAGGAACATAAACTGCAGCACTCCACTTTACCCACCAACTGAAACTCAGAATAAATAGTACCAAAGAATGAGAAGAAAATATTTATAATGAAATCAGAGAAGCCACAATTCCATTGAATATACTCTGAAAAACATTTGTTAAGTACAATGAAATTGGGACCAGAGAAGCTGAAAAACGATGCTGAGATTTGACATACATCCTGTCTCATCATAAGCAGGATACAGGTTTGGAAGAGGGTGGTGTGAGCCCTGTGAATGGTGCTGATGTTGGATGTGGTTAGACGGCAGCATGGATAACCCCAGCAAGAGCACCATTTCTATACACAGCTTGAAGAGGAAGCAGGTTTGAAGGATGACTGATCAGCCTGCTTTTAAAAGAAAACGAACCTTCTCATTGAACTGTAGCCACATAGAAACATGGACACACTATGCATTAGCATCATCTCAAGACGTTACCATGGCCACAGAAGGCTGCCTTCTCTTTCATCAAGGAAGGCTAACAGTGTAGATGGGTTTTGCTTCCATTTGCACTTGACACACATGGAATTATATAGTATATATGGTTATTATCTAATGGTCATGCCACTTTTATCTTCCCCTATTTGGTTTCCTAACCAGGGAGAGAGGCTAGGAGATAAGGAGCAGAGGGAACCAGCTTACTGAAATGCAAAGATGACTGAATGGAAATAGATAAGACTGAATCTTAAACAAATGGCCTGTGAGCCACAGGGCCCCACAATGTCTTGCAACTCATGGTCAGTGGGCACAGAAACTCAGGGTTGTTCACCATTCTCCTCACACCACACTAAACACATCCTAGTGATAGGAGATGGAAGAGACATGGTGATTTTGTGCTTGCAAATGAAATACCTGGTTGATTTCCTACTGCCCAACATTACTGCTCCCTGCCTACCTCCCCCTTGAGGGGGAGGAAAATAAACTGAATGAGTGCATAAAGTTTACAAGACAAAACATGAGAAAAAAGGCAGAATTAATCCTTATGTTTCTACACTGGACAAATAGCAGGCCTTTGTAGAACTGCCCCCATTCAAGGGTAAGAAAAGAAAAACAAAAGTTATATAACCTATGCAAAAATGATTTATGTAACTAAGAAAAGGGTTAAGATATGAAAGATAAATGCAGACTATGCCTTTAAAAATTCTTTCTGAAACATAAACTTTAGGGGAAAATATTCTCTATGCTATCATAGATCTGAGGAGAACAAATGAACAGAGAAAAGGACAAAAATGGAGGATGTGAAAATAATAGCAGATGCAGAGTATCTGTAATTATTTTTAAAATGCCATGTCATTGAAAGAGTCAACGTGTGTGGTAACAGTTTCCTAAAGAAGGGGGGGGGGGACATGCTCAAACATATAAAGTTTTTCTATATGAAAGGAAAGCTAGAATAAGCAGACTGAAAGGGTTCAAATATACAGAAAGAGTTAACAGAATATGGTTATCAATGAAACAAATTCTGATTATGTTGCTGGAGTTCAAGAATAAAGAATATCTGGAATAAAGAATACTGGAGAAATGCTGGGCAGTAATATTGGCGAAATTATAGCTATATTGTATGCACTAATGAACAACAAATCCCATTGTTATGTACAATTTAATAACACCAATAAAAATGTGGAAAAAGCATTTTATAACTCTTTGACTCTAAATTTAGTATCTGATACCATCAAAATACAGTAAATAACTTAAATGATTAAAAATACTAAAAAAAGAATAAAAAGTATCTATACATATGAAAAATGTCACAAAGGAAAATAAATCAGACTGACCCCACTTTTCTCCTCAGCAACACCAGATGCCAAAAAGCAATGAAACAAAGCTCACAGTGTTGGAATCAAACAATGAGACTCTGAAGAGCCACACTCCCACTCACCCAAACATGCCAAAGAAAGACATGCCCACATACACAAGAATTCAGGAAACATCGCAACCATGAACTCTTTTCTAAAAATACTGTTGAAGATAAAATATAGCTAAGGTAATGCATCAGAACAAAGAACTCATAGGAGCTCCAGGATGGAAAAGCTGGAAATAAATATCATTTTTAGTTAAAGGAAAAATAAATACAAAAAAATGTGGTCAATAAGGATAGAAATATATTTATTAAATTTTTTTTGGAAGAAAAGCTAAACAATGTTAAAAAGAGAGAGAAGAATTAATGATAATAGAGCCAGGAAAATTCCAGAATATATTATCAACAACAAAAAGAAAATGGAGGGAGGAAGAAGGCAGTGTAAGAAAACTGACACCAAATATTTTTTCTGTGATGATTTTGAAAAACAAATTTAAACACATTGTTTTCAGTTATTAAGGCAATCCCAAGACTACTATCTATAAGATAGACTATCTAAATCACTACAACTCACAAAATATAAGGGTTTGTGTAACTAAAACAAACTCAAATCCCAAGTGGTTTAATCATATTAATATCAGGCAAACTTAAATTAAAGGCGAGAAGCCTCACGTGGAAAAATATGAGCCACTTTAGAAGTCTATAACCCATAACAAAGATATCTGTCATAATCCTTTATGCGACAAATGACATCTCACTAAAGTATACACACCAAAAACTTCATATATAAGGAAATATCCAGTTTAATATCATTCCCAGCTTTAGACAGATTAAACAAATCTGGGTAGGAAATTATATAATGAATCTGCAAATTATAGTATAATTAAAGTTATTATTATAAAACAGAACAGAGGATATTATTAATACCAATTTGCATAGAATCTATTACAAGAGTCCATCGATAGTAAATATTTGGGTTTTGTGAACCATATGATCTTTGGCACACTCAGTTCAACCATAATGCTAAAGCAGACACAGGGAACTTTCACACATGGTTCTGGCTGTATTCCAGCTAAACTTCATTTATAATAACAGGCAGTGTGCATTTTATTCATGTGTTCATTGTATCATTTAGAAAATGGAACATGTAATAATATTCTGAGTAGAAACAGTATAGATGATATTTTATAACCACAATGAAACAAAATTCAATAACAAGTAGAAACAAATCAACTTATTTTCCAGATACTGCAGATTGGCTCAAAATCAATAGGTCTCCAACTCATCTGCAGCATCCCTTTCTGTGGACAAGAGCTAGATGTCAAAATCTATATTTCTCCTGCTCCCTTGAAGCCAAGGTTCTGAATGGGACTGCTGTTCACCTGGACATGTCTATGTGAGACCAGGAAGCAGAACTAAGGTGAAGACCATGTGGCTCCTTAGGCAGGTATCATCTCAGAGTTTGGTTTTTCTGCAAGTTATAGCAGAGCATCTGATGTCTCGTCATTATCTTCAGGGACAGGAGGAAAGTGTCAGCAATGGACTTTTTATTGGCACAGTCTGGAGGTGCAGTGGAACATTTGTCCTGGCCATATCACTTTTCATTAACACATCTAGGTGTGTTCCCAGCTGAGAAATCCTGAAAACTAAATTGACTCTATTGTGATTGACTCTATTGTGAATCACTTTATTCATAAGCTAGCAGAGTGTGCTCTATTGCCCACAGCTAAAATCTTGGTCAATACAACCCCCAGTGCTAGAAGATTTTAAAACTGCCTTGCCTTTATATCAAAGAAGAAATCTTTATGACTTCTTAAAAGACAGTAAATGGCAGGGCAAGCACCAGAAATGGTCTGTGGACTGTCCAGTGCTGTTGCCACTGAACCATAGAACTTCAGTTCAATGCCATCATATACTATGACAGTTTGATGAGTGCCGCAGTCTGGCTGGGCACAATCAGGAGCCACTTGTCAAAAGAAACTAACTTTATTTTTAGAACCACACACGCCAAACAAAACAGCCTCTCAGGAAAAATCCTCAGAGCCTCAACTGCCACCACCGGCTTTCCACAAGCCTCTCTCTCCCACACAAGCTTCTCTCCACCTCCCACAATCCTCCTGCTCTTGAGGCCGATTGGCTGGGTCACGTGGGCGGAGCCAAAAAAGTCCCCCAATGAGCTGCTCCGTGGTCTGAAAGGGCAGGGAAACAGCCCAATGAGCATCACCGCAGAGGAGCCAATCAGCTAGATGTTGCTGGGGCCGCTGTGAGCCAATCATCAGCCGGCAGCTGGAAGTTTGCTGGCAGCTGGAAGTTTGCTGGGGCCCCTTCCGCTGTGGCTCTCAACATTTCCCCCTCTCTGTTTAAACAACAAGTATGTGGCTTAGGGACCGTGCCTGCCTTAGGTTGTCCAATAGTACATATGGTCCTTTGGTACCATTGCAATTGGATCTTACCCGTCACTGACTACCGGTCCAGTATACAGCCACACCTGTGGAGAGGTCTTGTACCAGCGGGGGTGTAGGGGGGGTGGGGGGGGTGAGGTTCTTTGCCTCACCTCTGTTGGCCCCCAAATTTTAGCTGGACGATCATGACAAGCAGAAGGGAGGAAGATACACCAGGCCAATTGACGGCTCCTTTTGGAAAAATTGTACCACCAATGACATCATCAGCAAAAATACCCCAACANTACCTTGGGCTTATGTACATTTTTTGGACACATATGCCTTTCCGCAGCACTAAGTCCTGATGAATCCAAATTTAAAAAGTTTAGAGTAAAAAGGGTTATTTTAAGTTTATCTTTGGGGAATATATACCCCGCTGATGGATGAGTATCTATCTATTGAACCTAAAGAAAGGTGGCTTAGTGGCATCTCTGCACACCATCATTTCAGGTAGAAGACATAAGCCAGGAGAGTATCTTTTCCTTACCTTGTTGAATAGCAGAAGTCATGAAAATGGCCTTTCTCATTCCCTTTGGATCCTCCTCTTAATAAAATAAAATTAAACTTAATGATTTATAATACACATAAACACACACCTCCCGAGGGCAATCAACTTAGTGAAGGAAAGCCAAGATCCCCTTTCTACTCAAAGCTGTAAGTTGCCCAACAAATTCAGATTCGTTGGGAAGCCAGGAGAGAGGGATTTTAGAGAAGTGAACATCACAGATTTGGGACAGTAAGATGGATGAAGGAGTGGTAAGGGCACATGAGAGAGTGATGAGTAAGGCAAGTACAAAGCGCATCACACAGGAAATTGTGAATTATTCACCAAGAGAGAAGGGACAGCATAGGGAAGTAGAGAAAAATGGAATAGGTGCATTTTTCCTGGTAGGACATTTTTATCACCAATTCTCAGGGCCATGGACACAGAAATCTTGATTCGGTGAGTATGGCAGTCTTGAGTTGGTCAGACCTTCTCATTTCCAGCCCCTCAAAGGAATATGAATGCCACACATGCGTTTGTCCAAATAACTAGTCAAAAATTAGAAGATCCTGAAACAAATTGGAGAGTATTGGTATTACTTCATCTTTAAAGGTCTTGTAGAACTCAGCTGTGTATCCATCTGGTCCTGGGCTTTTCTTGGTTGGGAGACTTTTGATAGCGTCTATTTCATCACTTGAAATTTATCTGTTTAAATTATGTATATCATCCTGCTTCAATTTGGGAAAATTATATGGCTCTAAAAATTTGTTGATGCCTTCGATATTTTCTGTTTTATTGGAGTACAAATTTTCAAAATAATTTTTAATTATCTTCTGCATTTCTGTAGTGTCTGTTGTGATATTTCCTTTTTCATCACTTATGTTAGTGATTTGAGTTTTCTCTCTCCTTCTCTTCGTTAGCATGGCTAAGGGTCTGTCAATTTTATTTATTTTTTCAAAGAACCAACTTTTTGTTCTGTTAATTTTTTCAATTGTTTCTTTTGTTTCAATCTCATTGATTTCAGCTCTGATTTTAATTATTTCCTGTCTTTTGTTGCTTTTGGTGTTGATTTGTTCTTCTTTTTCTAGGGCTTTGAGATATAGTGTTAAGTCATTTATTTGTTGACTTTTTCTTCTTTTAAGCAATGAACTCCATGTAATGAACTTTCCTCTTAGAACTGCTTTCATACTGTCCCAGAGATTTTGATATGTTGTATCTGTGTTCTCATTCACCTCTAAAACCTTTTTCATCTCCTCCTTGATGTCTTCTGTAGCCCATTGTTCATTCAGTAGCATATTATTTAGTCTCCAAGTGTTGGAGTTGATTTCTTATTTTATCATTTATTTCTAATTTCATTCCATTATGATCTGATAGAATGCAGGGTAGTATCTCTACTTTTTAAAATATTTGCTAAGATCTGTTTTGTGGCATAGTATATGGTCTATTTTAGAAAGGATCCATGTGCTACTGAGAAGAAAATGTATTCTCTCATTGAAGGATGAAATATTCTATATATGTCAGTTAAGTCTAAGTTATTGATTGTATTATTGAGTTCTATAGTTTCTTTGTTCAGCTTTTGTTTGGAAGATCAATTTAGTGATGAAAGAGGTGTGTTAAAGTCCCCCAAATTATTGTGTTGTGGTCTATTTGACTCTTGAACTTGAGAAGAGTCTGTTTGATGAATGTAGATGCTCCATTGTTTGGGGCATATATATTCATAATTGTTAAGTCTTGTTGGTGTATGGTTCCCTTGAGCAGTATGTAGTATCCTTCTTTGTCCCTTTTGATTAACTTTGGATTGAAGTTTACTTTATTTGATATGAGGATGGAAACCCCTGCTTGCTTCTGCAGTCCATGTGATTGGTATGATTTTTCCCAATCCTTAACCTTCAGTCTGTGGATGTCTTTTCCTATGAGATGAGTCTCTTGGAGGCAGCCTATTGTTGGGTCTTTTTTTTTTCCATATGAATTTCATGATTGCTTTATCTATTTCTACAAGAAATGCCGTTGGGATTTTGATTGGCTTTGCATTAAACCTATAGAGAACTTTTGGTAATATCACCATTTTGATGATGTTAGTTCTGCCTATCCATGAACAGGGTATATTTTTCCATCTTCTAAGATCTTCTTCTATTTCTCTCTTTAGGGTTCTTTAGTTTTCATTGTATAAATCTTTCACCTCTTTTGTTAGGTTGATTCCCAAGTATTTTTTTTTTTGAGGATATTGTGAATGGGGTGTTTTTCCTCATTTCCATTTCAGAAGTTTTGTCGCTGATATACAGAAATGCCTTTGATTTATGCATGTTGATTTTATATCCTGCCACTTTGCTGAATTCATTTATTAGTTCTAGTAGTTTTCTTGTAGACCCTTTTGGGTCTTCTAGGTATAGAATCATGTCTTCCGCAAATAGTGATAATTTAAGTTCTTCTTTTCCTATTTTTATGCTTTCCCAATAACTCTTAGTTTTGGTCTTTTGCTGCTTTCCCATAATTCATGGATGTTCTGTTCATGGTTTCTAACTATCTTCACTGTGTGGTCAACTTTATTTTCCAGATTGTATGTCTTCATTATCTGACATTCTTTCTTCCAAGTGGTCTAGTCTATTGGTTATACTTTCTATTGAGTTTTTAATTTGATTTATTGTATCCTTCATTTCAAGGATTTCTCAGTTTTTTTTTCCAGAGTCATTCTCTCTCTCTTGAAGTAATCTTTTGCTACCTCTATTTGCTCTCTTTTCTCATTGTTGAAGTGATCAATTTTTGCCTGTATTTGCTCATTTAGGTCATTCTTTAATTCACAGATCATTTTAATTATGAACCTCCTGAACTCCTCCTCTGACATTTCACCAACTTCACTGTCCATAGGTTCTGTTATTATAGTGTCCTGGTTTGTTTGGGGCACTTTCCTCCCTTGTGTTTTTCATGTTGTCTGTGTGCCTTCCTTTCTTACAGTGTGGAACTGAGATATTACAATTTATTCCCTGTGTTCTTGCAGTACCCATGCAGATTGTCTGTACCTCACCTTGATGTTGGGCTTCCAGACTCTACTGGTGTCCCTTAATGAATGCTACTGCATCCTGGATCTGGGTCCTGTGCAAGTTGGAGTGGGTGGATCTGGGCCTCAGGGCTTGACCTCCTTGGTAGTCTGTTGGTCAGAAGGGGCAGTCCTGTGCCAGAGGTTAGGCTCTGGTGGGTGTCTGCCCAACATGGGGGTGCTGCTCTGAGCCTGGGACCTGCACAGGCTAGTGTAGGTGGATCTGGGCCATGAGCTTGACCTCCAGGGGTAGTTTCTCTTTCTTTTTATAATCATTCAACAGAGACTTAAATTCTTTTAGTATAGGGATTTCCCATTATCATTAGCACAATTATTTCCTATAGTGTCTAGTCTTATTCCATTCTCCTAAAATTGCAGAAAGTTTTAATGTGTCATTTTCCATATACATCTCAATGTTAATTTTGTACTCACTGTTTAAAGACCTAAATTATTTATGGAAGCACTAACATTTCATCAAGTCTATATTATGGTAGTGGAAAAATATTCTCATATTTTCCCATACTGACTAGATTTTTTTTTTCACTTACTCTAGTTACAATTCTCCCTTCAATTTTGAATCTACAAGTGTATTGTGTAAAATGTTCTGATTCATGTATTTCATGAATTTAGACATACTTGGCTGAACTCCCCAGGTTCTTTGTTTCTGGAAGGTCAATTCCACAGTGTATTCTTATATTGCACAAACCTTGAGCACTTTCTTGACACCAGATCAATCAGTTGTACTGGTGCTCAGAGTTGCTGCCAAACCCCCAGCTCCTTCAAAGTGAAGTGAAGCTGCCACTGTGGACAGGACTGAATAGACGGCTGTGTAATATAAAAGTTGCTGTTTTCCAGGCTAGCCACTGCCCAGGAGGTGGCCCAAGACAAAAACTACCCAACAGGAACAACCGTATTAACTGAACCATTCAGGTCTGCCTTCTTTCTTAGTTACTTTTGGTCCTGGGGATTCAACCCTGGGTTTTTGTGTGCCAAGCATGTGCTCTTCCACTGAACTACACCCCCCAGTCACCCAGACCTGCCTTCTTAAACAGGAAGAGGACAAAGGGGGTAAGAAATTGGAAGGTGAGACAGGAACAGACCCACTTGGAGACAAGGCAGTAAGTACAAGCCACCGGATATCATAAGGTCAGAAAACAAGAGGAGCAGAGTCAGCAATGGCAGAAGCAGCAAAAGACAAAGAAGTTGATTCACTATCATGGCAGAAGAGCCACTGAACAGGGAGATAACAGAGCAGTGATGCTGATGAAAGACAACAGACACAGAACTAAGCTGTGTTCTGAAAACAACTACAATTTTTCTTCTTCCAAGTCCAGGTGAGGCTGCTGTTTGCTTTCCTTGTTGATGTATCTTCTAGTGTGTTTCTGTTCTTGCAACTTTAAAAATGCTATCAATATTAACTAAACTTGCAATTTTTCACTTAGATCAATGAACTTATGATAAATGACCATTCTGGAGAGATCATTTTAGTTTAACAAGGTCATAGCTATGGTTGGCCATTTACATGACATTTTATTTCTTCTATAGGGCTGGTCACAAATTGCCTGAATATAATTAGGTATCTTGCAACTGACTACCTAGACTCACCTGCAAGTTATAAATGTATTATTATTATTATTTACATTTCAACTGAATACTTTGAAATCTCTGGTCCTTAACTTTTGTAGAAAGCTGGTATTTTTCACTTGTTCCTTCCTACAATTTCTATCTGCCACAGGAATGGCTATTTCAGGAGCATCTAAGACTGTAATATAGGCTAACCCACTGTTGATTACCATTCATTTACAGAGGGTCTTGTTTGCCTGTTGATTACAAAGCATGAATCAATTCCCAGGCCTATCAACAAACCTTTTCTAGGTCCATCATGTTTTTGTACCTACAGTGAAAGAACATCTTAGAAACCTAGCCTGTATACTGATATCAAAGCTATTGATTACTAGAAAACTGTAATGCTCTAGGTCATTAAGCAGTTAAGTGTGGGAATATTTTTCCTGATAATGTTACATATTAGTTAGAAATAGGAAATTAGAATATTTCCTGTTAGTGTTATATGTTAGTTTGAATACTCTTTAGAATATGGAATACCAGAGTTTATGAACAGTTTGAGGCATTCCTTTAAATCTTGTAACACAAAACTGCAATTTTAAATGCTTGCTTTTGCTTGATATTCTGTTTAAAAGAACTCCAAAGTGTTTGAAGAAATTAAAGGGCCACTATTTATTATTTTCAGAAGTGGCTTCTTCTGATGAATAACAATTTGAAGGCACTATGGTCATGTTTCTCAAGTTTGATTCTTTATCTGCATAGTGATCACTTAGGATACACAGTTTGAAAATAGTGTCCTCCTCTCTGTATTTTCTGCTCAATTTTACTGTGAATATAAAAGTGCTCTAAAAAATACTCCCTTAAATAATCTAAATATATATTCATACCCTCACAAAAATTAACTCAAAATGAACCAATGTAAAATGCATACTATAACATTCAAAGAAGATAACAGAGGAGAAAATCTAGATGATTTTGGGCATGCCAATGAATTTTTTGATATATCAAAGGCATGATCCATGAAAGAATGAATGATGGATTTCATTAAAATTAATAACTTCTACTCTGTAACGACACTGTCAAGAGAATATGATAAGCCACAGTCAGGAGGAAAATGTTTACAAAAGGCATATCTGATAAAGGACTGTTATTCCAGATGTACAAGAACACTTAAAACTCAACAATAAGAAAACTAACCTGATTGTAAAAATGGGTCAAAGACCTTAACAGACACCTTACCAAAGGATATATGCAAATGGAAAATAAGCATATCACAAGATGTTTCATGTTATCCTTCACCAGGAAATGCAAATAAAAAGAGATACCTCTGCACACTATTAGAATGGCCCAAGTCTGGAACACTGCTAATGCCAAATGCTGGCAAGGACAATAACTCTCATTTACTGCTAGTGGCAACACAAAATGGCACAATCACTTTGGAGGACAGCAGTTTCTTACAAAACTAAACATCCTCTTACCACATGATCTAGCAATTTCATTCCTTGGTATTTACCCAAGGGAACTGAAAACTTATGTCCACACAAAAGCCAGCACAAGAATTAGTATAGCAGCTTTATCCATAACTGCCAAAACTTAGAAACAACCAAGATGTCCTTCAGTAGGTGAATGGATAAACTTGTACTGCTAGACAATGGAATATTATTCATCACTAAGAAGACATGAATTGCCTAACCATGAAAAGACATGGAGGAACTTTAAATGCACAATACTAAGTGAAAGAAGCCAGTCTGAAAAGGCTGCATCCTGTATAATTCCAACTAGCTGACATTCTGGAAAAGACAAAACTATGGAGACAGTGAAAGGATCAGTGATTGCCAGTTTAGGGAGAAGGAAAGATGAATAGGCAGAGAACAGGTTTATAGGGCAGCAAAACTACTTTGTATGACACTATCATGGCGGGTACATGTCATTATACAATTGTTCATACCTATGGAATGTACAACACCAAAGTATAGGAGTGAGCACTAAGGTAAACTATGGACTTTGGTTGGTAGCTGTATCAGTGCAAGTTTAACTGTAACAAATATACCACTGTGGTGGTGATGCTGATATTGGAGGAGGCTATGTATGTGGATAAGAAATATATAGAAACTCTCAGTTCTTATTTTTTTCATTTCTAAACATTTTATTTGTGGGATCATCTCCACATTCAATGCTTCCCCTCAAAGGCACATGCAGCTTTATGTGTCTTCTCACTTTCAACTTTGAAAAATGACCTCCACTTTCAGGATGCAGAAACTCTCAATTCTTTCCAATCTTTTTATGAATCTAAAGTTGTTTTAAGAAATAGTCTATTTAAAAAAAAAACAATAATAAAGCTCTCTGGGCTCTATGGAATCATGGAAACGGGGATGAACCAAGGAATGGAATTTTTAGCAAATTTCTTTGAAGATTAAGTCATGACCAAGTAGGGAGAGATGAGAAAGGGAAAGGGGAAAGTGATGAAGAAATGAGGACAGAAACTCACATTGACTGATAATTCTATGTCCCAACTCAGAGATTGATTCAACAGTTAGAGTAGGTCCCAGAAATATGCATTTAAAAACCCCAGTGATTCTGATAGAGGGCTGCAAGGTACATCCCAAGTCCTACACGGGGGTTCATGGAAGTGGGATAAGGAGCAGGGGCTTGAACCTGAACAGGAGTTAAAATGATACACATTGTTTCTGATACAAGGGGAAAAAAAAAAGACTATTGTGAAAAAATATATAGGCTTTTTTTTGTACCGGGTATTGAACTTAGGAATGATTAACCATTAAGTCATATCCTAGCTCTATTTTATTTTATTTTTTTTAAATTTGATAAAGGGTCTCTCTATAGTTTTTAAAAAGATAGCCAAAGGGAATGAAGAAAGGATTTGAACAAAATACAAAACCACTAGAAAAAAAAAGATTCCTACTCCCAAGCTCAATAAGCATTTCTACAAGAGACAGCCTTGCTATGTATCTCATGAAGTCATGGAGGTGCACATTCTTCACCAGGATTTCATGGAAACAGGCAGATGACAAGTTATCTTTGGGGATTCAGTCTCAAAAATAGACTAGGTGGTAAGGAGCTAACACACCAATTAGCAGAGTTGTAGTTTCTAAATTCTACAATATAAAGCACTTACCAAGAACAGGCAAAAAAAAAAAAAAAAAAAATGGTGGGCCTTTTGGGGAAAATCAGTTTATCCAATGGACAAGGAAAATAATGGATTTTTAAAGATATAAAAAAAATTATCATGCTAGAGACTGATTAAACAGCATCTGTCATGAGTGTAACTATATAACAGGACACTTCTGAGTAAAAGAGGCTTTTAATAAAAATACCAGCAAAACTATGTTAATAAAGCTTCCCTGAGTGTTAATAAACTTAACAATAATCATGGGAATGAATTACAATGTTCTACAGAAGAGCTGGTCTTAATCACAAGGTCAGAAAGCACAGATGGTGCTAATACAGTTTCTTTCTTGCTCCACTCAGATACTTGGTGTGAAAATAGCCAGGAACACTTTTATAATTACACAGCACAGCAGTAATTAATATTAATTTTGGAACTTACAAAAGATCAACATTAATTTGTAGAATACATTGGATTCAGTCTAGTCTTTCTCTGGAATTCACTCAGTGGGCAGTTTCACCAGGCCCCTTACCACCAGGACAACAGGCTCAAACCTGGGACAAATTGTCAGAATACAAAAAAACAAAAAAGTTTTTTGTTTTAAGATGGAGTACACTTCTGGGGGCTAGAGTTGTGGCTCAGTGGTGGAGTGCTTGCCTATCACATGTGAGGCCCTGGGTTCAATCCTCAGCACCACATAAAAAGATAAACAAATAAAATAAAGGTATTGAGTCCATCTACAACCCCCCACCCCCCCCCGCAAAAAAAAAGTATATTTTTTATGGATTTTGAATCCCTAGTAAAATGGTGTCTTGTTAATGAAAAGAAGCATCTTTTCATTGAGTTTTTGACTTGAAAGTGTTTGTTTTTATTTTCTATTTTAACAAATATCTATTGTATGCCATGTCCTAAACAACAGATAAAGTGAGGAGAGATGGAACAAATGATGATCAGCCCAATTTTAAATATTGTGTAGTCATTTGTAATACTGAGATTAGTAGTTCACAAACCTGACTGCACATTTGAATTACTAGGGGAATTTTAAAAAACACTACTATATGCTTTATTACACAGAAACTTGATTTAAAAATGGCCTAAAATGGAAATAATCTAAATGATTATAAACTGATGAATGTTAAAAATAAGATGTGGTATGAACACAGAATGAATCAATATAAAAGAATGAAATACTTGTGCTACATGGATGAACATTGAAAACACTATTCTAAGTCAAAGAATTCAAACACAAAAGACCACACATTGTACAATTCCCTTTGTATGAAATGTTCAAAACTGGCAAATCTATAGAGACATAATGCAGATTAGTGGTTGTTTAGGACCAGGGATCTTGGGGATGAATGAAAAGTGATTGCTAATCACAGGATTTCTTTTCCAGGGTGATTCTCAAACATTTGCAAATTGATTCACAGTTGTACAGCTTTGTGAATAAAGGAAAATCCAATTAATTGTATACACTAAATGAGAGAATTGTACAGTATGCAAGTTAATGCCAATAAAGCTGTTCAGAAATACTAAGCTTGAGGACTGGGGTTGTGGTTCAATGGTAGAGCACCTGCCTAGCATGTGTGAGGCACTGGTTTGATTCTCAGCACCACATATAAATAAATAAAGGTCCATTGACAAGTAAAAAAAATGTATTAAAAAAAAAAAGAAATACTAAGCTTGGGTCTAGCTCCCTTGGTTCAGGCAGTAACTTGGAATCATGATTTTTTTTTTTTTTAAATTTTGTTTTTAGTTGTAACTGGACACAATACCTTTATTTATTTATTTTTATGTGGTGCTGAGGATCAAATCCAGGGCCTCACACGTGCTAGGCAAGTGCTCTACCGCTAAGCCACAACCCCAGCCCTGAAATCATGATTTTAATACTTCGCACAGGGAACCACTGAGATAGAATGAATAACTCAAATGCTTAGGTGTTTACGTTTTTTCTTTAAAAATTTTAAAATGAACAGTTTTCATTTTCCTTTCCTTTTTAAAATTATGAATTATAGTCCTATGGATTTAAAAAATATTCTTGTAGTAGTTATTTGTAGCTATAAGTGCTATGGTTTGGATCTGAAGTATCCCCCAAGATTCACGTGTTGAAAGCTTGTTCCCCAATAGCAATGTTCAGAGGTGGAGCTCTGGGGAAGTGACTGGCTCATGAGGGCTCTGGCTTCATTGGTGGATTAATTCACTGATGGTATTAATAATTGGATGGCATATGGGGGAGGTAGTGGAAGTGTTAGGAGGTGGGGCCTTGCTGTCAAGTAGGTCTCAGGGGGGCATGCCCTAGGAGGGTATTTCTTGTGTGGAACACCTTCCCCTGTTTCCTGTCTGCTAAGAGCTGAGCAGTTTTCCTCCACTATAACCTTCTGCCACTGTGTTCTGCTTCACCTCAGGCCCAAAGCAAAGAAGTCAGCCAATTGTGGATGGAAACCTCTGGACCTGTGTGCTAAAATAAAATTAATTCCCCACCTTTAAGTTTTTCCTCATGTATCTGTCACAGCTACAAAAAGCTAACGCAATGAAAATATTTTAAAAACAGTAAGCACAGATAGCATTGATGAGAGATGAAACAGCAGGAAGTCAAAGTTGAAACTGGTTAAAAATGTTTGACTTTTCCTTTTTCCCTTTCCTCTTCTGTCTGTCTCCCTCTCTTTCTCGTGGTTATGAAGATTGAACCTAGAGCCTTGTGTATGCTCTACCACTATAGCCCCAGCCTTGACCTTTTTCTTTTTTGATTTTGGGGTTATTGAACAGACGGGTCTATGTTTAGGTTTTTGAGGATCTGATGGTTGTAACTGTAGAATGATCAGTTTTTAACTTGTTATTTAGTGGCTAAAAAGAGCCAAGTCACTGAATATATCATTTCCAATTTACTTTCCTTTGTACACTAGCCATCAGCCTCAGTCTGAAGTATTGAGGACACTTAGCTTCCAGGCTCAATGCTCCTACCCGAGCCTGAGAGAATATGACTCCTGGCAATACACTCCAACCCCCACTCCCACGAATGTTCGTTATAGCCAATGTTAGAACTGCTGCTCTGAAGTCAGGTATCTTGAACACAGACTCAATGGACTGCAGCTTTCCTGTGCATCTCCATGGCATGTGTGTAGTCTTTATGACAGGGATTCAGTGTAATCTTCAGTAACTGGCGTGGAGCAGGGCCTGATCTACTTCGAGCTGGCAGGCTGATATCCTGCTTCATGCTGGAAAATCCAGCATGTGAAACCTGCAATGTTTCACCCTGTCAGCTGCCAGACAGTGGGCACTGCCACTGCTCCTGGTATCCCTGTCTGTTTGAATGCTGATGCTGGCCTGAACCCTGGCCCAGTCAGAGGCAGAGTTGTCCCCAAATGTCCACTTGGACATTACTAGTGACTGATTGTCCCTGCATGTCCCTCTGGCATGTGCATGACATGGCTGGATTCAACTCTTTTTCTCTCTGGCCTGACAGTAAAGTTACAACAGTATCTTTCAAATCTTGTTAGAAATAATGTAAAACATTCACAGTCCTATCAAGTATTGAAATCATCTTGTTCTTTTTAAAATTTGAAGAGTACATTTTAACCTGACTCTAGTTTGAGAAATTTTTGATAATTTCACTACACATTAGTATTTCTGGAGGGGTGGAATCAACCAAGGAAAGCATTCCCTGATTCCAAAAGGTTGGGAATTGGAGAGTTAAAGTTAGAGTGACTAAAAAGAGGCAACAAAAACACTCTTGTCAGCTTATAGACACGGTATTGACTCTTGAGTCTGGGGTCTCTGTTAGGGTCACTGTCATTAACAATCTAGAAAAGGTTAAAGGTATGCTCATCAAGTGTGGGGAAGAAATTTAACTGAGCAGGAATAACAAATGGGTGGGAAATAGTATGGAGAGTCTTTACACGAATTACATATTTAGAAACCAAAAGAACACATGGATATGAGAAGCCAGATTGTAAGTGCTGAAAAAAAAAACCCAGGGACATAGTTGAGCATGTGTCACCCTAATCTGTCAGGGAGGGAGTGTTACTGTGAATCAAGAAAGCTATACAGTTCAACACTAAGGAGCTCACATGAGTGTTGACTGAACAATAATAAGCAACATAAGCAAGTTCTGTTCTAAATATTGCTTTGTTATGAGCAGCAACCGTGGTTTCACAGTTAAATCTAAAAAATGACAACTGAACAATGTCTGAATTCAACAGGATATACCATAATCTATAGCAAGTACTCATTAAACATTTATTACTTGAATGAATGACAAAATAATTTCATCCAACAATCTTAAGACTAACTACAATGTTTAACTCTTTACATCTCATATGTTCTTATTCTTTCTGTACTCTGTGCACTAGTTTCTAAAAGCTTAGAAGTTCTATTTCTTATCAAAACTGCTTATGTTCATGGTGAATAAACTGGTGGCATTATAAAATTATTTTAGTTCAAAAAGAAAGGTAGATTTCTGCCAGATTTACCCTGTTGCCAATTATCTGAAATGAAACAAGTAGAAATATGAATTAAAATTTTGTATCACTCTCCAAATGTTCATGTATTCAGTTCTACCACTGTAGACTTTATTTGGAAGATTTTGACTTTATGTGAAACTTCAGTGAATTTTCTAATTTTCATACGGAAGCCTTAATATTCAAAAGTGTTTATCCTTTAAAGATGCAGTAGGTCAGAAACCTGAAAAATACTTTCTTCACAAGAGGAAGAAGTCTGCTTCCCAAGGAATATGCCATGGACATGATCCTATGCTCACATGTCACACAAAGATGGGCTGTTACTGGAAAGTTATTTTGTACAGTTTGTATTTTTAATTCTCCTTTTTTTGTTCAAAAAGTAGTCTTCATTTCAATCAGGAAGTCTGTATTTCTTCCATTTCAAACTTGTCTGTCCACTGTTGAAGGTCTTTTGCATTATGGGTCATCCATAATTTTGCAAAATACTTTAGTGTTTTCCTGGAGAAAAAAAACAACATACTTAATTTAGAAATGAAATTGTCGGGGACAATACATCTCATGGAAAGCTAAGAAAAACCTATGCCATTATAATACCAAGTAGGCTCCATGTTAGGAAACTGTGTCAGCACCAACCTTGCAGAGCTGCTGCTGTAATAAGGAATTGAAGTTATAGATCACCACTGCCTCCATGTGACCTTCTACAATCCCTCCCTGTAGAGAGGGGACAGTGCAACTTTCTCCCCTCTTAACTCTGCCAGAGGGGGACTGTGTGTATGTGTGTGTGTGTGTGTGTGTGTGTGTGCCTATCTGTACCTGACAACAAAAGCACTCCTGCTGAGAGTTCCAAAAGTGGAATTGATTTAATAAAATAAAGCTGGCTAATGAAAGAGGAAAATGTCAGCGTTACTGAGACTTAAATTTTTCCTGCAGAACAGCAACCCAGTTAAGTATTCAGCGTCTGGAGCTGGAGAACCTGAGTTCCAATCACTGCCCCATCTCCAATTAGGTGTGTGACCCTGGGTCAATTCTTTCCCTCACTTGGCCTCATTTCTCTAAACTACCCAACTCACAAGGTTGTCACAGGGTTTAAGTGAGTTAATGTACATAAAGCAATAAGAACAGTAATGAGTGAGTGTCCAGGCTGCTACAAATGACTGTTCACACTTGTCTCTGCACACAGTAACCATTCAATATATATTAACTACTGTAAAAAATCCACAGGAAGGCACAAAATTTCAGCAAAAGGGCAAGACAAATAGTGTCCAGATAAATTATCTGATTTATTTCAATGCAACCTCTTTCAATAATTCTCTGATCTTATCAAGATAACTTTATAAATGCCTCACACTAGTCAGAAGAGTGAAAATATTTATAAGCAATGTGTGAATTTTCTTGCTTTTGCTTTATAGGCTATGTAGAAAGCAACAAATATAAACTAAATATTGCCAGCTTGTACATGTATCCTTTGTGGCACAACTTTCTTTAGGGAAAAAAAAACCCAATAATAACAAAGATGACAAGAAAGGATTTAGAATTTGCAGATGATTAAAGGCTAAATTTATTTTTAAATTCTCATAGATAAAATATGCTCTCTGGAAAACTTTTACATTAATTTGCCTCGTAACAGAAAATGATTGAAACCAATGATGCCACTTTGCTTTTGATCTGGCACTATGGAAATTATCTAGAGAGAGTGTCAACAGAGGAGGCTAAGTGTCATTTGCAGCATTCACAGTATTCTGGACTTGGTCAACACAACCATCACACCATTACAAGGTATGCAGAACCAGGGGAGGGAAATGGAGAGAGAAGCTGATTGCACTGCACAACTCCACTTCAGAACAGAAGTTAGCAACTGTTCTTTAATTTTCAACCAATACTACATATAATAATAGGTCAATACTGACATATGGTAAAGAGTTCCAGAATTAATTAATATGCTTGGAGTGTAACACAGGGACCACTGGTGGCCAACCAAGACTTTCTATTTGATCAACCATCTTGTCCACTCATGGTCATGTGGCTATCAACCAGGGCAGTATTGTCCTGTCCCCAGCAGATGACACTCTCCAGGCAAAGCAGAGGTACAGGAACAGGGAGCTTATGTTGTTTTACAATTTATATTTAGGATACAAAAGGCTATAAGATGCTATTTACTAGTATGATATTTTCTTAGAACCATTTCCCTTCTGAAGTATAAACAGGTATATATTAAGATTAACTTATATACTGACTACCTACTAGCTGGGTATCAAGGGTGAAAAGGTAGAAAACATTCACATAAGCATTTTAGGTGACAGAAGCCAGCTTACAATGAAAAATTTGTCATAAACAATTCCCCAAACAAGTGAAATGTGGATACATGGTGAGTCCATGATCACATAATACTATTATTTTCATTCATATTCTGACAAAATTCTTCATTTTTAAATGTAATCATTGCCTATCTGAATGAAATCTATGAATAAAAGAAGTCCTCTGTGGTTTTAAATATTGAAGTTTCTTTCAGTAACTGTATAGAATTGAATGCTTTTAGCAGCTAATACGTTGTCATACATAGAGTTAACTTAATTCTTCAGGGAAATGACTGAAAAACAATGTTGCACCTTAATCAAGAACTGATTGACCAATAAAGATAAACTGAAAATGATAAACATGGACTGAATTCACCTGAGTTTTGCCAAGAACTGTTTTCACTTCATTGTAATTAAATATTTGAGAATCTTTGAAAATGTGCTTAAAAGCAGATCTGATGTTAACTTTACAGGATAATCCTTTTCTTTGGGCAACTTGAAAGGTTTCATTATAAACCAAAAACTGCAGCACAAATATTCTGACCTTTTCACATTTACTAATTCTTCAAGTTCTTTTGACTTATAAGCTGCTTTCTTTAAAATTTCTCCAGGAACATCTGCTAGTTTAGCCACATTCAGTCCATAACTCCTTGCTGCAATTCCTCTGGTTATTTGATAAAGAAAAGTGACAAAATCAGGCACTTGTTCTTCTTCACCTAGGGGAAAAAAACAAACCAGAACAAAACAATAGGTGATCAAAATCACACCAGAAAATTGACATATTAGGGGACAAAAGAAGAGATGTAAGTGCTTATAATTTTATTCTATTAAAATTTGCAACCTATACACTCAGAAAAATGAGAAATTACACCCCATCTGATTCAAATGTATGATACGTCAAGATCATTATACTCTCATGTGTAACTAATTAAAACAAAAAAACAAACAAAACAAAAAAATTTTACAATCTGAAAAAGAATCTATTGATCCTAGCCATTTACTAGGTACTTTAATCAATTTTAAATATCTAGAAAAATGGTAAATAGAGTTTTAAAAATGTTTTTGCATTTAAGGCCCTGGGGTTGTGGCTCAGCAGTAGAGCTCTTGCCTAGCACGGGCAAGGTACTGAATTCTATCCTCAGCACCACATAAAAATAAATAAGTAAAATAAAGGTATTGTGTCCAACTACAAATAAAAAAAATTTTTTTAAAATGTTTTTGCATTTAAGATCTTTATTCACTTAAAACAATTTTTAACAATTCTTTGTTGCAAGATTTTAATTGAACTTCTATATCAAAAAACAATGGTTTTGATACATGATACAACATAATTTCTTTCTCCTTTTAAATCAGATAAGGAAATATTACATGTTGCATAGCCTAAATAATGAGACTGAAAAGTTCTGGTTTATTAAATATTCTGATTGCCCAAGAGATATACATACTGAAGTGGAGGCTGTTGAGTACTACCTAGATGCCACTTAGGATTGAAGAGTTTATGCCCCAGCTATCATTAGCCAGGAAGATTGTTAGCCTGCAACCCTATCTTTGGGCCTCTTTAGGGGAATGACTGCAGCTGAAGAGAGCTGCTTCACTAAGGGTCCACTCCTTTCTTGGGGCAGTGGGCATCCAATAACTGGCTGCTATAGGGATAGGCATGTAGCCTCTAACATGGCCACTAAAGATTCCTGTCTTCTAGTGTTCATGCCCTTGTGTCATTCTCTCCCTTTGAGTGTGGGCTGAACCTACTGACTCACTTCTAACAAACAGAATATGATAAAAAGTGATAGGATGTCACTGTAGAAATTAGGTTGCACAAGACTGTGCCCTCTGTCTTGGCCGCTCTTACTTTCTTGCTTGCTTTGAGGAAAGCCAGCTACTACGTTGTAAGTTGCTCTGTGAAGACGCTCACATGCAAACTACTCTCATCAGTAGTCAGCGAGGGACTACCAGCAGCCATATGGGTGAGCTTACAAGTAGATTCTGCATTCTGAAGCTTGCCAAAAGCTGTAGGAGGGCTGGGAAGCCATTTATCTCATCAAGGCTTCCAGTGACTGCTGTCCTGAGCTGTACCTTGATGTAGCTTTCTGAAAGACCTCAGAGGTGCTCAGTTAAATTGCCCCTGGATTCTAACCATGAAAATGAAGAGATGATAAATGTGTTTTGTTGTTTTAAGCCACTATATGATTTATTATACACTGTTTTCAAATTATTTCAAACTAATAAACCTAACTAATGAAGGGTATATAAAGACCTTGCCCTATAACTCTAAGGTGAAGTAATTCCTAAGGACCAACCCAGCCTCCGAGCTCTCTGCTGAGTTTTCTAAAGCCTAAGACCCAACCCTGCACAATACTTCTCAGTCCTGCCCTCTGGGTTGATCATGAGGACATTCTCCAATAAAATTCCTGAATGCAAACCTCAGAATCTGATTCCCAGGGAACCCAGTGTGTCACACAAATACATACGCATGAATTTAAAACTTTTAAAGAACTAGGATATAATGAAGTACAATAATATGAAGATAAAACTGCACATAGTTTAACCTTTGTTAAACTTAATGCACTACAGGATTATGCAGCTTTTTAAATAAAATTCAGTATAACTGTACTGTGTGGCAAAAATGTCCAAAACGGACCCAATTTATAATGATTTTGTGACCCTAGCACCGATTATAAGCTTATCAAGAGCTTTTTCTTATTTCATTTGTCAAATGTGAATGCTTTCATTTTTTCATCACTAAAGGGGGGAAAAAAAAAGACTGAACACAACAGTGAAAAAATACAATGGAATTTTCCTTATCCTCCTCCAAGAACTCGGCAGCAGACAAATAATAGCTTTCTAAGAGTGGCTGCTAGAAGTGGGAGTTAAAAAGAATACTGATGTGCTCAGGAGTACACAGACTCCAACGTGTATTACAAACCACTAAAAATAACATTTGCTTCAAATGAAACTTAAGGAACACAAAGAACAGGTGAGGAAGTGGGTGGGGACAGATTAGGGAAGACACATGTATGCAGAAACCAGTGTCCGCAAACCTGGATGATTGTGTTTCGCTTTGATGCTCACAAGACAAATAGTGAAGTGAACAGCAGCAGGCCACCAAAAGAAAGCAAAATGTTTTTTGGTGTAGTCCTTCAAAATTCTGAATGAAAATGACTTTCAATCTCAAGTTCTAGCCCTCGCTGAATTATAAATCAAATATGAAGGTATAATGGAGACATTTTCATTTATACAAAGTCTGAAAACCTATTCTATCTCTAGACACACACATACACACACACACATACCCACAGGCATGTTATATAATAGCTATAAACCACAGCTAAATTATATAATGTATTATACTGTCCTAATGCCTTCCTTCACATACCTCAGCACAAACTAAATCTTGTCATCATATGCTGGTCTCCACCATAGTATTAACTACTGTAGTTCTCACACCAGGTAAAGAATGTGGCCATTTTTAATCACCTCGGGGACCTCTTTTCATTATGTTTTGCCTCAAGACTCCTTTATTCTCCTTGAGTGGAAGTGTGTGTGTAGGATGGAGACATAGAGGCAGAGGGAACCAGGGAGGAGAGAAGATAAATAAAAACAACTCATTTCTTTATAACCTCACAACAAAAGTTCTTGGTGAGGACTCTACTGATGAGCTACGCCCTTTTCTAAAGTGGATATTTTGAAAACACATTTGGTTCTTTTTAGAATTAATGAATGTAATAATTCAAGTTTCTGCTTATTATTAGAAAATAGCAATATTTATTTTGAAGCCAAACTTCCTTAAAAGTTATTAAAAAGATGTGTGCTGATGATCAAATAATTCCTGAAGACACTTTTAGGATAGATTCACAAAAATTTAAAGATAGATAAAGTTAGCTGACTTGTCTAAGATTTTATAGGTTGCAATAGACAAAAACACAGGTTTCCTGATGGCTGGTCCATTACTTTATCTACCACATCAACAGAAATAGGGAACATCTTAGAAGCCAGTTAAAAGAAACTTTGGGAAACTTTCCTGATGACTTATGGAAGGACCTCTAACTTAGAAGAAGAATTAGATTAGGACTAACAGGCTAACAGATGAAGCATAAATATAGCCAGGAGCAATACTGGAAGGGAACAATAAATCAACCTTCAAAATTCTGAGTGAAAATTACTTTTAACCTCAAGTTCTAGCCCTAGCTCAATGACAAGTCAAATATGAAGATACAATGAAGACATTTCATTCATGCAAAGTCTCAAAAATTTTACCTTGTTCGGTTGATGTCAGCAAGCCCTACATAAAACCTATTCCACCTCTAAAAAAATAAAAACCCTGATATTAGTATAAGGAATTAGTTCCATGACCATTTAACTCAGGGGATAGTGTCCTCATATCCAGCTCCAAATGTTGATCCTGACTAATCTAGGCAAATCAAAGTCATTCTTGCAATCCTCACTTGTAAGGACTGGCTTAAGAATAGGAAAGACAGAGTGGTTGTACCAATTTGCAGTGCCACCAGCAATGTATGAGTGTACCTTTTTCTCCACATCCTCACCAACACTTATTGTTGCTTGTATTCTTGATAAATGCCATTCTAACTGGTGTGAGATGAAATCTTAAGAGTAGTTTTGATTTGCATTTCTCTAATTACTAGTGAAGTTGAACTTTTTTTTATATATTTGTTGATTGATTGTATATCTTCTGTGATATTGTCAGTTCAGCTCCTGAGCCATTTATCAATTGGGTTAATTATTCTTTTGGTGTAGAGTTTTTTAAGTTCTTTATATATCCTGGAAATCAGTGCTCTATCTCATGTGCGTGTTGTAAAGATGTTCTCCTACTCTGTGGGCTCTCTCTTCACGTTGTTGATTGTTTCTTTTGCTGAGAAGAAACTTTTTAGTTTAAATTCATCCCATTTATTAATTCTTGATTTTACTTCTTGCACTTTAGGAGTCTTGTTAAGGACCTAATTAACATGATAAAAATTTGGGTCTACTTTCTCTTCTATTAGGCGCAGGTCTCTGGTCAAATTCCTAGGTCCTTGATCCATTTTGAGCTGAGTTTTGTGCAAGGTGAGAGATGGGGGTTTAATTTCAGTTTGCTATATATGGATTTCCAGTTTCCCTAGCACCATTTATTGAAGAGGCTATCTTTTCGCTAACATATGTTTTTGGCACCTCTGTTAAATATGGGATAACTGAATTTATGTGGGTTTGTCTCTGTGTCTTCTATTCAGTATCACTGGTCTACTTTGGTGCCAATACCATGTTGTTTTTGTTACTATCGCTCTGTAGTATAGTTTAAGTCTGGTATTGTGGATGCCTCCTGCTTCATTCTGCTTGCTCAAGATTGCTTTGGCTATTCTGGATCTCTAATTTTTTAAAATAAATTTCATGATTGCTTTTTCTATTTCTATGAGGAATGTTGTTGGGATACTAATTGGAATTGCATTAAATCTCTATAAGGTTTTTGGTAGTATGGCCATTATGACAATATTAAGTCTGCCTATCCAAAAACATGGGATATATTTCCATCTTCTAAGATCTTCTTCAATTTCTTTCTTTAGTGTTTTGTAGTTTTCATTGTATAGGTCTTTCATCTCTTTTGTTAAATTGATTTCCAGATTTTTTTTTTTTTTTTGAGGCTATTGTGAATGGGGTTGTTTTCCTAATTTCTCTTCCAGAGGGTTCATCACTGATGTATATAAATGTATTTGATAAAGAAACTGTGTTATATATACACAATGGAATATTACTCAGCATTAAAAGAGAATAAAATGATGGCATTTGCAGGTAATAGATGGTGTTAGAGAATATCATGTTAATTGAAGTAAGCCAATCCTAAAAAACCAAAGGCTGAATGTTCTCCCTGATAAGTGGATGCTGATCCATAATGGGGGAAGCGGACACCATGGGAAAAATGGAGGAACTCTGACTGGGCAAAACAGGGGGAGGGATGGGGACACGGGGGTAGGAAAAATGATGAAATGAGATGGATATCATTACCCTAGGTACATGTATGACTGCACATATGGTGCAACTCTACATCATATACTACCAGAGAAATGAAAAGCTGTGCTCCATTTGTGTACAATGAACCAAAAGATACTCTGCTGTCATGTACAACTAATTAGAACAAATTAAAAAAAATATATTAGGGGCTGGGGTTGTGGCTCAGTGGTAGAATGTTCATCTCGCATGTGAGGCACTGGATTCCCTCCTCAATGCTACATAAAAATAAATAAAATAAAGGTATTATGTCCATCTACAACTAAAAAAAATATAAAAAAAAGAAATATTTTGTGCTGTATTGAATGTGACAGTAGAGAGAAAAAATAGTTTGTATTTTCATTTACAAGTGCTCAATGTGGTTATGTTCTTGTTATTAAGTGATGTGCATTGATGCACACTTGTTTGGAAATGAGGTATAATCATGTCTACAACTAACTCTTAGATGGTTCAAATAAGGGGCAGCTTTGACTTCTCTTTCACTCAGAGCTGCTCCCTTCACCTGGTCATAAAGCTCCCTTTTCCTTTCTCTTTTTTGCCCTCAATTAAAGCTTTGCCTGAATAGTTGTGCAATAAACAAACAAACAATAACAACAACAAAAGAATAGAAAAGACAGTAAAACAAATCTACCATAATTTTCCTATATATATGAAAATACCTAAATGAAACCCACTGTCATGCTCACCCACAAGAATTGGGTCCTAATTAGAATAAGAGATATCCTATGCTTATATAATTTTATTAAAGTAGATTCTACTATCAAAATAACTAAGAAGAACCAATTAAAAAAAAAAAAGAATGAAGATGGATCATGGTGCAGTGGCACTTGCCTATAATCCCAGCAACTCAGGGAGGATGAGGAAGAAGTATTGTAAATTCCAGCCTCAGCTATTTAGGGAGACTCTGCCTCAAAACAAAAAATAAAAAGGCCTACGGGTGTAGCTCAATGGTACAGGGTCCCTGGGTTTAATCTCCAGCACAAAACAAAAACAAAAACAAAACGACAATGAAGATGTGATTCAATTCTGAAATGGGATGGGACAATTATGAGACAATAAAAGGCAAACTCAGAAAAAGTTCCCTCATTTCTAAGAAAGAGTCATAGGAGGGGCTGCTGGTGTAACTCAGTGGCAGAGTGGGTGATTAGCAAGCAAAAGGCCCTGGGCTTAATTCCTAGCATATCAAATAAATACAACTAAATTAAAATTAAGTAAAATTTAACAATTAAAAAATAAAATAATAAGATAAAATAGAAGAAATGGTAGCTCATTTTCCTTTGGTGGACATGGTCAATTCTGGATGAGATGCCTAAAAGAGTTGCAGCAATCTTGCCACTAGTCTGATGATGGAATCAGCCAGGCAAAGAAGACAGCCTAGAGAACTGCAAAGAGGAGGAATGGGGAGGTCCTATGTTCCTCAGAGGATCCTGTAATGTGAGATTACATAGAGTATCATCTTTTGTTTGAGCCACTTTGAGTCCACTGTGTTGTTCCTTGCAATCAAATGCACAGAAGGGAGGGTTAGAGAACTCCCAGGACAAAGGCAGCCTTAGGACAATAGCTGTGCGGCAGGCCCAGAAAGCAACTTGTTCAAATGAATAGGAGGACAAAGCACTCCAGCAGGAAAAATAGATTCAATTATGTGGGAAAATGTGTAGAGAGACATTTTACAAAGCTATTGGAGAGTAGAAGAAGATTCAGCTACAGACTCAAAGAAAACAACAAAACACATAAATAGAAATGAAGCAATTCTTATCTTTAAGAAAATAGAAGCCTTTAAAAGAAAGAAAATGTACTTTTCTTCCATACTTGGCTCAGCAGTAGACAATATTTCTTCTGCAATAACAGTTAAAACAACATACATGAATGAAATAGAAAAAATGTGGAACGACTATATTGGAGGGGATCAGAGGAAGGGAAGGCTTAGTCCCAACTAACACAACGAGAGTTCCATCAATTATGTGTCAAGCTGATGGATCAAGGGATAGAAAACATGCAAATTATTTAGAAATATGACAGAAATGGAAGAATGAGTTCAAAGGCCTTGGACTTGGGTTGGGGGGGGCCATGGAGTGAAGGGACAGAAACTTGTTAGCAGAAGCCTTTACTATCATTTCATTTTAAGAATTATGCTCATGGATAAACTTTTAAATCAATAAAATAAAATGCCAGAACACTTAAGGGGAAGGGATAATGCTCTAGGTTAGCAGTCAGTTCACATCAAATGCTTAGTGGCACTGATTTTGCTTCTTCCCTGCTGGTGAACTTTATTTTATTTGTCTCATGGGTTTTAGCTTATAAGTCTTCTTCTGTCATATTGGATGCAGATTAATAGATCTGAAACTACTTCCATGAGAGAATTTATGATGTGTTTTTTCAAGTCTGCCTGGTGGTAAAAGGCAGGAATTGTCTAACATTAAATTTATCTTAGGTCCAGTACTTTGTTTTATTTGGGCCAGTTGCCTGATTTCTTTTTCAGGTTTGTTCTTATTACTTTTCCAAAATAAAATTTGGACTTTGGAGTATCTTGGATAATGGAAAATCCATTATAGTTCCCCAATTTTGCAAAGCACCACAGGCTGACAGCTTAAAAAAACTACTACTAGATAGGAAAAAAATATACATATGTTAAAGCCTACTAGATTACTTAAGGAACTTGAATTTATTTCTACTAGCTAATGGTGTTCTTTTTCATAAAATGTCTCATTTCTGAGATAGTAGCAATAACTGCAAAGTCCAGAAAAAATACTGTAGATCCCCTGCTGGAGAGCTAGCAGAGTGAAAGTAAAGAGGACCTGGAAGTAAAAAACATGGATTCTAGGCTGTTTAGCTCCTACCTATATAGCTGACATGAACAAGCTACTTTACCTGAATGAGATTCAGTTTCCTTATAAAAAAATAAAATACATATCCAGTATAGGATATAGTCCTTAGTAATTAATGTTAAATAATAGTTTGAGGAAAATACTAGTTATTTTTGAAGGCGACTAATAATATTCTGCACTCGACTATCAAGGCATCTTTCCCGGGATGGTAAGAATCATGTAAGAATGTAAGGAACAAAGAGGAACCTTAATGTCACCTTCATCTTTAACCATTACATCTGGAAAAAGAGTTGCCACTTCATGAGGAGGATCAGAAAAGAAATCAAAGATAACAAATAAATAAATACATACTTTGCTTGACCCAAAGCTCAGAGGAAATGAATTTGGACAAATGCTATTTATAACTGACATTCATAACTTTCATTATTAATAAGCAGTAAGTTCATATTCCTATAAAATCTGAGTTATCAAACATGAAAACCAGTATTATACCTACTGCAGGATTATCTCATACCTGGATCCTGTTGGCTTTCGTCCTCACTGACCAAGAATCCCATGTGGTAATTCCCCACCTGTTGTGCATAACTTTTTTCTAGTTCACAAACTGGTGGATAATGGGTGACAAACAGGGTTAAGGATTTCACCTAGAGCAATAAGATACATAGTAAGTGTTATTTTATTTTTAAATTTTACTTTAATTAAAGCTTTTCTTCAATATTTTTGGAAAAATTCAAATCTTCATAAAAATTGCAAGAAAATACAATATAGTCTTTATCTAAACAACTAATTGTTAATAGTTTGTCATATTCCCTTCCTTCCTTTCTCCCTAGAGACATATACACACTTCTTCCTGAACCATTGAGAATTAGTTGCAGACATGATCCCTAAAAACTTACATTTATCTTCTAAGAAGAAAAACAGTTTAATATATAACCAGAATAAAATTATTACACTCAAGAAGCTTACTATTATAAGACATTTAGTCCATATTTTCCCCTGAATGTCCCAATAATGCTCTTTTCCATCTTTTTTTGTCTTTTATAACATTAACACTAATAAGTAATTATGGCAAAGTGGCAGTATATAAGTTTATATACAAAAAGTCAACTGCTTTCCTACATATCAGCAATGAAGAAGTAAATTTTTAAAACAAAAAATATAATACCATTTACATTAGTACTCCCAAAATTAAATACTTGGGTAAAAAATCTAACAAAATATGTACTAGATTTACATGTCAGAACTATTTAACTCCAATGAAATAAAAAAAAAGCTAGATAAATAGAAGATAAATCACATTGGTAGGAAGACTCAAAACTGTCAAGATGTCAGTTCTTCACAACTTGATAAAGATTTAATGCAATAGCAAACAAATTCAGATAAGATATTTTGTGGATATCAACAAATTATTTCTAAAGTATACATGGAGAGGCAAAAGAACCTGAAAAACCCAGTATTAAAGAACAAAGTTGAAGGACTGATGCCATTCAACTTTGAGATTTACTATAAAGTTACAGTAATCCAAACATTGTAGTAGGGCTGGGGTTGAAACTCAATAGTAGAGCACTTGCCTAGCATACGTGAGGCATTGGGTTGATCTTTAGTATTGCATAAAAATAAGTAAATAAAATAAAGTTAAAACAACAACTTTGTTGCAAAGGTGAAAAAATTAGACAAATTGGCCAATAAAACATTAATAGTCTAGAAATCGACCCTCATGGATAGAGCCAACTGATCTTTGAGAAAGTGGTAAAACCAACACAATGAAACAACGATATTCCTTTCAACAAACGATGCTGGAATAACTGGATATCTACATGCAAAAGATGAACCAAGACACAGATATTACACAAAAATTAACTCAAAATCAATCACAGACCTACATGTCAAACACAGAACAATAAACACTCCTAGAAGATAACATAGCAGAAAAAGTCTAGATTGGGTTTAGCAATAACTTTTTAGATAAAACAGCAAAGCATGATTCATGAAGGAAAGAACTGAAAAGCTAGACTTCATTAAAATTAAAATATTCTGCTCTGCAAAAGACAACGAGAAGACATGGCAGACTGGGAGAAAATACTTGCAAACAACACAACTGATAAAAGACCTGTCATCCTTAAACAATTTTCATGATGTTTCAACAACATGAAAACAAAAAATCTGGATAAAATATGGGCCAAAAACCTTAAAAGATATCTCACTAAAGAATATATACAGATGGCAAATATGCACAGAAAAAAAAATAGTCCACCTGTTTTAATTTGTACTAATGCAAATTAAATAGTATCAATTAAAACAATGGAATACCACTAAATGTTCTAAGAATGGCCCAAATCAAGAACACTGACAATACCAAATGCTGCCCAGGATGCAGAACAATAGGAATGCTAATTTTTTGCTAATGGGAACAAAAAATGGTATAGACTCCTTGGAAGACAAATTAACAGTTTCCTACAGAACTAAACATAATCTCACCATAGGATCCAGCAATCATGCTCCTTGGTATTTACTCAAAGGAGTTGAAAACATGTCTACACAAAAATATGCACACAAATGTTTACAGTCTCTTATCCATAATTGCCAAAAACTATAAGCAATTGAGATATACAACAGTAGATGAATGGATAAATAAACTTTAGTAAACCCTGACAATGGAATAGTAGTTGGCATCAAGAAAAGAAAAGATGTGGAGGAAACTTAAATGCATATTACTAAGTGAAAGAAGCCAGTCTATAAAAGTTACATACTGTCTGATTCCAGCTACATGACATTCTGAAAAGGCAAAAGTACAGATACAGTAAAATAATTAATGGTTTACTGGGTTTCCAGGAAGAGAAATGAAAAGGCAAAAACAGGATTTTTAGGGCAGTGAAAATACTCTGATACTAAAATGGTGAATATATGTCATTACCCATTTGACCAAACCCATAACGTAAACTGTGGTCTTTAGGTGATACTGACATGTTAATCAATTGTAACAAATAGATTGCTCTGGTGGGATATTGATAATAGTAGAGGTTGTGAAAGGGTGGGGACAGGGGTACGTGTGAAATCTCTCTGTCAATCTCCTTTCAATTTTCTTGTGAAACTAAAACTTCTCTAAGAAATAATATCTTTTTTTTTTTTTAAAGGTTAAATCTCCTGTTTCTGGAAAATCCTTTTACAACATTAAGTTTGAGGTCATAATTTATTACACAGTCATACTAACTAACAGTATTATCTAGCAGAAACTATGAAATCCAACTCTAGGGTACCAAGTTCAGTTCTGTCATAATTTATTCCTAAAGATTCTTAAATCAACGTTTAAAATGTGGATTGGGTGGCACTGACAGGAGTTTACCCAAATTTCCATTATATGTAGTTTCCATAATGATTAAGGTAGTTTTTCAAATAAGTAAGAATTTTTTTTAAAAAAAAAAGAATAATAAAAAGTATTTATTATGGAGAAAACATGCCATCATTATCTATATAATCTAAATAAATGTTTAAACAAAATCTGGGTCTCTCTTGGGTCTTCACTTCTAGGATGACATGTAAAAGAAGGAACAACACTCATGCCAAAGGACTGTGGCCATGTGCAGTTGTTTGCTGCACAAATGGCAATCACTGGGAGCATGCCCAAGGATAAAACCACTAAGTCCATTTATGTGATACACAGTAGAGGTTATAGCCATCAAGGATATTTCCATGGTGAGTATCTATGACATTGAGGAGCTTCCCAAGCTGTGTGTGACACTCCAGTCATATGTTGCTTAATGAAGAGAATATGTTCTGAGAAACCTATCATGAGGTAATCTGTCCAGTCTGTGAATATCATCAAGTATACATACACAAACTAAGATGGCAAAGATGTCATGGACAATATAATTTTACAGGATCATTGTAATCTGTTTGGTAGCTGGCTGACTGAAAGGTTACTATGTATGTGGCCAATGACTGTACATTATTGTATCACTTGTGCCATTCACAGCAAGGTAACAAGGAAATCAGTCCTGTGAAGCCAAATAACCCATCCCAACTAAGACCACAGATGCTGCCCCATGACCCTCACAGAGCAGTGTAAAGAATGGAGTCCTTAAGGACCAAAGGAAAGCTATCTTCTGTGGGGGGGGGGGGGG
>NW_025999925.1:8360393-8364342 GCF_001458135.2 Marmota marmota marmota | reverse complement strand
GGGGGGGGGGGGGGAAGGGGTATAAAGGAAAATTAGACTTTAAAAACAAACCAAAAACCGAGAGCCACAAAAGGTTAAAAAATAAAGGAATTTTAGTTTGAAAATATGCTTTTATTAGCTATTCAATGAAGAGAGGAAAGATGAAAATAAAGGAAAGATGGAGACAAAAGAATAAGAAAATATAAGGTAAAACAGAAACAGAAAGGCTGAAGAAGACATGAGGCTGCAGAAGAAGCAGATGCTAGGAGGAAGAGAGAAAAAGAGATCAAAATGAACAAAGATTGTCAAGATCATTGTACTGTCATGTGTAACTAATAAAAAAAAATGAACAAAGAGTAATGAAAAAGGGAGAGATGACAGGGGTAGAGAGTTGAACACAGAGTATCACACTGAGGTGCTTAGAAATGCACTCTGAATAAAGAAGTATGCATTGAAGGAGGGATGTTACTGAACAAGAGAGAGACAGAGATGAGACCAAAGGTGTTACACTAAGATCTAGGACATCAGTGAAAAACATTTCACAGGGTAGGCACTGTCTTTTTGTCTTTCCTCAAGGAAATGGCTTAGGTGAGTGATCCCTACTCTTGATTTAGTTTGCCAACAATAATAAGATAGAGTTATGGGGCTGGGTTGTGGCTCAGCTGTAGAGTGCTCACCCAGCACATGAGAGGCACTGGGTTCAATCCTCAGCACCACATAAAAATAAATAAAAGTATTGATCCAGCTATATATCTATATCTATATCTATAGATATCTATATCTATAGATATAGATATATAGATATAGATATCTATAGATATAGATATATAGATATAGATAGATACAGTTTATGGGTGGGAATATTGCCAGAGAGGCCTTTCTCCTAGAACCAGGTGTAGCAAAAGGAAGAAAGACTCATGGAAACTATGAAATTTACTTAGGGCCAGTCTAAGTACAGAGTAAAGCATTCGAATGATCAGTCACAGGGATAGATAAATTATAACAATGGTAATTTTGTGTATTTGGAGGTGGAGGTCAAGAAAATAATTTTGTATAGTATGTAGCATCCATATAAAAAAGGGTATGCATGAAGGTATTATGACTATAATCAATAATAACCTATTATATATTTCAAAATAACTAAGATTTTGAAACTAATTTCAAATATCTCACCACAAAAAAGTTAGGTAATGGATATGTTAATTAGCTTGACTTAATTATTCCACATTGTTTATATATCAAAATATATTATAATGTATCCCATAAATGTACACTATTATAACTTATCAAGTAAAAACAATATTAACAAAAAATTAATTTAAAAAAGTATGTAGGATACTTACATCTCTAATAAAATACTCAAGGGTGGCATAAGCGATGGCAATTCCATCATGGGTGCTCGTCCCTCTTCCCAATTCATCCAAGATAACCAAAGACTGTGATGTTGCTTTTCTGATTATTTCTGCTGTGTCTGTCAGTTCTTCCATAAATGTACTCCGTCCTTTATATATATTGTCTGCAGCACCCATCCTACAAGTAAGATGAAAACACCTTGACTTTCCTTGGAACTTTCTTATTATAAAGCCAAAATTTATTTTATAAACAATAAATATAAAAGCTCTCTAGGGACCTATTAAAGATATTTGAGCCAACAATAGCTAAAATTATATTAAACAAAACAAATCCTATGTTGGATGCAAAGAGCACCTAAAAACAAATTGCACCTTGTAAAAACATTCTGGAAGGACTGAGATATTGAAAAGAACTCCTGAAAAGTAGGAAAACTCCTGACCCTGCTTTCTTTCTACCAATAATTCCAAAGCAAAGTCTTAATATTCATTGTTGTCACACTTAAAAATCCATGAATAGTAGGATCCTGTACAATTAAGGTGGGGGGTTTGAGTGGGGTTGTTTTGAAGAAAATTCCACATTGTTATTGCAAATTAAAGTACCACGGACAAAATAACCTATTACATATGATAAAACTTTTTACTAGAACTAGAATTATAGATGCTTAGTAACCTTGGGCAGCAGCTCAGAGAGGTTCCCAATGTGAACACAGTTCCTATAGAAGTCAAGAAACGGGTCTAAAAGACTTAAGGGTTTCTTTCCAGTAAGACTTTTTAGAGCATTTAATATTCAACTACACATTGTATTTCTTAAAGATGGGTCTAGTTCATAGCATTTCTTTAACTCATTTAACTATGGACCCCTAAAATTTCTTCTAGAGCACCAGAGGCAATAATGTTTTACAGACACTATTGGGAGAACACACATTAAGTGCAAAAAGAATCTGGAAAGAAGAATAAGGAATAATTAGATAATACCATTTAAGGTCATTATTTAATTGCAAAATCTAAAATTCAAGTCTTTAACCTGCTAGCCAGCTTTGTGTCAATCCTGGGAACTATTTTCTCTGCAAAATCTCCTCATCAATTTTGTTCACAGTTCACAGAGTAAGTAGAGCACATACTTCACACATGACCTATATCACCATAATATACCTTTCATTTCTGGATCAACTCATAGTGAAAGTGAGCCTTCATCAGATGTGTGGCCTCAGCCCTACAATAGCAGAGGAGACAAAGTGTCCCCAGATGGGAAGGGGACCTTATAACTGCTCTGGTGATTACTTTTGAAACTCTAACTATATCTATGATGGAATTAATAATTAATTTACTCACTGACAATTTCATCCATTTTAAAATCAATAAATATAAAACAATTTCTGAAATGCTAAGTTAAGAACATTCTAAATATTTGTTCAAAGTTCAAATACTGCCTCAATTTCCAGCGTTTACTAATGTCTCATTCCTGCCATGAAACAAGTAAGTTAAAATTTCTTTTCTCTGAAACAATTCTGCATTCTTCAGAATCACATTTGATCTCTATTTGCCACTGTTTGCTTTTATTCCGGCCAGGTTGTGAGCTGACAAAAAAAAAAAAAAAATCTTTAATCAACAATAAAATGCTATGATGAGGGAAATATTCTGAGTTTTCAATTCCTAGGAATTAGGAAAAAAATGTATGAGCTGGATAAGATTTTAACACAGGTAGTGCACACCTGTAATCCCAGTGGCTTGAGGCTTAGGCAGGAGGATCACGAGTTCAAAGCCAGCCTCAGCAACTTAGCAAGGCCCTAAGCAACTCAGTAAGACCCTGTCTCTAAATAGAATACAAAAAGGGCTGGGGATGTGACTCAGTGGCTAAGTGCCCCTGAGTTCAATCACTGGTCCCTCTCACCCTCCAAAAAAAAAAAAGAAGATTTTAATACAGAAGTTTAAGTCTTCTTAAGTGTTTTTGTAAAAACAGTAAAGTAATAGAGTGGTTTAGTTAAAAATTTCAGGAATTATATGTTACTCTTGGGGAAGTTATTCTTAGGCAGATATACACATATACATATAAAATGTTTGGTATATTAAAGTTTTCAAATTAGAGAGGAAAAAATGAATGATCAATCAATAAAAATTATATTAGGTGATTTGTTATTTCAGAAAAAATATGTCCTTATTTGAATTATATTCTAAAATAAGGTATATGGATTTAAAAATTTAATGGAAAAATAGAAATTACAAATATACCAAGCTAACTAGATGAAATTTAATCTTTGGATAGTGAATAGGTGGCTTTATATACATGGTACCAAACCAAGTGTTTAGCAAAAAAACACATAATGCAAAAGTTAAAGGTAAATCAATACCTTCAATGAACATAGATGCCAAAAATCTTATTAAAATAATGGCAGTCAGGCACAATGGCATTCCAATGTAATTCCAACGACTCAGGAGGCTGAGACAGGAGGACTGCAAATTCCAAGCCAGCCTCAGCAATTCAGACCCTAAGAAACTAAGTGAAACCCTGTCTCAAAATAAAAAATGAAAAGGGCTAGGAATGTGGCTCAGTGATAAAGTGCCTCTGGGTTCAACTCCCAATGCTCCCCGACACACCAAAAAAAAAAAAATACACACAC
>NW_025999925.1:8324505-8360383 GCF_001458135.2 Marmota marmota marmota | reverse complement strand
ATATATATATATATATATATATATATATATATATATATATATACACACACACACACACACACACCACATACAAAAACACACTTCCATCATCAAGTGGGTTTCATCTCGGGATACAAGGTTGGTTCAACATATGAAAATCAATAAATGCAATTCACGACATAAATAGACTTAAGGACAAGAATCACATAGATTATCTTAATAGAAAACACTGGACAAAGTCCAGCACCCGTTCATGTTTAAAACACCAGAGAAACTATGAATAGAAGAAACTTATCTCAACATTGTAAAGGCTATATATGACAAATCCAAGGCCAATATCATACTGAATTGGAAAAAACTGAGAATATTTTTTCTAAAAACAGGAACAAGACAACGATGCCAACTTTCACCACTCCTATTCAACATAATCCCTGAGACTCTAGCCAAAGCAATCAGGCAAGAGAAGGAAATTAAAGGGATAGGAAAAAGAAAAGAAGAGGTCAAATATATCTGTTTCCTAATGGCATGATCTTATGTTTAAGAGACCCCAAAAACTCCACCAGAAGATTTCTAGAGCTAGTAAACTTAGTGAAGTACCAGGATACAAGAATTGATGCATAAATCAATTGCTTTCCTATACTCCAATAACGAATTTGAACAAGAAATTAGGAAAATTATCCCATTCACAATAACCTAAAAAATAAAACACTTAGGAACTAACCTAACAAAGGAGGTGAAAGACCTCTACAAGGTAAACTACAGAACAATGAAGAAAGAAATTGAGGAAGACTTTAGAAGATGGAAAGATCTCCTATGTTCTTAAATAGGCAGAATTAATATTGTCTAAATGGCCATACTACCAAAAGCATTATACAGATTTAATGCAATCCGTATCAAAATACCAATGATATTCTTCATATAACTGTAAAAAGTAGTTATAAATTCATTTGGAAAAATAAAAAAACTAGAATAGCCAAAACAACTCTGAGCAAAAAGAGAGATGCTGGAGGTATCACAATACCAGATCTCAAATTATACCACAGAGTTATAGTAACAAAAATATCATGGTTGCTACACAATCAGACATGAAAACCAATGGAATAGAAGACACAAAGACCAACTCACATAAATAGTTAATAGACAAATATGCCAAAAACATGTGTTGGAGAAAAGAGCCTTTCTAACAAATGATGCTGGGGAAACTGGATATTCATATGTAGAAGAATGAAACTTGACCCCTCTCTCTCACCCTGCACAAAAGTCAACTGAAAGTGGATCAAAGACCTAAAGATTAGAACAGAACCCCTGCACCAGCTACAAGAAAATGTAGGCCCAACATTTTACTATGTTAGCACAGGAACCAACTTCCTTAACAAGACCCTTAATATGCAAGAAACAAAATAAAAAATCAATAAGTGGGTGGCATCAATTTAAAAAGCTTTTGCACAGTAAAGGAAACCAGAGTGTGAAGAAAGCCTACAGAATGGGAGATCTTTGCAACCTGTTCCTAAGATAGGACATTAATATCCAGAATATACAAAGAACTCAAGAAAATTGCTGATATGATTTATTGTAGGAACTCAAATCATATAATATGCAAATAGCACACAGATTTATACAAATTTTAACCTATAACACTCAATTACCTAGTATATGTATATGCTAATTAATAAATATAACACATAATCCCATTTAGCATAGTTACATAAGTTTATATAATATTAATGCATAAACATGAATGGAAATGCATTGTTCATATAATCATATGTGCAATATATATGATTATATTTCACATATGTATAATCATAAATATACCTGTATACCAAAACTTCTTGCTTATCAATAAATAAATGGGCAAAAGAACTAAAGAGATACTTCTCAAAAGAAAAAATACAAATGGTCAACAATTATATAAAAAAATGTTCCACATCTCTAACAATTAGGGAAATGCAAATTAAAACTGTATAGAAATTTTATCTCACTCCAGTCAGAATAATTATTAAGAATACAAATAACAATAAGTGTTGGCAAGGATGTGGGGAAAAGGGTACACTCAAACATTGTTGGTAAGATTAAAAATTAGTGAAACCATTCTGGAAAGCAGTAACTTTTTGATTTCCTCAAAAAAATAGCAATGGAACCACAATGTGACCCAGCCATACCACTCCTCAGTAATATTTAAAAGAACTAAATCAGCAAAACTATAGTAATGCAGCCACATCAATGTTTATAGCAGCACAATTCACAATAGTCGAGTTATAGAACCAACCTAGGTGCCCTGCAACAGGTGAATGGATAAGAAAATATGGTATATACACAACAGAGTATTACTCAGCCAAAAAGAAGAATGAAATTATGTTATTTGCTGGTAAACAGATGGAATCGGAGACTATCACACTAAGTGAAATAAGGCAGACCCAGAAAGTCAAAGGCTGGATGTTTTCTCTGATATACAGAAGCTAGTCCAAAACAAGAAAAAACAAAGGAGTGGGGTTTCCATCAAAATAAAAGAAAGATCAGTGGAGTAGAGGAAGGGGACTGCGGGGGAGGGAGAAGGAATGAGTTAAGGGAAGCACTGTAGAATGAATCGGACCTAACTTTCATTTATGTATATATCAATCATATATATCACGTGTGTGTGTGTGTGTGTATTACAGTGACTCTCGCCATTATGTATTTCCACAAGGCACTAATAAAAAAAAGAAACTATAAGTAAATAGATCAGTGGAGCAAAGAGAAGAGAAGACAGGGAGGGAGGAGCAGAGAAAAAGAGGAAGTACTGGGCCTGAATTAGAGAAAATTATATTCCATGCTTTTATAATTATGTTGAAATGAATCCTAATATTATATATAACTAAAAAGAATGAATAAAAAATAAAAAGATAACTATTAAACAAAAAAGTTACAACTATATACTGAATTTTTTTTAAGTTGAAGGTAAGCTATAAACTGAGAAAAAAATTGTAACATATTTGACAAAGGGTTAATGTTCCCAAAATAAAGAGTCTCACAAAGCAAAACAAAATGGTGAATATTTTAAGAGAAAGATAGGAAAAGGACACAGTCAATTTGCAAAAGAAACTTGTGAAGATGTTTAAACATATAAATTCAAACAGGAATGAAGTCATATGTTGATTATCAAAGATTAAAAAGAATAATACCCACTGTTGTCAAGTGTGGGGATGGAAGGGTATTTTTATGAGATTAAGAGTTGTTACAATCTTCCAAAAGATAATATAGCAGTGTCTATTAATATATTTCATAACCCATAAATTTCACTCTAGGAATCATTATGAAATTATCCCAGATGTGCAAAAAAAAAAAATACATGCACAAATATGTTCTTAATAAGGCTATTTAATGAAAAGTTGGAAAAGCCAAATGCTCAAGAGTAAGAGAAAATACATATCATGATGAAAAACAAAGCAACTAATACAGTGGTATATTAGAATTTTTGATATTGAGAAATGATAGAAACATACTATGTCATCTCCTTGCATGATTTCCCTCCCCATGAGTATGTGTGGCTTGCTCTTAACCAACGGATAACAACAAGGTGATGGAACAATAATTCCATGATTACATGAATTATTTGTTCTCAAAACTATAATTTACTTAATACCAAATCTCTCAATACTTAACAATTTAGTAAATGTCCAAAATTGAAGTTTAAAATAAAAAAAGAACTTACTGATCATTTGTGGGAAAATTTACAAGAAACAAAAGACCTTAAATTTATAATTTCCCCTTATACTTCCATAAAAATTACGGCATCCCTGTATATTGTTGCTGAGTTTAGTCTAAAAATATAAAATTACAATACACATGATCCTAAGAAACATGAGAGATTCTCAATTTTAATGGGATATTAAAAAAGTAACTTAATGTTTTCGTAGAAAACTTATTACCATAATGTGAAACTTAGTAATTAAAGACTGGCACACAGCCTTGACAGTATTGACATTTTCTGCTCAGTTAAAAAACAGTATGTTAAAAAGGGATTCCAAATTTAATTTTTTATAATGACCTACTGAATGTGAAAAATGACTTTCTTATCCCACATTGTCAGTGATAAAGTCCAACCCATGCGAATAAAGTACAATTTTTAAAATGCTATCACCTATTTTGTTTTTATCCTTCTGCTTATCCAAACTCCCTTGCTTACATCTTCAAAGACTTCCTCACTGGCAAGACTAACAGATCACCCATTTGCCATCCTGCCCCTTCTTTAGATTCTGAAACTGTTGACCACCAGTTGTTGTAGATGCTTCTGACAACCCTAGCATCAAAGTCCAGACTGCCCCTCGGTCACCTTTCATCCAAGGCCTTTGTTTTCACTAAACTTTCCTATAACATTCCCTGATCTAGGAGAATGCAAGCAACAAAAAGGGACTGCTCTCCACAGCGCTCCACACTTCCCCTGATTTTTATTTTCTATGCTACATTAGCTACAAAGAATTTGGTCATTCCTTTCTTCAATGGTCCTTCTCCTTTAACAGAAGGGAAGAGCCCAATGGCAAAGAACTTGCAAAATGAGAATCAAAAAACCCTTGGTGCTGGCCAAGTTCTTAGTAATCATGCTATACTCTCATTTTAACTAATGAGATGGGATGAAAGACATTTCAGAGGTCATGTCTCTTTGCCAAGGTGACAGGGCTAATCTATGGTAGCTTCCGATTCCTGTGCTGGGATGTTTTGAGTTACTCCAATATGTCTCACGGTATTACAGGCTTTCTGATCTTAAGAAGGCCAGCCCAGATTTCAGAGGATCTTGGATGTATTTTTATTATGCAGTGATCCTGATTCTATTATTAGGCCAGTGGTTTTCAAATATCTTTTTAGCTGTGATTAAATCCTTTGTTTGAATGAAATTTTTACATAAAAACTCTGCATCACATGTAGAATGGTTTGAAAGTCACCACATTAGGAGCCAACACAATTTCTATTACAATTCTACTTGTCCCAATTACCTGATGATAAGTTGACAACATGTCTAGCAGACACTGTAGAAATGCTGGCTCATGAACCAGTCACTGATGCTATAGGGAAGTATGTAAATTGCAACTGTGAGAATTGTTCATTGATAAAAATATTTTCTGTGAACTTCCCTCTTAATAATTGTATAGTTTATTTATCCTAGTTTGGTTACTGGAAAACTGAATAATACCTTATAACAGAAAATAGAAGCCTTACATTTACCTTATGTTCTATCCTTATTTTCTCTTTGAGTGAACATCTTTGGATAACATTCTCTCTTATCATTCTTCTATATTTTACGGGTCTCAGTAAAATGCCTGAAATAATATTTTGGAGGACAAAATTTAAAATAATTTTTAAAAGATGTTCGATAATTTCATATTAAATTGAAAATCACAAGACATTACTAGACAATGATTCTGAAATTTTTTTAAATGTTAAAAGATGTTTGAAATTTAAGGAATTCCAGGATACATGTAATTATTTGTGTATACATTCAAATGTAGTAAAAAATGGAGAAATACCTTTTCTAGGTTTTATCTTAGAGTTAGTTTGCTCTGAGTAGACAGAAGGTTACAGTTATGTGATTAAGAAAAAAAAAATCACTGATATTTTTAGGAGTGGCGGCTGACTAATCTTTCTAATCCCCCTACTCCCTGCTTGTCTATAACCCTTATATAGGTCAACAAAGCTTAATAAAACATAAATGGAGAGAAGAAATTATTACTTTTTTGAGTCAATTTCTAAAATCAAGAATATTTTCATAAACATTTAATTAGGAATTGTTTCATGAGATCATGATCTATGTGTTTCTCAATCAGAGCAAATGGTGGGGGGGGGGGCTTTGTCCCTTCAAATCACTATTTCTGAGCCTTTAGCAAGGGAAATGCTAGTATAAGGGAGAAATACTGCAACAGAGGCAAATTGATTTTTTTTTTAAGAGAGAGAGAGAGAGAGAGAGAGAGAGAGAGAGAGAGAGAATTTTTTTAATATTTATTTTTTAGTTTTCGGCAGACACAACATCTTTGTATGTGGTGCTGAGGATCGAACCCGGGCCGCACGCATGCCAGGCAAACGCGCTACCGCTTGAGCCACATCCCCAGCCCCAAAATTGATTTTTCATATGGAATGATAAGTACTTGGAGTTTAAAAATCATTAAATGAAAGCAATAGGATTCCTTGATATCAACTACTTTTTAACAAATAGTGATAAAACATACATAAAAATTCCCATTATAATATTTTTTAGGTAAAGAGCTCTGTGGGATTAAATACATTCACAGTGTTGTTCAGTCATCACCACTCTCTTCTTCTAGAACTTTTCAGAGAGAATTTCTACATCCATTAAAAAAATAACTTCCTACTTTCCCCTCTCCCAATCCCTAGTAACCTCTATTTTTATTTTCTTTTTGAATTTATTTTTGAATTTGAATTATTCTAGTATCTAAGCAGTATCCAACCTGTATATAAGAGGGTTTTAAAAATGTTAGCTTATTTTTTTTCTTTCTGAAATTGAAGATATTCCCATTTATTTCACTTTGCTAAAATGTATGCAGAATTCTATCTAGTATGGATACCTAAGCTTCTTGCTTTGGGGATATTATGTAAATTGTACAAAGGTAAAGAAAACCCTACTAAATAATAAAGTACTCTAATTTTTTAAAAAGATGGCAGATGGGAGGGTAGGAATGGGAAGGAAAGGAAAGGAGGGAAAGGGAGAGAAGAAGAGAGAGAAACCAATAAAATAAAGTTCAATAAGAGAAAGCCTTACAAAAGAATATCACTTGCTAAAAGATACGCAGATACCAAATAGTATTTGAAAGATATGAAAATGTGAAATAGTAAATCTATGAGGCACTTAAACATAACATTAGTCCATAAGGGGAATGAAAGCACAACGTACCACTATATGTGTGCATTTAAAAATACCTGGAAGAGCACAGGCCTAAACAACATGAATTTCAGGTGGCAGAATTATAGGTGACTTACATTTTTTCCCTTTTTTGAGTTTTTCTATAGTTTTAAAATTTGCACAATGAACAAGTATTACTTGTCTAACTGGAAAAATACATTATTTTAAAAAAATCAGAAATGATGCATTTAAGACCATTTTATATTATATTGTATCATTATGTTAAGACAAGGCAGAAAAACAGAAAATACCAGGTTAAATAACCAGCTTTCTTCACAAAAATGAAGGCAAAAATAGACAAGTAAGATTATATCAAGTAAAAAGATTCTGCAGCAAAGGATGTAAGTATAAGTAGAAGTGTACAAAGACAACCTACAGATTAGGAGAAATATCTGCAAGCTGTACATCCCATAAAGGGTTAATATCCAAAATACAGAGCTTAAACAATTCAATAGAAATAAAACAAAACAAACAAACAAACAAACAAACAACAACAACAACAACAAAAACCCAATTAAAAAATTTAGACAAATGGACTGGGGTTGTGGCTCAGTGGTACAGCACTTGCCTAGCATGTGTGAGGTACTGGGTTGGATCCTCAGCACCACATATAAACAAAATGAATAAAATAAAGATCCATTAACGTCTAAAAAAAAATGGACAAAGAATCTGAACAGATGTTTCTCAAAAGAAAACATACAAGTGGCCAAAGGATATGTGAAAAAAAATTCAACATTACTGAATCATTAGGGAAATGCAAATTAAAATTATAAAGAGATATCATTTCACACCTGTCAGAATGGCTTTCATCAAAGAGATGAAAGGTAAGTGTTGGCGAGGATGTGAAATAAAGGGAACCCTTGCACATCACTGGTGTTAATGTAAATTAGTACAGCTATTATGGAAGACTGTATGGAGACTCCTAAAAAAAAAAAAAAAAAAAAAAAAAAAAAAACTAAAATAGAATTACCATACGATCTAGCAATACCACTTCTGGGCATATACCCAAAGGATTTGAAATCATTTTTAAAGAGATGCCTACTGTGCCAGCACTCATATTAATGCCCATGTAATGGTTATGCTAGCTAACCATCAGTGATGAATGGATAAAGAAAATGTGGCATATCATTCACCTTTAGAATGAAGGAAATTCTATTATTTGTGACCATGTAGATAGATAGAATTGAAGAACATAATGCTAGGTAAAAAAAAAAAGTAAGAATACTACATGCTCTCAGTTACATGTGAAATTCAAAACAATTAAACTCATAGATACAGTGTTGAGTGGTGGTTATAGAGGCTAAAATAGGCAAGGAAAGATGGATGGCCACAGTACAAAATCTGCCTAGTATAGTGGCATATACCTGTAATACCAGTGTCTTGGGAGGCTATAGGAAGAGGATCTCAAGTTAAAGATCAGCCAGCCTCAGTCACTTAGTGAGGCTTTAAATAACTTATGGAGACCCTATCTCAAAAAGGGGAGGGGGGGGTTGTGGTTGTAGTTCATTGGTAAAGTGCCCTCGGTTCATTCCCACTATCATTTAAAAAAGGGGGGGGTACAGAATCTTAAATGAGAAATATGGATTTTTTTCGTTCTACTGAACAGCGTGGTGAATACAGTTAATAATAAAGTACTGCACAGTTCAAAATTGTTAAATGAGTAAATCTTAAGTGCTCTCATCTAAAAAAAAAACAAGTATTTGAGGTGATGGATATGTTAACTAGCTTGATTTCATGACTATGCATTGTATTCATAAATCAGAAAATCATTTTATACCCCATACATTTATACAACTTAAAGTTGTTAATTTACAATGATATAAAAATCCTAATGTAGAACAAAAATATTTTCAGAAAAAAATAAACAAAATTTCTTAATTTTAGGTGTTTTTTTTTTTTTTGGTAATACTAGGGATCAAACCCAGGACCTTACATATGCTAGACAAGTACTTTACCACTGTGTCACACCTCCACAGGCCCTCTTAATTTTGTTACTATTACTTTACATATTTCTATTATAAATAAACTTTCCTTATCTTAAAAAAGAAAATATACAAGTGGCAAATAAGCATATGAAAAGATGTTCCAAATCATGTCATCATGGAAATGCAAATCAAAACAAGATACTACTATACCCTTAGTAAAATGGCTGAAGTCCAGAACACCAAGTGCTGATGAGGCTATGGAGAAAAAGGAACTCTCATTCATTGCTGGTGACAGTTCAAAATGGTACAACCATTTTAGAGAATAGTTTGGTAGTTTGTTTTTTTAACAAAACTAAACATAGTTATCCTATGACCCTTGCTCTTCATTATTTACCAAAAGGAGTTAAAAACTTATGCCCACATAAAAACCTACACCTGGATGTTTACATGTTTACACTTTATTCAAAATTGCCAAAACTTAGAAGCAACCATGATATCCTTTAGCAGGTGAATGGACAAGTATGCTGTGGTAATCTGGACAATGGACTATTATCCAACACTGAAAAGAAATGAATTACCAAGCCCCAAAGATATGGTGGGAACTTAAATGTTTATTACTAGTGAAGGAAATCTATGTAGCAAAAAGGCTATACAATGTACAATTCCAATTATCTGACATTTTGAAAAGGCAAAACTATGAACACAACTTAAAAGGATTAGTGGTTACCAGCAGTTGGGGAGAGGGAGGAGTGAATAAGTAGAACACAGAGGATTTTAGGGTGGTGTCTCTGTTGACTCTCAAATCCACAAATGTACAACACTAAGAGGGAGTACAGCCTTTGTGTAAACTATGGACTTGGAACAATGATATGTCAATGTAGTTTCATCAACTGTAACAAAGGAACTACACTGGCAGTAGATGCTGATCATGAGGAAGGCTAACACGGACAGGAACGGGAACATGGTGAAATCTCTACACCTTCCTCTTAATTTTGATGTGAACTTAAAACTGCTCCCAAAACGTAAAAATTTCAAAAATAATGGAATTCACAGAGTCCCCTCTTCATCATACCCACTCTAACAGTTATGTGGGGAGTGAGGGGGTCTCTATTCAGAGGTTTTGCCTGGGATCTGAATTTAAAACAAAAAACCAAATTTTCAGGTGACTTTGATCACATAATAGACAATATATACAACTACATCTCCTCGAAAACATGACAAGAGATATCTCATGTTTACTACACATAGCTACAGGAACTAAATAAACCACAGGCATTCATAAGGCGACATTTCTGATGCCAATAAAATTATAACAACTTACTCATTTAGTAAAATGTCAATTGTCATGTGGTTTTGAATGGGAATATTTATTACCAGTTTCTTCTGATTTGCACTGATTCAAGTCGATTTCTTTCTGTCTTTAAAGAGTATATTTTGAATACAGTACAAATACTTCATAATAGGTGCTCAATAAATATTTGCTGAATTAAACTAAATTGAACAAATTAGTTATTCTCCACACAGTCAAAAGCAAACATTTAAAATAATTTAATTTAAGCACTTGAGTGACTATATTACCTTTCGATTCTATTTCAAGATAAATATCCTAGTGCCATTCTAAGTACACTACAGTCCCTGAAGCTGGCAGCCAAAAGAAGAAATTTATTTGGGGAGCACAGCATGAAAACTGTTGACTACCGGCCAGTTAATGCAAATGTCCCTTTCTTCCAACATTTAGTTAGCATAAAATAAAAATAATTGTTGCTAACAGAACCAATGTTTTGAGTTTTCACGTGACTTTCTACCCAAACCTAATAATTCATTGCCTTTCTAAAACTTGATTACTGAGTCTAAAAATGTTGCATGAGGCTTAAGTTTGCATTCATCAGGATAGGAAACGACAGGTCTTATCTCAGTTATGCACTCAAAAGATGTTAATGATCTTCAGAAATATGCACCTAGAAATATTTCACTCACGAATGCATATATCACCATACACCAATATAAATGTATCACTTAGAGCCAAATGTATGTTTGCCAAAATGCTACCTCAAAAAAAAAAAATCTTATTCAGGCTGAGGTCGTGACTCAGTGGTAGAGCACTTGCCTAGCATGTGTGAGGACTGGATTCTCAGCACCACATATAAATAAATAAAATAGAGGTCTATTGACAACTAAAAAAAAATATTAAAAGAAAAAAATTTTAAAAATCTTATTCAGGAAAAAGCTCATGATGTGACAATATTCAGAAAGAAGATCCTTAACCTTTTCTCTATATACACCTTTTCATCTATCCACTATTTCTTATAGTATATTACATGGCACACAGTAGGCATTAAATGAATAATTATGGAACCTACAAAATTTAAATCTAGTATTCTAAATGTCCAGTTAATAAAACAAATAAAAATAATTTAATGATACTTTGGAGCCTACTCTTATGTGAATATCTCATTCTGCTAGATTTTAATATTTTTCCATTGACTACAAACAGGATTTTTGAATAGCAAGTGATTAAAGTGATTTAGAATAGCAACATATTTCTAATGGAAGAATTATAAGGAACATGAAATTAATATTATAACACAAACAAGTAGGTTCTCAAATTTGAGATAGAAATTTTAGCATGATATTTTAAAATGTTCTTGGGTATTGCCTTAAAGATTCCAATTAAAAAGATGGGTTCAAGTTTAGAAAGGACCATTTTTAACAAGCATATATTCTAAGAATCACACTAGAGAAATAGTCCTTTGTAAAAAGAAGGGGAAACAAAACCAAATTTGTTTCCACACCTGAGCCTTGAATTTAGCTCTTTCTGTCTTGGCAGATGAGACAAAAAGGAATTAAAGAGGAAGAAACCATTGGCTAATAACAGGAAGCCTGGCAGTTTGTCAAGGAACGCCAATAAATTACTTCAAATCTTTTTTGTAAATAGGCACAGTATGCACATGGAGAGAAAAAAATACCCGAGCATTAACAACAACAACAACAAGAATCTACCAGATGGCACTTCATGTAAAGGACAGTAAATAATAGAAACAAAAATGTCCTTATGAGCAATCTGGAGAATCTATAGAAACGTCATCAAAGGGTATTTTCTTATTCTAATTTAATTTTAAGCATGAGGACAAACTTTTACACACTGCTGATTCTAAACTGGTATGGCCTCCTTGGAGAACATGAAAGATGCATGTTCCTTACAATCCAGCAATTCTGCTTCTGGATATAACCTAGATTCAGAAAAACCCACTTATGTGCCCTAGGAGACACATACAAGACAAGTGCCAGTATTGTTTATATTTGTAAGAAATTGTAATCATGGTGAATAATAGTCAAGGAATAGGGCAAACTGTGGTGTATGCATACAATGGAATATAATAATTAGGAAAAAATTAATGAACTAGAAGTATATATACCCATAAAGATGAATTTCATAAATATAACACTGAGGGGAGGAAACCATTTGAAGAAGAATAGTGTGATACAGAACACATAAACACACACCAAATGCATTATTTCAAAAACATACTTTTGTGGTAAAAATATAGAGAAATTCATGGGATGATACCAAAGTCAAGGACAAACGGTTAGTTATTCTGAATGGGGTACAGGGCAATGGGATTAGGGAGGATTAGGGATTTAATTGTATCAGTAATGCTTTATTCCTTTAGAAGGGTCATAGATACAGAGGGGAATGTTAGATGTCTGAATTATTTAATAATAAATGAAAACTATAAGGGGATAATATTAAACTATATCCTAGTAAAATCCTAGGGCCATATGTAATATGATTCACGCAGATTCCTTCTCAATGATAACAAGTGGATAGTAGGGGAAAGAGGAATGGACAGGGAACATGCCCTGTACACTAGAAAGCAGCCCTCAACAGATTAAGGAGATCAAAGAATGTCTGTACTGTAGAGACACTGAAGCCCTTAAAAAGCAGGAGACTAATCTACATAAACTGATAGGGAAATATGGGCCCCACATATTAAAAAACAAAAGCAAGTTACACAATAGTAATGCTTAGTGTGATCACATTTTAAAAAGAAAAGGTTTACGTATCCTCGTAAACTCATCTACTTAGCTAAGACCAAATGTGGCTTTTCTTTTAGATTTCACCTTACCTAACCTTTCAGTGCTGCTGGCCACCGCCGCTGTCTCTTCCTCTTCCTCCTCCTTCTCCTTTTTTTTTACAATACTGGGAATTGAACCCAGGGCCTGGCACATGCTAGGCAAATAAATGGTCACCATTGAGCCACAACTCTAGCCCCATCTTCTTCCTCCTTAAAGCACTCTTTCCCCTGCCCCCGACACCATCACTGTAATGTCCTTGGTTTTCTCCTATCTCTCTGGCTACTACTCCTCTGTGGTTTTTCAAGCTTCTCTTCTAATGTAGCTATGAAATCTCAGCAGTTCTAAGAGTCAGTCTTGAAACATCATTCTCCATTATCCTCTCTGCCAAAATGATCTCATGTACACTCAGAACTTCTATCATCATTTAACATGAAGAGGGATGGCAACAAATATATTGTTACCTTTGACTTTTCCCTCTGAACTCTATCTAGCTGCACACACAGCAGCTCTCCTTGAATGTCTGCAAGTAATTCTAATATATATATATGGAGGAGGCCTTTTGGAAGAAATATGGTTAGATGAGCTCATGAGAATGTTCCCCTTTTTGATGGAATTGGTAGCTATGCAAGAAGAGGAAGATAGACATAAGATAAAATTCCCCTATACTCTCTCACCAAGTGATGCCTTATCCCCTGCCCCAAGACATCCCAGCTCCACAACTGTAAGAAATAAATTTCTTTTTCTTTATAAATTATCCACTCTGTAGTATTCTGTTTTAGCAGCAGAAAAGAGACTAAGATCCTCTACCAGTACATGCCAGGATTCTCCAGCCAGATGCACAAACCACTGTCACCTCTAACATTGTCAGCCACCACACCCCCATCTATCAGAGTCCTATTGATTTATTTCCTGAATATCTTTCAAATGTGACTCCTTTCCACTTAAATTAGCCACACAAACTTAGTCCAAACTACCAATTATCTCACCCAGACTACTTCACTGGGCTACTGATTAAGACACTCTGATCCATTTAGTTCTTCCTCAATACATTTTCCAGATTTCAGCCAATGCAGACATGATCCTACCCCAAGTATTAACAAACACTTATATTCTGCTTAATAACTCTATTTCTTCCTAACCACCTTTGGGAAGAAATATTGCCTGAGATGATTTTTCTCCTTTTCATTTTCCCTTCTTTCTCTATTAAATTTGTAACTCTAATACCATAACAAAAATTAAAAAATTAAAATAACTGAAAAAAAAAAAAAAAAAACCACTGGGCAAAATGGCCTGCTATGTCTCTTCTGGTATTAAGATACATGATTAAATGATTTAAGCTACTCAGCTCCGATTATTTTGAAAACACACATAAAAAGAAAATTCATGTGAGTTTGATTTATTTTCAGAGGTATATTTAATAAAACTAGTATTTTTACCTTGTAAAAATGCCATCCACAATCCCAATTGTTGCCTCCTCTGCAGGAACATAGGAGCCAATCTGAGCCATGATAGTAATCAATGCGACTTGTTTTATGTAGGAGCTCTTTCCACCCATATTTGGTCCAGTGATTATCATTACTCTTTCTGAGTCCTCCTGAAATCAAAAAGGAATTTCACTTATAATACCAGAAGGATTTTTATGTAATGTCCATAATTTATCCCATAAATGGGAATTCATTGGGTAAAACATTCCTTTGTGACATTTAAATATGTTACTGTATAACCCATTTGCCATTGTTATAACAAAATGTCTTAGCTGGGTAATCTGTAAAGGAAAGAGGTTAATTTAGTTCACAGTTCTGGAACCTCAAAGAGCATGGCATTGACTTCTTCTCAGGTCTGGTGAGGGCCTCATAGTGGACAGGATCACCATGGTGAGAGCAAAAGCCAGAGGGATCTTATCACAAGACAGGAAGCCAGAGACTGGTAGGGGCCAAATCTCTTTTTATAACTAACAGATCATTCTTGTGTGAGTTAACTCATTCCATGAGACCAGTATTAATCTATTCTGAGAGCAACAGCCTCACTGGCCTAATTACCTAACATTTGGCCTCACTTCTTATTTTTGGTGCTGGAGGTTGAACCCAGGGCTTATATATATTAAATAAGTGCTCCACCACTGAGCTGTACCCCCTGCTGCTCAGCCCCATCTCTTAAAGCTTCCACTGCTTCTTATATCACCACTCTGGGGTCAATGGTTCCAATGCAGGAACTTTTGGGAAACAATAACATCCAATCAGCAATACATATCACAATAAATACCAGCCTGAACAACGCTATTGCAGAAAAGTGAATTCTTAGTACACACAGCTGTTTCAAGGTATTAAAAAAGGAAATAAAGAGAAAGCTGAACTCATCAGACATTCTTTAATCTGCCTGAGTGTTCTTCATATTGCTTTTATTTAAAATCTGTCAGTTTCCATCTGTCCATCTTAAAACTATAAGCATTAGTGTCACAAGCCGTCCATGGGTTGTGTGTAGGTCACCACACATGGAAGCCTAGTGGGATCGAAACACCTGGTGTCTGGGAATGACCAGTGGACATTTTCTCTAGTCAACTGCCCAGAGACATTGTGAATTTCTATTCCGCTCTGCCATGACCCACACAGCACCTGAGATGGGTGTAACCTGCCAAGATGCCAATCAACCTGCTGACTGCAAGACATCAGGAAGCAAGACTCTACCCTTGAAACCTTACCCCTGTCTTTGATGTACCCCCTAAATAAACCACAGGAGCCATCTTTCCTTTGTCTGGTTCCAGCTATTGTGTGGACTGGATGTATCAAGAGCTTCACTTTTCTAAATACATTTCTGACTCTTTGTGTTTTGTTCTTCATTAATTATTTTAGTCTTGAAGTTTTCAGGTGGCTTACATCCTCCTCGGCAGAAAAACAAACCCTCCAATGAGATGCTGGCTGTGGCCTCTGTTACATTATAACTAGAATAAAATCTATTCTGTGCTTATATAATTATGTCAAAATGAATTCTACTGTCATGTATAACTAAATAGAACCAATAAATAAATTAAAAGAAAGAAAAAACTATAGGTATTACATATCCAATTGCCCAAGACCATATTTTGGGTTAGTAGTACATAGATTTTTCAGTCATAGGTAGAAGACTATTAAAAGAAATTTACAACATCAATTCTAGATGTGAGTTTTGTCAGTACTTAATTATTCATTGGCATTTTACCAAAATATATGGCAGAGGCAGATGAGCTACAGCTCTTAGATGACCTAATTTTCTACCTTCCTTGTATTAATCGATTACAGCACATACCATGTATAGACTCTGCTAAGGGAGTTTGTCCAACTGCAGCCCTCTGCAGAGAAGTTATCCCAGGGCACCCATACTCTATGCTATGTGAACCCATACCTTGGCCACACCTACCTAGTCCAACTTTTGACTGGTTAATGAGTCTAGAATAAAAGCTCTTCTCAGAATAGGCCAATTAAACACTCCCTTAGAAGTTAACTGGAAACTATAGAAAGATTCAATCAGCTAATAAGTGCATCAGAGATTGTAAGGCATCACAGAACAGGCCACAAGGCACTGGAAGATATTACATCTCAGCACTTTGGGGGAGGGGGCAATTCATCCCTAAAGCTAATAAGCCACACATTAGCATTTTCCCTGATGTCAAACTGTACTAGGGATGCTGTTCTTCCTGTGTAATTTCTTCTCTTGTAGCGACATGTGGCATAATGAATCTCCACTAATGGAACTTGAGTGAATCAGAAAGTGCCTAGAATAGTAAGAAAAGGGAAGGAAGTTTGGTATGAGAATGGTGAAACTAATGATAAAAAATAAAATGAATTCTGCAGAGATTTAAAAAATAATAAACCTATGAATAAACAACCACATATCTGGTATAACTAAGTACTTTTAAATTTTTAAATAAAGCTAATATTTATTTTTTAAAAATGGCAAAATGATACCAAAAGGGAGAATCTAATAATACTGTATTTAAAAAATTAAACCTGTAATTGAAGCCCTTTCACCAAAAAATCTCTAAACCAGCTAACATCCCCACTAAGTTCTTGAAAACATTTAAGAAATAGCACTAATATTACAAAAAAATTTCTAGATAATAGAACAAGAGGAAATTCTTCTCAAATCATTTCATAAGGCCAATCAATATAATATAGATACCAAAGCCTGACAGGAACTTTACAAGAAAGAAAAATTTAAGACTAATTTTACCTATAAATATAAAAAGCAAAATCCCTTAATAAAATTTTAATAAGCAAATACCAGGTATAGAGCTTCTAAGAAATACAAGGTTGGTTGATTAGTTTAATATTCAAAAGCCAATCAATAGAATTTGCTGCACTAACAGAATAAGGAAATTATCTGATGATCTTTAATGATACAGAGAAAGCATTAAAGTTCAACATTTACTAGTGAAAAGAATAAGATAAAGATACAAAAGGTACAAGAATTGGAAAGATAATAATGAAACTATTATTATTCATATGGTTGTATTCCCAAAAAGAAATTTACAAAAATGATTAGAACTGATAAATGAATTTAGTGAAATCAAATTAGATACAAGTTCAGTATTCAAAAGTCATCTTTAACCTCTACATTTTAGCACTAAGTAATTAAAAATAAATATATTTTAATCAAACAATTTACCAAACTATCAAAATAAGTCAAATATCTAGGAATAAACCTAACAGATGAATAAGATCGTTATACAGAAAGCTATAAAACTATTATGGAAGGAAATAAAAGAATATCTAATTAAATGAAGTAGGATACTGTGTTCATGAATTGGAAGGCTCAATATTGTAATGCTATACAATTAGTAATGCTATACTAATTAATAATGCTAAAATAATTAATGCTATAGCAGTGGAAGAGAACAGAATCTAGAAATAGATTGGCATGTATATCATTCCTTGATTATAACAAAGATGACAATGCTGCTCTGACAAAGGACGGTCTTTTTGATGACTTGGGTTGGGTTGGGTCAAAGAATGTCTATACTGAAAAATATGAACTCTTGATTCTCTATCTTACTTAGTAAACAAAAATCAATTCCAGATAGATGATAGGTTTGAAATACAGAAACAAATATTAGGGTTATCAAAACAATAACATATGATTCTGATGTAAGCAACAACTTCTTAAACAGATCTTCTTAAACAGGACTATAAAGGAGAAGACTGAAAAATTGGAGTATGTTAAATAAGGAAGTTATGTTTATAAATGGTACCATTTAATAGACTGAAAATCTAAAGAACAGAAGGTACCATTACATTATGTATTTTCCAAGTACTTGAATCATACATATATGATATATATATGTGCAAATATTATATATAAATCAAAAGAAAAAACTAAAAAGAAAATGACAAAAGAAGATATACAAATGGTCGCTAGTAATATGCAAAAGTGTCCAACTTCAATAATCATTAGGAAAGTGAAAGTACAAATCCAATCATAAAAAGATACCACAACTCCATGTGTACAGCTAAAGTTTAAAAACAAAAATTGTCAATGTAATAGTTTTGGCAAAGATGTTGGGGAAATAAATTGTATGTCATTTTGAAAAACCTTAGAGAAGAAAAAAAACAAAAACCTTAGCAGTATCTACTAAAACTTAAAACAGATATAGCTAAAGAATTGTGCTCCTAAGCACATCTTAAACAGAAATGTAAATGATAAATAACAAAAGGTAAGTAAAAGATTGTTCACAGCATTACTTTTCAAAATAGCCTCAAATTGCAAATAATTCCAATGTTTATCAACAGTGAAACAGATAAACTGTGATATATTCATACAAAGAATTCTATATGACAATGGAAATAAACTACATGGAAAATCTGTGAATGACTCACACAAAAACAATGTTGGGGCAGGTTGGGGCTGTGGCTCATTGGTAGAGAACTTGCCAGCACATGTGAGGTACTGGGTTTGATCCCCAGCACCACATAAAAAAATAAATAAAATCAAGTTATTGTATCCATCTATAACTAAAAATATTTTTTTCATGTTGGATCAAAAAAATACACAGTATATATTGTATGTTTCCATTTTTACAAAGCTCAAAAACAGACAAAACTAAAATATGGTAAAATAAATTAGGACAACAATACCTTAAGGGAGCAAGGAGGTACTCAAAGGAACTCCCCCGACCAGAAGGGGCACCATTTCTACTCTACTGTTCTATTTCTGGATTTGGATGTTGGACACTTGAGTAACTTTGTAAAAACTGACCAAGCTGGATACCTACAATCTGTGCATGTTATATTTCCATAAAGGTTAGTTTTGAATGGAAATGATGTCATTCTCACAAATTAATCTAAAAAGCAATATAATTCCAGAAGCTAATTCTGAAATTTATTTGATAGAGAAAAAAATCAAGGAAAAGTCAATACAATTTTGAAGAAGTACAACCGGGAGGGAGACTTTATTATTAAGCTATAGGAAATAAAAATTGTGATACAACTTTAGAAAAATGCGGACAGAGCAGTCACAGAAAGCCCACTAACCAAATCTATAGATACTACTCTGGTGCATGTCATCAGTGGTGGGATTACAAGTCAGCCAAAAAAGATGCAATATTCAATAAACAATGGTGGGACAACTGGGTATCCAAATGGAAAAGGAGCAAGTAACTCTCACACAAAGTCCCCCAAGTCAAATCTTAATGGATGAAGGAACTAAATGTGAAAAGTAAAACTTAAAACTTTTAGAAGAAAACATAGAAGATTAGATTAATAGCATCAAAATAGAGAATGATTTATTGAATAAAATAGAAAAATAATACAATTCTGTCCTCAGATACACATTAAAGAGAAATGTAATGATGCTTAACAAAAGATAAGTAAATGATTGTTCACACCAGTACTTCACATAATTGCCTCAAACTGGAAGTAACACAAATGTACAACAGCATCAATAGAAATTATAAAATCTGATATAGTTACAGTGAATTCTTTGACTGGAAAACACGTAAATCATAAAGGGAAATCATTGTCAAAAGAAATCACCAAACAAAAAATAAAAAGGCATACAACAAGCTAATAATATCCTGAATATAAAAGTAACTCCTACCTATTAATGACACTAAAACCAAACCAACGGAACAATGGGCAAAGGATAAGAATAGGATATTTGATGAGAAAGAAACACAAAAGACCAAAAAGCATATTAATAATCAGGGAAAGGAAAATGTAATCAGCAGCATTGTTCAAGAGTCCCACAAGCAATTGCTTACTTATCTGAAAGAACACTGGGTAAGCATCCAAAGGAAACAAACTCAGTATGTTGAAGGGACATTTGCACTCTCATATGCATTGCTACATTATTCACAATAGCCAAAAAGTGGAAACGACCTAAGTGTCCATCAACTGGTGAATGGATAAAGACAATGTGCTACATTTACACAATGAAATACCACTTGGTCATTAAAAAGGATGAAATCCTGTCATCTGTGGCAATGTGAATAGAACTGGAGGTCACTATGTTAAGTGAACTAAGCCAGGTACCAAAATCACACTTATATGTGGAATCTAAAAATGCTGACCTCACTGAAATTGTGAATAGGGTGGTAGTTGCCAAAGGCTGGGAACAGTAATAGTACTATGTATTTCAACAAGCTAGAAGAAAAGATTTTGGATGTTTTCACCATAAAGAAATGATAAATATTTGAGGAGACAGACATGTTTACCCTGATTTAAACATTACACAATGTACAAATGTATCAAAACATCTCACATGGTCCATGAATATGTATAATTTTTATGTTTTTATGTATCAATTAAAAATAAACTTAAATGGATGGAAACCGAGAATATCATGCTAAGTGAAATAAGCCAGACTCAGAAAAATCAAGGGTCAAATGCTTTCTCTCATTATGTGGAATCTAGAGCCAAATAAGGGAAAGAAGGCAATGGTGGGGGATGGATCAGATATAATTATACAGGGATGATCAGTGGGGTAGAAGATAGAGAATGAGAGGGAGAGAGGAAGGATAGGAAAGGGAAGGATATATGAAATGAATATAACAAAATCATGTTATATGCATACATAAATGCACCACAGGGAGTTTTACCTTTATGTATACGTAGAAAGCACAAATCAAAAATAAATAAAGGAGTGAAAGGAAGACCAGTAGAGTAGAGGGGGAAAAAAAGCAGGAGGGAGGTGATAAGGAAAGTAGGAATTGAAATCAAATTCCTTACAAGTATTATTTTGTCAAAATAAAACCAAATATTATATATAATACTAAAATAAATAAAGAATAAAGTATACAATGGCAATGGTAATCAAGTAAAAAATAAGTTTAAAGAGAAAGAATAAAGAAATGTGAATAGAGATTTTTGAAAGAATAACTTTAAGGGCTGGGGTTGTGGCTCAGTGGAAGAGCACCTGTCTGGCATGTGTGAGGCACTGGGTTCGATCCTCAGCACCACATAAAAATGAATAAATAAATGTCCATCAACAACTAAAAAAAAATTTAAAAAGGAATAATTTTAAAAGATAATTTTTCACATGTATCAGATTATAATAAAGGTGAAAAGTCACTTTACGAAGCATGTTGGCAAAGATATGGAAAACAATTTGGAAATGACTGGTAAAGTTAAAAATTCTGTATACTGGTATATATGACCAGCAATTTCTTTTTAAAATATTCACCCTAGAAAAATACACAAGGGTCTCCTTCTATTACCATGCAATTTCCCTTCTCTCTCCCTTTCCCTCCCACCTCTCATCCCTGTTAAATGTTAATCTTCTTCTCCTGCTCTTCGTCCCTACTCTGTTCTTAGTTACTCTCCTTATATCAAAGAAGACATTTGGCATTTGTTTTTTAGGGATTGGCTAGCTTCACTTAGCATAATCTGCTCTTGGAGGAGGTAGAGAGGGAGGAGGGGAGGGGAGGGGAGAGGTGGGGAGGGGGGAGGGTGGAGGATGGGAAAGGCAGCGGAGCACAACAGACACGTAGGACGGGCAATGTAAATCAATGGATGTGTAACTGANGGGAGAGGGGGAGGGGAAGGAGAGAGGAAGAAGAAGAAATAATAATGACATATTGGAGAGTTTGACTGTTGGAAGGGAGGGATATACTACCAAAATATTAGTGTGAAACTGTAATTAAAAACCATACATAGACTCATCCCTGGGTTTTATAGATGTTAATAATTTATTATGTCTTATTCAAACATTTTGAATAGTGTTTTGATGTCATTTATACTATAATGACATTTTAAACTAGTTTAGTGTTTAAAAAAGTAACTTGATTTTTAAATGTAGACATGATGAACTCCTCAAAAGATAGGGTTTTTGTCACAGTTTTCAATCTAGAAACTAATAAGTTCTTATGGAGCAAGTTATATGGCTTTGTCTAGGGAATCACAAACAATTATACCTTGTATAATTGATATTGATGAATGCCTGCTGCATGCAAAAATTCAATAAGAGAAATTGTGTCACTGCCATTTTTCCAGTGCTACAGTAAGTAATAAAAATTAGCTGAAAAAAATAAAGATTAATCCAATATCAAAAGAAATACTAAATCAACAAAAACCAAAAGAATAATTATTTCATGGATCATCCTCAGGAGCATTCAAGTAACTTTTTATGAACACATTTGCATAACTTAGGAAAAATTCACAGAACTTCTCAATGACATTGTGGTTTTGGAACTTTGAGAACACTGCACGGAAATAAAGCAATAGAGAAAAGTACACAACGGAGAGTGGAAGAAAAGAATGAATTTGCAGGGACCATACAGCAAAGGAGGGAGGCAGGTGCCATCCCCAGACTCCCTGAACTGTGCCCACACTGTTAAAGGAGCTGCCTGCACAGGGCCACCACACTCACACAGAAAAAACGTACAACTTCTGTCTTGTCAAAGCCTGGTTCCTTTCCACAATGCCTTGAGGGATAAGATTACTTAAACGTACTGTTTAAGTAATCTAGTGAGAATCAGTAATTTGAAAAGGTACTTTTTAAAACCTTAGTTTAATAAATTGTTTTAATAAGAGAGTGATAAAGCACCCTAGCATTAGTGCTAAAAATCTGGGCTTCTGCTTCTGGCACTGTCATTAAGTAGCTACACCTCACTTCCTCATCTGTAAGATTGAGTAAATCCAGAAATCTTGGCCTTACGTGAATTTATGAAGTTCAAAATAAATATGAAATTCCTTTGAAACTATAAATGCTATCACAGTTTTTTTTTGTAAATTGTTATTGCTTAAAAATATAAGATACTTAAAATAGTCACCTTAAGAAAAATTCCCAATATATGATACACTAATTAATTGAAACAGAAGGAATGAACTAAAGGAAATGGAAAATAGGAAATGAAAATAAATTTGGCCTAAGTCAAATATAAAAGTCAGAAATTAAACTTATTTGTAGAGTTTCATTAAGTGAAATTATGTGTAGGGCACTTACACATATAGCAGTATTACTCTCCTTTGAATTTAAGTTGTGTACAAGTTACCTAAATGGATGAATTATCCAAAGTGAATATGCAAGTCTGACATTTCCCAATGACAAAAGGAATGGCATTTTTCTTTTATACTGAACTTCAGAGAAACTGTTGACTTGTTTCTTATTTTATTTCTTCTACATTTATTATAGGATGATATAATATCTAATTCGATTGAACTTTAGGAGTTGGAGCCAGTTAATATGCCAATATTAATTCTTTGTACATAAGAAAAAATATTATGTACACATTTAGATTTCATAGTTTTAATATTTAAACAATGTTTATTTAGCTGGGAAACAGTTCTGTCCTTTATACTACATACCACTGAGTGGTGAATGACTGAAGGAATAAAATGACCCTTTAAAAACTTCTTTAACCAGGTAGAGAGTATCTACCTAATCCCTACAGCAAACACCAGACATAATAATGAAATGTTAGAAGCCTTTCCTTTAAATCAATCAAGACTGGATGCTCACATTTTCTTTGAGGTCCCAGAAAGGATAACACAGCAAAAAAAGAAATTAAAGGCCTAAGGACTACAAAGGATGAAACAAAATTATCATTATTCACAGGTCACATAGTCTACAAAGAAAACAATAGGGACTCTCTAGAAAAAATATTATATTTAATGAGAGAATTCTAGAAAAAAATATTATAATTAATGAGAGAATCTAGCAAAGTAGCTAGACTCATGATATAGCAAAATCAGGTTACAAAATCACCTGCATTTTTCTGTAAGAGTAACAAATAATTTGAAAACATAATTGTAAAAGGATATGAACTATGAACCAACAGAAAGCATTTAGCAATAAATCTAATAACATACAGAAATCTTTGTAGAGGAAAATTTAAAATTTCACTGAGAAGATTAAAAGAAAAACAAAAGTACATAGCATTCATGGAAGTACATGACATATTCACATGTCATATCTGTATCAAGGTAACGATATCAACCATTTCCCAAACTGATCTAAAAATCAATCCTGTGCCTACCTCTCCCCAACCAAAAAGTGTGTAAGTTGATTCTAAAATGAAATGGAGAAGTTTAAATGTAAAAGAAAAGTCAACAAGTGCTACTAGAATAATTGGTGGGGAGAACTTTCCCTTTCAGATGTAAAGGATAATTACTTTACTATAGTAAGTAAGACTGTGTGATCTGGCTTCGGGGAAAAAAACAAAACAAACACAAAAAGCAACAGTAAAAAATAATAGTATCCCAAACAGACCCATAAAAACATGGAAACTTAATATGTGACTAATAATTCTGTATATTGATAGGGAATGAATGAATTGTTGAAAAACTGGTGTAGAATACCTGATGATCCATACAGAAAGATATAATGATGAAAACTCTAAATCTGAAAATGAAATTTTACCAAGTTATTACAAGAGAGTATCTTTTAAAATTTTATTGTATTTTATTTTTAATACTTTTATTTAGTTATAATGAACACAATACCTTTACTTTATTTATTTATTTTTAATATGGTACTGAGGATTGAATCCAGGGCCTCACACATGCTAGGTGAGTGTTCTATCACTGAGCCACAACCCCAGTCCTACAGGAGAGTATCTTTACAACCTCAGAGATTAAAAGAATTTCTTTCTTCTTCTTCTTTTTTTAAAAGAAGTTGTGTGATAAATTTATTTAAAGTTATTAAAATAGTATACATGAGATAAAAAGTATAAAAATACATATTGAGATATATAAACATAGCCCCATATCAATGGAGAAATATTCAGTATTTGTTAAACAATATGATATTGTAGCAGTAACAAAACAGAACCATATGGTATGAAAAAAGATACTGAAAGAAACCATGACAACACATGAATGTTTCACATGATGGATGTTCCTAGAAAATTGGAAAACCGAGTGATATATATATATATTGATTGGTAACAACAGGTAAGTAAATAAGAGTGATCTACTACATCATACCCTAGAGGTTTATCCAGTACAGGTGGACCAAAAATTCTAAATATGAAAAAAAAAAAAGTATTTTGTGGAAGAAATAGGATTAAACTACAGGATCAGAAATGTCCATATTATCCACAAATTATACAATTAATCAAGTACATTACATTTTAAAACAACTCTACCCCAAATACCATGAACAATAAACAGAAAAACTCCAATCTTGGAAAGATATGTGATTCTATGTAACTGGCAAATCATGTTTATGTGTACATGTATACTCTAAAACATATATATAATTGTATTGTAAACATATGAAATATATATATATATGAAACACAAACACACATATACACACACAAACAAAAAACATACAAAGTTAAATCTTTAAAGAACAGGCAATTCGTTTAGTGGTGAGTACATGCATCAGGTAGCATTAACTGGGCTGGTATTCTGTGGGTATCAGAATAACACACATTTATGAAAATCTCTAACATGCCTTTTTAGTTTCTGATTACTTCAATTTTCAAAACCTGTCATGCCTGTGTTTAAAAGAAAAAAGAGAGAAAACAAGTGCCAAAATAACTCCAACACCATCTTTACCACATCAACCCCTCCATGATTTTCATCATTATCATCATCTCAAGGAAGAAACACATTCACTCATAAAAGGAAGAACTAACATTCACTGCACTAAAATTAACACTTTTGGGTCTTCAAAAGGCATCATATTGAAAGCAAAAAGACAAAAATTACTCTAAGTAATCTCCTTTAACACTTAATATATTTTCATTTAAAAGTTCTATGAGTTCAATACACTTAATGTATGAAATGTCTCAAATTCTCAAGTAAATAAATTTAATGTCTTTTTAAATTGCTTTGTGTACTTTACGGGAAATTTAGGTCCTTCAAAAGTCAAAAAATAATATTAAGAAGACAAGTATATGGAGAAGCTCATATCTAACATGCCTTCTAAAATGCCAGCATGACTACCATGTTTGCTTCCAGATCCAAACACCAGTTTTGAACTGCACTCTGCTGTTCTGGTCAGAAGTTAAGCTGAAAGGCTACAACTTGGAGAGCCACTGACATGGCTGCTTGGACACTTAGAGACCCCAGACACTCAGTGCTGTGCTTTGGCTTCTACTAAAACATGAAAGTGAAGAAAGCTATTGGATGAAAAACTAAACTCCAAACAAAAACTCACCCTGTGGAGATTGTGGATGGATTACTATGGTTTTATAATCCAGGATATTAGAAAACAAATATTATAAGGTAAGTTATTCTATCCTCACTCTAGTGACAGTGCCCCCAAAGACCAATTTGTTGAAGGCTAACAAAGACTAGGGCTGCCAATCATACACAAACTAAGGTCAAATTAATTACCTCCCTCTCAGATTTTCACTCAATACTGCTGGGGTGTAAGTATAAACTACAAGAGCCTTTAAGAGGAACATTTATAATATGTATTGAAGTTCTTTAGACTCTTCAAATCACTGAAGTGATTAAACCATAATCCTAAATATGAATGGGATTAGGGGTATATTTATCCATCTTTAAGCTAAGCCAGTGGGTAAAATTTAAAGAGCAATTTCCCAGAGCTGAATAAAGGCTACTCTTACCATCCTGGACCCTCTACCAAGTCCTTTTAGATAAACTAGGGTTGCTAGATCAAATACAGGATGTTAGTAAAATCTAAAATTCTGATAATAAATAATGTTTTAGCATAAAACAAATAATGCATAGGACATAGTTAATAAAAAACTATTAATTATTTATCTAAAATTCAAATTTAACTGGGTATCATATACTTTTACTTGTTAAATCTGTCATCCTTATTCTAGACCATGACACAATCCAATAATTTAATGACCCATGCTTGGACCAGCAGATGTCTACTGGTCATGTAGCAGAGCTACATACAGTATGAGTTTTGATTGATTTCCTATAAGAGTCAGTTCACCAAAACCCTCCAACTTCCAGAACCATCAGTGGCCCTTCTTTAAGGAAACTGGAGGGTTAGTCCATGTTCCCCTATACCTTCTTTCTAGTCCAGGAAGTCCCACATGGGTACCACAAGAGTCCTACATGGTCTCCTGGCCAAATCGGGACTCCCTTGTGGTGGTACTGGCACGTTCTGGCACCCATCTGGCCTCACAAAGCTATAGCAGCTATTGTCCTTCTCCTGGAGTTTCCTTCTATGGGAACTATAGCCTCTACAGCCCAGAGAGAGTTGGGAAAGCCTTGGACAAAAGAGAGATGGCAAGTAACAGGTGCTATATCAGGCATCAGCTGAGTTGTCTTGGCGCAGGAAGGAGGGTAGGGGAAGAATGGGGTGCATCTGGGGGGTACTTCCCTTTCCACCTCTATTTAAAAATCTACACACATAAAACCCCCCAGCTTTCCAAGGCTATTAGCATCAATTTATTTTATTTAGCTAATTAACTAAAAATATAAGTTCATTTATACAGTGCTTGCCCTATGCCAGGCATCATTTTAAATGTATATTCATTTATCATCATTTTTTAGGTAAAGAAACTGAGATCCAGATAGATTATTTAACACTTAAATTAGGAGAGGACACACTTATAACCAATATAATCTGCTGCCATGTGTCTTGCCTGAAAAGTTAGTTTTGATTAAATTAGATATGACAATAAATAATTTCAAGAGAAATTATTTATTCATTGAGAAATACATCACTTAATGAGTAACAAAGAAAAACCATATTATTGACAAAAATGGGGAAAAATCTAATTACCTAGATGTGTTTTGTTTTTCCCTATGGTTTTACCAAGTTTTCTACCATGAGTATTTTGAGGCACAATTGCATAATTTTTTATAACAGCAAGATAAAAGCAATTTACAAGGCAATTATGGTATATCTATATTGTTGAATATCACAAAGCCATATGTATTTGAGACACCCTGATTTGAAAGACATATGAGCCTGTGGAGAGGCTAGGAGTACATTCTGTAAACTTTTTACCCTACTATGGATGATGTCTTTCTGAATAGCATCAGTCAATCAGAACTTAATATTGTTCACTGAGAATCAAAACGGTGAATCTACACTTGAGATAACTAAGCAACTTCAACATTAAATGCCACGTTATTTGGTAAAGGAGAACATTTTTAAAAAGTTGAAAAAATAAAAGGTAAACCTTAAAATATTTTATGAAAATCACAGTTTAATGAGTGCCAGGCACTGTGTTAATGATTTTGTATCATCTCATTTAGTTCTTATGACAATTTGATAGGGTAATACTAGAATTACTGTATTCCTGTCTTATAGGTGAGGAAATAAAAGCTTGGAGAAGTATTTTGACCAATAATACTATTACTAAGTAGGAAAACTTGGAATGTTAACTTAAGTTCATCCTCTGACAGATGTTTTAAAGGGGACCCTTATTCAATGACAGAGAATCATAGTCACTTAGTCACTGCTAAGTAAGGAGAAAAGTGCTCCTATGTCAGGGTCCTTGGATCCACCACTGGGTACACTAGATAATAGTTGGCCATAATATCCCTGAAATCAGAAGACACACAGTAGAAAAGAAAAAGTTTAAGATAGTCATGAGTTAATTCCAAAACTTGAGCAACAGCTAATTTTCTGCAAATAATGTTTTCTTCCTTGACAGGTAAAGATATTGACATCTACCTTTAAGGAACAATCATGGTAGAACTATTTTTATAATAGCTGCAGGCCGCTGAAAAAATTTGGCAGTTTCAAAGTGTTTTATTCCCTGAAAATGTCAATCAAGGGCAGGTTACAGTGAAAGACTCTCCAGTGAAAGCCTCCTCCAGATAAGCTTTCGGCCAAAATCTTTGCTATTTAGCCCAGAGAGACCTAGAAACAGAAAAGAGGACCACAAGCCCGGACAGCAGCACTCGCTGTGTGTTGAGATGTCAATCCTTCTGACCCCTGAATGCTGCCCACCTGACCTTCCACTGGATGTGAGACCTGATTGGTACACAGTCCAGACCCTTTATTTTATGGTTGAGGAAACTAAATCCCATGGAGTATGATATCCTAACATGACCGTAAAACAACAGAACAAGATTTGAATTTATATCTCCTATCACCATGTCACTTCTCCATTATCCCTGGAGCCAAAAAGTAGTACATGACCAGAAGAAAGTGCTAGAAGAGAAAAAGATTATTTCTGGCTACAGTAATGGTGAAGGCTCTAAGAATGAGGGAGTATTCTATTAGATCTTCAAGAATGAATAGGAGTTCAATCAAAGGAGATGGGTAAGTGAGAGGAGAAGAAACATTCTGGGCAAAGAGACAGCAGCATAGGTTAGAACACTCGAAAAGAAATCAGTTATCATACAAATCATCTTTTCTATTTCACTGTTTCAGAAGAAGGAAGGGAGGGACACTAGAGGAGAGAAGTCATAGAACACAGTGCTCAATTACCATAATATTTCCTCTAACTTTTATCCTTGGACTTATAATCCAATAACCATGCCATATGAAAAACACATTTCTAGCAGAATCTATGAGAATAATTGAGCCACAGAACAAAATTAAGCTTAAAGCTTAGATGTATTTTATGGTATGCATTATTGTTGTTCTGCTTGGTAATTAGGTACAAATAGTCAACAGTTTATTAATATTACTATAATTAGTCTTTTAGTTCTTCTATAACCAAAGCAAGCATTTCTGGGGCAACTAAAAGTATACATGTACTAGGATGAAAGAAGAAATTGGAAAGCCTGTCCTCATCTTTACCAGCTTCAAACACTCATTACTAACAAATACATTAATACCTACTATGTGTCACACACAGCACTTGGGATAGAAAAGCCCCAGGCCACTTCTTGATCTCAGAAACAACTGGGACCAGGATCCCAGTGCCCACCTTGTCCTAGCTCTATAACATCCAGACTGTGGACTTCCCCTGGGTAGATATATCTACAGGGTTCAAAGTGCTTCCTGGGAATCTTCTTACTCTGCACATTTGACTCAGTCCCACCCCCACTGCCCTTCCGAATAAGTTGAATTATATTACTTATGCTAAAAACAAAATAAAAGAACTCCACAAACAAATCCTCAATTTTAATTGCTATCAAAATCTATTTAATAGAAAGAAAGCTGTTTGGTTTAATAAACAAACAATCACGGAGGGTTGAGACTGCAGTGTCTTATAGTGAAGGTTCCCAAGGAGTATGTCTTGGTTTTTCATAGTGCTGGAGGTGTGTCATGACTCTGACCAATTAATCCTCAAGGTGGCAGGTGGGGCTGGGTGACCACAGCCTCTGGGCCAATCTCCTTTGGCTCTGAGCAACCTCTACCTTCTCCTTTGATTCCAGTGAACCATCAAAATATTACCATTTTCTAGGTTCAGTGAAGTGAAAAGTTTGGAAAGCACTGGTTTGCCATAGAATACATCTGTGCTTGGGGAAAGAGTCTAAGACTATCCAACTTGGGCAACCTATGAAAGGTTATTTCCTTATTCTGGGATGTATTTTATTCACAAGTATGAAGAGATGTTGTACTACAAAATCCAAAATTTTTCTTCTAGTTCTACAGGGCAGTTATTCTGCAATGTGAAACCCTCCCCACCCCCCACCTGATCCAAACTCCATAGTATCCTGAAAAGTAACATTTTATGGAACAAAAAGGCAAAATTTTAAAGTGAGACTTGGAGACTGCTGAAGCTTCTAGTTAATCCTTATTTAACAAATCTGATTAGGTTCCTGTTATGTGCTAGAGATGTGTGATTAATAGTGAAATTACACCTACAAAAAGAGGGAAATATTCCTTGTTCTCTTCAAGCTTACAGTCTGCTGGGAAGTACAAATGAAAAAAAAAAGAAAAAATAAATTATAATTTGGTGGGATAGATACCAAGATAGAAACATAGGTAGGTATGAGATTGGGGTGCCCATCCCAGCCTCGGTGAGGGAAAGCTTCATGTAAGAAGGTACATCCAAGACAAAACTGGAAGAATTATCAGGAGCTAGCTAGAGAGTGGGGTGGAGTGGGTTGTGAGTGTGGGTGAGAAGAGGGAAGGTGGAGAAAAATGACATTCCAGGCAGCAGATACCATCTGCCAAGTCCCACAGATACTTGGGAAGTGTAAGAAGTCTATATGGTTGGAACATAAAGCATGGATTCAAATGGGAGAATGACATGACAGGTTAGAAAAGGCCCTGTGGCTGTCTACAGAGTGGAGAGTGATTGGAGAGGGGCAAGATGAAGGTAGGAAGATCCAGAAGCTGCCAAATCAATATAATACTTAGATTACACAATGAATTATGGAAGAAGAAAAGGGGGGGGCAGGGGGCTTAAAAAGCATTCTTAAAATGGGGAGAAGAAAAGTGGGCAGAAAGTTGGTTTGTTCAGTAGCACTGGAATAATTTCATATAATACAGAATCCAGAAAATCAATCATATTTATAATTTACATGTATGGAAGACTATTTCTTAAAACTAAATGGTTATCAAAGGAACAATGCCATTCAACTTTGAGGAAATTATTTTTAGGGCATATTTTATAAATTGATAGCCATAATATACAGTGAATTTCACATAGTAAGTTCTTTCTCAACATTATCCCTATATATAAATTTATACCCTGAAAAATAGAATACACTTCACCATAGCAACAGTTTTATATCAACTCCTACTCGAGTTAGAAAAAGCATATGTAAAAGAAATGAATATTCTGGAATATTCTGAGGTGCCTGATGGTTAAAAAAAAATCATTCCATTTATTTTGTAAAGATTTAAATATGAGTGCAATATTTCTTTAAAACATCCTTGTAATTAGAAGGTTATTTTAGTTCTTCAAAAATAACATACTTGGGATCTAGCTGATGGCCATGGGAACCCAGTAACAGGAAAAGATTTTTATGTGACTAATAAGTTAAATATAAACCAAGCTATTATCTATTGGAACTATATTACTTACTCAAGAAAAGTTATACCCCATTGTTATTATGAGAACTGAAAAGGGAATTATGTCTTTCTAAAGACAATGAAAGATCAGTACTTATTGTCTTATTTGATATATTAAGTAATAGACAAATTTTCTAATGAGAGTAAACAATTTACAGACAGTAGTCCTTGGATTGCCAATGGTCTGAATATTTGTGTCTCCCTGCCACCCCCACATTCATATGCTGAAATTCCAACTCCCAAGATGATGGCATTAGAAGGTGGGGGGCTCTGGGAAGTGATTAGGTCATGAGGGCTTAAGAGAGATCTGTCAAGTCTTCCACCATGTGATGACACAGTGAGGTAGCATCTACAAACCAGGAAACAGGGCCTCACAAGATACGGAGACTTCGATTTTAGACCTCTGAGCCTCCACAACTACAAGAGACAAATTTCTGTTGTTTATAAATTACCCCATCTATGGTGTTTTGTTATGGCAGCCTGAACCAACTAAGATAATAGGGTTACAAACTACCAATAAGCCTTTGTATAATATCAAATGCAACATGAAACTAGATTACCAGTCTTGTGACCAGCCAAATTCACCATGCCACATGTCTCTCCCCCTTAGTCATGGTCCAAGATGGAATATTTTGTAATAGTCCCAACTCCCTGAAGTTCTGGTCTACTATCTGACTGCCCCACTACATCTTAATTCTTCATTGTCTTCAGAAATATTTCTTGATACTTGTATATTTTTAACCATTTGCTTAACATTTCCTTCATACACTGACTTAGATGGAAACTCCCTTGCAGTCCTCTCTTTGGGAGCTGAGCCACATCCTACCCAATGCAACTTAGGACTCAGAAGTCTTTCTTTGCTTCTTTAGGTCTTACCACTTCTGTTTATCCTCACTGAAGGCACCTAGAAACCTTATGTCACCAGTGCCCATGCCCTATAATCTCTGACACCTGGATCACTATCATCTTCCACAAAAGATCCCTTGGTACCTTCGACAATCTCAACATTCACATGGATGACTCCCAAATTCTCTTTCTTGAGCTCATTTCCAAATACCTTCTTCCTTCTGCTACCCACCTTCCAAGGCTTACCTAGATCCTACCATCACCCAAAAGAATACCACCTCTGAAATCTTAAAGACCGGCACCTCATTCTCAGATACAATCTCTCAATTATTTCTTACATATTCTTTGGCCCCAATTGCACATTATTTTAATGTTGATGAAGGCTGTCTCCTTGATCAACCACTAGTCAGCACCACTGCCCTTTTCTCAACTAGGTCTCAACTTCAGACTCAATAATTATAAACTCTGAACACAAATAATTTAGTCCACCCTCCTCATTAAAAATACGTGAACACTAGCATAGTTTTCAACAGCTCAAGACAGCATCCTTAGAAGAACCAGACTCTCTTACAGTGTCTGCCTGAGAAAACACAGTGCTGCCAGGAGAATTTACTATTTGTTCCAGCACAAACTTGGTGATAGGCAGATAGACCACTAAGGCCTTTCTTAGAGCAGTTACTTTAGAAAGCTTGCAATTCTAAATTATTTCTCTGCCTCTTTGAGATATATATATTTTACCACCCAGACTGTCCTCTCAGGGAATAAGAGCTAGCTCTCTGAACTGTGGTATAAGTACAGGTTAACAAATTCAGACAGGTTTCACATTAACCAATCTCACCCCACCCCTTTCAGTTCACCCCCCTGCCAATTTCTCATTCTCCTTTTAGCCCCTGCACAAATTAGTCAAGTCAAAGTCATGCTGGGCTCTTTTCCTTATTACAACAATATTACTGGATAAAAATCTATCCTTACCACTTTAGTATTTGGCTCTGCTTAGCTCTGATAATGTAACTTCAATGTAACTCACACACCTGCCACAATTCATATTTTTCCCAATTCACTCTCTTGCTAGTATTCTCAATCTTTTAAGAATGTACATTTCTGAACAAAACCTATAAGTAAACTGGCCTCTTCCTTATCTTTAAACACATCTTTTCTTATGCTCTGTGCCCTTACCTCACTTGATATCTTTCAGTTCCTTAAGTTCACCCTGGTCCGCCTTACTTCCAGTCTCTGCCAGGTTGGTTCCTCTATGTAGCATATTTCCCCCCTCTCCCTAGCTTACACTGACTCATTCTTCAGTCTGTATGTCACCTTGGGGAACCTTCTTCATATTTCCCACACTAGGTTAGGTCAAGCTGTTACCTGTTCCCAGAACACATTGATTAACAACATTCTAGCACTAAATAAGCTGTACTATATTAGTCCGTCCATCTTCTCTGCTAGGCCACAGCTCTGCAAGGGCAGGGAAAAGTTCCAAATAGCTTACTACTCTCTGTTCCTAATACTCACTTAACTACCTGAGGCACTCATTAAGTATGTGCTAAATGAGTTAAGTATTCAGGGTCATTAATGTTCTATAGAGAACTCAAGCCCATATGATGAAAATTATCATGGAAATGAGGTAAAGCATTTGTTTTGTCTTTTTTCCCAGAGCATCTGAAAATAGTGGAACACACGACAAAGCATATAACACTATATGATAATAGGAATTTACAAAACCCTGGTGTGATTCCAGTCTCATCAGCATATTTGGGTATTGGTAAATATTGTTATTGTGTTACCTAGGAGAACTAAGATAATCCTCTTCAGTTGCTAAATCTTTCCATCTATGAATAAATTTTCATTGGAATTTGAATCAATTCCATATTTAATAGTGAATATGAAACTATACCCAGGATTAGTCCATTTAAAGCCAAAGTTAAAACCTGGATAATTTTAAATTATAAAAAATATTTATGGGGAAAAAAATATCTATGGAGGTAGGGTTGTGGCTTAGCGGTAGACGGCTCACTAGCATGTTCGAGGCCCTGGGTTCAATCCGCAGCACCACATAAAAATAAATAAATAAAATAAAGGTACTGTGTCCAAGTACAACTACAAAATAAATATAAAAAAATAATTATGTGATATTCCAAAAAGCTGGAATCAATGTTATCATCTTTTACTTTTTTTAATCTTAAAATGTGGTACTTACTGATAAATTTGTACTATTGGGAACATACTGATCCTGTTCTCCCAGCAACACGTCAATCACAGGATGCCTTCCATTTTTTATCATGATTCTCTTTTCTTCTTGTAAAGTTGGCCTGCAAAAAAAGTTAAGATTTCAATTTATAGGCATGAAAATAGCTTTTTTAAAAAAAAAGTCTCTCAGCATGAAAAATTTCAGTACCCAGTTACTAAACAGACAGCAAAACCTTAAACATAGACATTAAGAGCCAGATAAGGCTTTGAGTATAAAAGTATAATTTTAACTATAAAATAATAACTGGGAATAACTGTGCGCTGAAGCACGAACTTAGCAGTCTTCTGACGGCTCCAAGACTACAGATGACCTTTTCACGACCCTTTTAATTTTTCTGTTGTTGTTTAAGATCAAACATATTTTCATTACTAAAAGTAACAGTTCAGATTATCACTACTTGAATTATTTTCAGTAATGAGCATAATAAAGTAAATCATATAAAATTATTTCTATATTTAATAATTACCTTAGTATTAATAATGTCATGTGTTGGACTGAACACGGAATGATCTAAAATTTTCATATTCTGTTTAATTTCTATGATCATTTATATCTTTCACTTTTTTTATATAAATATATTATTTTGGGTGGCTGGGAGCATAGTTCAGTGTCAGAGTATGTGTTTAGCATTCCCAA
>NW_025999925.1:8249668-8324487 GCF_001458135.2 Marmota marmota marmota | reverse complement strand
GGAGGGAGGAGGAGGAGGAGGAGGAGGAGGAGGAGAAATAAAAGAGGCAGGGTAGAGAGGAGCCTGACTAGAGTAAAATAATGTGTAGATGGGAGTCAAAGAATTTGTAAGGAGTAATTAGGTGAGAAAGGTTTTATCTGAGAATGAGATGCCTATCTTTAAGGCATCTCATTTTTTTTTAAGCCTGTGAACCTTATCAGTTTTCCAAGCCTTCATATCTTATCATCCATTATATCTTATCAGTATTATCTATTTATCCTATCCCCTGAGCCAGCCCTGCTGGGACTTCTCCCAGATGTTATCACTGAGATCAGTTTGGTGTCTCCTATTCCCAACCTTCCTCTATAAATTTATGTTTATAGACACATCATATTGGTTAAAAAAAAGTTATATCGTAATATAACATTGTACAACTATTTTTAACTCAATAGTGTATTTAAACCATCAGTACACATAAGAAAATCAATTTGACCATTACTATCTGATCCAACAGACTCTTATTTTTAATATTTTAAAGTCCATTTTATAAATAATTTTACATATTATTATATGTATCTTATATATGTGTGTGTACACGTGTTTGCTTATTTGTTTTGGCATGCTGGGGATCAAACCCAAGGGTTCATGAATGCTAGACATGTGTTCTACCACTGGACTATACCCCCCAAACCCTTAGTAAGAATTTAAAAATGGCAAGTGTCACATTTTTATTTCATAGTTTTCTGGTTTTCAAGGCTTATATAATTGAAATAGGGTAGCACATTCTGAATATAACTGCATTATCAACTTTCATGCATGCACCTGGAATACATTCATTTATAAATACTGAATTCCAAATTTTAATAACTTCTAATAGTTTCTAGTTCATTTGTTCTGGTTCTTCTCATACTCTCAGAGACAAAATGCATTCAAAACTACCTAAAACTGATAATTTTCTGGAAGGAGAGCTAAAACTCTTTTGTTCCATAACCACAAAACATTTTCATTTTTAGATTTATAGACACCAATTAGAATAATTAATCAAATTAATATTTTCATTTCTATAGCATCCATATCCTTTCAATCTCCTCCTACCTGTTCACCTATAAACTGCATCAAATAAATTTTGGTGAACAACTACAATGAAAGACAGAAAACCATGATGTCTTTTAACAAAACAGGATTATCGAGTTTCTAGTCACCAAATATTACATGATGAATGCTTCATATGGAATGACTGGATGAGAATAGCATATTTTATCTTGCCCTACAAATACATTATTGATACATCAATTTTTAATAATAATATTGACTAAAAATAGTCACATGAGCATTTATAATTGATTTTGTTTATATAGGAGATGCCTTATTGTCAATAGTATTTAGAACACTATCTTTCTCTTCATCTTCTGATTAACCTACTAACTGTGAAATGGTCCTTTGTCAACTGTTTTACCTTTTATTATAGGTGAAAGATGAAAAATTCTGAATTCTCAACTCTACCCAATGAAAGTTATCAGCAGATTACAACTTTAGCACCTGCGCTTTTCTTTTATACCTTCTTCAAAGATGGTATATCACTTTGAGCAACATGATAAGAAAACAAAAAGGTAATATTTTTTCCCTCATTTTGCATTATCATTCTCCAGATTCTCCAGATTTCTTTTTATTTTAGGCTTTTATATCATAGTTGGAATAACTGAAAACAATGTGAAATAGCCCCTAGGATATTGAAATAATAAATATTTCAAGATTCACTAAAGATTTCAAAGTCTATCTCAGATTGATTAAAGGGTCCAATGGACCCACATAATAAATATAAGACACAATGAGTTTTATTCTCCATTTTAAATGAAAAAAAGACAATTTTTTTCATTGATCTTTGGAATACCCTTAAAAAACTGAAATTAGGTCCAATGAACCCTGATAGCACAGTATGCTGAAAATTAAGGATCATTTATTATCAGAGTTTCAGTGTTCTTTTGAAGTTGCTGCACTGTGTCCAAATTTTCATTGTTATAAATAATGCTGCAATAAATAACCTTATATGTGTATGTGTCCTAGTGTTTCTCTAAGCTAGGGAAAATTCCTGAAGTGGGTATGAATACTTTTTATTTCAATATTCAAGAGAAGCTCTACCAATATACTTTTTTTGTGTCAGCAGGATATAAAAGTTGACTTGTTTTTTATACCCTCAACAGAGCTGATATATTCAAATTTTTAAATTTTTGACCATGTGGTGGGTGAATGCTGCTACCTTCATCGTTTTAATTTGTAACTATTGATTATTAATGCTGAACATCTTTTCATCAGTTTCTTGGCCATTTATTGGTGTTTTTCAGCATAGCATCCTACAAACAACCTCCTCAAGTTATCTGACCCAGAACTTTATATATGAACACTTTCAGAACATACTTATTATGCCAAGAAACACCACTTTCCTAAATACATAATATTCTTCTTCTTTCATATATCTGGCTAATAAAATCTCAAGAAAATACTCTCATATTTTTCAAAGAAAGTGACTCAGGTATCTCCTGAGTAAATAATTTGACATCATCATGGAGACGAACATTGAAATTACAGTTCTTGGATTTTAGAGTATAATTCTAACATAGGATATTTATCTAGATGGATTATGAATTTACTACAAGAGGAAAAAAAACCGAAACACTTGTGTTATCAATTTAAAAACAAAATCCTAGGTGCTCTGCCAAGTGAAATCACTATATCACATTCATGACATTGATATGACTTCCCAAAAAAGATTTTCACTTCAGGACGAAATTTTGAGTGATTTGTTCTGCTTTACTGACTTATTCTGTTGCTATCAAAATTATATAATGATAAAACACTTCCTGGTAGAATAACAGTAAAGGATAATCAATGGAGCTGGGATGTTACAGTAGGACAGAATATTTATAGCTAGAAAAGTGGCAAAAGCATATTAATGATATTTTATGGCCACAAGGGGGAAAGAACTGAGAAAATCCAGACATTTCCTGGGAAAAAAAAATGAACCATGTGAACTTGAACAAATTTGTTTATTTTACTTTATATTTTTAAAATTGCATCTTTCTATTTCAACTGATCCAGAGAAACAAGATAATCTACATTAGTTAAAACAGTATAATATTCATTATATAAATTGGAATAAGAGACCCTAGGATAAAAACTTTTGCCTAAAGTTTTAGACTATAGTGAATAAAAAGATCTTAATACTGTTTAGAAAGAAAAGATTTCAATTATGAAGTCAAATAATCAATTTGAATTAAAATAAAACAGTTCAAAAGCACTAATGTCTTTCAACAGCTGGAAATTTAAGAAAAACAAACTTTAGACACTTATATACTATTTAAAATGAATTTTAGACAGAAATCTCCTATTTCATGGCTATTTACATTCAGTTTAATTTTTGCCAAAAAAGAGATTGATAAGACTACTGAAAGATTATGGCATAATTTATTTAGATTTTTTTTAGATTGATTCTTCTTAATATATGCAGTGCCCAATTTGGGAAGTTTTTGATATGTGAAATGCCAAAATGAAATGTCCTAAAATGTTTCACTGACAAACTAGGTAACTTGAAACAATCTTCCTACCCATCCAAGGAGAAAAGCTAGACAAAGTATAGGAAAGAGCTACCCAAAGGCACCTAAAAACTAACAAGACAGCAAAGAATTACCAGGTAGGATCTGGGATAGGACCAAGGCCCATGGAAGGGCCAGTCTTCCCCTATGGGTGCTGGCTGCTTTCTGAGGTAGTGGGCTGAGAACAGTGGACAGATATGTGCTAGACTGAAATAGCTAGGGCTGCTCATCAGACAGAAGAATACATCATCTCGACCCATGATTGGAATTAAGTAACACCAGACTATTAGTGTCCTAAGCAACTTAGCAAGGCGAGATCCTGTCTCAAAATTAAAAAAAAAAAAAAAAAAAAAAGCCTGGAGACATAGTTGAATAGTAAACCTGGATTCAATCCTCAATCTTTCAAAAAGTCAACTGATTGTAGACTCTAAGCCTTCTATAACAGATGACAAATAGAATATATAATTCTACTCCCTTCCTTCCCATTTACTACACTGCTTCAGTTCTAAAATGCCTATTGGTAACTGACTGACAATGCAAATCTGTGTTCGTTCAAATCCCTCTAATGTGACAAGAAGAAACCAAAACATGAAAGAATATAAATAGCAAAATATGCCTACTAAGAACTCTGTAGGTCATAGATACTGCTAGGCACTGTCATACATAGGCTTTCTTTTTAGTCCTCACAATAAGCCAATTAGCTAAATATTTTTTTACTCTTCTGAAGGGTGTGTACGTGTGTGTGTGTGTGTGTGTGTGTGTCCCTCAAGCTTTTGGAAGACAAAAAAATTTTCCTAAAAGTTAGAGCTAAGATTTAAAGTTAGGTTTATTTCATACTAACATCCACAACGGAAAGGAGAATAAACCATGTTGGAGTGTTTAAAAGCCAATAAAGAATAATGGGATGAATTTGGGCTCTCAGGAGGAACAGAGAAAATCACAGAAATGTCCATTCTCCTTCAATCCTTTTTTTAGCTAATCAAGCTTTCCTTTTCTCTTTTTAAATTTTTTTCTTAGTTGTTCATAGATCTTTATTTTTATTTATTTATATGTGGTGCTGAAAATCAAACCCAGTGCCTCACACATGCCAGGCAAATGCGCTACTGCTGAGCCACAGTCCCAGCCCTAATCAAGCTTTTATAAAGTTTAAAATGATGTAAAGTCTTCAAATCAATGTCAACATAAGAAAAGGGTACTCAAACTTTATCAATATACTGACCACATAAACTTAAAAATTAAAATATAACATTCATTTCTAGAGTTAGAAACATCTGCTTTCATTTAATAGGTGGAATAAGAAAGGAATTTGTTATTTTTCAAATCAAGCTTTATGTGTATGACATTTCACTTTACCAAGAATCTGACACATTTGAGTAACTGTAATATTTTATAATAAAGACACTAGAATAAACTGAATAATGCAATTTTATCTGAAGCAATGATAAAGAGAAGAGATAAAAGATATTACCGGCAGTAATCTCCTTGCTTTGCGACCTTGGCCAGGGAGAAAATACAGTCAATGGTTGCTAGGTGATGCACTGCTTTACACAAAGCGTGATAATGTTTACTGAAATTCCTATAGAAACAGAAACAAAATGAGCAAGTTAATGTCTTAAATCTCTAAGAGCTATGCTAATATAAGTACCCCCAAAATAAGCAGTATACCTAACAAGTAAGACAGATGGGAACTTGGTTGAACTACCTTTATTTTTAATATACCTTGTATATACAGGTACCTACTATTTATACTATATTATACATTTCATCTGACTATGATATTTCAACTTATATATAAAGAACACAAATGTAGAAATAATTTGCATTAAGCTCCAACACATCATAAGCTACTCAGACAGGTGAGCTTCCCTTTGGGCTCCTCTTATACAGGAACATGCAAACCTAAAATAACAATTTCAATACCTCTCACACTGAACTGAAAGCCTCTCAAAGGCAGACTCACCTATTTTGTACCCCTAGTGTCTACTCCACACTCTTATTATAGAATAGATATGGTAATAAATAGTTGTTAAAGACAAGCAAAGGGAAAAAGTAATTTTTTTCAATTATCCTATGAATAATGTTTATAAAAATTTAATTTTAGATTTGTTTTTTAAAAGATAATAGTCATTGTCTCAAATCTTTGGCCAGTTAAACTATAATACCTGGTGATCTAAAAGCTTAAAAGACTTATTAAAAGACTTGGTCAGGAAAAGTATAGGAATGTGTACAGGTGTTTTTGTTGTTGTTTTTCCTAAATTGCCCAATTACCTTGTATCATAGTATTATATTTCAATGTGTACCATACTATATAAATTGTGAACATCTGTTTGTAATGATCTGTTATAGATATTTGAAATACATATAATTATACTACAAAAAGGATCCAAAACTTAATTTTTTTTTTTTGAGACCCTTGGCCTCTTTGCTTCCTGGCTGCCATAAGGTGAGCTGCTTTGCTCCACCACATGCTCCATACCAAGACATTCTACCTTGCCACAGGCCCCAAAACAACATGGAAACAGCTGACCATGGAACGAAACTTCTGAAACCATGAGCCAAAATAAACGTTTCCCCCTTTGTTTATCTCAGGTATTTTATCATGGTGACAGAAAGCTGGTGTATTAGAATTAGGCTTGGGAACCTATGGGAACCAATGTCTGTTAAGTCTGGGAGCAGTGACCCAGGCAAATACTTTCTGTGCCTTTGATAAACAAGGAAGCTTCTGATCTATAGCATAGGGTTTTTGCAGTGATGCTGGCTAGTGCCTCTCAGAGTTCACATTCTTGCTCATGCAAATGGATAGATATATGTTGGATTCAGTCACAGTCTATGAGGGCCTAGATGATTCATTGTACTACAATTTCTTAATAAATGCAAATCCTGACACGTAGGGAATTTGAATGAATCACCCAGTGTCGGGAGCAGAGGCAAGAACATCTATTTTAAATTCGCAAAACTTATTTTTTTTTTAAATGCCCAGGATGAATTGTCTTTTTAAGATAAAATATATAACTAAGCTTAAATTCTTACAATAATTATTCTGCTTCCAAGAGGGATTAACAACTTTTATTTAATTAAAAAAATTTTAAATGTAGGTGATGATAAGCCTCAAATTCTTCAAAGACTGGAAAATGAGGGAATATAACGATAACTAAGTTAACTACAAAGAAGGTCCAAGAAAAAGTCAAAGTGAAAAATCAATATTTACTAACCAGTTCCTATGAAAGGCACCTATATTTCTTTATAACAACCATTAAGGTAGGTTTAATTACCTAAGTTTTATAAATGAAGTTCAGAGAGATTAAAGCAATAAAGCCTACAGTCTCACAATTATTAAATAGCAACACCAAGATTCAAATTGAGCTCTTTGTTATATCGTGCTATGAGAGAGAGGGAGGAGTTACATTGGAAAATCTCTCTTAAAAAGCGTTTTTCAGAAATGTTGAGATTTAGTCTATTTGTTACTTAACTCTAAACATTTTCAGAATGTTTCATAGCTTAAAAGGATATCCCATTGTTATTACAATGATCAATTATTCCTATAAATGATCACTGTCTTTGATTTTTTAAAAAAACTGTTGCCTGATTTTTCTAAAATTATCATGATATTCTATGAAAATGATATTTCCTGAAAACTGGGAACATTTTAAGTATTTAGCTTTATTTTTGTGTTGACTAAGTGTGAAATGAAAAAATATATTCACAGTACACTTCTTTGAATAGACAAAGCATAATTAATTACCTACTTCTCACTGAATTAAAGTTCATCAAAATAAATTATATGAATTCCATTAACAGTGTAAGAGCCTGTAAATCCCAAACACAACGGAAATGCATCCCTAGTATCAGTCAGGAAGTCCTCAGACGCCACCTTAAAAATGCTTCCTAGTAGCCCACCACAGTGGTGCACACCTATAATCCCAGCAACTCAGAGGCTGAGGCAGGATGACTACAAGTTTGAGGCCAGCCTCAGCAATTTAGCCAGACCTTCTCTCTAAAATGAGAAAAATCTGTGGTTGTAGCTCAGTTAGAATGTCCCTGGGTTCATCTCCAGTACTGGATAGAAAGAGGGGAAAATACATACATACATACATACATACATACATAAAGCAAGCCTCCTAGTTGTGAAGATGCCATATGCTGTAAGGCCCTAACTCTGGAAGGTGGCTGCCCAGTAACAGTACCTTGTTATTCCTGAGCTGGCTTTGGTTGGAAAACTGACCTCTCATTTACCCCTTGGACTATGCCATCCCTGTCCTAATTACAAATAGGTCTGGTCTTTTCATCCTGGGACCCTCTCTTACTAGAGAGCAGTCATATTTGATGTTTCTACCTTTGCCTTTCTGGACATGGGTGTCAAAGAATTTGGGCACAAAGTTTTTTTTTTACTCTCACTCTCTACTCAGATTTTGTACAAGCCACCCTGATTTGTTGAAGGTAACTGTCTCTCATAATATTCTAATTTCCAGGATAGAAAGAATAAACATAGTTTTCAGTGGGTACAATTTCAGTTAATAAAACACAAAAAGAAATAAAGGATAATTATTTTGATATGGATAATAACGTTCTTTCTCATGTCAATGATGAATAAAATAAGGCATATGAATAAATGAAAATTATCATAAACTTTAAACATTATCATAACTCTTATTAAAGAAGTCTTGTTTGATTTATTGGCTTTTTTCCATTTTTCAACACCTTACCAAATTTCAAAGATAATCCATACTTAGAAAAACAACAAGCTGAAAGATGGGCAACTCAGATAACAATCCTAAAGATCAGGTTTATGCAACCTTATCACAATAAATTTAAGGCTGAAGTCAAAGCACAGTGAATTAATTTCTGGCCCAAAGAGGTTACGGGGTCTATGGGAATTAGATGAAGATACTTAAAGCTATTATGATGACTAGAGAAGTTTATTATCAAATGTTGCTCAGAAATATTGGGGGCTAATATGAATAAAAAAATACTTTACATTTTACTTTCAAATTCATTTCTAAAATATCGGAACTATTATCTGAGAAAATTTAACAAATTTGTAATTGAGAAGATTACTCAAAATCCAGATTTCATCTTCCAGAATACAAAAGAGATACCTATTTTGAGAAAGAATTTTAGTAGCAGTAGTGTTTATAGCCTTGATTGTTTTGTAGCATTTTTATCAAAAGTAATATGACTAATGCCTAACAGTTAGTACCTCAGTCAGGGATAATACACTTACTGCTGGTATTCAATCCTCTGATGTCAGGTTCATTGAGGTTAATCTTTTTTTTATGATATCATATTCACACCATCTGGCAGCTCAATAAACAGTGTGCATAACAATCAATGTTGTTTTTAAATGGGGCTCTAGCTGCAAATGCTCTAGCTAAATTCAGGCAACATTTATTTTTATAAAAACTTTAATGCACATCTTTATTTTTAAAGTAATATATGCACATTATATAAAGTTCTAAAGTAATAAATCATGCATTGGCAAAACAGAGGATTTAATATCACTACTGATCTCACTATTTAGAACTAATCAGTTAACATCATGAGCCTACAAGCAGAAGATCCCCAACTTACAATGGTACAAATTATAAATTTTCAACTTTGCAATGGTGTAGAAATGATAACCACTCAGTAGAATCTATATTTTGAATGAACTTTGATTTTTTTCTCAGGCTAGTAATATGTGGTGTGATACTCTGTCAAGATGCCTAACTGTAGACTAATGTAAGTGTTCTGAACATGTTGCAGATATGATATGCTAAGCTATGAGATGAATTAACTGTATTTTTTAATTAACTGTATTTTTGACTTAATGATATTTCCATCTTAGGATGGGCTTATCAGAATGTGATCCCATTGCAAATTAAAGGCCACTGTGTGTTTGTGTGTCCACATATATCTTTTAAGATATACATATGGTCAATAAGCAAACTAATAATTAATACACTAGCATATATATGCACTCTATCTTTAAAAATATGTTTATATGCTCTTCATTATATGACTATACACATAAGTTGTATCATATTTCAATATTATTTTACATCATTTTCTTCATTTAGTAATATACCATAAGTATCATATTCTTTTGTGATGTTATGAAAACAAAAAAGGTAGCAAACTATTACAGATTCAAACAGACTAAAGAAACATAATAACCAAATGCATTGTGTGAAAGTTAACTAGATCTTTCATTTAAAAATTGGAGAGGGGCTGGACATGGTGGCACATGCTTGTAATTACAGTAACTCAGGAAGCTGAGGCAGGAGGATTGCAAGTTCAAGGGCAGCCTCAGCAACTTAGCAAGACTGTCTCAAAAGGGATTGGGAATGTTGCTCAGTGACAAAGCATGCCTGGGTTCATATCTAGTACCACTAAAAAAAAAAAAAAAAAATGGAAAGAAAAATAAGAGATGGGAGGTGTTCAGGAAATTCAAGACATTCAAATATATTCTTAATATTAATTTTTTTTAGGTATAGTAATGGTTTTAAGATTATACAGCAGAATGTTCTTATGCTGAGAAGATTTATGCTTAATTATTTAAGGATAAAGTATTATGATGTCTAAAACTTACTTTCAATGTTCAGAAAAAATGTGTGTGTATATATGTGTTTTATATACATATAATATATATACATTAAATACATATGAGAGATACAAAACAAATGCAGCAAAAAGTTGAAACTTGGGATTGGGGATGTGGTCAAGCGGTAGCGCGCTCGCCTGGCATGCGCGGGGCACTGGGTTCGATCCTCAGCACCACATAAAAATAAAATAAAGATGTTGTGTCCACCAAAAACTAAAAAATAAATATTAAAAAATTCTCTCTCTCTCTCTCTTTAAAAAAAAAAAGTTGAAACTTGATAAATTCAGACAAAGGGTATAAAGGTGGTCATTTCAACTTTCTGGTAGACTTAAACATCTTCAAAACCACAAGCAGGAAAAAAAAACACAGGCTGCTAAAATTTTTTAAAAAATTAAATGGAGGGCTGGGAATGTGGCTAAGGGCTAGAGTACTTGCCTAGCATGTGTGAGGCACTGGGTTCGATCTTCAGCCCAACATTAAATAAATAAACAAACAAACACACACACACACACACACACACACACAAACAAACATAATAAAGTCATTAAAAAAATTAAATGGAGATAATAAAAACAAAGCAACTAGCCCAAACCTGTCCATCTCTGAAAGAGACACGAAGTCTTTAATAAGAAAGGTAAATTCCAAGGTAGAATTTCAAAGTGACTCTACTAAACATTATTAACAACAAAATGTTAGTGCAGAAACAATAATGTGTGTTTGGTCTCACCAAAGACTAAGACAAGCTTATGTTTCAATGGATTAAAAATAAAACTCAAGAACACAAATACTCAACTATTTTATAGCAGGTCACAAGCAGTAATCTCTACTTTTCTTTTTGATGGAAAGATTTTCCGGTCTATTTCTCATAGCAAAAAGTCAGATTATATTTATCATTGTAAACTCACTCTAGAAAATCAAGCCATTCAGTGTTGCAGTCAAGGACTAGCTGCTCCCGGAGCTGATTCAGATGTCTGTAATTTTCTATAACAAAAGGAGAGTGAAAGCGGCTCACAGCCTTTGTGCTAGAAGAGGGGGAAAAACATAAATATGAAATCAAGGTTATAAGAATCAGCAATGCCATCACTTCAGAAAATTAAAGGAGTTATTTATTATTCACTGATGAACTTTGAAAGTAAATAGCTGTAAATAGAGAACATTCCTTAATTATTTTATGGTCCTGAACTACTAATTCCTAAGAATATGACCTTGTTCAGGAAGCTTTTTTAAATGTATTTCAAACTGTATGGCAAAGTCAGACTGTAGAATTTTTATTTCATAGGCAAAAAAAAAAAAAAAAGGCTTTTTTTTTCTTTAAATTATACTAAGTGATAATGCTCGCCTTAAAAAAAAAAATGAGAAGCAAATACAGCAAAGTAAGGTGACAAAGGTTGAAGACAGATACACTGGTGAAGGTCATATTTTTTATATATATATATTTTTTTAAATGTAAAGCATCACAAGAAAGCAAAGCATAAATTTAGAAGGAGTTCTTCAGGACCCAGGGGTTCTGGTTGGGAAGAAATACCACATACTCCTTGTCTGGGCTTGAGTGTAATCTCTGCCCTTTTCATTAACAAGTTGTAAAAGCACAATACAGGCTGCTGGGGGTCCCAGGAAAAGACTCTAGGCAAAGGCCTCCATCTTGCCACTGACCAACTATTGTGACTCTGGGCAAACAGAATGGACTTTCTCTAAACATCACTTTCCTCAGCTGTAGAATGGGGACTGTAATAGTATCTACCTCATACTGTTGAGAGGGTGAAAGAGAAGTGCTTAACAGAGTACCTAGTTGTGAGTACTCAACAAGTATTAGGTGGTTGCTACTGCAAGTGATGTCATCACTACTAGGATGATAGGTCTTCAAGCAGAAAAGGTGAGGGTGAGCTCTGATCTTTGCTTGCTACCTCACTCCTGCAATACACTGTCCCAGTTATCTTTCATTTGTCATATTGCTGATCGGGTGTGGATCTTTCACTTTCAAAATCCAACTAACAATACTCTAATATGTCATTATGTCAAGACCTAGATGACCAGAAGAAAATGGCAATGAACTTTCCCCAAACCATTTTATTTGTTCATTCAATTTACCACTGAATGTTCACAAATGCTGACATTGATTTATGTTTTCCTTGTTGCTTTTAAATTACATCATTTAGACTTCTATGCAAACATTTATCATAGCCTTCTCTTCTGACAAAATTCATTTACTGAGGCATTTCAGTTAGTGTTCTAGGTAGACTAACATGATTGCAAGTAATGTCTCTTCATAAAACATATTGCCATTCATTAGCTGTAATATAGAACAAAAGTAGATACAGGAAAACAGGCCAACAAAGAAACAAAAATTCCCCCAAACCAGCAATACTCATATCTATAGTGCACCTCTAATAACACAGGAAAAAAAGATGGTATCAGAGCTAAACAAACCCAGGCATGTGCCTTCAGCATCTATTGTTCTGGCAATGGATAATAAATAGTTTTCTTTTTTAATTAAAATAATTAATAATTATTCACACATCATGTCAAAATTTCCCTTCATCTTTAACCAAGTTCCTTTATATGTTTACCAGCTACTTGTTTCTCTAAAACTGTTTTAGGTAAATAAAAAATTTTTTCATCTCAGATTCATTCAAACTTATTAATAACAGCACTAACAAATAATCCAAAACTGATACTATTCACAGAGTATACACTGCTGTAATACTATTTTAAGTGAGTCCCCTCTAGAAGATTAATGCTAACCAAAGAGAAAAGACAGAATCTCAATGTGGTTCTCTAATTTTGTTTTTGATTTTTTATATCATCGATTCATGATATAAATATAAGCTACAAAAAGAAGATGTAAAGAACTATTATAACTATGTGCCAAGGAAAGCATTAAGAATAAAGAAATGTGAAGTTCAGTGAGGTAGAAAATGAAATTTCAGCTTCTAAAAAGAAATGTCAGGCACAGATTCATCAAGAAGTTCAAGCAACCAAATTAATCTTACAATTGAAGGTTCTGCAACCTTTTTTCCTTGTGTACAATAACCTACAAGAATAAAATGGAAACTTACAAAAAAAGGAAAACAAAGATATACCTTTGAAAAATATTTTTAAATCAATGATAAAAATTGCTACAATTATCTCTTTGGTTAAAAATTTCATAGGAATATCCAAGGGAGAAACTTGCTTTTATTCTCAAGATTGTCGCTATTAACAGTCTGGTAGCAAAGAGGTATACAGATGTCATTATAACTCAAGGTATAAGAAAAAAATTGCTTTTAAACCTACCTTCCAACCTTAACCCAATCAGCTGGTATACAAGATATTGCAGAATTCTTTATTTCAATCATAAACTAAAATAAATACAAATGAATAGTTAGATGTTTGAATAAGTATCAATTATGTATTTTTAAAGCTTCCTCAAAACTGTGGTATAACAGGTTTAATAAATCTTTTTCTAAATATTTGAAATAAATCCAGTATTGTTCTTGGGAAAGTTTATATGTGTGTCACTACAGTAAAATCTGACTAATTATGGTAAAGTACAATTTGTACTGAGCAAAGAGTTTATAATAAAGGTGTAACTTGGAGTTTTAATGTTTATAATAGTGTTGTATGCATACTATGAATGGTAATTTTTCATGAATAACATCTTTCATTTATTATTATTCACTTAAGAATTCTATTACTCAGGTAAGATTCAATTTGTAAGTATATAAAATTTTTAAATATTCAATTATTAGGTGTTAACACTATTTTGAGAAATGATTCCTTCCCTATTCTGAACAGAAGAGGATTTTTTCCCCCCAATAGTTTCTACTGAAGAAACCCAAATTCTCTAAAAGCATCCTTTTAAAAAACCTTGGCTTCAGCCGGGCATGGCAGCACATACCTGTAATCCCAGTGGCTTGTTAAGCTGAGGCAGAAGGATCCCAAGTTCAAAGTTAGCCTCAGCAAAAGCGAGGCACTAAGCAACTCATTGAGACCCTGTCTCTAAATAAAATAGAAAATAGGGCTGGGGTTGTGGCTCAGTGGGCAAGTGCCCCGGAGTTCAATTCCCAGATCCCCAGTATTCAAAAAAAAAAAAAAAAAATCCTTGACTCCTCCAACTATTGAAAGAAGAAGATATTTCTTCCTATATAAGAGTTTATGTTTTCACATATAGGAATCCTATCTTTATAGCTCCCACAGATAAGCAAGCATCTCTGAAACCAGCCATAAAGCAAGTTTTTCTATCATATCTTTCATGTTTAGCATTAGTTACAAGTCACCTCGTCTCAGTGTCCTCTAATTCTTGGGGGGAGGGGGGGACTTTAGTATTTACAAATTTTTAAAAATATTTTTTCATGACAATGAATCACAGAGCTCTGTGGCCATCATTTATTTTGAGGTGGCAATGGGAACTTTTTTCACATTTAACAGTTTTATGATATGCATATAACTTCATGTATTTATGATATTCATATTATTATTACTATCTACCTGGTTAAGAGTTTATTTTTCCATTAATAGAAACACAATAGTTTGTACAGTAATTATAATAGAAATTAATGGCTAATTTTAAAGAGTTTTGGTCCTTAGCAAAATTTTTGGGGACTAAAGATGTCTTCTTGTACAGAAATAAATTAATATGCAGTTTCAAATCTGCCACACTCAGTTATACAGTTAAGAGTGAAGATTACCTCTACATAGGGAAGAGGGGTGGGAGCGAAAAGGAGGGAAAAAGGGAATTGCATGGATGGTGGAAGGAGACCCTCAATGTTATACAAAATACATGTACAAAGATGTGAGGAAAAAAAAAAGAATAGCGTTACCCTAGATTAGGTAGAGAGAAGTGATAGGAGGGGAGGGGAGGGATGCGGGAGATAGGAAGGATTGCAGAATAAAACAGACATTATTATTACTGTGTGTATATATGTGAATGCATGACCAATGTGATTCTGCAACCTGTATACTCAGAAAAATGAGATATTACATCCCATCTGATTCAAATGTATGATATGTCAAGGTCATTATACTGTCATATGTAACTAATTAAAAAATAAAAATTAAAAAAAAGAGTAAAGACTCTTAATAAGCCCTGTGACTACAAAAAGTAACTGCAGAAGAGCTGAAGTTGTGGATCAGTGGTAGAGCACTTGACTAGCATGTGTGAGGCGCTGGGTTCAATACTCAGCACCACATAAAAAATAAAAATAAAGGTCCACTGTCAACAACAAAAATATTTTTTTAAAAAGTAACTGAAGAAAACAGCCACAAAATAAATATAATTAATAGGAAAGATAAGATCACTTTTAAACTACATTAAATTTTGCTATTTTAACATGCTCTATGAGAAGACACATTGGCTCCTTCCTTCCTTCCTTCCTTCCTTCCTTCATTCCCCCCTTCCTTCATTCCCCCCTCCCTCCCTCCCTCCCTTCCTTCCTTCCTTCCCCCCTTCCCTCCCTCCCTCGGTACTGGGGATTGAACTCAGGGCCACTTGACCACTGAGCCACATCCCCAGCTCAATTTTTTTGTATTTTATTTAGAGACAGGGTCTCAATGAGTTGATTAGCACCTCGCTAAATTGCTGAGGCTGGCTTTGAACTCACGATCCTCCTGCCTCTGCCTCCCAAGCTGCTGGGATTACAGGTGTGTGCCACTGTGCCTTTCTTTTTTTTTCCCTCCTTTTATTTGCCTATTTTTGTTAGTGCGTTATAATGATATATAATGATGGGGCTCATTGTTACACTTTGGCATTTTTATACTGAGATTCTATCTCACCCAAATCAGAATGGCAATTATCAAGAATATAAGTAATAATAAATGTTGGCAAGGATGTAGGGGGAAAGATTCACTTATACATTGCTGGTGGGACTGCAAATTGGTGCAACCAAAATGGAAAGCAGTATGAACATTTCTTAGAAAACTTGGAACAGAACCATCACTTGACCCAGTTATCCCACTCCTAGGTTTATAATCAAAGAATTAAAATCAGCAATCTGTATACGGGGTAAAAATGGGAGTTCATAACCCTCTTGAATCAAAGTGTGAAATATGATATATCAAGAACTATGTAATGTTTTTTTTTTTTTTTAAAATTTTATTTTTATTAAAATGTGTTTGAAGTAATTCATGTTTATTATAAAAATTTTAATAATAACAATAATATACAAAGTGAAGTCACCTATGTCTTGCCCTTTGCTCACAGGTAGGTGCGGTTAACTATTTCTTTTATGTATTTCTCAATGCATCGTCTATGAATGTATGAGTTTAGATGCATCCCATTATTTTACAAATATAGGATCATACTATACACAGTATTTTGCAACTTTCTTTATTCACTTAATAATGTATCGTGAACAGCTTTTAATGTTCTTACTCATAAAACTCCCCTTTATTTTTAAGGCTTTTTTTTTTTTTTTTTTTTTTAATTTTTTATTGTGGGTTGTTCAAAACATTACAAATTTCTTGACATATCATATTCCACACTTTGATTCAAGTGGGTTAAATGTTTTTAACAACCAACAATAAAAATTAAAAAAAAAAATCAGCATAGTACAGTGATGCAGCCACTTCAACATTTATAGCAGCCCAATTCACAATAGTCAACCTATGGAACCAACCGAGGTGCCCATCAACTAGGTGAGTGAACAGAGAAAATATAATATATACACAATGGAATATTACAAAGCAATAAAAAAGAATGAAATAATGGCATTTGCCAATAAATGGATGGAACTGGAGACTATCATGCTAACTGAAATAAGCTAGTCCCAAAAAACCAAAGGCAGAATGTTGTCTCTGATATGTGGATGCTAACCCACAACAAAGTTAGGGGAATATTAAAAGTTCATTGGACTAGACAAAGGGGAATTAAAGGAAGAGAGGAAAGATAGGAACAGAAAAGATAGTAGAATGAACTGGACATATCTTTCCTATGTTTATATATGAATACATGGACAATGTAACTCCACATCATATCAAACCACAATAACAGGATCCTAATTGGGATGAGTTATACTTATTCTATGTATGTATAATATGTCAAAGTACACTCTACTGTCATGCATATCTAGAAAGAACAAATAAAAAGATAAAAATAAAGTTGTACAGTAATTTCCAATATGCAAAGTGCTACTATATATAATTTAATAATAACAGAATAAATGTTCATTTTTATTAATTAAAAAAATTCTGGGAAGAACAGTGCCAAAGGCAAATAGCAAAATTTTCTTTTTTTTTAAATTTATTTATTTTGCATTATAATTCTTAATACACCATTATACAATTATTTATCATATCTCTGATTATATATTAGGTATGTTGACACCAAATTCACATCTTCATACAAGTATTTTGTATAATGATGAGGGTCTCCTTTCACCATCCGTGCTATTCCCCTTCTCCCTCCCTTTCCCTCCTGCAAATAGCAAAATTGAGAAACACACTGGATCACTGATATTTGGGAAGGAAACATTCAGATCCATACTGAGAGATCCACAGGAGTCACTGCCTGGGAAATGTTGGAAATTCTGAAGTTAATAAAAACCAACAGCAACTTTGGAATAGCTGGATCATAACTGTTCAGTGTGTGAATATCACAGGTCTATTCTAGGGGCCACCATCACTTCAGAAAGCCACGACTTAAACAGTCCATACAGGATGGAAAATAGAGTGAGATCGAGGAAAGCCCAAACGGACCTCTCATCTTTTAAGCCCCTGTGGTCACATGCTGCTCTCACATTACTCCCATATCCTTGGATTTTTTTGTCCAAGTTCTTCTTCAAAGTTGTCATCCACTTGGCTTTTTTCCTCGTCTGTGTTAACTATAGAATAGAACAGTTCTTTCTAGCTATTTCCTTTTTCAGGAATTCTAAGAATAAGCAGGCAGGCCTTTTTGTTTAAGACTTATGCTAAAAAAAAGAAAATGAACATTGGAAAACGGCACATGTTCCAGAAACCTTAAAAAGTTCTCATAGCAACTTCCCCTGCACTACAGCTCCTGACTGTGTTTCTTATATGTAAATGAGAGAAGTTGGCCTGGATTCATTCTAGCAATCTCTCACATTCTTCTCCCTTGGCCCCAATTCTGTCTTGGTTAAATGACAGTGATCTCAAACTACAGCCTGTGGTATCACCGGCCTAACATCATTGCTAGGTTTGCTGAAATTCTTAACTCACTCCAGAATCTGCTTGTTTCTCCAAAACCACAGTTAACCCTCTCCTTCCCTCTGTTTTTTTTCTCACTCTCTTAAGAATGTTCAATTTTTTTTATTTAGAAGATCAAAAAGAGAATGTTTTCCATATTTTAAACCCACTAAACAGATATTTCAATGTGTTGCATGCTCTGAATTAATAAACATTTTCCTGAAAATTATTTCCAATGCCAGATGTGATGGCTCATGCCTATAATTCCAGTGACTTGGGAGGCTGAGGAAAGAGGATTAAAAAGTAGAGGTCAGCCTCAGCAATTCAGAGAGGGCCTAAGCAACTTAGTGGCAAAAGCTATATGCATGGAAATTGTCAGATGGAATGGAAGGATATAAAATAAGAAGCATACACATACATAAAATAAGTTTTCCTCCCTGCCTCTCTCAGAATTATATAAGCATATTTGATGGTCTGGTCTTAATCTTCTAATAATCTCTAAATTTGCCGATTCTTTTAATCTATTTTTAAACAAAATTTGTGACAATTCTAAATATTTAGAATTCATTTGGTATTTGAACAGAATCATTATTTCTCAAAAAAATTTACAAAAATAGTACTTCATTAATATATTAATAAAATTCTAGGGTAAACTATTAAAAACACACAAAAATTTATCCCATTGTTCATAACTAAAAAATTTCCTTCCTCAAATTCATCACCTTGACTGACTAAAGGCATAAAGAATAAATAAATTCTCTTCCTTCCAAATCATTTGTAATACAAATACTTGATCTCCATGCTGTATTTTTCCTTAAACTTCAATGCTGCACTCATAATGAATATCCAATCTACTATCTCTTATAAATTCTTGAGATTTTTCTCCCATGTTTACTTAAAAATTGTCAACTGAATCCAGGACCATCATCCCAAGACTGAAGTTTTATCTTAGTTTGAATAATACAGATTCTATATGTCTTAATTTTATCAAATAATATCTCAGGTATTAATAATTCCTTGGGTTAACATTTTTGAGTGAAACAAAATAATAACATGATAGACTGAAGCCAGGCAGACCTGGGCTGAAACTGACCTTCTGCTCTTAGGTAACATACTTACCTAGCTCATGGTTCTTTCCAGTAAAACTAGAATAACCCTTTTTCTTTTCCTGTTGTTATAAGAATTAAGTAAGATAATACATGTAAAACACTTGCCACACTCATATAGTAGTAATATAGTTGCCATTTATCAAACACAAAGTGTTTGATAAATGGCAACTATATTACTATTATTGTCATCACATTAAAATTTAGTAGTAATATTTTATGATTAGAAAGCACTTTGATGTATTTTAACTTAACTGATCTTCACACTAGTCTCAAGGTACAGTTGACTCTTCCATGGTCAAGTAGCATGTAACTGGTAGAACTGGCACTTAGCTTTCCCACTGTAATACCAAGAAGCCACTCTGCTACTTTATATCCTTTATTAACATTATTAAAGCAATTGTGATCATCTGATTTTCACCAAAGAGGCAGAAGAGTAATCCTTGCATTATTTTTACTTTAGAAGGTCATGATTGAATAATACAACCAAGAGACACAATTCAATATTTGGTGTTTTCCTGTTTGAAAACACCAAATATTTCCTTAATAAGACTCCTATAGTGCAAGAATTGAAACCAAGAATCAATAAATGGGATGGACTCAAACTAAAAAGTTTCTTCTCAGCAAAAGAAACAATCTGTGAGGTAAATAGAGAGCCTACATCCTGCGAGCAAATTTTTACCCCTCACACATCAGATAAAGCACTAATCTCTAGGGTATATAAAGAACTCAAAAAGTTAAACACCAAAAAAAACAAATAACCCAATCAATAAATGGGCCAAGGTCATGAACAGACTCTTCTCAGAAGAGGATATACAATCAATCAACAAACATATGAAAAAATGCTCATCATCTCTACTAATTAGAGAAATGCAAATCAAAACTACTCTAACATATCATCTCACTCCAGTCAGAATGGCAACTATTATGAAGACAAACAACAGTAAGGGTTGGCGAGGATGTGGGGAAAAAGGTACACTCATACATTGCTGGTGGGACTGCAAATTGATGCAGCCAATATGGAAAGCAGTATGGAAATTCCTTCGAAAACTGGGAATGGAGCCACCATTTGACCCAGCTATCCCTCTCCTTGGTCTATACCCAAAGGACTTAAAAGCAGCATCCTATAGGGACACAGCTACATCAACGTTTATAGCAGTATAATTCACAATAGCTAAACTGTGGAACCAACCTAGATGCCCTTCAATAGATGGATTAAAAAAAAGTGGCATATATACACAATGGAATATTACTCAGCAATAAAAGAGAATAATATCATGGCTTTTGCAGGTAAATGGTTGGAGCTGGAAAAGATAATGCTAACTGAAGTTAGCCAATCCCCCCCGCAAAAAAATGCTGAATGTTTTCTCTGATATAAGGAAGCTGATTCATAGTGGGGTAGGGAGTGGGAGCACGGGAGGAATAGACAAACTCTAGATAGGGAAAAGGGGTGGGAGGTGAAAAGAGGAGGCATGAGGTTAGAAATGATGGTGGAATGTAATGAACATCCAAACTACAGGTATGAAGACACGAATTGGTATGAATATACTTTTTATACAACCAAAGACATGAAAAATCGTGCTCTATATGTATAATATGAATTGTAATGCACTCTGCTGTCATATATCAAAAAGAATTAATAAAATAAAAAAAACAGTAACACAATATTGTTACATAATCACTAAATATAGTTTTTCACTCTTGTTTTACTTGTAAATTAATTTATTTTAATTAGGTATACATGACAGCAGAATGCATTTTGATTCACAGTACACAACTGCAGTACAACTTTACATTTCTATGGTTGTGCATGATATAGTATCACACCATATTTGCAGTCATACATGTACCTAGAGTAATGATGTCCATCTCATTCCACCATCTTTCCTGCCCCCATGCACCCTCCCACCTCTCCCTCCCCTTTGCCCAAAGTTCCTCCATTTTTCCCATGTCTCCCCCTTCCCCATTATGGATCAGCATCCACTTATCAGAGAGAACATTCAGCCTTTGGTTTGGGGGGATTGACTTACTTTGCTTAACTTGATATTCTCCAACTCCATCCATTTACCTGAAATGCCATAATTTCATTCTTCTTAATGGCTGAGTAATATTCCATTGTGTATATATACCACAGTTCATTTATCCATTCATCCATTGAAGGGCATCTAGGTTAGTTCCACAGTTTAGCTACTGTGAATTGTGCTGCTATGAACATTGATGTGGTTATGTTATTACAATATGCTGATTTTTAAGTCCTTTGGGTGTAAACCAAGGAGCGAGATAGCTGGGTCAAATAGTGGTTCCATTCCAACTTTTCTAAGGAATCTCCATACTGCTTTCCAGATTGGTTGCACCAATTTGCAGTCCCACCAGCAAAGTATGAGTGCCTTTTCCCCCATTTAGCAATTACACTACTAACTTCAGAAAGAACTACCATCGTATAATAATCACTGTGTGATCCAATCAATATTATATGGTCCACTTGGTATTATTTCATTTTCTCTAAGCCTAGGATCGAAGAATGACTTCTATGTCCTGGATTCAGAACAAGTGGATTCTCTAAATTACTACTTATATAAGAAGCAAAGTTTTCCATAATATAATTCCAACAGATAACAATAAAACACATATAACATTAAGTTGCATAAGTTTGTCAAAAGACTAATACAATATCATTATTAAAATATTTCTTATCAAAACAATTTATTTTTATTTCCAAAGAACAAAACAAAAAGTTGAAAAAATGATACTTACATCCTATCCTCAGATTTTTATTTACATTTTAAAATAGCTTTTCTACTTAAGGCAAGCTGATGCAAAATAAATTCATGTTTGACATTACCTCCTGTCCTGATACTGTCACATACTGTGCAGAAGGATTTTTTAATATTTTTCGTATTTCTTGCAAATGTATTTGGATCTTGTCAGTAACTTCTTGAATTTCATCCTTCCTCTGTTTTATTAAAGGGAAGTTAGAAAGGTCTTTGAATAATTCAGTTTTATTCCCAATTCTGAAATATGAAAAATGCAAATACATATATTTAAGTATATTATTAGAACAGTTATCAATTTTATTTTGTAGCATGATAAAAGACCCTAGTGCTAGAAGTCAAGAAAATGTGGTTCTAATGCCAGTTCTGCCACTAAGTATTTATGGGAATGTTTCTGAACTTCTGAGGATTGACAAAATTACCATAATATAATTTTAATTTTACAAATTCATGATTCCCATGGTGAAACCAAGAGAAAAAATTAAATAAGAGTCATTTGCCTTCAGAAAATAAAGACAAATGTAAATGTCAATTTTTTTTTAAATATGGAAATCTTTGTGGGACGCACTGTGAAATAACTATCCTTTAAAAGATAACTTTGCTGTTACAGAATCTAAATATAAGACAGATCATCCCTGGATAGCTAAGAAATGAGTACACAATGGATATCTGGGAAATGAGTACACGACGCCATCTGACATCCATTTTCAAGTTAATAAACTGCTACTATTTGGTTTTGCCTGTGCTTTATAGTTTTATCATCTGACACCTGGGGAAGCAGTCAACTGTCCTACATAATAAACTGCCTGAGTTTAGACAATAAAGTGTAACTTCCAGCTGTAATGTAAAACTTTCAGTATCTAATCATGTTTCTAACTGAGTACATGTGCACTCAAGCACCTTCTACCAGTACTCTAGCAAAGACTGAAAATCCACACATCAAATGGCAAATGTATTAGATGAATGCTCATTGATGGAAAGGAAGAACTGAGGATCTGGTACTTACTTGGCAGCTTGTTCATTAAGTATTTTTAAGTAATGCTCCACTGGACTGAGGAGTTCAGGAACTTCTAAAATAACTGTCTGGAGCAGGTTTGACTGAACATGAGAATTAACAGCAGGCATTAATGCTTGAAACTCTGACTGTAGATGATACAGGGTCTTGACAATCAAGAAGAACTCTTGTGTAGAACACTGAAAACAGGAATATTTTTAATCTACACAGCATAAGGTACAAGTAAATGAAGTTTACTTAGTGATCTTTTTAAAATTAGAATAAAAAAATGAAAAATTTCTAAACTATTTAGTCCAAATAAAATGCCACTGCTAGTTTCTAAATGAGGTTAAACACTATACAATTTTTTTTTTCCAGTAATGCGTATTGAACCCAGGGACACTCTACCACTGAGTTACATCCCCAACCATCGCTGTTTTATTTTGTATTTCGAGACAGAGTCTCACTAAGTTGCTGATGCTTGTTGCTCAAACTTATGATCCTCCTGCCTCAGCCTCCTGAGTCTCTGGGATTATAGGCATGCACTATGGCTCCTAGCTAAACACTACATAACAAAATATTTTAAAGTAATAAGAAGATAATTTCAGTATGGGATAATAAAGCCAATATTTTGTAAATTTTCATTTTAAAATACATGTTTACAACATGTTTTTTGTTTTTTTTGCTATACGGTCAATATCAACAATATGAAGGACAATTCTAAGGGAAATATCTGCAAGACATGACAGTGAAAGAACAAATTTCTCCCAAATATAATGAGCTCTTACAAACTGACATGAAAAAAAATAAATAATCCAAAGAATTGTGGCTAAACAAAGTAAATATGTAGCTCATAAGAAAAAATGTCTAACAAACACGATTAACTATACAGAACAAAAGATGTGTAAATTGAAACAACAAGGTAGCGTCTGTGACTTATCAGAATGTCAAAGATTTAAAAGTCTAGGTCACACAGGTATTTAAAAAAAACTAATACTAAAAGTACAAGCATAACCTTTTTGAAGAATAGCTTGGGATATCCTGATAAATTAAAAAGTGCTCATATCTTAATAAATTAAAAAGTGCACTACGCAATTCCAGTTCCTTAGAATTTATTTCAAAATGTACTCAAGTAGTGGGAAAAATGTGTGTATCTGTATTTAGAGTAGTGATTTTTTATAATAATATAAAAACAAATGTCCATCAATTGGGATCTTATTAGGAAAAACTCAAAACGATGTAATACTATGAAACAGTTTAAAAATAAGAAACCTGTATATACTGCTACAGAACCCTATAATTTCAACATATACTAAATAAAATTATGTCATATACATATATATTTTTATATCTTTAGACAGCAACATTTTCTTTGTGATTCTTTAAATGATATGAATTATACTCTAAACATGAAAAACAAAAACATATTTCTGGAAGGGCACACATGTAACTTACTCTGGTTACCTCTAGGTAGTAGGTATGGGGAGGTGGTACAGGAAGACTCATTCTGGTATACCATTGTAATTCTTAAACACACATTAATAATTTTTTATAGAAGCTTCTGGTAAAGACAGTGGGATGAACCCATGCATCTAAATTCTCTCCATGTCAGAACTACGGTCAAAACATTTTTTCAGAATGCATAAAACCATAAGAATAACTCAAAGACATCAGCAACAAGTCTCAAAATGTTTTGACTCTACAGTTGTCCTTATGTAAAACTGAGATACAACCTAATTTACACCAAGAATCCTAAAAGTTCCAGGTGGTACATACACTATCTTTGCAGGTAGGAAGGAGTTAGAGTAGGGAAGAATTAGTTGAGAGCCATTTAAGAAACAATTAAATCCCTGGATCCCTTATACTTTTCTATGCTATTGGGCAACCAATACTTCACTGCCTTATAAAGAAGTCTAGATCTATTCCAGGGAAAAAGTAACCTGGGGTATCTGGATGAGCATCAGACCCAGCAAAGGATGAGGGTACCACTGAAAGTAGAGGATTAAAGAAATGCAAACTGGATGTTGAGATCCACATTGTCCCTTTCCATCTCCCAGAACATTATTAGTTCATCAGGAAAAGAGGTATCTCAACAGGAAAACTCTAAAGATAACTATAGCAGTAGTCCTCCCAATAAATAGCCAAGCTAAGTTCACTTTATAGGTCTTTCCTCTTTTTTTGTAAAATAAGCCATTCGACTACATAGGTCTTCACATTAACATTCTAGTTCTCTCTTAAAAAGAATGATCAGATACTTGAGAAAACATTTTAATATGAAATGTAAAGACCAAAATAATAATTCTTAGCCTATATAATTAGAGGAAAAAACACTTAAAAATTTGATAATAACCCCAATAAAACCGAAGACACTGGAACCATGAAACAAAAATGGGAAGATTTTTTTTAAAAGAACATTCAGACCAATACACACACACACACACACAAATTCTAAACTATGACAGTAGAAATGACAAAATTCAACAGAAGAGACAGAAGATGATGAAATCCCCAAGGAAGTAAAGCAAAAGTATAGAGATGGGAAACAGAAAACACAGAAGAAAATTAGATAAACATCAATTCAAACAAAAAAGTTGCAGAAAGAAAGAAATCATCAAAAATTAATTCAGGAAAATCCTCCAGAATTTCAGGATTTAAGCTGCTAGACCAGAATGTCACAACACAATGGATAAAAACAGAACTAAATCAAGCCAGATCATCACGAAATTTTAGAAGACTGGGAATAAAGAGAATATTTTTCAATTTCTAAAGGAAGCAGGGAGGATCACACACAGAATCAGGCATCACATTGACTTCATACTGTGCAACTAAAAGACACCGGTATAACACAAAATTCTGAATGAAAATAATTTATAACCTCGAATTTTATTCTTAGCCAAACTACCAATCAAGTCTGAGAATAGGGGGGGGAAAAACACTTATTTCCATCACCCTTTCTCAGGAAGCTTCTCAGGATAACACATGAAAATGAAGGCATATACTAACAGGGAGACATGGAATACAAAAAGCAGAAGATTCAACTCAAGAGAAGTAAAGGGAATTCAAGGAGGTAGCAACCAAACCAGAACAGATCAGTCAGAATGCTCTAGAAGACAGTTCTGCAAGAAAAAATTGAATATTTAATGAAAATAAATATCTTATTATAAGAAGACAATTTAGGGTTAAATTCATGATAAGGCACATTTAGTGATATACAGAAAATGGATTAATGCTAAATATTTATTTTAAAAGATAATTATTAACCATATGAAATTAAACAAATTATGAAGAGGGGCTGGGGATGTGACTCAAGCAGTAGCGCGCTCGCCTGGCATGCGTGCGGCCCGGGTTCAATCCTCAGTACCACGTACAAACAAAGGTGTTGTGTCCACCGAAAACTAAAAAAAATATATTAAGAAATTCTCTCTCTCTCTCTCTCTCTCTCTCTCTCTCTCTCTCTCTTTAAAAAAAAAATTATGAAGTGAAATAAGTAGGGTCCAACTGAACTAAAGTTGAGATCAAAAGGTACCATGAAGCATCTCTTCCCCAGAAAGGCCCCAGCATACTGGGAAAAATACCACCTGCTAATAAGGAAGTTGGAATGCTTGTATAAGTATGGAGCCTGGAAGCTTTTTAGGCGCTAGTCAATTAATTCAAACAAAAGTAAAAAACTAAACATCTTAAACATAATTTTCAAAGAATAGTTCTTGTAATTACTGTAATCTGAGAGGCAAGAAAGGAATTCACTTCCCAAGGTAAGCTCTGTTTCCAAGGTAAGTCAGCCATAGGAACAGAGTGAAAACCTGAAGTGCTCTGCAAGCAAGTCCTAAATGCACAAGGCAGGTTGTTCTGACATTTCTTATGCAAAGAACTCAAAAGAGCTGCAGAAAGGCTGAGGATAGGTTCCCAAGGTGGCTGCTCAGATCCACTTCTGGCAGCAAAGTCTCTCTTTGGAGTACTTCAGAACAGACCCACAAGTGCAGGGGCACAGCATCACAGCACTGCAAAGACTACAGCCCAAGTGCCACACTGAAAATGTGGCTTTGAGTTTATTCCAGCTGGGCTAAGAAACTATTCACACCCACAAAATTCTGGAAAACACTCTTTTCTCAACTTTTTAAGGTGCTATTATTTTTTTGAAATTTTTTATTGGTTCTTTTTAGTTACATTGACAGTGGAATCCATTCTGATAAAATTACACTAGTGTGGAATATATCTTAGTCTAATTAGGACCTCATTCTTGTGGATGTACATAATGGTGGGATTCACTGTGGTATATTCATATGTGTATATAGGAAAATTATGTTAGATTCATTCTGTTGTCTTTCTTTCCTCCCTTCCCTTCATCCCTTTTTGTCTAATCTACTGAATTTCTGTTCTTCCCCTCCCAACCTTATTGTGGGTTAGCATCTGCATATAAGAGAAAACATTCTACCTTTGGCTTTTTTGAGACTGGCTTATTTCACTTAGCATGATAGTCTCCAGATCCATCCATTTACTGGCAAATGTCATAAAGTCATTCTTCTTTATGGCTGAATAATACTCCATTTTGTATATATAGCACATTTTCTTTATCCATTCATCTGCTGAAAGGCATGTGGGTTGATTCCATAACTTAGCTGTTGTGAATTGTGCTGCTATAAACACTGATGTGGTTGCATCACTACTGTATGTTGATTTTAAATCCTTTGGGTATATACTGAGGAGTGGGTCAAATGGTCATTCCATTCCAAGTTTGCTGAGGAATCTCCATACTGCTTCCCAGAGTGGTTGCACTAATTTGCAGTCATACCGGCAATGTATGAGGGAATCCTTTTCCCTACATCCTGCTTGTATTCTTGATAATTGCCATTCTGACTGGAGTAAGATGATATCTCAGTGTAATTTACATTTCTCTAATTGCTAGAGATGTTGAACATTTTTTCATATATTTGTTGATTAATTGTATTTCTTCTTCTGTGAAGAGTCTGTTCTGTTCCTTAGCCAATTTATTGACTGAATTAATTGTTTATCTGTTTTTTGTTTATTTTTTTGGTGTTAAAATTTTTGGGTTCTTTGTATATCCTTGAGATTAATGCACTATCTGAGGTGCAAGTGGCAAAGATTTTCTCCCATTCTATAGGCTCTCTTTTCATGCTCTTGATTGTTTCCTTTGCTGTGAAGAGGTTTTTTTAGTCCCATTTATTGACTATTGATTTTACTTCTTAGGCTTCTTTTTTGTTAAGGAAGTCAGTTCCTGGGCTGATCTGTTAAAGTGTGGGACTACATTTTCTTCTAGTATATACAGGGTTTCTGATCTAATTTTGACGTCTTTGATCCATAAAGTGCTATTATCTTTAAATGTAGTCACCAACCTTAGCAATCATTTCTTACAAAACAAATTTTGAGCAAAGTTAGTAGGGGTTCCTATGACTAGCACTATTTTACAAGATTTGAAGTTTTATTATTTTTTTAAATATTGATTTTATCCCAGGACCAGGCCAGTTAGGATTCTCTATCTTTATTACCATAAAAACACCTATTTGTGAAAATTCCAATGGCACTTTCTATACAGCCACCAGGCCTAAATGTGTGACTTCAATAATAGCCAGCGTTCCTTACCATTTTGTGAATATCACATAATTGGCACAACCTGTACCCAGGATAGCACTCATTATTGGGTGTCTATAGAAGCTTACTTAGAGTAATGTAGTAATAAAGAACAGATATGTGTTTGATGGTGTGTTCCAAGAGTCTGCTAATTAATCTATAAAAATATGGTTTAAAGTGCTAAGCCTTTCTGAAGCTGGTTTGCTATAAAATCATTTTTATTTTTCATCTTTCAAACCAATCTTGAGGCATATTCTTGTGTAAACATGAAAACAGCAAAAAGAAACAGCTTCTAAGTGAGTCATAAGTTCCTTTAGTAAAATATGTTTTGAAATTCCAAAATGAAACTCGTTCTTGCACTGCATGTTGGTCACTTTTAAAATGAATTATTTTGGAACTTTTACTAGAGGTGGATGCTTTTATAAATACATAAACCAAATGAAAGGCAAGCATCAAAGTGAAGTTTAAAGAGAGGATCAAGGCGTAAGAAACCACGGAAGCATGGAATGACGCTGCAATCTTGATGCCACAGACACTTTGACTTTACTTGTTAGATTAGCAATTGAAAGAATTTTAGCTCTGCTCCTATTTTCTCTTCAGAAAATTAAAAAAAAAAAAAAAACTCTGAAATCTTTCAGTGAATCCTCTCAAATAGTGAAGGCAAGGTACTTGGAGATCTGCTGATTGATGTGGGTAGTACTGCACTGATTATCAGGCACTGGCCAAGGACACAAAATAACAGATGGTTTGGCACCCCTCTGTAACTTCAAGAGAGTCAACCACAATGTTTTCTAATATCAGGACGGTTTCTGCCATTGCCAGCAAAACAACAACAAGAGACCCCACCAATCCCGAACCAACTCACATGTCTTCTTCCTGAGGATCAGTATTCCCAAATCTGGTTTGTACTTTGTTTTCAAATTTAGCCGAAGCATATGGAATAGTTACATAAGTCCTTTTGAACACCACAAATGTTCTAAGAGGCAGTACTTATCATTCTAGTAAAAGTTTGTGGGGAAAGAAGGACTTAAGAAAGTAAACATTAAAGGAAAATTGGTCACTCTAAAACTGGGGCTTATAGAAATTGTTCTATGATAAAATTATTAAATTGACAAGCATTTACATTTGGGCAAAAAATAAAATTTGCCTGTGAAGAAGTAACCACATTTAAAAAAAAAAAAAGGCAATGGGGTAGCCAAGACAACTACATCAAACATAGTAGCACCCAAAAGAGACAGCCACTAAAAACGCAGTGAAGAAACCTAGGTTTAAACATAAATTCTGTCACTTACTAGCAAGTTACTAATCCTCTCAGTAGCACCATAGAAGCCAATGCAATACAAGCTGTTACAACATTATAAATATATACAATTTCTTAGCAGTAAAAAGGTTATAAAATAATATCTTCTCAGTGTCATAGTTTTTGTTACATGGAACAAAGAATATATTGTACATGAATGACTCTGCAAAAGGTAATACACTTTAAAAATCTACCTGATTAACAATTATTATAAATATAATGAATTAACCATTTTTTACATTTCAAGAATATTTTTATGATAAAATAAAATGATTTCCCTTGAGGAAAACTCATCAGTGCTCTATCACTTAGGCTGTGAAACTTAATGATATAAAACAAAATAATAGTTTTACTCACCTTCAACATCCAAATTTATTTGCATACTAACAGCCTCACCAATGTCATACCAGTGTAACAAATATTACATTTAACGCTTTGGTTAAGTAAAAAAAATAAGTTGTTTTAAGATCAAAAGAAAAAAGGCATCTCTTTTCTCAAGTAGCAGGACTAAGTAAATTTCCCATTTTGATACTGGTTTGCAGTTTGAGGATGAAACAGAATATCTTGCATTACAATAGGAGGAATTCTATATATGTTAATGTAGTTTAAAAAGTGGCAAAACTTTACTTTTTACAAATGTAAAAACTAAACAACCTTAATTTGTACATTCAGATTTCTGAGGGTTTAGCTACTCTCTCATGCTACTTGCAAGATTACAAAATAAAAATAATACAGAAATATCAGAAGATGTTCCATTAATATCTGGTATCCTCATATTAGGGCACAATATAAGCTATAATTTGATTTTTATCACACTTACTTTTTTGTGATAAATGCTGCACAGTCCTCTTTCTATGTCGGGCAATTTATATAAATGGTTTTCTATTTGACCAAACACACTAGATTCTGAATGGAGAACTTCAGATACAGCATCAAGTCGGGCATTTATTTCCCTGTGATAATAGAATAATAGCAATGATCAGATATGTTGGAATTCAGAATGTAGACATTTCCCATTTTAATGTCTAGGACCATGACACAGCCACTTAGAAAAGTATAAAGGAGATACTTTCCTATCTCTGGTCCTTCTCTGCTTCTTCCTATCATTTAAAATCAAGAGCAGGTACCACAGAAGAAAAGTCAGGAGCTGGTGTGGCACAGATTGGTTCACAAGGCAAACATATGACTGTATTTCCCAGCCTCCCCTGCAGTTAGCTATGGTCACTACCTGAGTAATGAAGAGTGGGTAGGAATGATGCCAGCCACTTCTAATCCTTAGCCTGTAAAAACCTCCCTATGTGAGTGTTCATATTCATTTTCACTCTCTCTCACTTTGACAGCTAGATATTGAGTTCAAAGCACATTTTTTGAGCAGCATGTTAACTCCATCAGCCTGGGTGCATGAGTGAAGCAGAAAACCCTCTATTCTTACATCTGTTATCAAATGAATTTATGATAACAGGAAATAAGCTTCTAATGTACTTAAACCACTGAGACTAAGGCTGCCTTTGCTATAACAGCTTGCATTACACTGTTTAATAAGAAAAGCCTACAATGAGTAACAGGAAGCCTTGGTGGGGGTGGTGATGATTGAACCAACCAAATGTTCGACCAAAATGGAGCTTGAGCAAAGATTGCAGAGTAGCAATATAAAGTGCAGAGAACATGACATCAGGAGACATGGAAGATTAGGGTCACAGGATTTTATCAATGGCTACACACTGAGTAAATAGGCCACTTGGGAAGAAGTGGTGAGATCTTGTCAACCTGACTAAATGTATCCTAAATGAGATATGTCTCAATAAGTACTTATAAACATAAAAGGTCTGCACTAGGTATATGGCCACTTGTGATATTAAAGACTGCGATGAAGAGACAGGCCTGGTGGATAGTAGACTCTCAGTAAAGTTTTTAAAAACAAATAAGCAAGTGAATCAAAGAATGAATTGATGTTTTTTTGGAAGTGGAGGCATCAGACACTAAATAAACATGTTTGTCACTTGAAGTTCTGTTACTATCACACACTCATGTGATGAGCAAACCTTACAGCAGGATATCACCTAGATGACAGTTAGATCCAGTACTTTCCAATCAACAGAATGCTTATATCTCCATTATCCTTGTAACTGCACCGTGAGGTCATGCCTTGCACAATACAGAGCTACTATATTAACTCCAGGTTTCATTTTTGTTCCATTTTTTCTCTGGCTCATACTCTCCTTACATAGGACATCAGTAAAATTTTATTAGACATCAATAAAATGGAACTTTGTATATACCTAGACTGGCTCTTCCATTCTCAGCAGTATGGCCCTGGAATCTATCCACTTTTTCCATCTCTATGTCATTACACTGATTTAAGTCAAAAATCATTTTTCTCAATGTCTACTAAAATAACCTCCCAACTTTCCTGAAAGATTTTACAAAATGAAAATAATACAGAGCTATCTGTAACTTCAAGAGAGTCAAACACAACATCTAATATCAGGTCACTTTCTGCCATTGTCAGCAAAACAGCAACAACACAGTATAGCAAGAAGTGGTCCAAGAGACTCCACCAACCCCGAACCAACTCACATGTCTTCTTCCTGAGGATCAGTATTCCCACATCTACTTCTGTCCCTTTCTTAACACTGAGGCCTGAGGTGTCTTCCTAAAACCAATTCTGTTCGTGCCATACCTCTGCTTTAGGTTCATAAATAACTTGCATTAATCTTAAGTTCAAATCCAGAATCCTTAATTGACCTACAAGGCGTCTGTCCCTACTTAAATGTAAAGTCTCGCCTCAAAAAACCTGTCACTCTCTGCCTCCCACTCTAAGTACCAGTCAGACTGAACATCTTCTACTATCTTGGTCACTCTGACAGCTTTGACATCAGAGCTTCCCACTTGCTGCTTACTTTGCCTAAGAAACTCCATTTTATCCACTCCTCTGAAATGGTTTTTCATAATGAGAATCATAACTGTATTTCTTCTTCAATTGTATTTACTACTCCATTGTCTTTCCTGCTGGACCATAAACTTATCTCCACAATTCCAGGAGCACAATATGTGCTCAATAAATAGTTGCTGAATTCAATTCAATTCAGTTCTGAAGACTTCATATAAAATAAATCAAGATGAGGTTAAAAAATTAAATTTTCTTTGCATAGTTGTTGTGATAAAATAAATCAATGTTTTACTCTAACATTTACCCAAAATGCGATACAAATATAAAGTTTTACTTTAATAACTCACTCCTGCATAAATGTAAGATGACACCAATTGGAATAGACTAGGCTGATGCTACAGATGGTTTAAGGACAGATAAAATAATGCCATCTGTGAATGTATAAGACAGCCTACACAGAGAGCTACTGTCTCAAAATTAAATATTTTCTGAAATACAGAAAGAGAAAAACCTAAGTCATGTTTATGAATTCTGCTAAAAAATTTTTAAAGAGATATGAAACTAAATATCTTAGAGACTAAAAAGGTTTTGCTGAGTTGGGTGGGAACCTGCAAAAGCAAAAAGGGAGTAACTTTTATTCTAACCTAGTATCAGTGTAGGCAAAAGCATCATTTTTACCATGAATCATTTTGGGTTCAACCCAGCCTCCTCTAGGAAAAGTAATAGCTCAGAGGCTAAGAATTTGGGCTTAGAAGGCAGGTGACCTTGGTTCAAATCCAGGCTCTGCCACTGACCAATTATTTAGTCTTGCCCTAATTTCTCCATCAAAGACAAGAACAATAATGGGCTTTAACTCTATGTGTCATAATAATTCAATAATATATGCCAACACTTAGTACAGTGCTGTCTGCATACTAACTACTCATTAAATATTTACTGCTTCCATCATCATCATCATCATCATCATCATAAAAGAAAGGGAGAAATTGTACCCAAAAATTAAGTTTGGAAATAACTCTGGGTAGACAAACCTTAACACATAGATATAAAGACAGGTATTTCGTGAAAAGTGAACAAGGAAAGATTAAGTAAGGAGAACTAGTCCTGGAATCTCAAGTACGATCTGATAGTGATAATTTGAAGCATTATGTTGCGACAGGTTTAAATTTTAAATTTTAGCCTATAAAAGGTAATACACTTTAAAAATACACATTAAGAAAGCAAGTTATTACTAATTATCGGTATTTAAATGAATGGGGGGAGAGTGAAAGGATGTATAGTACCATTTATCACAAACTGCTCATCATTGGGGTGGCTCTAATTCCACTTTTATCTCCTCTATGCAGATCAGAATGTAAATGAATGACTTCTAAGTTTTTAAAAATAAAATACATACCTTAAAATTAGTTTTAAATAACAAGTAGTTATAAGATCTTCCAAGAAATTCTAATAAAGTAGATGTCATCCACCAGAATCAGGAATTGTTATTTTAGTTTAAAGAGATTTGGTGAGTCTGACAAGCAACAGAATAGGAAGCAGCACTATCCAATAAACGATGATAAAGATATTATTCCAAGTGTGATTCTAAACAATGTAAACCAACAAAAAGAAGGCATCTGAATCATTTCATTCCAGAAGCCAAAAATAAAAAATAAGAAAACAATGGTTATGATGTCCTGGAGATAACAAAGATTCTTCTTTACTATGAAAGACCCAAGGACTTAGGTGTCACTGGAGTCCTTCACATTTACAGATGAACTGGGTGATAACATTAGTATCTGTTGTGTGCGTCACTTAAAAAACCATGTGACCTATAGTTACTGTCAGTGATGGAGTCTGTATCTACCAGTTAGTGCCTGGGAGATGCACCACATTTCAAACATAAGGGTATTTGTAGAGATGCAGCTGAAATGAAAACTGCTAGAAGGACTGTTTGGATTTCCATTTTTTACTGAAAGGTTTGCTTTAAAGACAAATAACTGAAATTAACAAACTAAATTCAGAAAGTAATACAATGGTCATTGATATGACTAAACATTCTATCTAAATAACTCTCTACTAGAAACATGAACCACACATCCTTAGTGTTTTCCTCAGACCCAAGCATTATTACCTGCACCCATCTAATTTGCCTTTCATGCCCACCATTCATTTGTTCAACGAACCATACTAAGTATCTAAGAACCAACTGGCTGAAGAAGGTGGTTAATGTTCACACTATGAACTTTTTGAGCCCTGACTACTGTAAAGAGCTGTACTGTATTGACAAAAAGTAACAAATTTAAAAAAAATTAATTATAACAATGTGATAAAATTATAACTGAGCTATGATCCAGGTTCAATGGGAACACAGGGAGGTACATCTAATTTTCAGGGTCTGGGTGGACTTCCCAGGAACAGCTATTGTCTGAGTGAAGAACAATAAAAATTAGTGGAAAATGGAAAGTGAGGGTGAGGAAATGTGACAAGAACATGAGAGGTAAGTGTGGCCACATGAGCAATCAGGCCAAACAGCAGCTGTGACTATCTTGGAAGCAACTGGAACCAAGGCTAATAGCTTAGAGAGGCTTAAGAACTGTGGCAGGAACAGAAAGCTGTTTCAGAAACCCAGAACAGCACTGAAGGCCTGAACTTGAGGAAAGGATATGGGAATGGAAAGAAGCAGTTTCAAGACATATTAAGGACACACAAATAAAAGCAGCTGTCATGGGTTAGATGAGAGAGGGAGGGAGGGAGAGAGGGAAAGGAAGCAACACACTGGGTAACAGGATGCACTATCATCCACAAATATAGCTCAAATGGTACAGACATGAAGAAAAAGCAGTTTTTAAAATGAAATTATATTCTAAAGAGCTATTCTGAATATTTATATGTGGTAAATTGTAAATTATCCAACAAGTTTTAAAGGATTTTCATTACTCATGTCCTAATGAGGCAATATTTTGCCAGCAGAGTACAATTCATTGAACAGAATAGTTTTCTGACAGCTACGCTTCATTACAGGTTTAGTACACAAATCTGAGTCTTTGAAAAAAAAGCAATATGAATTCTGTTTCTGGTAATGGTGGGAATAGGTATTTCCAGACCATCCCTCCCACTCACAAGATGAAACATAAAACTATCCTCATAAAAGCATCAAGAAACTAACAAAATGGTAACTAATAACTCTATAAAAATTTTTTTTAAAAAAGCAAAACCCCAGACGAATAATTCAGGAGCCTAAGCTACTTTTGTACAGAAAAGACATGCTAGAACAATTTGCTATGAAAATGAACCTTGTAGGGCTGGAGTTGTGGCTCAATAGCAGTGCACTTGCCTCTCATATGTGAGGCACTGGTTTCGATCTTCAGCACCACATAAAAATGAATAAACAAAATAAAAACATTGTGTCTATCTATAACTAAAAAAATTTAAAAGAAAATGAGCCTTGTAGTGAGGGTGAACTTTTGATTGTGTTTAGCATCATTTCTTTTAGTCCTTACAAAAGTTTAGACACTGAACTTGAATGAAGATGGTCCCAGCTAGGTATAGCGGCACACATCTGTGTCGGTGTCCCCCCAATCAGCTCAGGAGGCCACAAGTTCCAGGCCAACCTCAGGAACTTTGCAAGGCTCTAATCAACTTAGTGAGACCCTGTCTCAAAATTAAAAAATAAATAAAAAATAAAAAGGGTTGGGGATGTGATTCCGTAGTTAAGAGCCTCTGGGTTCAATCCCTGGTATAAAAAAAAAAAAAAAAAAAAAGATGATCCCAGATTAGTAATGCCTCCAACAACCTGGTAAAAGCAAATAAAAGTTCTCTCTGAGAGAAAAGCACCTTCACTCCATTCTTCACATTATTCCCCAAAATAAATTTCCAAATAATATGACCAGTACATAAACAAAGACAGCCAAGCATAAAAAGAAAACAGATGATTAAGAATCAACAGAGACAACAAACAATAGGAACAAACAAAAGTACTAAGGTACTGGTTAGAAAATGAAAAATAACAAATTCAAAAGAAGTCACCAAAGGAAAGCAAAAGAAACACAAAGAAATTAGGAAGTAAATCAGCTATATAATTTTAATTGGTTTTCAGATGATCTTTCTTTGCTCTCTGTAAGATTTTTATCTACAACGTAGCATTATACAGTTTCACTATGATTTAGCAAAATGTGGATTTCTTGTTTCTTTTCAATAGCACTTTGGATATGTTATGCTTTCTAAATCTAAGAATTCACATCTATCATGAATTATGAAAAATTCTCTTCCTCTATCATCTCTTTGAATACGTTTTCTTTCCATTCTAATTTTCTTTTCTTTTTCTGGAAATCTGATGAAGTCTATGTTTGACTACTTAGGTTTGTCTTTCAATCTCTCATATTATCTATCACACTGTCAGTTTGCTACATTCTAGGTAATTCTTTCATATATTATCTTGTACAGGTAGAGTATCCCTAACTTGAAAAATCAAAAATCTGAAATAATGAAAAATATGAAACATTTCAAATACTAACAGATGCCAGAAGTAGAAAACATCATACAATGAAATTTTGTCTCCTGCATAAAATTATTATAAAATTATTAAAATAAATATATTATGTAAATGATCTTTGGGCTATAGGGTATGAGGTATTTATAAAACAAGATGTATCACTACGTAAAGGCAAATTTTCTAAAAAAAAAAAAAAAATCTGAAACACTCTGTCCCAAGAACCCTTATCCCAAGAAATTTGGATAAGGGATATTGAACCACCATTTCCACTGTTGCATCTATTCTTGTTTAATCATCCATTGTTTTTAAACTGTATATGATGGTTTCTTTTTTATTATTATTATTAGTTCTTTTTAGTTACACATGACAGTAGAATCCATTTTGATATAATTATACAAGCATGGAATATACCTTATTCTAATTAGGATTTCCAATCTTGTGGATGTACATGATAGTGAGATTCACTATGATATAGTCATATATGTACAAAGTTATGTCACATTCATTTGCTGGTAAATGGATGGATATGGAGATTATCATGCTATGTGAAATAAGCCAATACCAAAAACCCAAAGATTAATGTTTTCTCTGATATGTGGAAGCTAACCCACAGTAAGGGGGAGTGGGGAATAGAAATTCAGTGCAGTAAATAAAGGGGAATGAAGGAAAGGGAAGGAGAAGGGACAGGAAAAGAACAAATAGTGAAATGAATAAAAAGGTTTCTTTTTAAAATCAATCTGAACACTCTTGATGGTATATTTTATTATTCTGTCTTTTTCTTTTCTTTTTGAATTTTTTTTTTAGTTGTAGATGGACATAATATCTTCATTTGTTTATGTTTTTATGTGGTGCTAAGGATAGAACCCAGGGCCTCATTTGTGCGAGTAAGGGCACTACCACTGAGCTACAACCCAAGCCCTTTTCTTTCTTTTTTTAAAATATTTTTTTAGTTATACATGGACACAACATCTTTATTTTGTTTATTTATTTTTATGTGGTGCTGAGGGTCTCACATGTTTAAGGCAAGGGCTCTACCGTTGAGCCACAACCCCAGCCACCCTCCCACCCCCGCCTTTTCTTTTCTTTTCGAAACTGGGGATTAAACCTAGGGGTGCCTTCCCACTGAACCTACTTCCCTAGTCCTTTTTTTTAATTTTTCTTTTTTCAAGACAGTGTCTTACTAAATTGCTAAGGCTGTCCTCAAACTTTCAATCCTCCTGCCTCAGCCTCCCACATTGCTGGGATTAGAGGTATATGGTATCAGGCCCAGCTAACTTTTTTTCTATTCTCATTTTTTTTAATGCTCTTTTGTATTTCTTTTAACTTGGTAACTAGATATTTGTCTGAGGCACAATCAAAACTGCATTAAGTAAATTTCACAGCTTGGAAACTGCCAGACTACACACTCTGTAACCTGGAACTGTAAACCTGTGAGAGAGGACCTAGGGTTAAGAATTCTTGAAAACGATTCCCTGTGACGTGACGAGACCAGCCAAAATATAAACCTCTGTCAGCTCTCTCTGGAGATTATAGTGCTTTATGGTAATGTGAGGTACTAAGTTTCCCTAACTTAAACAGACCCAAGTCCTTGTATTCTGTCTCCCACAAAGTAATTAAAACCCAATCCTAAAAAAAACAAAACAAAACAAAACAAAACCAATCCTGATTTTCAAGGTCTGCAAAGGCCAAGAGAGCAGCAGTGACAGCCAATTCACCATTTCCACTCCTTTCCTAGTCTGCTCCCTGAGTTCCTCCATTAATTTTTATATACAAGCTCAGCTATGTCCTAAAAGGAAACTCTTTATACTTCCAACATATTTAGTTACTTCTCATTAGGGAGGTTTTTATGTTACTGAGTTGAGAGGAAATGAAGTTCTCCCATAGGAAGCATTCTGAGGGGAAGAATATTCTGAAAATCCCTAATAAAGGCATAAAGGTGGAGAAAGATAAAGCAGGAGAGCCAAGAAAATAATTTATCTCCTTCTCCATCTCTCCTGTATTCCTCCTCCTTAGCCCCAATGAAATTTGCCATTTCTTGTAAGCATTTGAGCTGTTCTAGATCTCACTGAGAATTCCAGTACTATAGAAAAAAGCAGAGGGCAGCTCAAAGTTCCTAGTACCTGTGTCTCAATAAATGCTAGCTAATATATCTGTGTTGACAGGGAAGGCATTTGGGTTATAGCCCTAAGATTCATTTTTTTCCCCTTGGTAGAAGCTATTCCCCTTTCCACACTCATTCAGTTACAGAGCAAAGGACAAAGGCATGGATGGGATCAGCTCCAGTCAATCACAGTTCTCAGTTATGTGCCACTGTCATGCTCCCTTCCCATTTATGAGCAAGAATGCATCCCATCAGGCTGAGTAAACCACAGTCAGCATGGGGAACACTGTGTTAGCAGACTCATGGAACATAGGAAACCACAAAGAATAAATAGAGCCTCTCAGAGTCGTTAATTTCAAGTAGTTCCAGGGAGTTAAAAGTGGCATTTAGTTTTGCTGATATAAATTAAATGTTAAGTGGAAGGAAATATGTAACGTTCTATTGCCTCATCATTTAGGTCAGGGTAATGAATTAGAAATACAACCATTAATACTCCAAACATATGGGATTACCAAAATAGGAGCCATTTAATTATTCAAAAGAATTAGCTACCAGTAAATGTACTTAGTGCTTTAGAAATCACACCAAAAAAGTAGTCAAGGCGCTAATTCCTAATACAAACAATCTTCTAGTCCCTTAATTTTAATTATGTATGTGATTTAAGTGTCAGGAATTAACTTAGCATGCTTAATTCTCTTAAGCAGTTTTCTAAAAATATAATTTGAAGTATAAAAGCACTCTTCATTTCCTCTAATTGTAGTATTGAGCTATACAGTGTGTAACAGGTGTTTTCTTTTAGACATAAAAGCTTTCACTACTTGTACCTCCTTCTCCTCCCTGTAGATTATACTTTTCCAAAGTGGATAAAAAAATTCCTGAGAATACAACTCCATCTTGTCACTGAGATTGAATAATATAAATTCAAAATAATTATCTTGTATTATTAAGAGAAAGCTCAGATAAGGGCACTGTGGATATTATGGCCCCAGCGATGTCACAGGGAGGAAAAGAATATATATGCCTATTTACTTGTTCTCTTTTCAAAACAAAAAACCTCTGGAGGGACATACAACAAAATAACAGCCCAGGGGGCCCAGGCAGATGTGGGGCAGGTATGAGAGGCAAACATTGCATTATGTAATTTTTCACATCTTTAAACCTTTCAAACTTTTGTGAAGTTTTAAAAATTTAAATAAGCTTTTTTTAATTCTAAAAAAAAAAAATGTACTATTGAGTTGAAACAACAACAAAGGGGGGAAAAGCCATTTGTCAACAGACTGCTAGGTGTTCACTAAACATTTCTTCTTCCTCCTTGACAAACAAGCTGATGACATTCGTCAGCCTCTTTTGCAGTGAAGTGTGACCATCAGAATGGATTGTAGCCAGTGAGGATGTGAGCAGAAGAGATATATGTCACTGCAAGACCTGGATCATACAAAAACAAAAACATATACCCTCCATTCCTTCTCCTTCTATTGGCTGGATGGCAGTGCCCAGGATGACCTTGGAAGCCATATTTATGACAGCAGAGCTCCTGAGGTTCCTAAATACCTGTGTGATGAGAGTTCTACCCCACTCCCAATCTGGAAAGGTCCTGGATAGTTTATGTTTATGCAAAGAAAAAAAATTAATTTTCACTCTACTGGGGTCTTTTTGTTAGAAGTTAGCCTCCCTAACCAATGTAGTGTTAACAAATATATTGTATACTTAGTTAATCAGAACATTAAGTTGATCTCTCTAAATTCCCAAGACTTAGTCAAGTTCACAGCATTAAATACAAAAAAGAAAGGCTGTGATCCATGACTAACCCTACAAAGACACTAATTGTCACATCACTCTGAGAAGGGACCCACACAGAGACTCTATCTACTCTGCCAGCAGTATTTACAAATTCTTCTTACATTCTGGACTATAGTAATAGGCAGAAGAAAACACAGACAAGTACCAGATTCAGGAAGAGAATTGGCCTAGACATATCCAAGAGAACTACTTGAGCCTCTTTCCTGCTGTCACAGGAACCCTGTAGCTGGGTCATCCTGTGACTGTATCCCCATCCTCTAGATCAAAATGTGGTAGAGATCAAATGTCCTCAGGTCCAATATAGGCTTTCCACATAGATAAACAAAGGGACCTACTTATGATGGTAGTAAAAGTGCAGCAGCAGTGTCACTTAAAAAAAAAAATTGTGCATAGGGGTTGGTATTGTGGCTCAGTGGTAGAGCGCTTGTCTAGCATGTGCCAGGCACTGGGTTTGATCCTCAGCACCACATAAAAAATATGTAAATAAAATAAAGTTATGCTACGTGTGTTGGCACATGCCTGTAATCCCAGAGGCTCGGAGGCTGAGGCAGGAGAATCATGAGTTCAAAGTCATCTTCAGCAACTTAGCAAGGCCCTAAAACAATTTAGCAAGACCCTGTCTCTAAATTAAATATGAAAAAGGGCTGGTAATGTTGCTCAGTGGTCAAGTGTCCCTAGGTCCAATCCCCAGTACTCCCCCCAAAATGCATATATATGTATTTTACATAAAATTATTTCTTAAAAGTAAAACAACATATAGTCATGTACCACATTACAATGTTTTAATCAATGGTGGACTGCATATATGATATTGGTTCCATAAGATTACAATGTAGCTGAAAAATTCCTATTGACACCATAGCTGCCCTAATGTCATAGTGTAGCACATTACTTATGTGTTTGTGGTGAAGCTGGTATCAACAAACCTAGTACACTGTGAGGGGTAAAAAGATAGAGCACATACAACTATGAACAGTATATAATACTTGATAATGAAAACAGTTATGTTACTGGTTTATGTATGTATTATACCCTAATCATTATTTTAGAGTGTATTCCATCTACTTATTAAAAAAAAAAAGTTTACTATAAATCAGTACATGGCCTCTTCATACATCTCGTGCACACCCTGTCTCTTGATAGCAACACTTTCTCCTGTGCTTGACTTCATCTCATGTTGTTTTGTTCATCACAGCTCTGGAAGTAACAGAGCTATACCAAATGGACAGCCACATGGCCCATGTGTGTAGTCAGGCAGCACCATCCAGGTCCATGTAAACAGGCTCTATGATGCCAGCACAATGACAAATCTGCCTAACCACACACTTCTCAGAACACACAGCAGCATTAAGTGATGCATGAGTGTGCATCACCCCACCTGCATCCCTGATGCCAGTTAACATACTTTCTACTTCTTGTTTTTATATTTTTATCATTTCTGTCTGAAACCCTAATCAAAATAGAATATTACAATGTATTACAAAATTTAAATAAGTGATAATATTAATGTACTATATAATTGTTTTAGGTTCATTCATGTTGATATGTATAGATTTAGGTCTTTTTGTTTAACTGTTATATGATATTACAATATGACCAGATAATTTACTTTCCATTCCTCCATTAATAAATATGCTGCTTCCAATTTTTTAGTATTATAAAGACTACACATATTTTCTTGACTATATAAAATTGATACTAGGAACAATAATAATCCTTTATATATATTGTCTCATCTGCTTTTCACAACTGGATGAAGTAGATGTCATAAATTCCATTTTACAGGTGAAGAAACTAAAGTATACAAATGAGGAAATCAGAACTCAAGCTGAAGTTTCTTTAGCTTTAAAACTAGGCTTTCAAATAGGCCTCTAAGTGCCTGGCTGGGTAATCTTGGACAATTAACCTAAGTCTCAGTTTCCTCATTTATAAAACAGAAAAAATAGATAGCTCTAAAGATAGTTGAATATTGACTTAAAAATGCAGCACAGTGATAGATTAATTTCCCACCCTGCCATTTTCTTTCCACTCCCTTGATCCTTCTGAGCTTCTCCAAAAAAGAGATGTGCTCACAGAATGAAACATCTTGCCTCTTTCACCTCAGCTCTTCTCCCAATCTATCTTGGCTATTTTTCTTTCTTGAAATCTTAGTTATGAACCTCACTCCTTTCTCCTAAAATCAATGTAACATTTTACATAAATGTGTTTACCTGAAAAACTATAGTCAAGGATGTTTAACAAAGATGAGATGAGATGAAAAGATGATTTCTCAGATAACTGTGCCATAGGCACAAAATTATAGAATGTTCCTAATTTACAAAATTCAATGGTTTTTGCAAACTCACTTTAGAAATTGAATAAATGTGCAAAATATTTAAATGACAAAACACTTCTTTCCATTCAAGACATGGGTACATTTAATCTACCTGTGCCAAAAGGTGACAAGATTTGAAGTGATAAACCTATTTGTTGTAGGTTTAATTGTGTACGTCCAAAAAAGGTAAGTTGAAATGCCAACCCCAGAACCTTATTTGAAAATAGAGTTATAGCAGATGTAATGAGTTAAGGTGAGGTCATATTGGAATGAGGTGGCCCCTAATCTGACTGTGTCCTTATTAACAGAATGCCATGTAAAGAATCACGCACACAGGGAGAACACCATATGACCATAAAGGCAGAGATTAAGAAGAGGTATCAACAAACCGAGGAAAAGAAAAATCACAGTGCCCCCAAATGTTTCTAAGTAAATTTCAACCCAAATGTGTTTAGAGTTGTGAATTGAACCTTTTATATAATACTTAAAACCAGCTACATCTAAAGGCAGAACAAAGCACCTTCCTATCACCCAGTCTGCTCCCTTCCTCAGTTATATGACTTGGTCTGAGTAACTTCTACCATAATGCCACTACAGATGTGGAAAGAACACAAGATGCTGCCACACATTTCTTGCAGTGTTAAGTACAATGTTTCATACTTGGCTAAGCAATTATTTCAGTAAATAGGAACAAGTAGTTTTTATCAACTAATTTTATAACACTAAAAGAATCATATAAAGGAAAACTGCCTCTTCTAAGAATTCTTTAAAATCAATTTTCTTATAGAAATGTCTTCTCTTACAGAGAAAATAAGGTCTTTGGACTACTAAGATTTTCAAATAGACTCATTTATTCATGATTATTGATTACTGACTGTATTCAAAGCACTTTGAGACTCAGTTCCCAATGTAGTTTGTGTGCATGTTGTGGGCAGAGGGTAAAAAGGAGGACAAAAATCTAAAGGAGTTCATTTTTCCACAGAGGGAGGAAGGAAAAGCAGACTTCACAAAGGAGCTGAGGGTCTTAAGAGAGTCACCAAGCTCCTCAGTTTCAGGTCTGGAAATTCCAACATTCAGAGGACACACAGAGGATAAACAGAGAGCAGAGGAGATGCTGAGGAAGCAGCCAGCAAACTAGGAAAGAAAAAAAAAAATGGGTAGAAGTATCTACTTTAAAAAAGAGAATCAAATGTGCAAAGTTCCTGAAATAAGTTATATCTCAGCATGTTGTAAGAACTGTAATTAGCAAGGAGGAACATAAACATATATTTATATATATATATATATATATATATATATTAATTATTAAAGCCAGACTCAGACAGTTAAGGATCATTTTTTCTCTCATGTGTGGAAGCTAAGGAGAAAAAAGGGAAAAAAAGACAGATCAATAGGATACTGAAAAAGAGTCAGAGGGAGGGAAGATGGGAGGGAAGGGGGGGTTGAGGAATAAAATTGATAAAATTACATTATGCAAATATGAGCACGTCATAAATGGGGTCCGATATCACATATAATTATCATGCACCCATAAGAATTATTTTTAAAATGAATGAGGAGTACAGAGTAAAAATGGAGAAGGGCAAGACAAGAGGCATGGAAATGCTTAATTTCCTCAATAAACACTAAAGGCTTTATTTGAACTGCCTTTCATAAAACAGTGAATTTACAAAAAGGCAAAATAATTTAATATTACTTCTTAACAGGAATTCAGTACTTTCATTGTTGTTCAAATAATTCATCAGCTGTAAGGGAAGGAGCTGATTTCTCAGATTCTGATTTATGATTAATAGTCTACTGGTTTGTGTGTGAGTGTGCATGCATGTGTGTGGCACGTGAACATACATATGTGTACATGCAAACACACAGCTACATTTCTAAGAAATCAATATCTCAGGACTGGCGATATAGCTCAGCGGTAAAGTGCTTGTTTAGCATGCACAAGGCTCTGGGTTCTATCCCCAGCATGACAGTGAGTTGGGGCGGGGGGAGGAAAAGATAAAAGTAAAAGAAAGAAAAAAAATAACTATCTTATTGAGGGAAATTCTGTTAGCAATCTGTTTTGCACAGTCAACTTGAACATTTCCTGTGATACCAATGTCCTAACAGATATGTGGGTCTGGAGTGCTGGAGAAAAGGGTGACAAAGTCATCAGCACATGAGTTTCAGAAGTCATAGCCACAGACAAGGCCCTACATAGTGAGAAGTGAGAAGAGGCCCCAAGAGAGAACTCTGGAAAAGGTCAACTTGGGAGGAGCAGGTAGCAAAGGAGATACCATTTTTTTAATTAATATTTTTAATGTAGCATTATGCTACTGAATCCTGAATACTTTTTTGATTTGTTTTTTTTTTCCAGTAGTGGAGATCATACCCAAGGCTCTGTACATAAGAGGAAGTGCTCTATCACACGGCCAGAACTTTGATCATTCTAAGATAATCCAATCTGTTTTGGAAATAATTATTTTACCTAAAATATTATTTAAAAGACCCATCCCATACATCACAGATGAGTCTGGGGTACAGACTCATTGCACATCAATATTTACAGGCATAATTTGTATTTTGGGCTTTTGATAAAACCAGTAAAGTACATACAGCAAATATATAGAAAGGAATGACAAGGCTGGGGCTGGGGCTCGTGGCAGGGCGCTTGCCTGGCACGTTGTGAGGCACTGGATTCGATCCTCACAACATAAAATAAAATGAAGGCATGTTGTCCAACGACAACTATAAAAAAATAAATAATAATAATAATTATTATTTAAAAGAAGACTGACAAGGCCATCACAACTCAAACAAGCAGAAAAACCCAGTTAAAAAATGAGTTCAATATAATTGATTTAATTTTAAAAGGACTTAGGACAGACTAATAGCTAGCCAATGTGACATTTATTATAATAAGTCAATAAACCACACTGGAGCCTCTTCTTGCCTAAAATTATCAGAATAGATAAAAACTACCAGCCATAACACATAAGAAAAACAAAAGGCTATTTGTAAATGCCAATACAATATCAGTAACACAAAATCTAGTCTCAATAATTTCAGTAAACTCAGTAGGTCTAATAGTCAATAAAGCAAAAAACATTTATACTTTCTAAAAGTCACTAGTAAAATTCTGTACCAAAGAAGCCATTTGATAGAATAAAAAGATGGTGGGAGTGGAAAATCTTCTGAAACTTGAACACTTGGTCCCAGATTTATGAACTATGTTGTAGCCCTGAGAGGTAGAAGAGGCTAAAAATAAACAATCTTAAAGGACTTAAGAGAATTCACAGATGACTGACAAACAATGGGATCTTGCAGAACTTTGGGAGATCTGCCTTATCTTGCTCAATTCCCTTGTCACCCATTATTTGTTCCATGATCTCACTCCAGAAGAAAACCAGACCTTAAACTAACATTTGGCTGTTGTCAGTGTCAAAGGCAAAATGCTTGCCTGGAGGAAGCACTGATGTGGATCAGCTCTGCACTTAGATTGGTGTTAAAGAGAGAGAGAGAGAGAGAACAGTAATAAAACTATAGCTGAGCCACTGACTAAAGACTTGATGGTTTTTTTCTAGGCATCTGTTTGAAATAGGTTGCAAGAGCCATGAGGATTTAACTGGAATTTTTTTTTATGTGTATTTTTGTTTTGTTTTTGCAATGCTGGGTAGTGAAAACAGGGTCCTGCACATGCTAGACAAGTGCTCTACCACCAAGCTATACCCTCAAGACCTTAAAGTTGATTTTAATGGATTGGGAGGATAAAAGTTTTACAACCAAGATCTAGGGAAAAAAAGTTTTTGGCAAATATAAGCATTAGGCCAGCATAAACTTCACACTTGAAAGCATCAGTGTTTATTGGCATATTTTCTCTCAGCCTTTCTCAGAAAATAGGATCCCAGGGAATACAGGATTCAGCCCCCAAAGAGCAGACAAACATGGTCTACTTGAATTCATCTCAAAATTGTCATTTCATCTCATCAGAAAATTAAACTAAAGGAGATACTTCCATTTTTAGGGTTTCTTCTTTACCTTGTAAATTTCTGATGTCTTAAGGTCTTCATGAAAGGAAATCAAAGTGACTGAAGTGATTTGGTAATCTTCATCATCAATGTGTCTTACAGCTTATTACCAACAACATCTGTTCTCCCTTATTGAAGATAGTGACCCTATCTTACTAATCCCCAAGTAAAATGGAGCTAATAATAGCATCTACTTAGTGAGGCTGTTGTGAGGTTTAAAAGACACATAAAGCCCCCAGCAGAGTGCCTGGTATGAGATAAAGAGCTCAAAAACAGTTGTCAATATTATTGTCTCATTTTATCCCTTACAGCAATCCAGTAAGGAGGAATTTTACCATTTCAAGGGTGAGAACACTGGGGCCTAGTGGGGTTGACTCAGCCAACAGGGCTGTTACACAGCCACACTGCTCACCAGCACACCATGCTTTGGTACAGCCACGTGGGGCAATGGCTAGTGTCCCTCAGCCTATAAGGTCAGTGCTGGAATTTGATTTGGGCTTTCCCTCTACCACCTGTGAAATACTGAATAAGATAATAAGTGCTCTGGATCTGTTTCCTCATTTTAAGGACCTACCTCAGAGAGTGATTCTGAATATTAAATACATAATAAAGAACTCAAGAACATATATTCAGTAAGCATAAACTGGACTCTTTTCAAGTGTCAGCACTGTCATAGGCTAGAGTTCCTACATTTATCTGTTTATGAGTCATATGGGGAACTTTTATAAATTCCAACTGCCTGGCCACAATGGAGACCAGTTAAATCACAATCTTTGAAGTTGGACACAGGCATCCAAAGCTTCCCACAATTCCAATGTGCAGACATACGTGAAAACCACTGTGTTTCAGGCAGCTGACTCAAGTACGTTCCCTGAAGGAGTCCTGGTCTACTAATTCTTACTTTCCTAAAAGTTTCACCTGCTTTGGATTTCAGCAGAAAAGCCATCACTGCTTTAACTCAGGTCCTCAGCACCTCTCTACCAATTGCTAACTTAATCACTGCATCGTCATTTAGTTCCCTCCTATAAGCCAAGCACTGACCATGTCACCCCTATGCTCACAATCACTGAATTAACTGGCTCTGGCTACCAACTCCTCACCATCACCTTCAAAGCCCTCCATAAAAGGCACAGATAGTCCCTCTAGCCCTACTCCCCCTGCTCCTTTTGCCAGTGATAACCCAAACTAACTAGATAACTCACTGTCCCTTGACAACATACCCATTTTCAATCTGCAAGCAGGTTCATTCTTGAGGATACAGGAAAAAAATCTTCATACTATTAGATAATCTATTGCCAGTTGTAAAAGAAATTTTTCCCCAATTTAAAATTGTGTTCTCTAAGTTATGGTAACCCTGGATTTTTAAGGAGGCTAACACATTTAATTTCACAATTTTATAATATCAGATTAAACACACAGAAAACAATTCCTTTTACCTTAATTTAAGAAGTGGCTGGGTCACCCACTTCTTTAAATTCCGTCTCCCAAATGAAGTTTTCGTATGGTCTAAAACCCAAAGTAAACTTCCTTTGGTCTTCATATCAGTCTAAGAAAGATCAGAAAACAATTTTTTTTAACTAGACAATTATACTTGTGCCAAATCATTAGTTGTCCATGTACCTTAATTATTCCATTTATTCCAATTTTAAATCTATACATGTCTGGCATAATGTGTGGCCATAAGAAATGTTCATTTGATGTTTGATGAATGAAAACATATACACATAGATATATACACACATTCACACAAGATAAGTACTGATATTTATCACAGAAAAGAGAAAAATCTGGGTAGTTTTTGGTTAACTAAAAATAAGTTAATCAGAAGGCTCTGTGGAAAGGGAGGCCAAAGTTAAGTGGCAAAGCAAGCACCTTCTGCTTCTACAATGACTCAAGTCCTGACAATAGAAAGGATCCTAAAAGGTATTGGGATTGTAGGTGACTCCTGCCTCAGGAATTGGATTTCAGAACTGACTGGACTTGAATAGGGAAGATATGGCAGGAAAAAAGAAAGCTTGGAATGCTGGAGCTGTGCCTGCAGGCCTGGGACAGGAGCACTTCTACAGCCAAGGAATGTCCTTCCATTCCCTGCTATTTGTTTCCTATCATGGGCATTATGCAGAGCTAATGAGACCTGCAAGGACTGATGTGCAGACCCTAGATAACTCAGTAACAATGATAAAATTATTAATGAGTAAAAACAAGTCTGGCTGGAGTACACTAGGACAGACTGCAAAAAGGAAGAAACTAGTTAATACTGTGCAGACCCAAATATCAAGAGAATAAAAATCAGTATTTACTTATTGCAACAGTAATATATATTTCTGGAGAGTTTTTAAAACCATGATTAAGATGATTCATATTTTCTAATACTCAACCAAATAATTTGAAATTGGTACTTTGTTTGGAATTGGTTTTTATCACTTTGTTATAACACTAATTTTACAATATAATGTCTCACCTTTCCCAGTGATAATTTAATAAGTGAAAATAATAATTTTAAAGTCTCCATTATCTTCCTAATTGACCAACAAAGGCCAAATAAACAATGATGAAAGTTTGTGACGTGAGATATGATGCATCCTATAGTCAAGCTGAATATCACAATGACTTGTTCTATATGCTGATAATACTGAACAGTGCAAACAACTCAACAAAGAGTTAAAGGCATGTAGGAAAAAATATATTCAACCAGATGCCACCAAAATCTACTTCATATTAATTTTCAAAGCTGATACCTTCCCAAAGAAACATTTATATAGAATGAGGATACAGAAATCAACTATCAGATGACAAGCAGAGCAGGCAGTTGAAGACACTATTGCTCATTTCCATCTGCACTCCTAAAAACAGACTGCTACCTTACTCTAAATGTTTTTTTCAAAACCATTTTGAGTCAACTAGCCTTTGTGTGTACCTGACCTGGTTCTGTAGGATTTCCAGATTCCTTAATGTTGTTCCATTAATTGTCATAAATTCCATTTCCCTTGACAGCTGTTTGAAATTCCTGTGAGAGAATGAAATAAAATGAGCCAACATATAAAGTGCATAACGAAACTTTAAAAACTAATTTAGGAACCAAAAACAATACAGTAACACTATGATAAAAATTAGCATTTTGATAGAAAATCAAACCAAAAGGAGCAAAATGAAGTTTTACTGGGACAGTGTCTGCTCCAAGAGGACAGCTGATCTAACATCAAAAGCAAGGACATGAAGGGAAAGCAATGGTAACAATATTTTGTTTTTGTTTTACATTTCCCCAGGAATAGAACTAAATTTAGTCTTTTATCACTAGCAAAACATGTGGTGGTATCTTTAAGAAAAGCTATGCAATTAGCTAGAAAAATATGTCAAGATACTAAAATTGTTTCTTTATTCTTTAGCATGACCTCATCTTTTTTTTTTTTTTTTTTAATTTTTTATTGTGGGTTGTTCAAAACATTACAAATTTCTTGACATATCATATTCGACACTTTGATTCAAGTGGGTTATGAACTCCCACCTTCACCCCATACACAGATTGCAGAATCACATCAGTTACACATCCATTGATTTACAAATTGCCATCCTAGTGTCTGTTGTGCTGACCTCATCTTGATAAACACTTTAAAAGCCTGTACTCAATATCTGATAGGTACAACAAATGTTATTTACTCTATGATTAACAATACCCATTAAGGTTGCCAATGTTTATAAATATAAAACAGAAAGTATAGCAAAAGTTATTTCCTTAAGCTTAAAGAACTCTCGGTGCTCCTTATGTCCCCATAACTACCCAAAACTAAATTTAAAATTCAATAAATTTCAAATAGGCTTGAGAATGGAAATGCAACATAATAAATGTATGTACAATTCCAATTCATGTTAAGAAGTCTTAATCAATGTATTACAGCAATTCAATTTCCTTTATCGGTCAATCAGACATTTCTGCCAATAGCACTTAACAGACTTGATGGCTTATTTTTAAGGAGTAGAAAAATAATGGCAGTTCATTTAACTAAGTAAGGAAAGCATTAGTGTTACACTGTCAAACCTAACAGCATTTCTCACGGCTGAAAATGAGACTAAAGTAAGAATCCAGTTTCCGTAGCCAGTTATGGAATTGAGTCCTCATCTAGGAATCTATATAACCAAAAATCAAAACTCAAAGAAACAGTATTCATAGAGAGATCCCTTTTCTTCTAGATGACTCCCCCAACCAAGGCCCAAAGCCCTGGAAAAGAGAAACAACTTACTTCACGTTAGGAACGTTGCCTAGTTACTGAACACTGTTCTTTGGCAGTGTAATTTGTCTGCAACAGGTTTGATCTACTTTGCAAAGGATGATAACCTATTAATGATTTTCAAAGGGCAGCAACTCCAAAACTGATAGATGGCAGGTATGTGTGGCTTTTCTCTCCCTCTTACAGGAGTCAATTTAATTTGTTTCGAATTTCAGCAATTTATGTTGTATTTCTAACCTCCTTAATAAATCTAAGTTCCTTGGAGGCAAGAGTTATTAATTTATGTCTTACTCATCTTGTACAATCACCTAGCAGACTATAGATGCCCAGCAAATGTCTGCCACTTTCCTATGGGGAAGCCAGTTTTGGTTTGTTTTTTTCCTTCCCTTTGAGCAGTAAACCCTCAAAATTGACTGAAATAAAATAAAATATAATTTACAGGCAAAAACAATTAGGCAGTGAAATTAGGGAAGCTGAAAGATGTTCACACAAATCTCTAGCTAAAGATCTAAACTGGAAGGGCTGACAGCCTAGACTCCGAATTGGTATCTAACCAGATACTCTTGTATGCAGATATGAACCCTTTATCCATAGTTAATTCAACTAACTATGGCCTGGGGATAAGGAGTTAACATGTGAATGCCCTAATCCAACACAGACCTTAAGAAGGATGCTTATTTGGTATCCTAAGTCATTTGGGGCTGCTATTAACAAAACACCTTAGACTGAGTAATTTATAAACAAAAGAAATTTGTTGCTCACAGTTCTGGAGGCTGGAAGTCCATGACCAGGGAGTTGGCACAGTTAGTCTGGTGAGGGCCTATTCCTCACAGATGCCCACCTTATATGGTGATGGGGACAAACAGACTTGCTCAAACCTCTTTAATAAGTGTACTACATGACCTAATCACATCCTAAAGGTTCTACTTTTCAATACTACTAAACTAGTGATTAGGCTTCAACCTAACGTGAATTTTGGGAGGGAAATGAACATTCAGACCTTAACAGATAAAATGAAAGAAAAACTAACCCAGAAGCCTTAATCCAGCATCTCTGCTAGCTCTCTTTATCTCAGAGGTGTAAGAAATCTTTCTTCACTGGTGAAATAAATGGCATATAAGTGTGTAAACCATTAACTGAAACACCACTTAATTGCCCACACCTTCACATGGACAGAATTTGATAAACCAGTAAACCCAACAATCCATCCCTAGGGATGATGTTTTAGGTTTATGGTTCTGAAAGCATCCTCCATTCCTTCCAAAATCTGAGGATTTTCTCAGCTGACTCTAACTAAAAGTGAACTCCTGCTCCTATTATGTGTCATGTATGTCTGAAGTGAACTGCTGAAGCAAGGCATGCCAGAATACCAAAAAGAGAATTTTCTGAACCAGAGAAGATTTTACATGCCTATTTTAGTGTTCACTTGCCAATATGTCCCTATACATGTGACAAAATTTGGTTTGGACCAACATACTACCTGGTATAAGGGAATGGGGAAGGAAGCTTAGAACCCTCATCTACAAAGAATTACTGAAGACTTTCAATAGCTACAGTATCAAAAAGAAATCAGTAACTATGACCAAAGCAAATTGGCTTAGGTTAGCTCATAATCCTAGATCTTTACAAAGACAGTTTCTTTTCATTAACAATATTAATGTGTTATATCAATCAGGGTTTTATCTGGCTAGTTGGCCTTGGGTTGCTTTGTTGTCATTCATTTTCTTTTTGTCCTAACTGAACAAGTACTCACATTTCAAATTAGATGCAGTGAGAAACTGTTTCCTTAAACTGACATCTGTGCTGATTTTAAGAAAAGAAATCAACCACTGGTTGATCTGAAATTAACTTAATACTAATTCCTGTGGAACAGTAATTATCAAGCAGCTACAAAGAATAACCATGCTTTTGGAGCTTCAATATATTTAATTGATACTATTTTGGACTTGGACTCTTCCCTCCAAATACAATAGAAATTTCCTTCTGTCAGTTCTGATTTCCATGAGAAATTCTATATATTTTTGAACTATGTGCCAGCACTGTCAGGTATTCAACAATATATGATCAATGACCTAAAGTATTCAAGCCAAATTTTAGGTGCCGTGAAATGAACCTTATAAATAATGCCTGAATGAAATCCACACTGTGTAAATCTGAAAAGAAATCTTGTAAGTAACATGGGAAAATACTTCATTAGTATTTCAGACACCAAAAACACAAAGAATGCTTTTCTTTTTTTTAAATATTTTTTTTTAGTTGTAGTTGGACACAATACCTTTATTTTGTTTATTTTTATGTGGTGCTTGGGACCAAACCTAGCGTCGCTCACACACTAGGCAAGTGCTCTACCGCTGAACCACAACCCCAAAGGAAAATGTCCTTGCCAAAAGCTTACCAGGGAAATTAAAGATTCTCTATCACTCTTAATCTACTTTTTTGGGAAAACATACAACAAACAAAACCTCCAAAAGCTAATCTTTCTAATTTTGACAAAGGTAGTAAAGGAGCAAACCTTATCTGAAAGATCCATCATTTAAATATCACTTAAAAATAGAAATAAAGACCAAAAAAATCCACCTCGTCACATATGGAATCTACAGCAGAAGATAGTTCTCTATATGGTTTTCAGAGCTCATAAGTTCATCATTTGTCTTTTGGGCAGTTGACAAGTTATACACTGCATTACATCACAAAACTACAGTCTTACAGTATTTGCACTTCTAATTAAATGAATGACACCATTCCTAAATGCTGACAATAAGCACATTAGAGAGGGAAATAAGTAAGGTATATGTTCAGTCCCCAAGAACCCTGCCAAGTTCAACGATTTGCTCTGAAGATACACAACGCAACATAAAATTGTACTAATAGCTATGATTTATTATTGTGAAGAGCACAAAGCAAATTCAGACAAGGGACAAAGTACATGAGGCAAAGTAAGGAGGCAAATGGGTACAAGCTTCTAAGAGTCCTGTACTGGTGGGGTCACACAAGATGCAGGGGGTGATATTCTTTTCCCACTGAATTATCTTAACACCCTTGCCAGTAATCAATTGACTACAAGTGCATAGCCTTATTTCTGGACTCGCAATTCTGTTTGATTGATCATATGTCAGTCCTTTGTAGTAAGTTTTGAAATAAGAGTTTGGGTCCTCTACCTCTGTTCTTTCAAAACTGTTAGAATTATTCTGAGTACTTAAATTTTCATATGAATTTTGAGATGGGCTTGTCAATTTCTGCAGAGAAACCAGATGGGATTTCATAGACTGCGGTGAATTGATAAGATATAATATTCCCCAAATTGATCTAACAATATTAAGTCTTCTCACCCATGAACTTGGGATTCCTTTTCATTTATTTAATTCTTCTTTAACTTCTTGCAACAATGTCTTATAGTTTTCAGAATATAGGTTTTGTACTTCTTTTATTAAATTCATCTTAATTCTTTTCTAGGCTATTGTAAATGAATCTTAATTTTTATTTTTGTATTCTTACTTACAAGTATGTAAAAATACAGTTTAGTTTTACTATTTATTTCACATCCTGCAGTGAACTCATATGTTATATATCTCTAATGGTTGTATGGAATCTTTAGGACTTTTTACATACAAGTTCATGTTTACTTCTCCTTTCCCAATCTGGATGCCTTTTACTTCATTTCTTGCCTGGTACCCCAAGACAGAATATCCAGTAAAATGCTGATCAGAAGTGGTAAGAAAGATATCCTTCATCATGTTCCTAATCTTAGAGGAAAAGCATTCATAATTTCATCAATAAGTATAATGTTAGCTATGAGGGTTTTATAAATATGCTTTTTCAGGTCAAGAAAATTCCTTTGGTTTCAGTTTTTTTAATATGAAAAATATTTTTGGCATTTTGCCAAAAGCTTCTCCTCACTATTGAAATGACTGTATAGGTTTTGTCTTTTATTCTACTGACAAAGTATATTACAAGAATTGGGTTTGGGATTTGTAAACCAAATTTATATTCCTAAATCCTTTTTATATACCACTGAATTCCATTTGCATGTATTTTGATGAAGATTTTTGTGCTATATTCTTAAGAAATGTTGGTCTGTAGTTTCTTTACTTGTGTTGTCTTTGGTTTTGGAGTGATATTTAAGGCAAAATAATCCTCTTTTATACTGGCAGGTCTTATGATTTTAGGATGATTAACAGCATCACTGGACTATATCCATTAGATGTCATTAAAGTAGCTTATATATTAAATCTACTTTCACTAATGAAAGTATTCACCATATATTATTCTGTGATCATAAGAAGTTTTCTAATAAAAGAGTTTGACAGTTCATCTTGGATGGATTTTCTTATTCTTTCCTAAAAATTTCCAGAGCCTCCTTGAAGTTCTGACTAAACCAATCTTAATAAAAGTCATCCAAAATGACAAAAAAAAAAAAAAAAAAAAAAAAAAAAAAAAAATCATTTCCAACAAGAAATAAGCCAATTCCTTTGAATTTCATAAGTTTAGGAATCAGATTAGTACTGTCACAATAACTACATCAGCCTTTTATTACTATGAAAAAAACATAAGATAATAAACTTATAAGGAAGAAAGGTTTATTTTGGCTCACAGTTTAAGAGGTTTCAGTCTATGGTCACTTGGATTGCCTCTGGGTGAGAACATCATGGCAAGGAATACATGGCAGAGGAAGCTGCTCACTGTACAGGGTCCCAGAAGCAAAGAGACAGAGAGGGAGAGGCCAAGGGTATGCCCAGTATTCCCTTCAAGGGCACACCCTGATGAACTTTCTCCCACATCTGAAAGGTCCTACCATCTCCCAACAGCACCATGGGCAAGGGACCAAGCCTTTAACACATGAATCTTTGGGGGACATTCAACATCCAAACTGTAGCAATAACTAACATTCCTCATATGTTATTTATTCTATTATACAATTTTGCTCTGGAATAAACCTATCTAAAATCTCAAACCAATTTTTAAACCTCAAAATTTGTCTTTTTAAATAAACCCTCACTTTACCTATTCTCAGGAACAATTCCTGACATGCTGCATTTTCTCAAACTACCTTAAATTCCACTGTAAAGGCACAAGATCTTTAAATAAATGCATATTAAGATTTTCATGATATATGCTGCAATTTTCATGAAAGCATTTACCAAAAAAAGAAACTCAAGTTAAATTTATTTTTCTCCTAATAACACTGCTATTGAACCAAAAGTTGAAAAGTTCAGCAGCATAATATGTGATTATAAAGTAATACAACTGAATTTCACACACAAGGAGAATATTTACTTTCCCAAAGTAATCACTGTAAGAATTTCTTCTTTTTCCAAAATATAAGTATTGCCGAATTACATTTTTGGAATTATCTTCAGAGTAAAATTACATGTCACCTATAAAACGTAATCAACTTTAAACAAAACAACAGTACCAGTTTGGTTACCATCTTCATTCATTTTAATCTTGAATTCTAATTCCAATGACATTTTGCAATTTCCAATCAAATCTATCCTCCAGGATAAGGAATTCCTTCCTTTTTTCATTAATTCTACACTTACTGATTACCTACGAGGTTCTGGAAATATACACAAAGTGGGGATTTTTCACTCTGGAGCATTTCATGCCTTTTTTGACTCTGGCTTATGAATTATCCAGCAGGTAGACATATAGCCACCAGCAGAGCCAGTTTCCTGATCATCCTACAACAAACACCACCACCAAACATGTGTGGAGAGAACTTCAGTTTCACCCAATTTAATCAAGAGATTTGCCTTCAGGTCATTTAAAAATAAGCTTTATAAATTTCAGTACACACAGACATATTAGATTTTATTAATATTTAGTGATATCTTTACTTTTTAAATATAAGATGATACAATCTTTCAGGCCCAAATTCAACTACTTCTAAACACATCAGAGCTTAACTTATAAATTACAAAGTTGGTTTCTTTATTCCAGTGGTAATACTTCTTTGTTTGGTGATGTAGGGACAGAAACGCAAATCGTAACAGGCAAGCTAGGTCACTAATTTGACTTGACTTACTTAGAGGCTTTCTACCAAGAACAAATCAAATGGTAGGTGGCTTATCACCTAATCTTTAAGGATCCAATACAATCAGCCATACAGATGGATTTTTTTTTTAATGTCTTTAAAGCTCAAAGTTGAATCTAATGACATAAAATATAAGGCTGCTACTTTTTTTTGAATAAAATATTTTAGCCACATTAAAATGTGTATAGGTTAATAGAACACTTAGGTTAAAAACAAATTCATAAGAACTCCACTATGCATTTCTCCTGCCAACCATTGTCATTTTCCTTCCTTCTCACTGTAGGAAACCGCTCTTCTCAATTTGTTGTTCATGTCCATACATGTCTTTATACCTTCCCTAAATATGTCTGTGTTCTGTTACAGATGTTTCTAATTTCATATAATGTATGAGCTGTGTGCTTCAGCAACTTGATTTTGGCTCAGTATACTGCTAATGAAAATTTTAATATTGATCATGTGGTTCAATCATTTCATTGCTGTATAAAATTACATTTCATAAATGTGACACAATAAATCAAATTTCCTATTGGTAGCCATTTTTGTTTGTAAACAGGACAAAACTTTTCCAGATAAGTGATAATCTGATATTAAACACCACTCAGGAAAACACACAGCAAAGACATCACAATATTCCAAGGGTACCTGCCTTTTTTTCCACTCTCCCCATCAACCTCTGATTAAGCTAGTATTTGTCCAAAACGTCAATTGTCAGCTTTGGAATTTCTGAAACTTACAAAGCTAACTGCTCTTGCAAAACACTGTCTGTGTTAGTAGTTGACCCTTTTATCTTCAACTTTATGGTCTATAATATAAGAACTGAAACCAAGAATTAGAAGAGTGGTGATTTTTATGAGTGCTTTTTAATATTTTCTTAATATAGTTAGCATGAACTGTATTAACACAGTTTTATAGGTAAAAATTTATCCAATAGCTATCATGAATGTAATGACAGAATTCTATCAATATTTTTGCATGTGTGTAGGGGGAAAGGTGCTAGGCATTGAACCCTTGTGCATGCTAGGCCCTAACTCTGAGCTACATCTCCAGCTCTTTTTATTTTGAGAAAGAGTCTCACTAAATTGCCCAGGCTGATCTTGAACTTATGATCCTCCTGATTCAACCTCCCAAGTAGCTAGCATTATAGGAGTGCCACACCACACCCAGCCTAACAGTATTTTTATTAATATTTGTTATTATTCTTCAACAACAATACCAAACAGTTCATCCTTGTACTCTAGTAGGATATTCTGTCAGTAGCAGGTAAAATTCTTGAGTATATTTACCAAATTCTATTTATAAAATGTCTTTAATATGATCCCTACTTTCTTTCTTTCTTTTATTTGACTTTTGAGAAAGTACTTACTCAGGTGTAGAGAGCATTTTTTCCAAGTTAAATTCTTTGAGATATCTTATGATGGCAGCCAAAGAGCAAATCACAGGCTTATCCAAGTTAATGATGCCAGAAAAACTTTGAGAATCTAAACAACACAATATATAACCTCATTAACGTTGTTACTACTATTAAAAATAAATTTTAAGTTATATAAAATTTATTTTATAGTTACTAAAATCATCATTTAGACAGTATCTTCTCAACTTGCCCTCTGGAAAAATGTGATTACAAAAACTATGGCATAGAAAGAAGGGCATTTTTCTTCTTTTTTTTCCTTCCTTCTTTCTTTCCTTCTTTCTCGCTTTCTTTCTTTTTTGTAGCTGCAGATGGACAGAATGCCTTTATTTTATTTGTTTATTTTTATGTGGTGCTAAGGATCAAACCCAATGCCTCACACATGCTAGGCAAGCTCTTTGCCACTGAGCTGCAGCCCCAGCCCAACAAGGGCATTTTCTGATGGTGGAATGAATCTTTTGTTGGAGAACAGATCATTTTTTCAAAATGTAAAATGTTCAACTCTCTGGATCAGAAATATCCCAAGATGTGTATACAAGGAGTGGGGGTGGGGAGGGACTAGAGACCAGCTAAATAAACATCCATAGGGGTAAGAGTTGAATAAATTTTGGTAAATCCAAATTACTGTGTACCTACTAAAAGGAATGACTTACAGCTATTTGAACAGATACAGAAGGCTCTCCAAAACATATTGCTAAGGGTAGGTTGTATGATCATCCTAATCTCTCACTACAAATATTACAACAGCTTCTTTTCTAGTCTCCTTGCTTCATCTTGTACCCTGCAAGTAGTCAATATGGCCGCTGAAGGAATTTTTTTTTTAATGTGCTTCAGATCATTAGACTACCTCTCAAAATCCTCCAACATCCCCCTACTCACTGACAGTAGAAGTCCAGTGACCTCCAAAGCCCTCTAGGACCTGTTCTCTGACTCCTTGCTACTGCTCAGCTCACTTCCTAATACTCTCCCCCTCAGATACTGTTTCAGTGCACAGACTCCTTGCTATTCCTTAAACATGTCAGGTACCCTCCCACATTAAGACATTTTGTACTTACTGTTGCTTCTGCCTGAAATACTGTTCCTTCACATGTCTACACAGCTTTTCCCTTAACTTCTTCTTTGTTCATCTTTTTCAAGTACCATCTTCTCAGAGAGGCCCTCCTTTACCAGTCAATTTAAAATTTCAACACCCTTCCATGCCTCATTTTCTTTTTAGAATGTGTCACCTTCTGACACACTAACTTAAACTATGAATATGTATGTATATACAGGTAGATTTACTCTTACAACAATTCTTAAGCCAAATTGTTAAGGATTACCCTTCAGTCACAAAAGTGGCAAGGGCAGGGGACAAGATTGAGGGCATAAACTTCTACTTTTTTCTTTTTCTATTTCTTTTCATAGAGATGGAACCCAGGGCCTTATACATGCTATGCAAGTGTTCTGCCATTGAGTTCCATCTCTAGCTCTACGTTTTCCTTTATAAACAACTGTTTGACTTTTTGGCAATAAGCATTTTTTAAATGTTTATTAAGGAAATTTTAAAAGAATTTACCTTTTTAAATTTAAACTTTAAAGTTAATTTTTTAAATTTTTAAAGAAAAATTAAAAAATTATTCCAAATATTTTCTACAAAATTTTGTATTACTATATATAATATCTTATTATTTTTAATGATAGCTGTTTACAAAACCAAGATATAAACAGAGAGCTAACAACACTCTTTTGCCTTCTACTGAAAGCTGATTTTCTTGTAACTTTCTAGCTTTGCTCCACTAGAAACCTGATAAGAAGGAGTGCCAATGCACTATGAGGTAGCATTAACTTGAAATTATTGAGTTACATCTAGCCTGGGAAGAATTATAAATACTCAACTCCAGAGTACTGATCGTTCCTGAGTACAATGACTTTTATAACCTATGTCCTTTGCAGAGGCTCCAGCAAGAGAAGGAGACACCTGGATAGTATGGGGCTTTAAGCCAGGATGGCTCTTGTGCCCACCAGATATGAGTCTCCTTGTGAAGGAAGAGAACTGACGCTCCCAATGGCACGATGGACTCCTGCAAAGACTACTATGAGTACGAATCCCAACAAGAGGAATTCATATTCCATAAGCAGGCTGTTTTCTTGCCCATGTCCTTCAAGTGAATCTGATGCCTAGAGTGGATTATGGTATCCTTGATGATACTGCATCCTGATGTTGGAAGAGGGATACAACCTGAGACACCCGATTCAATTTGGCCAAAACATAAGGGATATGTAAAAACATAAGGGATATATATTATAAGGGATATGCTAACAGACATTAATGGTCCAAGTAGAAGGAAATGCTAACACAACACTGCAGCTTAAGTGGGGGTTAGGAGTAAGAGCTGATGATGAAAGCTCCGCAACTTGGGACAAGAGTAAGTCTTGTCAGTATGGGGTGCAGTGAGGACTGGAGAAAGGCCAAATCTATGTCAAGAAAGAATGTCTATTCACCTTGCCATCCATAAAATGGCCCCTAACATAACAGAACTGGCAGGACTGAAGGGTACAGACAAAATTAAGCACTAATGACAGAGGAGATGTGAATTAGACAAGTAATGGTTACCTGACATATTTAGGCCCTGTCACTAGTGTATTTTAATTCTAGCAACCAATCTGTGAAAACACTAGCCTACATGAGAATATTTATCTAAACATTTTGTAAAATTGTAGGATAATAATAGGCCATCTTTAAAGATGAGTGAAAAGAAAAGTTGGTCACCAACTCCCTTTACTCCAATTAACCTGCAAGTAACTAAATGGTTACAACTGATGAGGGAAATGCTACAGTGGTGTTCTTCATGAGCTCAAGTAAAGGAGCTCTTCCCTCAGCTGCTCCCTCTATTTCTGGTCATTACGTAGTTGTCATTAAATTGAAGGTCATACTCTTTATCCAAATCTCAAATCAGTACCATTTGAGGACACATTGATAACATGTATAAAATATTTACCTTTGATGTCATCTACAACTTTTGAATAAAATTCCGTAACCGCCTGGAAAGCATGGCTGTATTCAAAATAAACTTTATCCATTCTTTCTACTCGAATTCTGTCATCCCGCATGCTGAAAGGAAAAAATGAAAATTTCAAACAGGGAATCTAAGAGTAAAAAAACAGGGCCTCCACAAAATAGCACCTGGGTGCTCATGAGAAAGTACAGCAAGACATTCTGAGACCTGAAGCTGAGGGTGGAAGCTGTGTACTGACCGATAATAAGGAATCCACAGGAAGGTGTGGAGAGACCACTAGGCCATATGAACTCACAAAACTGCACAAAGCACACTTTGAAGAGACCCTCATGTGAACAGAACCCAAAGTGAGGGGTTCAGGGCAACAGGGTGAAGACAGGGAGAAGATGTGAGCTGCTACATTTTTGAATATGGCAAATGAACAAATTCCAAAAACATTACACTAAGGAAAGAAATCAAACCAAAACGACTATATGCTGTAAGATTCAATATATCTGAAATTCTAGAAAAGGCAAAATGGACAAAAATTAATAATTGCCTGGGGCCAGTTGCAAAGGAAGGGGACCAACTGCAAAATGGCTTGAGAAAGTTTATTGGGATAAAAGCATTGCTCCATACTTTCACCGTGATGGTGACGATAATTAGTAGTGTTATCACAATTCAAACTCTATACTTAAATGTAAACTATATGGTTTATAAATAGCACCTCACACCTGAAGTTTAAAAAAAAAAAAAAAAAAAGACTTCTATAGCAAGGAAGTTAGAAAAAGCTATTTGAGCCATGCTTTTCTTCTAACAGTTCAAGAAAACTACTGTCACATAAAATAAGTAACAGAAAAGGATCAAGGTCAAAAAGGAAAATAAGCAGAATAATATATCCACAAACAAAAGAAGTATGTCAGATGCAGATGTCCATAGCCATAACAAAAAATCATTTTTTTGTTAAAAAACAAGTTGGATTAAAAAATAACAACTTAGAAATAAACCGATAAAGAAAATTAGACACAAAAGAAAAAAAATCATCTCAGAAATGAAGGACTGACTGGAAGGAAAACAAAACTGAATAAATGCTACAAATAATAAAACAGAAAATGAAGAGGGAAAAATTGTCAGTCAAAAAGGAATAAAAATGAAAACTAAAAAGATTGAAAGTAAAAACTACAGAAAATAGCCAAAAGATCTAAAACTGTATAAAAAGTGCTTCTAAGACTCAAAGTTGAAGAGAAGGGCAAAGCAAAGAAGTAGAAAAAAGCATTTGAAAGCATACGGTAGAAAATCTGGGGAAATCAACCGAGAATGACCACCATAAAAAAATAAACTGGAAAATTATATCCACGCAAAAGGAGAAGTCATTTATAAAATAAAGAAAAACGGCCAGACTTTTCTAGCAATGTTCTATGCTAGAAAATAACAGTAACATACTAAGACAAAGAAACAAACTCTAGAATTTTCTATCTGGCCACCCTACTTTTCATGCATAAAGGCAAAAGCAATGGTAAAGTGCAGTCACCAGATCAGTAGCTTCATCGCTACCTGGATCTTGTCAAAAATGTGAATTCCCAGGCCCTATCCCCACACACTGTATCAGAGAATCTCAGGGAGTGGAGAGACCCAGCACTCAGTACTTTAATGAGCTATTATGATTTGGAAATGAGGTATCCCGCCAAAAGCTCGTGTAGCAATGCAGGAGAGTTCAGAGGTAAAATGATCAGATTATGAGAGCTATAACTTAATCAGTGGATTAGTCCACTGATGGATTAATAATCTGAATGGACTGATTATGTGGTAAACTGTAGGCAGGTGGGGTATGGCTAGAGGAAGTAGGTCACTGTGGGAGTGACCTTGGGCATTATATTTTGCCCCTAACTCCCTTCTCTCTCTTTCTCTCTTCCACCCCCGCCCTCTTTCCCTCTCCTTACTCTTAACTTCCCAGCTGCCAAGCTGCCATAAGCTAACAGCTTTCCTCTGCCATGTCCTTCTGACATTATACTCTCCCTTACCTCAGGCCAAGAGTAATAGGATCAGCCTCACCTTTGAAACTGTGAGCCCAAAATAAACTTTTCCTCCTCTAGGTTGTTCTTGTCAGGTATTTTGGTCATAGCTATAGAAGGCAGACTGACACACAAGTCTTCCAGGTAATTCTAACACACACAAGGGTTTAAGAACTACTTTTCTAGAAAATGAATTTCAGTTAAACAAACTGATTAGAGAGACATAAGAATTGGGTGATAAGGATTTAATGCACATTTGCTTGAAGAACTCAATGAAGATGTAATGAACACTGTAAGGAAGAAGGCACTGCATGCAAAGGACACATGCACTGTCAGAGCAGATACATTACGACTACGACATAAGAAAGAAATGGAAGAGCATGCTTTTACCTTTTTCAGTAATCTACACTATTTGTGGTCATATTTGTATTATTACACTGAAAATGTTATATGTGAAATAAAGGATATTAAATATCTGATATTCTAGTAATAGAACTAGATAGAGTACTTACATGAGGACCTCAAGGTAGAAAAAGGAGATAGAGATGTAAGACTGAAGAAGTAAAAACCCATTAGCCCTAAGTTTGAATCAGAAGTATTTTTGAACTCTTTATATTATTTACTATAAAATATGTTTATATCCTACATTTTCCCACTAAAGAGGCCTAGGAATAATAACCAATAAATAAGGAGTGTCCTATTATAAATACTATCATTTTCAAATACTTTTTCCTACTTAAAGGGCTTATTAGAGAAATGACTAATTCTAGGAATGGGATAAAAAACGTTTAAGAAAGCCTAGACTATCCTATTACACAAAAAAGCAAAAGAGCTAATACTAGGGTCATGGCAAAATGACATAGAAACCAACTTGAAGAGGCTCTCATTACCCAATTATGGGCTGATCTGAGCATCAGGATGAATGGCAACCACCATGAATCAAAACTCATTATGGACTTATGAGTCCATAATGATACTTTAAAAAGCAAAACTACTTAATTACCAGCAAGTATCACCAGCTACTCAATTCACAAAAAGAGACAATCACTAAGTATTGTATTTTTCCATTAGAAGGCAATCTGTAAAGTAGTCTTGCTCTTCTTCCACAAGAATCCAAAACCAACCAAGCCTCTCAATTCAACTACCAACTTACAGAAAATAAAGAGGAGCATGTTAAACTCTAGGAAGATGCAAACATCAAAATCGAGACTGTGGAAAATTCCATAGGAAAAACAATTGAGTTTATTTAGCAAGAGATAGAGAAGGAATCTGTAGATAAAATGAGATTGTAAAAGACACTTTAAAAAGAAACTGGCAAAACTAAACTGTAGGGGTATACAGTCAGGTGATAAAACTACAAAGAAAATTAGGAAAGTGATAACAATGAAAAGTCAGAATCACAGTTACTCAGGGCTGTGACAGGGAGGGGCACATTCCCTTCTTGCCCTGGATGATGGTCCCCAGGCTTTCTGCTATATTTGTATTATACTCTTTCCTACATTTGTATCATATTTTAAATTTCTTTCAAATAACACAAATGTAAACCATTATAATTTTACTGGGTTTTCCTAAATTTAATTACCTCTGAAACCACTTTTTACTTTAAAAGTTCATTTTATCTCATAGGTAACTACCAATTGCTCTGAATTTATAATTATTTTGATATATAAGGGACACAAACAACTCAATAGTAAGAAAAAACAATTAACCAGATTTAAAAAACAAGAAAAGGACCCAAATAGACATTTTTCAAAACATAACATGCAAATGGCCAACAAGTATATGTGAAAATGCTCAACATTGCTAATTATCAGGAAAATGCAAATCAAAAATCACAATGAAACATCATCTCACGCTTGTTAGAAAGGCTATTATTAAAAAGGCCAAAAAAATGTATCAGCTAATATTTAGAGAAAAGGAACCCTAGCAATGCTAGTGGGAATATAAATTGAAACAGTCGTGGAAAAAAGTACAGAGGTTCTTCAAAATATTAAAAATAGAACTACACTACGATCTTGTAATTCCACTTCTGAGTATGTGCCCAAAGGAAATCAGTTGCTTGAAGAAATATATGTACTCACCTGTTCATTGTAGCACTATTTAAAATATTCAGGTATGGAATCAAAGTGTTCATCTACAGAGGAACAAAATAAAATATGGCTCATACACACACACACACACACACACACACAGCGAGAGAGAGAGAGAGAGCGAGAGAGAGAGAGAGGGAGGGAGGGAGAGACTTACTTATACACAGAACCTAAAAAAACTGAATTCATAGAAGCAGTGAGTAGAATGGTGTTGCCAGGGGCTGGAGGTACAAGGGGACAGCGAATAGGGGAGATGCTTGTCAAAGAGGACAAACTTCAGTTTGTCAGGAAGAATTATGTTTTGTGGGTATAGTCTGGTGATTATAATCAAATGTTAACATTTTCTTACCTCAAAATTACAAAGGTAACTGTGAAGTAATCATGTCAGTTAATTTGTCATACTCATTTCATGATGTACACATATATCAAGCTATTGAACATCATAAATATATAGTCTTACTTATCAAATACCTCAGAAATAACTGTAAAAATTTTTCTTTGGTCATATAAACTTGGAGGCACTATTCTAATAATATTTTAATAGCTTACAAGGCAGATATTAATGTAATGTTTCATCACAATGACAATGAATTGGTGTTCCTCTTATAAGCACAAACAGAAAATAAGAAAGGTTAAGGAAGAAAGATACTAAAAACATGGTTAGAGACAAAAATAATTAATACAGAATCCAAAAGCTGAATAATACTGACATCGACATCTTAAAATTGATTATATGTATGACCTGAAACTATAAGGTGAGTCTAAGAGTAGGTTGGTATATAAGAAGAGCTCAAAAGCTTAGCGGGTTGAGATGAGTCACAAGTAACAGAAATTGAAGATAGGCTATAATGGTGTACTTAAATAACTAATAATCTTAATGATGACCTAAATCCTGAATAATTACCAGAAGGCAAAACACGTTTAGTATATTCAGTTTAAGAAGTAGGTTAAATATGGCAATTTCAAATATAGTTGTTCCCTCATTATCCATGGGCAAAACGTTTCAAGACCCCCAATAGATGCCTGAAATCAAAAACAGCAGCAAACCCTAAAACCCTATGTTTTCCCCAATACATACATAACTATGATAAATTCACCTTACAAATCAGTCATAGTAAGATTAACCACAATGACTAATAATAACTATAGAACAGTTATAACAAGATTCTATAAGAAAAGTTATTTAAAACTTATGAATTGGGCTGGGTTGTGGCTCAGTGGTAGAGTGCTTGTCTAACATGTGCAAGGCCCTGGGTTCGATTCTCAGTACCACATGAAAATAAATAAATAAAATAAAATGTATTGTGTCCAACTACAACTAAAAAAATGAATTTTTTTTAAAAGTTATGAATTATTTCTAGAATTTAGAAGTCACCTATTTATTATGTTTGATTTGCAGTTGACTGTGGTTAATAAAATTCATGAAAAGTGAAATTGCAGATAAGAGGAGAGTACTGCAGCTCCATTAAAAGTAACTAAAATTTCTGAAGTTTATACTTAAAGAATTAAGCACACAGCACTTGACAGCATAGCATTTATGCTAGTGTTTCCTGCCCGACATTCCCACTAAATTCTAGGTCTGAAAGGGAAAAGACCATGACTGCTATACTAATATCTACTCAAACTCAGGGCTAACCTAGAAGATGTAGCTAGTAAAGTAAGAATACAAAATAAAAGTATAGGGACTAGAAAAAAACAAAACCATCGAGAAGATTTTATAGTCACACCATCCAAATTTAGCAAGGCCACTGAATTTATACTACAAACTGAGTGCTTGTGCTCCCTCCAAAACTTACATGTTGAAACCTAATTCCCAGGAGCTTCTGGGAGGTAATTTGGTCATGAGAATGACATCCTCATAATGGGATCAGTGCTCTCATAAGAGACAGAAATAAGCTTGCTTCCTCTATTCCTGCTATGTTCTGTGAAGAAACAGCAAGAATACGGCCACCCACAAACCAACAAGAAGGCCCTCACCAGAACCCAGGCTGGCATCCTGATATTGAATTTCCCAGCCTCTAGAACCATGAGAAATAATCTTCTGTTTTCTGAGCCATCCAGTCTATAATATTCTGTTAGAGCAGCACAAAATGACTAGCATGAAGGCAAAACACTAAATTCACCAGAATTGTATAGAACAATAATAAACAAGTAGAAAATACTAATATAACTTTAACAATAACACTAAATATCCAGAAATAAATACAGTCACTATAATGCTACAGTGAAGTGATAACACGATAACGGGTCAACTGGACGTTCATGTGGAAGAAAAGGAAATCAATCTCAAACCATACTGAAAAGTCAATTCCACATGGACATGTAAAAGATCTACATGTAAAAGTAAAATAACACAGTGTCTAAAAGAAATAGAAAGGAATATATTTATGATATCAAAATAGGTGCAAAAAGCACAAACTTTAGAAGAAAACACTGATCAACTGGACTACACTAAAGAAATCACTATATCTGTATATAATCTAACACTTAAATAGGATAAAAAATGTAAGCTATAGAAAAGGAGAATATCAACAAACATATCCCACTAATTCACTCATATAGCAAAAATAAGCAGAATACCCATAAATTAATAAAGAATTGACAACCCAGTAGAAAACAGGTAACTTAGAGAAACACAAGAGGATACCAAACAGCCAATAAACATAAGGAAAAAAGGGTCCTTATCATGAGTCTTGAGTGAAATGTAAATTAATCCACAAAGAGACACCAATACACACTCAGAGAACAGCTAAAGAACTGACAAGATCACATCTGTAAAACAAGTAAAATTTTGATATACTGCTGGGGTATAAGTAAAACGACTTTGGAAAACTGGCCATATCTGCTAAATATAAATACATCACACAAATCCCATGATCTAGCAATTACATTCACAAAAGTGCAAACATAAATTTACCAAAAGACTAGTACAAGAAAGTTTATAGGAGCATTATTGGTAATCAACCAAGTGAAAAATGATCAAAATTCCCATCATAGTATACACAATTTAGGACATTCAGGCAGCGAGAATAACTTTTTAATTTCAAAAACATAAGAAGCAGCCAGAAAAATAGTATATGCCATATAATTTCATTTATATAAAAATCAAAACAGGAAAAATTGATTTATATGTAGAATTTTTGAGGGACAGCAGTGACAGAAAGGGGCCACAAATTCCAGGCAAGGTGGCACATTCCTGTTATTCCAGCAGCTGGAGAGGTTAATGCAGGAAGATCATGAGTTCAAAGTCGGCCTCAGCAACTTAGCAAGGCCTAAGCAACTTAGCAAGACCCTGTTTTCAAATAAAATATCTTTAAAAGGGCTGGAGATGCAGCTCAGTGGTTAAGAAACCTGGGTTCGACCCCAAGTTCTAAAAAAAGAAAAAAAAAAAGTCAGGGAGGGCACAAAGGAGGCTTCTGGGGTATTCACAATGCTCTATTTCTTGATCTGGATGCTGTGTACAGAGGTGTATTCACTTTTTAAAAATTTACTGCACTATGCCTGTGTGACTTGTGCATTTTTCTGTATGTTTAATATATATAAATAAAAATTATTCCAAAAAATACAGAGATAAGTGTCAGGGAATGTAATAGAAATTAGACACAAAATAAAATAATAAAAAATGTTCAATTTAAAGCATTTAAAGAAATTATTTTTTAATTAAGAATCAACCTTTGAATCAAAAATAAGTCATGAAGAAAAACATTCCTAAATAAAAATGCCCTGAGGAATTTTCCACAATTAGGGGAAAAAAATAGGAAGCAGTTGAAAAATAAGTGTGGGACAAACAATTAGCATTTTTCATTAATCAACATGATTCCAAAAAATAGTCCATATAATGCTTTTTAAACATTCATAGTCATTTCTACCAATTGCTCTTTGGACTCATAATGAATAACAAAATAGTAACATTTAGAAATATTCAACAGATACTTATGGAACATCTACCACATTCTACCCCTCAAGCCCCTGCATAAGGTTCCTCTGAGAGCTGCACTTTCCTTCTCCAATTCCTTCAGTGACTTTGCATTCCCCACTATGAACAGGAAAAGAATTTCCAAGTTGCATATTCAGAATTCTCTATCACATAAAACCCCCTGACCTCAGAAGACCTACTTTTTTAATAGGGCTAAGTAAAAAGAAGTAGTAGTAGTAGTAGTACTAGTACTACTAGTAGTAGTAATAGCAGTAGTAGTACTAGAGGTGGTGGTGGTAGTGGTAGTGGTTTAAACATTAGATGTTGATCTGGCCCAATCACTTTCTTTAACCTCATATATTTCTACACTCACCTTCATTCCTTCTGCTCTAATAACACTCACAGCTAAGGCCTTACCTCAGGGACTTTGCATCTACTTTCCTTCTGCCCAAAATGTTCCTTCCTAGATAACCACATGACATCCTCATCCTTCTCAGGTCTTCAAGTTACCTTCTCAGTGACATCTATCTCAATCACCTAGTGTAAAATGGCATTCCTCACGAGAATTCACAAGCACAGGGTCTTTTAGCAGTTTTATTTTTGCTGTACCAATGCCTGGAACAGTACCTAGTACAGAAGAGGTACTCAATCTGTGTAGTATTACACTGAACAACTAAATGAATAAATGAGTACAAGTTCCACAATCCTTCTTCCCTTGAGGCAGGCAGCAGCACTTCAATTTTAAAAATGAGTAAACTGAGCTTTAAGAGATTAAGTACAATGTCCAAAGTCACAAAGAGATACAGATTAATAATACGGAAACCGATAGCACCCAGCTCTGAGGGCTTTCCCAGTTCTCCTACCAGCCTAAGCAGGCATAAACTCATGGAGGAAGAACCTAAGAGGGGGGATTTTCTCCCATCTGTGGTACTGAAGAAGGGTTTTGTTGTTGTTGTTGTTGTTGTTTTCCCTATCTTAACCCACTAAGAAGACAGTATCAGATTAACTACTGCAAAGCTCCTATCAATTTTTATCTTCCTACAGATTTCCTTAATACCTGGATTTTTAGAAGTCTACAACAAAGTTATTATTTAGCAACTCAAAAAACAATGAATGACCTTACATGAGCTCCGCAATGTTTTCATAAAAGTTCCTAAAGTGAACACAAGAGGCAGCTGGTTACTCAATTACTGTTCTAATTAAGGTTCTGTTTGATAAGCAGATAAGGATTTAGAAACCCATTAAATTTGATAAAATTGAACTTGTCAGTTATCCCTGAGGCTTTCGTAGAAGCATTTACAAGAATGTTAAAATCATTTTTTCACAATCTGTATATTAAACATCCTCATGCAAATATTTTGTTCACAAAATAGTTAAAGTTATAAAATCTCCTATTTGTATTTTCCCAGATATCTTAATTAAAGAAATGGCAAATTCTAATGCCCTTCTCCTTAGAACAAAAAATCTATTAGAAATTCTGCACATAAGAAATACCAGAATTTTGTCAAACTGTGTTTTAATAAAATCTCTACTTTATCATTTTCACATGAAACACTCCTGACTGTTATCAAATGTATTGTTTTTGAAAGATTAAACAGTGATAAAACTGTCTCACAGAATTGTCAACTCTTAATTTCCTCAAACTGTATAGTCTGTGGCAGGCCTATATCAGAGTCACACGACAGTAGTACACATCAAAGGCACAGATTCCACACCCCAAATATGTTTTTAATTCAGCAGAAAGTTAGAGGAAAGGAAACAATTTCATTTTTAACAGGTTTCCTGCATGAGTAACACATAAACTGCAGACTGATATACTAGCCTACCTGACAGCCATCATAGGACTATAGTGTAAAATGAAAATGGAACTCTCTAAAGAACATACCCCAGTGATAGTCTGTTTCAACTGTTCTATGAAAGGTGGGCAGTAAACACCTTCCACCAAATAAAAATTAAGGAATTCATCTATAGTCGTATAATTGACTTGGTCTAAAAAGTCTAAAACCGCTTTTCCTCTACCATCCTCCACAGAGGCTACTTCTGTCCAGAGTGGACAGAAGGCTGAAAGAAGGTATGCTCCTCCCTGGGCCCAGATAGCAGGATAAGATCAGGAAAGGGGTCTCAGTTATTAAGTAGGATATGCCAACAGAACTGAATCCTTTTTATATGTAACATGCCTCTGTTGCCAAATATATTGTTTTAAAAACTTAAATGGTGATAAAACTAAGTATAGAGCCCACACTACAAGAGAACTTCAGATCTATAATATATTTTAATTTCAAAATGGACATAAAATTGGTGACTTTTCAGTACCAAAAAAAAAAGACCAGCTTCAGAGATGCCTAGCCAAGGTTCAACTGTGAACAAATATCAGTTGACAAATTTTATGATTCATGATGACTTTACAAACTAATATTTATAGATAAAAAGAGCCTTATTAAAGGCTCACAGTCTACGCTGGAAAAATTCACAAGGCCTCTTCTGACAGCCCACTTATTGATAATAATAATCCTGACTGAGTTCCAAGATTCATGGCTGAGTAATTAGCTCTCACCTCTGAAGGCAGAATGAAACAGACTTCTTGATTAAGAGACACACACTGTAACATGGTTATAATATCTCTATACTGGAATTACTATGAAATTCATTAAGTTTATCAGTGCTCACAGTACAGAACTATGACCACTTTATTATAAGACTACTGGCATTTTGTGAAATTATAATAAGTACTAGAACAAAAATACCAGAATAACCCCACAACATCAGCAACCATACAGTGAAAGATTCTTTAAAAGATACAAAAATAAAACATACACAAAATAATATGGACAAATTAATATCAAATATATCTGATACAGTAATAGAAGAAATTACTAAGAGAAAATTAGTAGCCAGGCATGGTGGTGCACACTGTAATCCCACCAACTTGGGAGGCTGAAGCAAGAGGATCCTAAGTTTGAAGGCAAGTCTCTGCAACTTAATAAAACTCTGTCTCAATAAATAAATAGGCAGATAGATACATAGATAGTAGATAAACAGATAAATGGCTTGAAGGCATGGCTCAATGATAGAGGGCCTCAGGGTTCAATCCCCAATGCCAATAAATAAATAAATATTAACCTTGAAATGGATTACAAAAAAAAAAAAAAAAACTCTTGTGCTATAAACAGGAACATACCTCACAATAAAGTAATTCAGAAAGATTTAAAATTTAAAAAAATGGCTGAAAAAATGCCTGTATAAACTAGGCAAGTACAAATAAAAAGAAAGCATAAGCCCAGATTTTATCATCAGAAAGACAAAACTCAGAACAAAAAGTATTAAACTGAACAAAGAGGCCCTTTAAAATGACAAAAGGAACAAGTTAGAAGAAAAACTATTTACCTTATATCCTTTTAAAACTGCTTTGTTTTTAAAATCTGAAAATACACAATTTATTCAAAAAATGAAATTGATTACTAAAAGAGAGAAAGAAAAAGGAAAGCATAGATTACAGAATTTATGAAGCTGCTCAGAAAAGATATTTTTCCTTTCCCTGGGCTTGAACCCGAAAGTGTGGAGTACAGCAGATGGCGCCATCCTACCACCTTGTGGACCATGAAAAGAAGGCAAACAAGCAGGAGGAAAAAGAACCCCTAAATCCAGAGTACAAGAGTACCCTTTTCCCCACATCCTCGCCAGCACTTGTTGTTGTTTGACTTCCTAATGGCTGCCAATCTTACTGGAGTGAGATGGTATCTTAGGGTGGTTTTCATTTGCATTTCTCTGACTGCTAGAGATGGTGAGCATTTTTTCATGTACTTGTTGATTGATTGTATGTCCTCCTCTGAGAAGCGTCTGTTCAGGTCCTTGGCCCATTTGTTGATTGGGTTATTTGTTATCTTATTGTCTAGATTTTTGAGTTCTTTGTATACTCTGGATATTAGGGCTCTATCTGAAGTGTGAGGAGTAAAAATTTGTTCCCATGATGTAGGCTCCCTATTTACCTCTCTTATTGTTTCTTTTGCTGAGAAAAAACTTTTTAGTTTAAGTAAGTCCCATTTGTTGATTCTTGTTATTAACTCTTGTGCTATGGGTGTCCTATTAAGGAATTTGGAGCCCGGCCCCACAATATGTAGATCGTAGCCAACTTTTAATTCCATCAGACGCTGTCTCTGATTTGATATCAAACTCCTTGATCCATTTTGAGTTAACTTTTGTGCATGGCGAGAGGAGGGGATTCAGTTTCATTTTGTTGCATATGGATTTCCAGTTTTCCCAACACCATTTGTTGAAGATGCTATCCTTCCTCCATTGCATGCTTTTAGCCCCTTTATCAAATACAAGATAGTTGTAATTTTGTGGATTGGTTTCTGTGTCCTCTATTCTGTACCATTGGTCCACCCGCCTGTTTTGGTACCAGTACCATGCTGTTTTTGTTACTATTGCTCTGTAGTATAGTTTGAAGTCTGGTATCGCTATACCGCCTGATTCACACTTCCTGCTTAGCATTGTTTTTGCTATTCTGGGTCTTTTATTTTTCCATATGAATTTCATGATTGCTTTCTC
>NW_025999925.1:8232610-8246299 GCF_001458135.2 Marmota marmota marmota | reverse complement strand
AAAAAAAAAAAAAAAAGAACCCCTAAATCCAGCAGTTCCAGTCTACCTTCAAGCTGATTTCACTCATATGAGCCAATAAATTCATTTTTAACTTAAAACAATTTCAGTAAGGGCTCATTTGAAATTACAGAGTTTTCTTTTCTTTTTCTTTTTGACAGGGCTGGGGTTCAAACTGAGGGCCTTATACATCATAGACAAGCACTCTACCACTGAGTGTTTGAGGTTCAGGTGGTACGTCTTCTTCAGAAAAACCTAACCAGAAAACAGAGTACATGTCAGAGATCCTGCAGACCGGAAGGATATCCCTTCCATCAAGCAGAGGGAAAAACAGTTCTCAAACTTTGAAGATAAGGGAAAGGGAAGGGAAAAAAAAAAAACTTGAAGGGGAAGGTTTCCTTCCTGTCTTCAAGACCTTCAAGAAAAGCTTCTTCCTTGATCTTGGAAATCTTAAGGATAGAATTGCCTTGAAAAAGATTTTTAAACCCTATCCTTTTTTTTTTTTCTTTTTCAGTTTTAGGTTATAGATGGACACAATACCTTTATTTTATTTATTTATGTGGTACTGAGGATCAAACCCAGCAAGTACCCCATGCATGCAAGGCAAGCACACTACCACTGAGCCACAACCCCAGCCCAACCCCATCCTTCTTTATCTGTCAGTTCATCACAATCCCAAACCTTTCACCAGTCACCTACACATACCATACCCCTAGCACCATGCACCTCCTCTCAGCCACTTTCTTTGATGTGTTGCTCTCTCCTGGACATGCAGGCTTTTTCCTTTTGGTACTGGGGACTGAACCTAGGAGTACTTTACCACTGACCTATATCTCCAGTCCTTTTTATTTTTTATTTTGAGACAAGGTCTCATTAAATTGCCCAGGCTGGCCTCAAAATTGCGATCCTCCTGCTTCAGTCTCCTCAGTCATTAGGATTACAGGTCAAAGCTAGTTTGTTTTAAGTACAGTCCCCACCCCACCCCACCCCCCCAGAAAATTTACTAAAATAGAGAGGGCTGGAGGGAGGCAGAGAGGGACAAAGAGAGAAAGAGAAAGAGAAAGAGAGAAACTGGAATGTGCATGGTAAAAAAAAAGAAATTTCAAGAAACAGTACCAAAATTACGTTGATTGTGCTATAAAACTACTCCTTTGAAATTTCCAGAAGCAGAGGAGACAGGAGGCAATAGTCATTTCCTTGTTCTTCCTGAGAGGCTATATAACCAAGCATGCTGCAGAGCAAAGAAGTCTGGATCAAATCCCAGTTCTGCCACTTAATGATTATATAATCCTAAACAAGTCACTTAACATCTCTTCACTTCAGTTTTCTCATCTGTAAAATCTGCTTTAAGATAACATGGGGAGGAAAAAAAATAACATGGAGAGAAAAAAGATAACATGGGCTTCTCTCTCCAGAGTATGAGGATTAACTCAGTCAATAAATATAAAGCCTTTAAGTAAATAAATATAAATCCTTGGCTAATACTCAGTATCAGCAATTGCTGTCATTGTTACTACTATTATTGTCATTTAAGAACAAGAGTTGGGAATAGTTAGTCATGTGATCAAGGGGAAAAAAGGGAGAGGGTTATAGAATAGATGTAATTGGGCAGGACAAGCACAAGGTAAAGAAAACACCAGCAAGCAGGAATATTCTCAGTAGTTACAAAGTTTTGTCTCAAATAGCACCCTTTTCTCTCCAAAAGGAACAGAAGAAAAAGGCTAGGAAAAGTTGCTCATCTGTGATTTCGGAAACTATACTGTCTCTCCCCAAAATACCACCTATTTCTAATGTTTAAAATGCCTTGAAATAGGTACAAAACATTTTCACAGGTTCAAAAACATTTTCTTTTTACAAGGAGAAACAAAAGTATTTATTCAAAAGTCATTTCAGTATCATTTCTTACATATGAGAAAACCAAAGGTATAGAAAGGCTTATCTATATTAAGGCTATTTTTAAAGTTTAACATAAGAAAATTAATGATAAGAGTTGTTAAACTCTAATATTGATTACTTAAGATTGAACCAGTTTATGATATTTATGTGCTTTCCCAAATGTATCACAAATTCCATTAGCTTGTTTATATACACACACTTCTTCTTCTTCTTCTTCATCATCATCATCATCATCATCATCACCATCATCTATTTTATATTCATCTCCAGTTGGACCCATAAGGGAGAAGTTGGCATGGTGGAACCTATCCCATAGTACAGTTCTAATATGTAATAAATAACTTCTAAAACAAACAAGGAAAACCCAAAGAAAACTTTTTAAAATGGCATTCTAAAAAGTCAATGTCTAAAATAAGCACTACAGGAACATAAAATTTTAGGCCACTTTTCAAAGTCAAATTCAAACTAAAGCCTTTGAAGGTGGGTAAAACAGTCTTCTTTATAAATGGTATGGACACTATTGGTAACTGTATAAAAAAAATGAACCTCAATCCTCTTTCTCATATCATGATGCTCAAAAATGAAGTCAAAACATATAATGGTCTAAACGTAAAAGTTTAAACTAAAAAAAGAAAAAAAAATTCTAGAAAAAAATATAAAAGAGGGGCTGAAGTTGTGGCTCAGTAGTAGAGCATTTGCCTAGTACATGTGAGGCACTGGGTTCCATCCTCAGCACCACATAAAAATAAATAAATAAATAAAGTATTGTGTCCATCTACAACTAAAAAAATACTTTAAAAAATAGAAAATCTTCATGATCTTATTGGAGGCAAAGTTTTCTTAGGATACAAAAAGCACTAACTATAAAAAAAAGAATTGATATATTTAACTGAATCAAAATTAAAACCTTCTGTTCTTCCAAGATCATCATAAAAAAGTTAAAAGGCAAGCACCAGACTGAGAAAATATCCATAATACATGTATCTAACAGAGTGCTTTTATTCAGAATGTATTAAGGTTTCAGTAACACAACACAGCAATCTAAGTCTTAAAATGAGCAAAGAAGACATATGAATGAATAGCCAATTAGCTCATGAATATATCACTGGTCATCTAGAAAAAGCAAATTAAAACCAAAATGTGATACTATTACATATTCATTGGAATGGCTAAACTTAAAAAGACCAGCAATAGCAAGAGCTGACAAGGAGGTGGAGCAACTACAACTCTCACATCTGGCAGTAGAAGGGTAAACTGAGGGACTACTTTGAAAAATAATTTGGCTGTTTCCTATTTAATTAAATACCACAATCCGGCAATTCTACTTTTAGGTCTTTACCCCAAATAAATCATATGTCCATGAAAAGACTAATGCAAGGGTGTTCTTAGCAGCTTTATTGAAAATAGCCAAAAGCTAGAAACAAATTGGCAAGTGAATGGATGAACAAATTTTGGTATATTTGTAAAATGCAATACTACTGAACAATAAAAATGAACAAATGACCCATACCCTTAACAACATGGATGAACCTGGTAGGAATTATGCCAAGTGAAAGTAGCAGGACACAAAAGAGTACATTTTGTAATGATTCCATTAACATGAAATTCTATAACAGTCTGAACTGTCCTCTAGTAACAGAAATCAGATCAGTAGCTGCTTTTTGTACAAGGTGGTGTGGGGAGAAAACAAGTGCAAAGCAGCACAGAGAATGTGGGGGAAGATGGAAATGTCCTGGATCTTAATTGGGGTAGTAGTTATACCGATGGGTTATATGTGATAAACTGATTGACTCATACTTAAATGGTATAAATTTTATTGCATGTAAATTATACCTAATTAAAGTTGATTAAAATAAAGCTTTGGAATTTGCTATATATAATTTATAGGTAGATTTTCTATTTAAAAAAAAAAACATAAAAAATAGCATGAGAAAATTCCTAGGCAAATATGTATTCCAAATACTTCTGAATAGGATTATCATTCCAGTATTTATTGAGCAAAAAGTAATGGTTAGTAGTAGCTCTCACTCTGAAGAAAAATACTTAATTTCAAAAAGGACATTCCCTATTCATATGCTTTGAAATTATGATAGTTAACTATTTATGAATGTCTACTACATGTATTTGTATGTGATACAATTTAAATTTTTAAAAATTTGTTTTTTCTCCCAGCAGTTCAAACAAATTTTTTTTCAATAGCAAAATCACAAAATCATATGTGACATTATATTTACCTTTGAGAAAAAGTAAAAAAAAATCCCAGACTTTTCTGAAAACTCTACAGTCTTTCATAATCCTGAAGGGAACTATCAACATTAAAACATTCTCAGATCAGTGGAAAGCCATCTCAAAGATTTCTTTCATGCATGATTAAAAGCATTTTCTCAGTAAGACACAAAATCAAGACCACTTCACTCAGATTATGTGTCTCAAGTTCACAAGTTCATTAACAAGCTCATGACTGCTTCAAACAGCCTAAAATAACAAATTTCTCTTTTTATTAGTGCATTTTTATTATATAGAACAATGGGCTTCCTCATGCCATATTTGTACATGGAAATAAACATTCTGATATAATCTTTCTAAACTAATATTTTTCTCTAGAAATACTAATTCTGATATTATCCCAAGAAAGAGCTTCTTAAAGAAAAAAAAAATCAACAGATTGTCTGGAATTCATAGTATAATTAATTTAAAAAAAAAAAAAAAAACAAAGAACACATTAGCAAATTGATGTTCCTCCAAGATGACTGGAAAGGGAAATACGGACATGGAAGACAATGTGAAGAGACATAGAAGAAGGCTGTCACCTTACAAGCTAAGGAGACAGGCCCAGAACCAATCCTTCCTTCACAGCTCTCAGGAAGAATGAACACTGCTAACCACCTTCATTTTGGCTTCTGCCCTCCAGATGTGTGAAACAATTTTGGTTAACCCACCTACTTGGTATTATTTTGTTACAACAGCCCTACCAAATTAATACACCCTACTAGAAAGGTCAATATCTACTAAGTAATCACAAACACATCACTACAATATCAAGCAGATTGGGAGTAGTGCGATGATAACATGTACCAATTTTGAAAGTGTGAATATTTTTACAATGGCTGATTTCAAGCTATCAATATTTCAACAATCTGGTATAAAATTCCTGAAAATACAATAATCAGCTTTTACAAACTACTACAAACTACCTCCATCACAAACCAAACACTCATGTCTCATCAGGAGGCTGAGGGAAGAGGATCTCAAGTGCAGGGCCAGCCTGGGCAACTTAGTAAGACCCTGCCTCAAAATTGAAAACAAAAAAGGATGGGGATGCAGCTCAGTGGCTGAATGCTTGCCTATTATGTACAAGGCTGCATTCAATCCCCAGTACTGCAAAAGAACAACAATTAACAAAGAAAATAATCATGCCTTGGTATCTTTTACTATCTACAGATGATTCCAATGTGCAGGCAAAGTTAGAACCATAGCTGGACATTTTCGGGCAAAATCATGAAAGCAATGACTATTAGAATACAGAATATTTTAAGAAATAAACATAGCAAAAACCTGGAACAACCATGTGAGAATAGCTTAGGAATGATAGAAAAACAAGTGATGAAAGCAGGAGGTAACATTTACTGAACACTTAACAAGTTTCCAGGCATTGTTCTCAGCCTATTCTGTGTATTAAGCCACTTAATGGTTACTGCAACTCTATGAAATAATTACACACCTGCTTTTGAATAAGGAAACCAAAGCACAGGGAGGTTAAGATTTACAACGAATAAGTAAGGAGAGTAGGATCCAAGTACAAGCTATCTACCCCAGCCTCTGTACTCAGACCACTGTTTTGTGCTGCAACTGACTATACATGATACTTGTAGAATACAACAATTAGTCTAGTGTAGCTAGAGCCCAGAATGAGAGGAATGAGATCAGGCTGGAGAAAGCATGCAGTACTTGTGGCCTCAGGTGTACGCTAACTTTATACCAGTATGCAAGTTAAACTTGAAAAGTGAATCATTTTAGCCTTTTTGCACAACTTTTTTACTTAAATGCATCAAATCAAAATAAATTTTGAAAAAAAAAAAGAAAAGAAAAGAAAACCTAGAGGTCTGCAAGTGAAGTTCTCTCTGGAAAACAAAATCACCAACAACTTTTTTTTACCTTATTTCTAAATCCTGATTTTTACCTCTAAAGACTTTTACAAGTAAAAGCAACTGTAATCACACAGGAGCAATCAGCAGCAGCCTAGAGTCTCTGAGAACAAAAGTAGGAAAATCATACCAGTTCCTAAGCCACAGAGAGTCTGGAAGATGAGACTGCACCAATTAAGCACCTGGAGCCCAGGCTGCACCCAGTACGAGAAGCTTAAGTTTTCCCCTTCTGAGGTTAGAAGATAGAAACCCACAAACACTTCACATCACCATGGTCCCAGAGGACCCTGTGGGGGAGACTTCTGAAAAATCTAGCATTCTTTTCTACATTCAACCAGTACACCTCAAGAACTGTACTTCCAAAAAAAAAAAAGTCAGTCTTTATATCTGCACAGAACGTTGTGATATATCAGCACTTTGAAAAGGTACACAGGATAATGAAAGGAGTAAGTAAAACACACATCCCTGAAGTAAAATCTTTACATTGTTAGTACAGAGGGAAGTATGTTAGGAGGGAGCTTCTCTCCTCCTAGAAGCACATATTTCAATGTGTAAGGACCTTGGAATTGATCTAAGGAAGCCCTTACCTTTGGAGCTCCAGGAAAATTACAGAATATTAAAAGAGGCTAAGCTATGTGTCACTCTGTGGGAATAAGCAAGTAGGAGAGAGGCAATCCACAGACCAGGCTATTCTCTAAAAGGCAGAAGAAATAGGATTTTATTCTGTATGAGTAGGTAATCTCTTATCTAACTCAATTTAATCTCTTATCTTACTCAATTTAATCACCCACAAGTAAATGTGTGATATCAAAGGCTGATACTTAAGATTACATAAAAGACAGTAAAGTATACTTACCTACAAGGTAATTTATATATACATAAATGATACCTAACTTAGTAACCAGAAATTGCTCAAACTAATAATCATTTTATCAAGGACTTCCCAAATGCCCAATATTTCAGTCAGAACTAAAACTCATATTTATATTCCTATTGGCAAGAAAAATTATGTCTGTTTAAATAGTATTCAACACTAGTCATCTTTCAACCAGTTTTTCAAAATGTAGTAGAAGAAACAGGACCCTTAAGGAAGAGAAGTAGTGATGTGACTTAATTGCAGTAAATAGCTAACAATTAACAAAAGTTCTTTAAACCCAGGACTAATATTAAAAACATTTTACATCATTACCTAGTGCCTATACCTATTGCTAGTGTTTTACTCCTATTCTCCTGTAACAAATAACCATAAAGTTAGTGGCTTAAAGCAACACAGATTTATTACCTTGTAAGACAATAAATTCTGTAGGTCAGAATTCCAACACCAATCTCACCAGGATAATCTCAAGGCATATCATTCTGAAGACTCTAGGAGAATTTATTTTCAGCTTCCACAGCAGCCTGCATCCTGGACTTGACTTCTGTCACCTTCCTCCATCTTCAAAGCCAGTGTGGGCAAGATAGATACATCACTTTGACCTTTTCCACCTGGATGCTCTATATCTAAAGGACTCTTGTTTAAATGGGCTCACCTGGATAAACCAGGATTACCTCCCTATCTTAAGGTCAGCTGATTAGCATCCATAATTCCAAATGCAATCTTAATTTCCCTCTGCCCTGTAACCTACCAAAGTCACACACTCCAGGAATTAGGAAGTAGCTATCTTGGGGGTTATTATTCTGCTCACCAGATACATAGATAGATAATGATACTTCACCTCTCCTCTTTCCTCATTTATAAAATAGACATACTAGTAACCATCTCAAAGGGTTGTTATAAAAATGACATGAATTAGTATCAGTACTAGTCACATAATGTACGAGCTATTTTATACCAATCATTTCACCTAAAAACTTTTATCTTATTGTGGAGTGTAACTTCCAAAAATCTGTCTAATTCAGTATTACTTTTTGTCTAATTAGTAGGTGTAAACCACGTGAAGATACTGAGCAACTACAAAGTCACTAGTCAGAACTGAGATATGTTAGAAGTGTAATACACATACTGCAGTTTGAAAACTTAGCATGTAAAAGAATTACATGTGGAAATGATAACACTTGTGCTGTATTCAACAAAATATATTTTATTAAATTAATTTTACCTGTTTCTTTTTTTACTTTGTGTAAAAAAAAGAAATATGTGCTAGGGAATATAGTTTCACACTAAGCATGCCTTTCACACTAAGCATGCACTCTTCCATTGAGCTATACCCCCAACCTCTCTTTTTATTTTATATTGGCCAAATTATATTGTTATATTGCACACATAAATAATATGTAATGATAATCCCACCATTATGTGCAACTGCAGTACACCAATAAGGAAATAAAACAAAATAAAACAAAAAAGCCTGTGAACCACTTCCTTCTAAAATCTCAACAGTTGATAGGATTAAGTAGTGAATGGTACCTATATTCTTAACTCCCCTACTTTAGACTGGGATTGGGTCATGTGAGTATGGAGGCTGAGAAATTCTAGGATTTGCAGTTGACAAGATGGAAACCAAGGAGAGCCAAAGTGCAGTTCCCAGTCCAAGCCTAGGGCCTGAAAACCAGGAGAGCTGATGGTATAAGTTATAGTCTAAAAGATGGCAGGCTGGAGATCCAAGACCAGCTGATGTTTCAGTCTAAGTCTGAAGGCCAGATAAGACCAATGTCTCAGTTCAGGTGGCCAGGAAGCACTTCCCTTACCTAGCCCTTTTTGTTTATTCAATTCTTCAATTGATTGTACAAAGGCCATCATATTAGATAGAGGAATCTTTATTCAGTTTACTGATTTAAATGTTAATGTCATCTAGAAACACCCTCACAGATACACCCAGAATTATATTTGGCCAAATATCTGGGCACCCTTTTGTCTAGTCATTTTATGTGTAAAATCAACCATCACAGTCACCAAAGTATACCCCATTTTCTATAACTGATGTATCATATCTTGGAAAAATAACCATGCAAGACATCAAGCCTCTTGTCTTGATGCCAAGTTTTTCAAGAGGAAATAACTAGCTCCACGATCCATCTCCTCTGCTCAAGATTTTTAGTTTCCTTTTCTTTCTTCAATATGGCCGAAGGCATCTTTTCTAGATGAGCTTGACTTTGATCAGTCATGGAGTACTCACTAAACCATCTTAATTATGAAGAACTGGACCTCTGGAAGTAAACTGCTAGGGTCCAAACACCATCTCTAACCAACCTCTCTTCTTACCTTTTTAATGTAACCACCAGAAAATTTTAAACTATACATGTGGCTCACATTTGTGGAATACATTATATTTTTAGTGAACAGTGCTGCTCTAAACAGATTTACTCTCTACTTCTGTGGTCTTAGTATTTAGTTTAGTTCCTTAGTATTTAGTTTAGTTTAGGGAACTAAACTATATCAATCTGCTTTGTACTGGAGCAATCTGTATTCATGCTGTCTCTCCAAATGGCTTGGGAGCCCTTACTGGCCAACGGTCATGGACCTTTAAATAACAGTAAGATTCATGGTAAATTTACAATGAACATTTGTGGAGCTTATTAAAAGTAAAGGAAAACATTACCTGCTAATGTGCTGTCTGAATACATTATTTGATCTACTGTAAACCAAAATACCCAAAAGTCAATTTGTCCTTTTGGAAGCAATTTTTTCTTGGGTAAAAGTCAGGATTGGGATATACAGCAAATGGGGATGAGGGGAATTTCATGAAAAAATACTCAAGCTTAGCAAGCCCACCTGTAACCCCAGTGACTTGGGAGGCTGAAGCAGGAGGATTCCAAGTTTAAGACCAGCCTCAGCAACTCAGCAAGGCCCTAAGCAACTCAGTACGACCCTGACTCAAAATTAAAAATAAAACAAAAAGGAGCTGGGGATGTAGCTCAGTAGTAAAGTGTCCCTGGGTTAAATCCTCAGTACCAAAAAGAAAAAAACAAAAAACAAACAAATTTAAAAAACCCTCAGGCTTATTACATACAATGTATTCAAATATCATCAACTCTACAATATCCTATTTCATTTTTTTAAGTGGTAACTACAACCCACGAAATTGTTCCATAATCCACTAATGATGTGTGACCAAGTTGGAAAAGCACTGCCCTAATGGTTCAGGAGCAGACCTTCCTGGCTAGAGACAATCCATCTTAAAGATCTACAGGTCACTTAGCACTCCTCTGTTCTTGTATCTCCCAACAGGGAGGGACCAACCCTGGGGCCAGCCATGGCCCTGGGTGGCCATCAGAGAAGGCATGCAGACCCACTTACCATGCAGTCTTCTCAACCAGCCTTCATACTAGGATTGGGGACAATGGAGGACACCACACACAGTGTTCCAGGATCCATGTCCACTCCCATGAGGTACAAAGCCAGCTCTGCCTGGCCAAGAAGAGTTGGTCAGAGCTGAAGGTACACAGGAAGATAGAGCTCATGATGTTGTTCAGAGAAAGACTCTAGGAACTTGCACTAGATTATTCTGGCAAACCTGAGAAAATATCATCAACCTCAGAGTTATGTATGTTAAGTCAAACTAGAGAGAGAAAATATCAAATACTAGACAGGCATTTTTATTAACAAGAAAGGGAAGAAAAACTGTAAGGAAAAAAATCTATCAGAACTTCACACATTTTTGCCACTTTAGGGATCAAGCCTTGGGCAAGAGGCTATAAAGAATTCACACACACACACACACACACACACACACACACACATACACAGAGTGGGAGTAGGAAGAAATTCCTGGTCTGAAAACAAAAGAGAATAATCTCAGAGTAATGAGGGGCAAATAGTAGAAATTAGTAAGAAATCTCCTTTCAGCAGGGAGGTTTGATAGGAAGGAGTCACTAAAAAGACTGATAGACAAGGCTAAGTCCACAAAGATAAGCAGGCACAGAGGAGCTCTGAAGCAAGTCTTTCACTTAAGACAAAGGAAAAGGAAGCTTTGCTAGAAGGGAACAGAGGGAAAAGAATCTCTCTGAGCAATAAAGAAGAAATAGGAAAAAAAGTTAGAAATACAGACATCCTGAGGACAGCTGGTAACTGCATTAAAAGTTCAATTACAAGGGGATTTCTACCCTTTTATATGGATATCAGGTTATATCCTAATGAGAGTAGAAGGTCAACTCTTCCTGGGGGATCTAGTAAGCTTTGCCACTTACTCCCTACATGATCTTATAACTCTGGAAGAGGATTAACACCTCTATACTTCTGCCCCTCACTGTAAAATGAGGATAACTACATTTGCTTCACAGGCTTGTGTTATGGTTACTAAAACCAGAAACAGTGTAACTGGAATATGGTAGGGAATCTATCTTTCCCCTCATCTCCTGACTTCACTTTTCTTCCTTCAGCCCCACCTTGCAATTCATAGTTTCACCATCTTCACCTGAAATGATAGAAACTACTTTGATATTTAGTGTAGAAATTTTTGTTTTTATCAGTGCATGATAATTGTGCTCACTGTGATATATTCATATATGCACATAACATAATTTGTTCCAATTCATTCCCCAACATATTCTCTTGCCTCCCTTCCTCCTTCTCCCTAATGTAGGACTTTCTTTGCTGCTAACATAAATGATTTAAAAGTATTCCCCTCTTCCCCCAGTACTGGAGACAGAACCCAGGGGAACTCTACCACTAAGCTATATCCCCAATCTTTTTTTATTTTTTATTTTGAGACAGAGCCTAACTAACTTGCTGGCCTTTAACTTGTAATCCTCCTGCCTCAACCTCCCAGGCTCTGAGATTACAGGCCTGCACCACCATGCCTGGCTGAATGATGACTAATTTTTAAAACTATTTTTTGCAAATTGAATATAAATAAAACTCTCTACAGTGGACTGGAAAGGCATACTTTCAGGATATTAAGATTTACAACACAAACCTCTGAGAAAAACCTTAAGGGACAAAGTGCTTTGGTTAATGAGGAGACTGTGCAATTAAATTTTCAACCCTAAATGAACAGGTGCATTTACAAAAGTCCAGTAGAATTAGTAAAACAAATGCTATACACCTCATACAATTGCTTCTGAAATTTCTGTTCAAGCAGGGTGAATACCCTCACCCCCGGCCCCTCAGAGCTCTCTGTAGTAATCAATAAAATCATTTCCTGGAGGCTCCTCAAATGCTGTTTCTTCCTATTCAACTCCTGTCAATAAATGTACTGCCTATACACCCCATTTATTCTTTTCAAGTAGTTATATTACTGAGAAGATTTACTCAATGAAAGAAGCTCATTATTTAAATGAACCCTAGAGCAAACATTCTTACAGAGTAACAATCATCTATTAATAATATTATTATGTTTTAAAATCTGGATTTTCATATACAAGTTAAGCATGCCTATTAAAAGCACTACCTAGGGGCTGGGGTTGTGGCTCAGTGGTATAGTGCTCACCTAGCATGTGTGAGACACTGGGTTCAATCCTCAGCACCACATAAAAAAATAAATAAACAAAATACAAGTATTATCTACAACTAAAAAAACATTTTTTTAAAGCACTAGCTACATATGCAAAAAGAAATCAATACCAAGGAAACTACTGAAAATACAATGGCACTTCCTCTTGGAAAGAAACAGATATCATTTTTTAAAAGGAAATACATATAAAACAGATTTTTAATACTTCTTTAGAATACTTCCTCTCAAAGTACTTTCCTAGAGACAAGCATTTTCCTACTGTGTATGAAATTTATTTCTACTATTTAATCCACTACCATCTCTGCTAACACAATTTTTTAATTCTGGATTTTCTAAACAGCTAAGTAAAATTATAGTCTAATAAACATAACAAAGTAAAATAACAAAGAATTCAACTTTATAATTACTTTCTATTCTAAAAAAGAAGATGAACTAGAATATAAAGAGAAAAAAATGATTTCCTAAGAACACAACAACAACAAAAAATTTCAAGTGCCACAGATGGGACTGAGGCACAGTTATAATCAACATCAATCTTTAAAATAGTTACTTAACTCCTTAATCATAATTTAACCATGTAGCTTCCATTAATAGATACTATAAGAGAACATCTTTAAAAAATGTCAGGATGGTTAAACTAATTTAAAGTAATTTTTTATTTTAAAGAATGAAAATAATGGAAAGAAAATGATAGGAAATTAAAATGGTCTTCCCAAGAGAAGTAAATGAGTTGACTATATGTATCCCATGTAACTATACACTGATCATCACAAATATTTTATGTATGAATTTCTAGCTAATCTAGCAAACTTTCCATGTTTATAAAAGGCAAATCATTTTTCTTAAATAAAAAGGAGGGCTGAAGTTGTGGCTCAGTGGTAGAACACTTGCCTGGTACATGCGGGGCACTGACTTCGATCCTCAGCACCACGCTAAAATAAATAAATAACATGAAGGTATTGTGTCCATCTACAACTTAAAAAAAATTAAAAAACAAACAAAAAGGAGAGATCCATTATTTTCCTTATTCAAACTGTCACTTATTTAATCATTCATTATCGAGCACATAAAGTACTTACTGTATGTGAGCTACTATGAGAGGTGCTGGGGACAGAAAAAGATCACTATGATACTATTCCCATCACCATCCATCTCATCTCAGTCTTTTTCACATAAAACCCCATATCCAACCCCTTGTCTTCTCGCCCCTCCACTGTTTCTTTCTCCTTGATTCTTTTTTTTTTTTTTTTTTTTTTTTT
>NW_025999925.1:8227239-8232598 GCF_001458135.2 Marmota marmota marmota | reverse complement strand
TTTTTTTTTTTTTTTTTTTTTTTTTTTTTTTTTTGGCGGGGGGGAGCAGGGATTGAATTCATGAGCACTCCCCAGCCCTTATTTTTTATTTTATTTAGAGACAGGATCTCACTGAGTTGTTTAGTGCCTCACTTTTGCTGAGGCTGGCTTTGAACTCACAACCCTCTTGCCTCAGCCTCCAGAGGTACTGGAATTACAGGCATGCACCATGGCGCCCAGCTCACCTTGATTCTTTAACTACTTTCCACACCTTTTTTCTCCAAAGTCCACCTCTGTCTTGCCTCAGGTCACCATGTTCATGCAGAACAGCCTAACCATATGAGTTTTACTCCCCACAACTTCCATCTACCTGGCCATAATTTTCCCAGTCTCAGTTCTATCATACACCTCGGGGATACTCTGCCTGATTCCTTTGGGCAAACCCTGATGCTCCCATGCTAGAAGTATTTCTTTAAAACCTTAACAATCAATACTTCCATACTGGTTTGTTTCCACTCCTACCTTCCTCTCTAGACTGTAAGTATCCAAAAGGTAAGGTAACAAACTTAGCACACAGCACCCAATAAATGTTTCTAAGAATGATTAAATGAATGAATACATAATAATATTCAACTCACAGGATTAACAGTAAAATGAGATTCTACTGGAACTATCTGTCAAGACTGAAACTTTTCTTAATAGGAAAAGAGCCAGGAGTGGTGGTACATACCTATCATCTCAGAGGCTCAGGAGGCTGAGGCAGGATTGCAAATTCAAAGCCAGCCTCAACATCTTAGTGAGACCCTGTCTCAAAATAAAAAAATTTTTAAAAAGGGCTGGAGAGGTAGCTCAGTAGTAAAGTAAATCTCCAATACCAAAAATAAAATAATTTTAAAAGGATAATTGATTAGAATTTACTGCTAGCCATCTAAGTTAAAAAAATTAACTTAAAATAAACTCTTTTTATTTTCTTTTGTGGTACTAGGGATGAAAGCCAAAGCCTAGTGCATGCTAGGCAAGCACTCTACCACTGATCCATATCCAGCCCTAGAATAAAATATCCCAATAAAAAAGGAGAGCCAATGGAGAACAGCCCATTTTCAAGTACTTAAATGCCCTTTTAAATCAGGAAATCATCATCTATCTTTCTCTATGCCATGACTTTGGAATTTTTTTAAATACTCAAACAATGGTCCAATTTATATTAGATGTAACCTAAACAAACAAACAGAAACTAAATAACAAAGAGGTAAATGTGACATAGATTATCCCACCATGTATTCTAATACATTCCCTAATTTCAGCCATTCCCCCTCCATCTTCAATAATGTCACATTTGTCACATTAACCTGAGAGTTTTTGTTAAATCAACTCAGGTTTTTAACTCAAATACCAGTGTAAGAATCTTTCTACACCATAAAAATTTATGAAATCAGGTTTGATTCACTAATTACATGTTTTTAATATACCTTAAGTAAATATTTAACTACAAAAGTGAAAAACGCTTATTTGTAAACCACTTAAAATTCTATCAGGTACATAAACCAGGTGCAACACAGCTCTACCTGTGGTGGCCAATGCCCTGGGTAACTCAATCTGGCACCTTTCCTACTTTAGGGCCATTCCCCTTTCAACTAAGGTCTCTGTACATGATTTATACCTTTCTCTGGGCTCCATGAGTCTTCTTGGTATTGAGGTTCATTCACATACTTTTGATTTTTAATGTTAATACTTAATTTTTTGCGTTCAATAAACAAGAAAGGATAAACTTTATAAGAAGATGATATAACCTAATCACCTGATGGAGAGCTAGCAAAATTTTACTATTACTTTGTGAATGCTTAAATTCACCAAGAATGAGACAACAATTTTTTCCCCACTGATTGTTCTTTTTAAAAAAACCCAAAACTAACATGCTTAAACTTCAAGTGATTCTAAAAATACAAAAAGCAACTTAAATTACAAAAGAAAAAAAAAAGAAAATTTTCTTTTAATCAGATTCACCCACAAATTCAATTTTACTGCAGTAAAGATTTACAAATTGGCATTATCCAAGCACTCATTTTTATTTAGATTAAAAGAATATCAAAGGGTGTGCTGGGGTTGTAGCTCAGTGGTGGAATGCTTGCCTACCATGTGTGGGGCACTGGGTTCAATTCTCAGCACTACATATAAATGAATAAAATAAAGGTCCATCAATAACTAAATATACGTGTGTGTGTGTGCGTGTGTGTGTGTACACAAAAGAGCCAGGTGCAGTGGTGCATGCTTATAATCCTAGCAGCTTGGGAGGCTGAGGCAGGAGGACTGTGAGTTCAAAGCCAGCCTCAGCATTTTAGCAAGGCCCTAAGCAACTCAGTGAGACTCTGGCTCTAAATAAAATATAAAAAGGGATGGGGATGTGGTTCAGTGGTTAAGTGCTCCTGGGTTCAATTGTGGTACAAAAAAAAGAACATCAAAAAAAACAAAGTTTATGCACTAAAATAAGATTGTGACCAAAGGATGTCTGCTCCAGGAAGAAGGAACAGATGTATTTTCCTTATTTCTATTCCTCCCACTAAGTACAGCTTCCTGCATGTTACATAAAAAACAAACATTAGAGGGTGAGGGGTGTAGCTTAGTGATAGAACACTTGCCTACCACATACAAGCCCTGGGTTCAATATCCAGTGCTGCCAAGAAAAAACAAGAGAACAAAACAAAAAATAAGACAACTCTGAAAGGTAGAGAAAATGTGGATGAGCTGAGAAACCTGGAATCTGAGGAATGGCACAATGTTTATTCTTCATATTTAACCCAAAATTGGAGTTAAGTAGCTGACAATCTAGAAAGGTCAAGGGGGCACAGATCCCCACCCCCCTAAAAAAGTCCCACAAAATATCTTGTCCCTAGATAAACACACAGGAAAAGTCAGATTAAAAAGAGAAAACTTTTAGACAACTACTCTACCTAACCAAAGTCTACATAAAAACCTATGGTCTCACCTCTACCTGTATTAGCAGTGACTAAGGGACACCTAAATATCTACTCTCATCAGGCTGACAGGAAGCACTCCAAACCCCTTGCTAGTTATGTCAGAGAAGAACAAGTAGAAACCCAAGACTCTCATCCTCACTGGCCAGGAAGGAGCCCTTGAACCCCAAGGTATCTGAGGAGCCCATGTAGGGAGCATAGACTTCCACTCCCACCCAGCAGTAATGAGGCTCCTCTCCCTCTGACAATGATATGTCAGAGAACTGATGGCAACCATATGGGGAACTGGAACTCCCACCCCACTCAGCAGGAACAAGAGGCATCCATTCCCCTCAGGTAACAACAGAGGCCACTTAGGGAATCCACACTTCTATCCCACCTGTCAATAATAAGTCAGCACACCTCCATCCTGCTGAGGCAACATCAGGGAAATCAGAAGGCTTGAATAAAATCCAGATTCTTAAACGCACAGGAATGAAAAATCACTCATACCAAAAAACAGGAAGATCTCAAACTAGATTGAAAAAGACAATCAATAGTCAACACTAAGATGGCAGAATTGTCAGAATTATCTAGCAAAGCTTTCAGAACAGCCACAATGAAAAATGCTTTAATAGCAAAACATATATGCCTGAAGCAAATGGAAAGATAAAAGCCAAGGCAAGGAAAACTTCTCTGCAAAGAGATGACATAGTGAAAAACTAAACAAAAATTTTAGAAGTGAAAAATACAATAACCAAAACAGAAAGCATAATGGATAGAATCAATAGCTGAACAAAGAGGACAAAGGTAATTATCAGCAAACCAGAAAAATGGAACAAACAAATGACATAACCCAATCTGAACAGCAGAGAACATAAACCAAAATAAAAAGAAATCCTCAAGGCCTGCACGACCAAAACAACAACAACAACAAAATCTAACATTTTTTTTTTTTTTTTAAATCAGCATCCTGGAAGGAGAGAAGACAAAAGCAGGCTGAAAAACAAAAAGAAAGAATGAATGGATGGGGCTGGGGCTGGGGCTCAGCGATGGAGCACTCGCCTGGCACATGTAAAGCACTGGGTTCAATCCTCAGCACCACATAAAAAAATAAATAAAATAAAGGCATTGTGTCCATCTACAACTAAAAGTATTAAAAGGAAAAACTCTTGATTTAAAAAAAGAAAGAAAGAATGAATGGATGAATGAAAAATTCACAAATTTGGCAATATTAAATCTACAGATTCAAGAAGCTGAATGAACTCTAAACAGAATAAAACCAATGATCTCCATGCCAAGACACATCATAATTAAAATCCTAAAACTGAAGACAGAGTAAAATTTGAAAGGAGCAGGAAAGAAACTATAATTTAACTATAAGGGAAAATCAATTTGAATGACAGTAGATTTGTCATGAGAAGTGGCATAATATTTTTCAAGTGCTGAAAGAAAAGAATGTAAACCCAGAATCCCATATCTGGCAGGAAAAAACATCCTTCAAAATGAAGGAGAAACTGATATTTTCAGATGAAGGAAAACTAAGAGAATGTCATAAATTGACCTCCTCTAAAAGAATAACTAATGGAAGTTCTCTCAACAAAAAGCAATTACAAAGAAGTAAACAGGACACCAGGAAAATAGAAATCTACTTAGAACACCATGGAAAAAGTTGTTGCTAACACTTCATCTTTATAAATTATCTTATATTTAATGACTTTGCTGAATTCTGATTATCTCAAATAATTTGTCACTTCTGGATATTCTATGTAGGCAACATATAATCAGCAAATCGTGTCAACTTTAGAATTTTTAATACATTAGCCTTTAATTATTCATTTCCTTTGAGTTGTGCTATTTAAAAATATACTTCTGGGTAATATCTAATCAATAAAACATATGAAATAATCACCAAACTACATTAATAAATTACATTTAACTGATATATTAAATTAGAAGTTTAAATTATTTTCTTGGACCATTATAAACATGATAGGTATTGGAGAGAGGATTAGAAATTATACACAGATAAAACTAAAAAAAGATTTCATAAAATACCCACCCTAACCACACAATGTGCACTATTCTATATCCTATTCTAAGTCAGTGTTAGTTACTAATGATCAAATTGATTTTATTACCTTCAATTTGAAAAACACTGTCCTAGATCCCCAACTATCAACTTTTAAAATGAATGCTGCTACATGCTTCAATTCCTGCACCTGGCTTTAACATTTAAGATCATATTAGTGGGGCTGGGGCTGGTAGAACACTCACCTAGCATGGGTGAGGCTCTGGGTTCGATCCTCAGCACCACATAAAGATAAATAAATAAAGGTATTGTATCCATTTATAACTAAAAAAAATTCATATTAGCAATAAAGAACACTTTAATGGGTGTCAAAGTTTCATTGGTGGGGGGGGGGGGG
>NW_025999925.1:8162243-8227214 GCF_001458135.2 Marmota marmota marmota | reverse complement strand
GGGGGGGGGGGGGACGGAAGCAGTCTTAAAAGTGGTATGTTTGTACCAAGAGGAAGGCAAACAACCTAAGTCAAGCTATAGTTCAAAGAGAAAAAAAAGTGATGAATTGAATCTTTACACAATGCATTATATAGCACAGCAATGTTGAATTGAAAAGAATTTTCCCACTTTGGTGAAAGATGCTGATAACAGAGGAGGCTATGCATGTGTGGGGACTGGAGATCCATGGTCAATCTCTATGCCTTCCTCTCAATTTTGCTAAACTTGTAAACCTAAAACTGGTCTAAAAAACATAAAGACAAAAAGAGAGAGAGAGAGAGAGAGAGAGAGAGAGAGAGAGAGAGAAAGAAACGCGCCTAATTCTCAGTTGAGGTACACCACTCCAATTGGGAGGAACAGTTTATTTTCAGTAGCAAGAACAACATTCTTCTCAACAAACAACCACTTACTTATATGAGTTTGACTTGATTCTTATTTATGTTTGCATGACTTGATTCTCAGGTTTTGTTTTTAACTCTATTGCTATAAAAAAAGTATAAACTAAATCACTAGGTTTTAGGTTTTTGAATATTTAAATAATGTGGTTAACAAAAATCATTTTTCTTTTAAAAAATACACATTTTCTCACTTATACAAGAAACATGAGTTGCTGCTATAATTTTTTATATTACAATTTAACAAATGTAAAAGAAATTATTATTCTAATACAAAATAATAAACACCTGTAAAAGAAGTGAATAGGCCAACTTTGAGAAACATCAATCAAATTCCCACTAGTGCCCAACCTCCTGAATGAAAAGTTCCAGTTTTTCTCTTTGCCTTGAACATATAGACATTCAACAAATACTCACTGAGAATCTCTTATGTGTTAGCATGTGCCTGGCCACTCTTCATCCACACTCATCTGACTTTCCAGTGGACCTGCAATTCCCTTGTTCCATTCTTTTTTCACACTTCCCAAAATGCCCTGACTTTATCCAGCCTCACTTTTCCATAAAATTTAAGGGGTCTGTTATTCATGTCAGTATGCTACTCAGTGTTTAGAACAGCATTCCTCATTTACTTAGCTCCTAATACCTAAGAATCATATTGAAATGACCTCATATGAGCCCAAGGAATTGAGATTATTAAACTTTGATAGAACAAATTGGAACACTGCAATTACTAAATTGGTACCCTTAAGTATTGATCCCTTAATAACATTTCATATTATTAACCAAGTTAATGAGTAAAACCTCCATTTCCCCCATCCTTCAAAAAGTCTTGATATTTTTTTAACTGATACTAAACTCAAATAATGACATTAGAAAGAGTTGGACTTCAGCCATAACAGAGTGCTAGTCCACAGAAGAGTTGCTGTTAATAGCATACACAGTCTCACACTATAACTTCATTTTGAGACTAAAACTACTGAACATTTTCTATTAAGAAACTGAAAATTAAAGTACAACAACACAAATTGGTAAGCAGTCTCTAGTAGTTAAATTAATAAGAAAATACAAAATTAAAATGCTGCAACAGTAACATCAAGTATCTGTCATCACAAATGACATTCAGATGATACAAATTTTCAATATAAAAACAACATGTTAGGTAATGGTCTGGGTTAAACCATAGATGATATAAATGTTTTAATAATGTAGTATTTCAATGCTTTCTTTAAATCTGCAGTATACACCCCTTTCTTTGAAGAAACATTGACATGTTCAAGCATTTATTTCAAAGGTCAAATTGCTAAAGTCACTGTACTACTGCAGGACCTTCTTTCACAAAGCATCAACTGGTTAGAGCTAGCTTCTACTTGAGCAGAAGGAAGTCTAGTAGCACTGAGGAAGAATGCAAGAGGGGAAGGAGAAGGAGAATGGAAGAGGGGAGGGAGTACAGGAGGGAAAAGGGAGGGATCATGAGGGATCATAAATGGAAACTCATTTCCATGCATGTATGAGTCAATCGGGATGAACCTAACTACTATGTATAACCATAAAACTCTAAGAAGAAGAGGAGGAGGAGGAGTAAAAGCTAGCACTACTACATGTCATGTGGTTTCAGTGAAATATAAGAGTCAATAGTGTAAAAAACTAATTCACTATTGATATCAGTGCAACAAATAAATTATAACTCCACATCCCTACCTTGTTCCAGTTCTCCACCCAACTCTTTATGTCCTCCCTTTCTATTTCCATTCTTCTTCCTCCTATTCCCAACTACTGGCATTCTCCAAACTCCTCAATCTTATTCTTCTCGTGTATGCTTTTTCCTTTAGGAGAAGTATTCATTTTTTAAAATTCACGGTCCCATCTAAGCAGCAGGATCACCTCTTCTTTTTTACATAACCCAAAACCTTACTGACTTTCCACAAAGAGTCCACCATACCCACCTTCCTGGATTTGCTCCTCTGGGACACTTTCTTCCTCAGTTCTCAACATGAGAGTTTTCCCCTAATCAGGAAAGTCTCGTCACTGTCTTCACATTTTCCTACTATTTCTCCATATGCCTCAGGGTTCATACTGTTTGCATTCACACACAACATACCTTCTTTCCTCCCCTCTTCCAATTCAAAGCCTTCCACCCTGCAAATGTCCCCATCCAAGCCTACCTCCTCCACAAAGCCTTCTTTGGCTAGACCAGTGCCCAGGATCCTCTCATTTCTCTAAACATAAAATTGAGAATCATCTGCTGTGTTTAACCCTACCTGCCTCAAAAACTGGTTTCTGTAGAACTAGTAAATATTAATAATATTTAATAATAATGTTAATTTTTTTTTGCTTTCTATAGCTTTCCTCTCAACTAGTTTTATACAACATCTCTAAGCTAAAGCAATCTTAACTGAGGTTAATGCAGAGCTCAAAATCATTGATTTCCATTTCTTTCTCTTTATATATTCTTAAAACAAATGGAAGGGTAGCAAAATACTATAACTGATTCCCTCAGACCCGGGCTGAAATCTTATAAACACATTTTACATAAAGATAAACAACCCTAGAAAAATTGATAGCTTGTCACTATTTAGAAATAATAATTCTAGCTTAGCTTACTACGATCTTGGACTAATTCTTGTTCTAAATTACAATGTAATATAAAGCAAGTAGTCTGAGCCCTGTGGTACATGCTTGTAATGCCAGTGACTTGGGAGGCTGAAGCAGGAGAATCACCAGTTTGAGGCAAGCCTCAGCCACTTAGTGAGGCCCTGAGCAACTTAGTGAGATCCTGTCTCTAAATAAAAAATAAAAAGGGCTGGAATGTAGCTTAGCGCCCCTGGTTTCAATCCCTGGCATTAAAAAGGTAAATTAGGGGCTGGGGTTGTGGCTCAGAGGTAGAGTGGCATGTGTGGGGTACTGGATTCAATCCTCAACATGACATAAAAATAAAATGAAAGTACTGTGTACACCTATAACTAAAAAAAATATATTTTTTTAAAAAATGGTAAATTAAGTAAGTCTGTATCTGAAGATAGAAAATAAATGTGAAGTAAAGTTTTAGTAGTCTTTTAAATTGCCATTCATAGATATAAAATCCTTTGGAGACCCCTTGTGGTAAATGTTAAGATTACCCAAAAAAAAAAAAAAAAAGCTAATACTTCAGGATATTCAATTTCTTTTGTCTTTTTCACATAGCATTAATATATAATGTCTTCAATATTAACAAAACATCAACCAATAATTGATGAAAAATTCTTTTTATTCTAGGGGGTTCTAGAACAAAAATTCTTTTATACTTGAAAATTCAATGCTATATTATTTATTGGTAATAAATATGGCAGAATTCTAGAGTTATTTTCTTCATACCTAAATAAAAGTATTCCCTATGCAACTGGCTAAATTATCTTGTTTAAAAAAATACGCCTAGGAGTTATAGCTCAGGCTGATAAAACTAAACTTCATGGATGTTAACTGGAACCACTAGTATTTAGTGGGGGAATTATGGTAAGATTTTACCTCACAGAGTAAAGTAAAACAAAGAAAAAGTGACTAATGTGAAATATAGATGAAAATAAAAATGAAGTACTTTCAGTATGGGGAGTGAACTTTTTAAGTATAAAAATAAAGGATATGATTAGAGGCATGGAGGACTTAACTGGTCCAGACAGTCTATTAAAATCAATGCAGAAGCAGTGAACTCAAAAATTAAAAAATAAAAAAATTTAAAGAAGAGTCAAAATTCTTTTAATTTTGAAGGAGAAAAATTCAAAAGGATATAAAAAAACAGCTATAGATGGAGACTTATACAATTAGACCATAAAGAATCATGCACAGAGAATAAATAAGAAGGTCTAAAAAAATGTATGACAGAGTTCCAGGAATGAACAGGAGAGAGACAATGTTAAAAGAGATAAGGACTGATTTACCTTTAACATATTAACTTATTTAATCCTTACAGCAACCCCATAAGGTAAGCACACTTATCACCCAGAAAAGAACAATAAAGGGCAATACTGCTGAGTTATTAGTCACTAAGGGGAAGATCAGTTTTCCAACCTAATCCTATGTTACAGGAGTCTGCACTGTTTGACCCTATGATTCTTCAATCTCCACTGCTCCACTCTGTCCACAGATATAAATTAGCTATAGGCACTCCACAGAAATACTGACTTTTGGCTGTTTAGTCAAATGAAATTAAAATAAAGTATGCAAAAGAATGAGCACTTACATGTGGTCATTAAACAGAGGAAAAAATATAAACTCCCAATGCTAACCAAAGAAATACAAATCAAAACAAGACAGATGCAATCATTAAATTTGGTAAAACTCACATATGACATCCAAAATGTCTCCAAATTCAGGCTTTGGTATCTCATGTGATAAATGGACATTTATGAATATCACTAGGCAATGGTTCTTGTTAAACAAAAATTCAGTTTTGGCAATGTCTTCATTGTGGGATGTTTTGACATTGTACTGAATTTTGTCTTTATTATTTTGTAGAAATAAGTAGAAGAGAGAAAATGAGCCTGATAATTTAATTTCTATTAACCTAAGTCAAATAAATACTCAATTATGAAAAAAAAAATGAAGTCAAATGTGAAATACTGAAAATATAGCTCTAGAAGACTAGTCTTATAAATAAAAAGTAGAGATCTGATTAATTCTTTTAGCTCTCCAAAAGCAGCACCCCTTGTAACTTTACTATATGATTTTTAATCATTCAAGTTTGAACACAGAAAAGAATTAAGAACAAAATTAGGGGACCTGATGTGGAATTTTTTACCTATGTGAAAGGTTAAAAATCTTTAAATGATCACTCCCAATGTTGGCATGAGTTCAAGGAACCCTCTTGTGCTATACTGGTGGAAATATAAATTAATATTATTAATTCTAAAAAGTAATCAAGAGCTTTATAAATATATAGTTATCACCCTCTGAGTTAGAAATTCTACTTTCAGGAATTCATTTTAAGGAAATAAAGATGCACCACACATACAGAAATATTTGCATAGATATTCATCACAGCAATATTTGTAATACTGAAAAAAAATGATTACAACATAACAAAAGGGAGATGGATAAATGATGAGCTATTTACATAACTAAGTGTTGTGCAATCATTTTGCCTTCAAGAGTACCTACTGAAATATTAGCAGATAAAATAATGTTTACTAGGATTTGCTTCAAAATAAATTAACCAGAGAGAGAGATGGATGAAATAAGACAAGCTCCGAATTGGGAAATGGTAAAGCTAGTTGATGGGTTCATGAGCGTTTACTACACTATTCTGAATAATTTTATATGCTTGAAGTTTTCCAAAATAAACAAAAAATATGGGAAGCTTTTAAGTTAAAAAAAAAAGGATACCAAAATAGTTTCTAATTTTCTTCTATATTTCAATAGTGTCTGTTATGATATTTCCTTTTTCATCACAAATTTTAGTAATTTGAGTTTTCCTCCCTTCTCTTCATTAGGGTGGCTAAGGGTTGGTCAATTTTATTTATTTTTTCGAAGAACTATCTTTTTGTCAATTTTTTGAATTGTTTCTTCTGTTTCAATTTCATTGATTTCCACCCTAATTTTAATTATTTCCTGTCTTCTACTACTTTGGGGGTTGGTTTTTTCTTCTTTTTCTAGGGCTTTGATTTTTTTATTTGTTGACTGTTTCTTTTTTTAATGAAGATTTATAGGAGTTCAATTCACAATAGTTAAAACTGTGGAAGCAACTTAGATACCCTTCAATAGATGGATGGGAAAAAAAACTGTGATATATACTACACACACACACACACACACACACACACAATGGAATATTACTCAGCATTAAAAGAGAATAAAATTATGGCATTTGCAGGTAAATGGATGGAGTTGGAGAATATCATGCTAAGTGAAATAAGCCAATCCCTAAAAAACAACGGCTGAATGTTCTCTCTGATAAGTGGATGATCCATAATGGGGGCGACATAGGAAAAATGGGGGAACTTTGATCGGGCATGGGGAAGGGACGGTAGGGAAGAGACATGGGGATATGAAAGATGGTAGAATGAGATGGATATCATTAACCTAGGTTCATGTATGATTGCACATATAGTGTGACACTATATCATGTACGACCATAGAAATGTAAAGTTGTGCTGCAATGTGTACAATGAATCAAATGCATTCTGTTGTCATATATACCTAATTAAAATAAATTTTTAAAAAAATTTAAAATTTTTAAAAAGTAAAAACACAAACAAAAAAAAAACTTCTGGGGCTTCACAGATCTGCTCTTTCTTCAATGTTCCTTGACATTTACTCAGGAACGGCTCAAAAAGAAAGAAAAAAAGGATACTGAAGTGATTTTGCCATACAAATCCAAGTTCATAAATGAAAAAAGTGGTATACGTATACAGAAATAATACACTAAAATGTAGTTATCTCTGGGTTTTACAATTTTGAATTACTTTATCTTTCCTTTTTGTAAATCCTAACTTCTAAATGAATATATATCTGTGTTATAATCAAAAAACAAATTATGAAAGCTACTTTGTTGGAAGTTACATTTAAATAGAATGAACACTCTTAACTTTAAGGACAAAGAAACATATAGAACTTCACTTAATAAATCAGTTTGATTTTCTAACTGTTTTGTCAACTTACTAAATGAAAATCCTTATGGGCTTCCTTTCTTAATTCTAAAGTCCAGTTCCTCAATATACAACTTCCTCTTCATTCAAGCCCCAGCCCAAAATTTTGGTCTCTTCACCACCACTGCTGGTCTTCACCACCGCTCCACAGTGGCAGTATAGAATCCCCCCCAATGAGTCACCCTCATGTTTGGTACGTAACGTATCATGCCTCATGAATCCAGTTAGATATGTACATATTTGCCTCTCCTACTGGGTTGTCAACTGTGCCAGACACATATAATAAACTCATTTTCTTCCTCTACGGCCACAGTGCCCATTACACCATTTCATATATAAGTCATGTGACCTTAGATCTTGTAAATAAAACTACTGGACACTACTGGACGCAGCACTAAAATGAAACTTAAAGCACAAAGAAAGCATTTTCAAAACTACGTAAGATTTCCAAAACATGAATCCTATCTCCAGAAACTGAAAATTACCAAACAATATACTGAAATAATATCATAAGCCCCTTAATTACCAAACGATAGCATTAAGTAATATCAGAAGCCCCTTTAAAATGATCATTTTTATAGTCTTACATTAAAGAGACAGTATGGGTAATTTTCTTTTGAAAAATTTCCATTACTTTGAAATACAATTCTGAAATGGAATTTTGAAAAAAGCTGAAATATAAAATTTTTTAAGTTACATTGAAATAGAATTTTTATAATTATAAACTATTTTTAACAACTTTAACAAGTTTGGCTTTGTCAGTAAATCAGTTTCAGAATCATGATCTTCAAACAGCATGCCAACATACCTAATAGCAGTGACCCTGTGAATGAGCATCTCTGTTTGCTCTGACAAGTCTGATGGAAGTAGCAGCTCCACCGGCTGCAGGCTTGATATCCGAGTCTCCAGTTCGGAACGGGAAGGAGAGTCCTGGAAACTATCGAACACAACTTCACCTGTGGCAGGCTGCACTCCCTGAAAACAAGCACAAATGTAACATCACAGACAATATAATTTCTTCCAGTTATGGTTAAACATGCAAATAGTAAAGATGATACATTCCATTTCTAAAGTGTTTGAAAACCTGTTGTTTTTCAAGACTCATTTACATAAGTCAGAGTCACTGAACTACAAGAAACTAACTGGGAGTTTCAAAAGGCACCTGAGTACAGGCCCTGGACCTAATACAACAATGGAGTGACTATGACAAGTCACCAAATCCTACTTGGGCCTCAGTTTCCTCCTCCAAAATGGAAATAAGTCAGTTTATTTCCCTAACAGAACTATTGTAAGGATCAAGTCAGAAAAAAAATGTGAATGCTTTAGAAAACATAAGGCATTGTACAGATAGATACAGACTAATAAGTGATATGGTCCTAGTAATCTGAAAACCAAAATGTTCAAGAATACACTTAATTATATAAACAAATAAATAAAAAGCATAATTTTTGCAAAAAAAAAAAACAATATACATGTAACAAATTCTCATGAACCCCAACTAGGCAGTCTGTTCAATGAAATAACTTGAAGATACCCCATCACCCTATGCCAAAAGACAAACTGGAAAATATTACCACTTGGAAGAGGTTAAAAAAAAAAAAGTCAAGTTACTTAGCCAAGGTCTCAGTACTAAATGGTGGATTCAAACCCACACAGTCTAACTCCCCAGGCCATACTCTAACATACTACTGATGCCTATGAGAAGCCTAGGGTGAGTTACAGCCTCCACCAGCTAAAAGAAGGGAGAATCATTAATCCCTATGTTCATATGCTATTGACGGCACTTTCTAAAACAACCCGCTGAAAATATCCACATCCTATAATCAGCAATTCCTTCCCCAGGTGTATATTCCTGAGAAATTCAGGCATGTATAAAGTAGAAGACATGCCAAAAACATTTATACATATAGCAGCATTCTTTGTAGAACCAAAAACTAGAAAGAACCCATATGTCCACCAACAGAGGAATAAGTAAACTGTACACCATAAAATGTAATAGGACACAGCAACGAAAAACCTACAGCAACAAATGTAAATAAATCTCACATAAAAACATAGGAAACAAAAGAAGCAGGATCTAAAAAAAAATACGTACAGTATATCTACACTTGTGATTAAAGTGGTAAAACTAGAACTAAAAGGAAGGAACTTATTACCTTAAAAGTCTGGATTACAGTCACCTCTGGAGTGAAGAGACACACAAGGATCTTATGGGTTGTAGTAGTTATAGTTCTGACCTGGGTGACTGTCTTATGCTACCCTGCCAAATTTATTTTATGCATTTTTTATTGAATATTTTATAATTTTTTAAATATCTCACGCATAGATCAAAGAAATACTTTCATTCAAAAAAGACTACAATTTTAAAAAAAGAAAAATCTTTTAATTCTATTCAAAAAGCTTTCTATAGTATTACTATACTATCTATAGTATCAGTATCTCAGGATACATATCTAAGTTTATGTCCCACAGTCTATAATCATGCATTTACAAAAGCTACTTAAAAGATGTTCAAATAACAAACTTATCAGCCAGCCAAATATTCTGTTACTAAATTTAATCAGAGAAATTTTCTATTGTAACACCTGAAACTTCATTATTCTATAAGGTATGTATTATCAAGAAATCTAAGCTGGCATGGTGGTGCACATCTGTAATCCCCACGGCTCAGGAGGCTGAGGCAGGAGGATCACAAGTTCAAAGCCAGCCTCAGCAAAAGCAAGGTGCTAAGCAACTCAGTGAGACTCATTCTCTAAATAAAATACAAAATGGGACTGGGATGTGGCTCAGTGGTCAAGTGCCCCTGAGTTCAATCACTGGTATCAAAAAACAAGAAGAAAAATTTAAAGTCAATCTGTGAAGAACCATACTGTCCATACTGAAGGCAATGGTCCTAATCACCATGTTTTTCCAATAGTGAAGCCTTCGATTCTAGACTCACTGCCAGTACACGAAGATGACTCCCAGGCTGTGACTATGGAATGGTTAACACTGATCACAGCAGGGAAAAATCCAGGAAGAACTGTTCTGAAGGTAAAGGAAAATGAGTTCCATTTCAGCCACTGAGTTTGAAGGGTCAGAAAATTCTGAGTGCCCTTGCTTAATACTAATTTGGATGCAAAAGCCTAGAGCTCAGGAGAGAGGTTGAGCCAGCTGAAAATATCCACATCTTATAATTCATCCTATATCCACACCCTATAACCACTTTTGGACTGATGATATCCTGAACTCTGGATATCATCAGTCCAAAAGTGGTTTCTGAGGTCAAGAGAGGATCCAAAAAAAAAAAAAAAAAAAACACTGAAAGGGCAAATTACCACTTTTCATTTTATTTTTGTATCCCACTTCATATACTATGGTTAGATCTGGCAACAGATTAGAGGTTATTTCTAAATGTGCTAAGAAGGAACTATACATTGTCAACTCTGTTCTTTAAACTGAGTTTCAGGTAAATATAAAATAGCATACAACATATGTTAAAGCCTAAAACCAAATAACTTTACTATTCGTAGATAGGTCCAACTATGTCCGCAGTTAGATAAAAAGTGCTTCTCAAGGAAGAAAAAAAAAAAAAATCTAATTGGCTTAGAGCCATCCAATCCCCACGGTAATGCTAACTCCCTGAGAGAAGAGCTTACAGGTTAAGCAAATGCCAAGTTAGCACAGAGTAACAGAATAAGGTATTAAAAGTCACACTGGAGACATTCAGATTGTAAGAATTTATTGATATCGTCACTGACTGTAGAAATTTTAAAAAGCAAAGAGAAGTTATTACTCAGGCAAAAAGCCCTGCTTTCACTTAATGTACAACAGGACAAAGGTATTTAATAATTGTCAAAGGCCCTAAAAAGTCTTAAGATTTTGAGCATGGTCCAGGTAGGCATGTAAATGGGCAAATGTATTCATAAATTGCCATAAGGCAAGGGCAAGAAAACTATGATTCACGAACCATGTTTATATGAAACACTGAGTATAAATATTCCTAACACTTAGTCTGGTGTTTTACATCGGTCAATTATCACTTCTCTAACTATCCCTTTCTCCAAATCTAGATAGAATATTCTAGAATCATTCATGTTTAATTTCAAGCCTGTAGAGGAAATCTAGAAAACTCTTGCTACCCATGCATGCGGCTGGCTTATGTTTTATTCTACTATGTGCACACTGTCCACATTTATGCCTATTACTCCACTTACCTTCAACCCTAAAATCCTGGAGCATATGAACCAAAACTATCTGTATCTTTCCATAGCATAGAGTGCTGAGATAGGAGAATACTGTAACTAGTGATGTAACGTATAATCTAATGAGGAAAATGCTTCCCAGTTCAACTACTTCAAGGCATATCTCATCAGTTATCCTCATTATAAACCATTTGTGATTCTCATGTTTAGAAATACCATGAACAGTTATTATTCCTTTTTCACCTACAAAATACTTACCACAATGCCAATGAAAATGTTCCCCATTTTTTTGTCCTTAATGTTTTCCTTATTTTCATAGATACATAGAAGGTAGCTGGTAGAAGTATCAGTCAGTATCTCATCAACATTTACAGCATCATCCAGCTTGATCAGAGGATTCACATGTAATAATGATTAAAGAAAAATAATGTCCTGAAGTGCCACTAATGTTTAATATTAACTGTTTTCTCCATTAAAACAATGGTTCATTTTCTGAGTATTTTCCTCTATGCAAAACTCTTCCATGTAGCACATTCTTCTGATTTACCATGAGCATAGCTGCACGTCTTCTTTTCCCTAAAATGTAAGGTTCATGAGGGCAGGTAACTATTATTGTCTCACTTCCAAAGGCCCTAGGAGAATACATCAGATGCTGTGGATGCCCAAATATTAACCCCCTTTAATTGGGTGATGCTGACACTTGAATTCTTAAATACTTGATTCTATAAATCAAAGCATAAATATACTAAAATAAGTATAAATTAATTTTTTCTTTGAAGTACCTAAAGCTTCCAGAAAGGTAAAACAGTTTTAAAAGACATTTTAAAAAATCAGAAATAAATGTATATGTGTGTAGGTTGTGCATGCGTGCATTTGTGCGTGTGTGTGTAAAATGAGTCCACTAATCCAATTCTCAAGAGGTAAAAGCTAATTCTGGAAAAAGCTAGTCTGGATACATCCAATTTGGGTATAAGAAGATAAAAGAAAGGAGGAAACACTGCCAAATTCGTTCTATGAAGCCAGTTATCACCCTGATACCAAAACCAGATAAAAACATATCAAAGAAAGAAAACTACAGACCAATATCCCTGATGAACACAGATGAAAAACTTCTTAATAAAATGCTTCAAATTACATTCAAAAACACACTAAATAAAGATAGTACACCATGATCGGGGATGCAAGCCTAGCTCAACATAGACAAATCAATAAATGAATTCATCACATAAATAGATTTAAGGACAAGAATCACATGATTATTTAGATACAGAATAAGCATTGGACAAAGTCCAGCACCCATTCATGCTTAAAACACTAGAGAAACCAGGGATAGAAGGAACTGACCTCAACATTGTAAAGGCTATATATGACAAACCAAAGGCCAATATCATACTGAACAGAGAAAAACTGAGAGTATTTCCTCTAAAAACAGGAATAAGACAAGGATGTCCACTCTCACCACTCCAATTCAACATATTCCATAAAACTCAAGCCAGAGCAATTAGGCAAGAGAAGGAAATTAAAGGGATAGAAATAGGAAAAAAAGAAGTCAAATTATCTGTACACTGATGACATTATCCTATGTTTAGAAGACCTGAAAAACTCCAAGAGAAGACTTCTAAAGATGATAAACAAATTTAGCAGGATACAAGAACAACATATTGCTTTCCTATGCACCAATAATGAATCCGCTGAGAAAGAAATCAGGAAAACTATCGCATTTACAATAACTTGAAAAAAAAAAAAAAACCTTTAGAATAAATCTAACCAAGGAGGTGAAAGACCTCTATGAAAACACTGAAAAAAGAAATATGTGGCTCAAGCGGTAGCGCGCTCGCCTGGAATGCGTGCGGCCCGGGTTCGATCCTCAGCACCACATACAAAAAAAACAAAGATGTTGTGTCTGCCGAAAACTAAAAAATAAAATATTAAAATTCTCTCTCTCTCTCTCTCTTTAAAAAAAAAAAGAAATAGAAGATTTTAGAAGATGGAAAGACCTCCTATGTTCTAGGATAGGCAGAATTTTATCAAAATGGCCATACTACCAAAGCAGCATATAGATTCAACACAATCCCCACCAAAATACCAATGACATTCTTCACAGAACTAGAACAACAACAACAACAACAACAACAACAACAAACAGTTCTAAAATTCATTTGGAAGAATAATAGACCCAGAATGGCCAAAGCAATCCTGAACAAAAAGAGAAATTCTGGAGGCATCACAATACCTTATGTCAAATTATACTACAGAGTTACAGTAACAAAATTAATATGCTACTGGCACCAAAATAGACATGAAGACCAATGAAACAGAACAGAAGACCCAGAGACAAACTCATATACTTACTTATAGCCCTATGATACTTGACAAAGGTGCCAAAAAGAGAAAGGATGACCATTTTAACAAAAGGTGCTTAGAAAACTGGATACCCATATGTAGAAGAATGAAACTTGATCCCTATCTCTCACCCTGCACAAAAGTCATTTCAAAGTGGACCAAAGAAAATAGAAGATCAGTGGAGTAGAAGAAAGGGATTGAGGGAGAAAGAGATGGGACAAGAGAAGGAAAGAACAATGAATGAATCTGACCTAACTTTCCTATACATATATGAATATACCACAGTGAAATCTCACCATTATGTATTTATCTACTAGGTACTAATTTAAAAGCAAAACTATAAGTAAACAGAAAGATCAGTAGAATGAGGGGAATAGGGGGATGGAGGAGGAGAGGGAAAGGGGAAATAGTGGGGACTGAATTAGAACAAATTACATTCCATGCTTTTATAATTATGTCCAAATGAATCTTAATGTTATGTATAACTAAAAAGAACCATTTTTTTTTTAACAAAAAAAGATCAAAGACCTAGATCAAAGACCCAGGAATTAGACCAGAAACTCTACAACTTCTAAGAAGAAAATGTAGGCTCAACATTTCAACATATAGGCACAGGCATCAACTTACTTAACAAGACTCGTTAAGCACAAGAAATAAAACCAAGAATCAATAAGTGGGACAGCATCCAATTAGAAAGCTTCTGCACAGCAACAGAAACAAGAGTGTGAAGAGAAAGCCCACAAGATGGGAGAATGTCTTTGCCACCTGCTCCTCAGATAAAGGATTAATATCCAGAATGAATATATATATTTTTTAACATCAAAAAAAAAAAACCCAATAAATAAATGGACAAAAGAACTAAACAGATATTTCTCAAAAGAAGAAATACAAATGGCCAAGAAATATATGAAAAAATGGTCAACATATATAGCAAATAGGGAAATGCAAATTAAACTGACATAGAGATTTCATCTCATTCCAGTCAGAATAGCAATTATCAAGATAACAAATAGCAATAAATATTGGTGAGGATATGGGGAAAAAGGTATATTCATATATTGTTGGTGGGACTCAAAATAGTGCAACCACCCTGGAAAGCAGTATGGAGATTCCTTAAAAAACTAGGAAGAAACCACCATGACACCTAGCTATCCCACTCCTTGGTATATATTCAAAAGATCTAAAATCCACAAAATATAAGAATGCAGCCACATCAATGTTTTTAGAGGTGCAATTCACAATAGTCAAGCTATGGAACCACTGTAGGTGCCCATCAACAGAAATGGATAAAGAAAAAATAGTATATATATACACAATAGAGTTTTACTCAGCCATAAAGAAGAATGAAATTATGGCATTTGCTGGTAAATGGAGGGAACTAGAAAATATTATGCCAAGTGAATTAAGCCAGACCCAGAAAGTCAAGGATTCATTTTTTTTTTTTTTAATGGAAACTAGACCAAAATATACGGAGAGTGGGGGGCAAGGGCAGGGGGAATCCCATAAAAATAGAAGAGAGATTGATGGTGTGGAGAAATGAAATTTAGGGGGAAGGTAAAAGGATGGGAAAAGAGAAGCAGAGTGGAATGAGTATGACCAAGCTTTCCTATGTACATATATGAATACACCACAGTGAATTTTGCCTTTCTGTATGTTCATAACACACTAATTTTTTTATTTATTCTAATCAATTATACCTGACAGTAGAAAGCTCTTCAATTCATTGTACACAAACGGAGCATAATTTTTCACTTCTCTGGTTGCACAAGAAGTAAGGTAATGATGTCTGTCTCATCCCACCATCTTTCCTATCCCCTTGCTCCATTCCCTCCCTCCACTTTGCCCCATCCAAATTTCCTCCAACTCATCCCATCCCGCACCCCACCCCCCATTATGGATTGGTATCCACTTATCAGAGAAAACATTCAGTCCCTGTTTTTTTTTTTGGATTGACTTATTTCACTTAGCATGACATTCTCCAACTCTATCCATTGATCTGCAAATGCAATAATTTTATTCTCCTTTAATGCTGAGTAACATTCCATTGCACTCATTTTTAAAAAGTTATTTTTTTAAAAAAAAGAGCCATAAGCATAGCAGATGTGAAGCAGGAAAGGATACTCTTTTATGAATGGGTTTCAAGTAGGAGACTCAGCTTAGGTAAAAAAGAAAAAAATAAAACTACCATGTTTTTACAGCCTGATCAGCTTAGAACAACCAAAGGGATGCAACTGGTTTAGAGTTTGCTCTGAATGACAGTTATTCACTATTTGTGGTCTTAAACAAACAAAATAATCCTCAGAATTTGCATAGAAACTAAGTGGGCCTCTAAATATGCAGATTTGTAATAAGCCATAAAAGAAATACTTTAGTACATGATTTAAGACCTTCTTTATCCCTAGATTATTTTATTATAAGAGACCTAACCTAAGTAAACATTATTAAATGCACCCTCACCTTATTTTATATACATCTATTTGGCTTTAAAAACAGAATTTTATGACTCTGCTTTTAAAATTACTTTGCTTCAATTAACACAACAAATTTATGAAAATCTATAAATTTGGCAGCAATCATTGGGCATACTGAAGATTTCTGCAAAGAAAGAAAGTTTTACCCACAATCCATTTTCAAAAGCAATAAAATCTTCACGAATTAACAATTAATGAAGATGGCCTATATTATATTTTATAAGCATTTAAGTGTATTTTAATTTTGACTTCGTAGTTTTCTTTCCATATTAAGTTATTAAGTTATTATTTTTCAGGTCTCACCGTAGGAAGATCCTAAGGAATGTATAGCCCCTAAACACCTAACTTTTGTCCATAAATGATCCAAGAAAACACACAATTTCAAATCAATTGCTAACTTGACATTATCATTTATTAGGCTCACTTCTTCTTACTCTTAGTATATGATGAATTTGTCTTTCATTATGACATTTGAAAAATGTTTGTTTCTAGTTACTACCAATCCTTCCTCTTCATTAGTGCACTCCAAGGATTCAAGTAACTGTACTACCTCACCTCATCGAAAAGGTTCCCAAAGGACTTTTTTTTAAATGTCACCTTAAAACAAAGCACTTGTAACAACTAAGAGAAAAATTACTATTCGAAAAGGATATCTTCTCCAATGAGTGTGGATTTTGTATAAAGAGCAGTCAGTTTCCGGGAAAAGAGAGAACTTTTGTTGTCTCCAATAGCCTTTAATGCTGCAGTTTCAGTTTGCTTTACAACTCCCACCTTCAACAAAGTAAGAGATATTTAATATCAAATCTGATGAAAAACCAATCTAACAAACTCATTTCAAAATGCTTAAATATTAATTCTGAAACACTTAAAATAAGTGAATTAGTCCACAGTGTCCAGATATAAGGTTTAAGCAACAAGGACCATGAACAGCTGACTAGTGTACACAAATCACTAAGAAGCACTCTGTTACTGAGTCTTAAAATTTTTTTCTGTAAATACCTAACAATATGCTCTTAAAAATCAAGATACATTAATAATTATGAAACATTTTTCATTGCTTCAAATGCCAAATTCTAAAACTCATTAAAGCCTGCCTGTTACTTTAAAGGCATGTTTTCACTCCCTGGAAGAAAATCTCCTTCCCTTCTCCCTTGAAGTTAAAAATCAAAGCTGACCTTATATCCTTTAGCCACGAGACGGCGTACATGAACAAATAGTCTGTGAGTTGGTATACTTGCTGTCATAAAGTTGTGATCTAAATGGCAATAAATATTCAGTTCCCGGGCAGCAATCTAATATTTAAAAAAAAAAGAAAGGAAGAATGTTAATAAATTTCTATTTCAAGATTTCATGTGGGATTTGTTCACTTTGTTAAAAATTCATCAAGGTATACACTTAGGATTTGTGTACTTCTATAAATGTGTGGTACATCAATAAAAAGTTTGAAAGAAACTCCCCATATAAATTCCCGGGTCTCATCTATTTTTTGGCAGTTCCTACCACCTGACATCAGGGCCAAAATCTGTATCTCTAAATGTCTCCAAAAAATGACAACTGTTTTTTTATGTCCTTAGATGTTCCAAAACCTAGAAGTGCTGAGCTGTCTCTACATAAGGACTATTCAATATAAAAAGGAGGAAGCCAAAGGAATAAGAATTTTCTATGCAAATGGCATATACAAATAACTGATGATTAGAAGATACTACAGAGTATGCATAAATAATAAATCCACTTGGACAGAGGAAACTTTTAATAAGTGACATGAAGAACTCTCTAGACTGGTTAGTTAATTAATGATGCATGGTTGATAGAAATGCAAAAACAGGAAGCAGTCCCTGATTCCCTGCTTTCTTCCAGAACACACTAGACACCACCAAATAGAGCCATGGAACTCTCTTCCAGTACTTTCACTCCTTTACCCCAACCCACGTCTAAACTGTATTCATCCTCTACTATATCATCCTCTACTATAGACAAAAAATTTACCATTTAACCTAGATTGTTTCTTTCTCCCCTTCACCTATAGGATGCCAGCTACGTATCCGGTTTTTTTTTAAATATTTTTATTAGTTGTTGATGAAATTTTTTTTTATTTTATTTATTTGTATGTGGTGCTGAGAATCGAACCCAGTGCCTCACACATGCCGGGCAAAGGCTCTACCACTAAGCCACAATCCCAGCACCCGTACCTGTTCTTAACCTCAGGAAATATGTCAATACTATTTCATAACACAGAACACAATGGAACTTAGAGAACACTACCTTTCTGCCACAATAGGATTCAGAAAACATGAACAAGAAAACATTGGCCAACTCTTCTCTTCCCATCCAAGGGGTGGCAGATGTACTACATCATCATGTTCTGATGTTATATGACCTAACCAGGCCTGAGACTATGTAGTCATGACAATCAACCACCGCTTCCAGCAAAAGCTTCCCTCTACTTGCTCGTTGAATGTGCAAATTCACTTTAAACCTTCTTGATCTGTATCAAATACCCCCAAGTTAAATTGAGACCCAGCTTAGGCTAAGATTGAAAGATGACTGACACAAAGACCTGTGGGTAGCTGGCAGAATTAATGTGCTCTTCTCATTGAAACTTAACTTTGTATCTGGCTATGAAAATTCATTAATTAAGGTAAGGAGAACTTCCATACATCTCAAAAAAAAATTGTTTTTCGCTTGAGATTCTCCTAAAAAACATATTTGTGGGCTGGAATGTGGCTCAGTGGTAGAAACTTTGCCTACCATGGGTGAGGTACTAGATTCGATTGTCAGCACCACATATAAATAAATAAAATAAAGATCCACTGACAACTAAAAAAAAAAAAATGTTTAAAAAAAACACTGGCAATGGTTCATCCATCAATTGATTCATCTAATAAACTTTTTATGGATGAAAAGTATTGGCCCAGCACCACAGAAAATGAACAGTAACATTCCAGTAGGGACTCCTCACTTCTCCCCCACAAGTCTAGCTCCATCAACTTTGCTTGTGCTTGAGTTTTATTTTAAATGACAGCATTTTAAAGGGTGACTGATCAAATTAGCTTTTTCACAAAGTCAAGAAATAAAACAAAAATATTGAAAAATATCTAAAGCTGAACAAGAAAAACATGAAAACAACTTACCTCTGCATCTTCCCCAAAGAATCTATACTTATATCCACATTCCACACACAAAATTGCATCTTTATGCTGCTGTTTCATCTCTATATATTGCAACTCTAATGGTGTGTAGATGCTTTTCGATCGTCTATTAGATGGTTTATCAGAAGTTTTCTGTAAGTTTTCATGAGTCCTATGTGATAGGCCAAACTGACTGTCCTGGCAACCAAAAAATTTAAATAGTTTAACAAGAATAAACTATTATATTAAATTCTCAGAGAAAGAAAATGCAAAATTAGCAAAAAGCTAACAGTTGGTAAATCTAGATGAAAGATTTCCCAAGACACATTGTAGTATTCAGGCAAATTATCCCTAGACCACTGGGCAATTATGTTCATTTGGTAGATTTTTACCATTCAACTGTGTCTTTTCAAGCTCTCAAACAGCTTATTGCTTGTAATATGTCCTTATATTGCTTCTAGATAACCCTTCTATTTGATTATTTCTAATTTCACAGAAAAATCAAGTTTGTCATTTTATGTACAAAGCAATATGTACAAAGGTTTGAAATTTTTTCAAAGTAAAACGTTTTAAAAAATTATGAACCAAAAAAACAAAAACTGCCAGTATTTAAGTAAATTTTGCAAATCTAAACAACCTGAATGTTTTATATACTTCTTTTTAAATTTGATGTTATTGGATCTATAATTAATAAACATTTATTTTCTTATTTATTCCCAGGTATACAATGAATAAAAATCAACTAGGGATAAATCTTGGGCAAAAACACTTGCAGCAAGCATGCCAACATCTAAAGCTGCACTTAATGTTTCATGTTTCCAAGCATGCTCTAAAAGATAGTATATTCTATAAATCTGTATTACAAGAGAGAATCATCATTGTTTTGGTAAATAAATAGGGGAAAGAAGTTTTGGAAAACAAAGAGCATTGGGCTACATTTTCAATATTAGTACTCCTACTATCCTTAACTTCCTGTAACATAAAACCATAATTAATTCCAACTTACAGCTTAGAGAAAAATCCCTTGATTATTAGGCCTGATTAAGAAATGGAAAAATAAGACAAATTGATAGGATAAATCAATTTCTAAGTAAGAGCCATGCTGTCACTCTCAACATCTAAAAAGTTACTCAACTACCACTGGAATAAAAAATATGACCTAAAAAACTAGTGAGCAGAAGAAGAGGAAGGGACAGAGAGCAGAAAAGTGGAGTCTCATATCAACAGAAACCCCAAAAACATGTATTCTGTGGATGCCAAATGTTTAAAAAAAAAAAAAAAAATCAGCTTAGCTGGGACGGCACAGAAAGACATTAATTTCAAAAAGACTCAATCTATCTAAATAACATAGCCCAGAAAACTTGCAAAGATTCGCAATAGGAAGATGGTAAGGTGTGGAGAGGAATGGCCAGAGAAATGCAGCTCATCATAACATCTGAGAATGCAACTGTTTTTCATTTTGAGGGATTTTCAATTTTGTTTCTATGACTCTTACATAAATTCCAGGAATACTACATAATATAAAAGTTAATTAATACTTACAAAAATATATTTCCTAGAAAAAAGTTGCTCTCATTTTTTTTTAACTTATTCTTTTACTGAACAAGACAGACTTCAAGGAAAAAAAAAAGTTCTCTCCATGTGGGATACTAAGAAGTAAATCTAAGTACTTGATTATTAAGCAACTTGTTTTTTATATGATTTGGGTGGAAATATTTCTCAGATATACTATATTTTCTTTAATAGTCACAGAGGCAGCATGTTGAACTCAACTTAACCTTGTCTTGACAATTCAGAGTGATCAGAATAAATTTCAGAACCTATTCAGAGTCATGTCATTAATATCCCTAGACCACTGGGCAATTATGTTCATTTGGTAGATTTTTACCATTCATCTGTGTCTTTTCAAGCTCTCAAATAGCTTATTGCTTGTAATAATGTCCTTATATTGCTTCTAGATAACCCTTCTATTTGATCATTTCTAATTTCACAGAAAAATCAAGTTGGCATTTTATGCACAAAGCAATAGTAGATAGGCTCTACTGAGACCTCAGGGTAAATGTTCCAATTAATAAAATGAGATTTCATAGACTTTATGATTTCTATCCATAATAATCACCCTATACCATGGTGAACTGCTTCTCAGTATTAAACAGCAATAAAAAAGAAAACATTCTTTCCTTTTCTGATGACCTAAGATAAGTGAGTTAACCAATATTAGCCCATTTGAGACAGAAGTCTATAGATGTGAACTTTGTGGGAAGGGAAAACTGTAAGCAAAATTCTATTGTCCTAATCATTTTTCTAAGAAAAAGTACATTTCATTAAAATTTTAATAAATAAATATATATGCATATATATATACACACACATATAAATTCAAAAAGCATTTCTCTAATTCAATGATCATCAATCATATCTACACATTAAAATAAGAGCTTCTAAGAAAATAGCCATGCACAATTCTCAGTGAAGACCAAATAAATAAGATTCTGAAGGAAGGTTCTAAATACCAATTTTTGTTTTGTTTTGTTTTTAATTTCTCCAGATGAGTCTAATGTAAAGCTAAGGTTGAAAGTCAACCGCTCGTCTGAATTATAGATTTCAATGATGGTGCCAGACCAGATTCTGCAATGATAAGAACCATAAGTCACAAAATAAACAGTAGAAGAAGTAAAAACACATATTTAGTTGGTTTATCTCTAAGTTTACTTAATATATGCCAAGCTTTCAACTGGAAACCTCAAAACATCGACAGACAGATAGATAGATAGATAGATAGATAGATAGATAGATAGATAGATAGATAAATGGATGTATGTATGTTGCCCAACATTATTTTCCATGCAAATCATGAAAACTTTAAGGAGAGCTATATTAAAATTATGCATGTATCAATAATCTAAAAAAATTCCCCCAAGTCAGTGGTTCCTAATCCAGGCAGTAAGTACATCACAATCAGAGACTGTGGAATACGGAATGTTCTAAAATAAACAGTATTGGCTCAAAATAATTTGGGAGTCTTTTAATTTTTTGTTTTGTTTTGTTTGAACACAAACCAATTCATCCCTCATAATACACAGCAAATTAGAATGTTAGAATATGTTAGAATTTCTTATGTTTCACAATATGTCTGTGAAACAAAAGATCTGTCAGGTAACTCAGATGATCAGTCAAGTGTCCTTAGTGACCCTACAGAAACTAAAGGATTTCAGAACCTACTATTCTGGGTAACTGGAAATACATCTATATAACAATTACATACCTTTTGGTTCACTTGGGATTTAGAATCTTCAGAATAAACTGCATTCTTTGCACGTTGAAAACTGATATCCTCAAAATCAGTACATTTTGGTAGAACTGCAAACCTCTCTTGAAGAGGTGCTATCTGGACTCTATTTTGAGGAATGGCAGAATCGCAGCAGAATTCTTTCAGTTTTTCCAGAGACTTTGAGATAGTCCTGGTCCTCAGACATTTATTTGGCTCTTGGAAAACAAATGAGAAGAAAATATAACCACGGTATTTTGGTCTCATTATGTCAACTTATAATAAACACAGAATTTTCTAAAAAGGGAGATTCCCATTAATGGACTGAACTATAATGTGATAAAGGAATAAAGAACATCAAGTTCAGGGTAAAGGTGGCATATTCAAGCATATATCTGATTTCTCTCACTGCTGAGACCCCATTGAATAACTACAGTAGCAAGCTGGGGCTAGAGTTCAGTGGTACAGCTCTTGCTTCTCCTGCTCACATGCAAAGCCCTGGGTTCTATCTCAGCACTACAAAAGAAGAGAGAGACAAAGAAAGGAAAACTACATTGTAGTTTGATTCTGGTTTTTATTTGTTGGTTTGTTTTCACATTTAAGGACAGACAGGAGAGGAGAGGCAACAATTGCAAATGAAATCTCTGAAGCTAGAAGGGAAAATAGATGAGCTCTCACCAATCAGCCCACTCAACTCAAGCTAAGTCCTAAGTCAATAGTTAAGAAAACCAAGGATCAATCCTATTTGCAACACAAAATGATCAAGAGACTGGGGAATTACGGCACCAGTAACTGTGGAAATGGAATAAGGGAAAATCTAAAATAAAGGCACTGACTCAAAGTAATTTGGTTTCTAGACCCCCACACACACACTCCAAAGTCAAAGGCAACAATCTTTTCCTCACCTCAGCAGCAGATGGGAGATAGCTCTGGAAACAAGCATAGCTGATGGAGCAGCAACTCAGAAGGGTGATGGGAATGTACATTGACTATATGCTGACACCCCCAGCCTCTCCAGAACCTAGGAAGCTAGGAGGTTCCTAATTGAAGAATCTGACGAGATTAAGGGGAAAGCCTTAGACAATGACATCAAGGGTTCACCAAGGAAATCCAATCACCCCACTCAAACACCTGCTTTCCTGCTTCCAAGCTTTGCACATGCTAGACTTTCTACATATCAAAATTGTATTCATTCTTCAAGTTCCATCTCAAAGCTATCTATTCCATGAAATTCTCTAATTCTCACAGCTTTAAATCGTTTTTCTTTTACATTCCTATAAGAAGCTCAAATTTTAATATAGTACACAGTCTGCCTAAGTAGGAGTTGTTTATAAGCAAGCAATCCAAAGAGAAGGGATCTATCATTTATTGGATCTTTACCATGTACCACATATATTATTTCACTCTTTAAAGCAATAGTATTAGGTAGCTATTAGCAAATATAAGGGAACTGGGGTTGCATGAATTTATCATCTTTCACCCTTCCTATGAAAGCAAGAATATTCTGAGGGCACAAGTGATATTCTGTTCATTTCTGAAAGTTTAAAACTTTCATATTTTAAGTGTGTACACAGATTTCCCTCCTGTGGTTTAAAAAAAAAAAAAAAAAAAAAAACCTTTCCCAGAATGTAGGTCAGTGAAAATCTTGGGGTTGTAGTTTTTTAAAACACAAAACAAAACAAAAGACGGATCTTTAGCTGAAGTGTTAAAAACAGAAGTGAAGTATTAAGGCTCTATTGCATGGTGTATGTTTGTGGTTGAGTAAAACTCAAACTTCATCACTTCCTAAGAGATTTATTACATTTTATTTTTACTTATGTCTTAACGTTATTAGTGTCTTTTATCTCTGTATGATGGAAATACACATTATGGTATGTTGCTGCTACTTTGCAACCCTTCTGATTCAAGAAAGGTGAAGCTTTAGGGAAAGGCTCACCTAGAGCTAGTAATACTCTGACAAAATTTAAAAACAATCCTGAAAACAATCAAAATGACCCATGAGGAAGTTAACTGATTGCAAGAATAAAGTACAACACTCTAAAGAAATACAAAATCCAGTAGGAAATAATAAAGAATTCAAAACAGCCACGATCCAATCAATTGCTGGACATGTGAAAAGTATGAAAAGTCAGTCCAATGATGCAGATCCAGAGAGGACAGATATGATAAAATTAATACACAGAGACATGTTTTATAAATACACTCCACATAATGAGAAGGCAAAGAAAAACATAAGCAAAAAGAGAGGTAAAAGAAATACTTTTTCTATTAATAGTTTTACTGAGGTATAATTCACACAGAGAAATTGAAGATTTTTTTTAAAAAAAGGAACTTCAGAGATAACATCTAAAATATCTAAAACAAACATTTCATTGAAAGTGCTTTATAGCAGATTAGATGCTACAGAAGAAAAGATCACTGAATTTGAAAGCATTCTATCCAAAATGAAATACAAGGAGAAATAAGACCTGAAAACAAAGCTTCAGTGATTTCAGGGACAATGTCAAGTAGTTCAACATCCCTGAAATAAACTTTGAGAAAAAGAGAGAGGAAGGAAACAGAGAAAAGCAGTTGAGAAAATAATGCCTAAAAGAGCTTTCCAAATTTGATGAGAGCTTTAAACCCATAGACCCAAGAAGCTTTAAATGAGCTTCAAGCAGGATAAAAATCAATTCAAAGTGGTCTAAGGCCCAACAAAATCTAATCTGTGGAAATCTATAATGATGAGAAAATCCTAGCCAAGAGAAAATGGACAGGAAAATTGGCCCTCTATAATTAAAACAAAACAAATGAACAAACCAAAAAACCTAGATTGTCACATGCTAAAAATCAAAAATCCTTGAACATGGTGACTCTCTTTCTTCTAAATACATGAATTATTCAATATATACTTTACCTTGTTTACTATGATTTCTCTTATTTGAAAAATATATTTTTTAGTATATTTTCCAAGGTATGTTTTACCTTTTGATTATTTCCATGATTTCCAAAATATATTCTAAAGTCACTTTTCAAAAGCATGTAAGTTTCCTTGTGAATACAAAGTTTTCCTCTCCTGTGGATACCAGATTTTAAAAAAACACAATAAAAAAAATTGTAAGAACTGGATATGTGGCTCAGTGGTAAAGAATGGGATTTAACATGCATGAGGCCATAGGTTCCATCTCCAGCACAAAAAAAAAAAAAAAAAAAAAAAAACCCTTGTAAATTGAAAAATTGAGAAATAAGGCAGATATGAAAAATATTCAACATCCCTAGCAATTATAGAAATGCAAATTAAAACTACATTGAGATTTTATCTCACTCCAGTCAGAATGGCAATTATCAAGAATACAAGTAACAATAAATGTTGGCAAGGATGTGGCCAAAAAGGTACACTCATACATGGCTGGTAGGACTGCAAATTGGTACAACCACTTTGGAAAGCAGTAATGGAGATTCCTCAAAAAACTTGGAATGGAACCACCATTTGACCCAGTTATCCCACGCCTTGGCATATAGCCAAAAAACTTAAAATCAGCATACTATAGTGATGAGGCCACATCAATGTTTATAGCGGCTCAACACACAATAGCTAAGCTATGGAACCAAACTAGATGCCCTTCAACGGATGAATGGATAAAGAAAATGTGGTATCTATACACATAGAATATTACTCAGCTGTAAAGAAGAATAAAATTATGGCATTTGCTGGTAAATGGATGAAACTGGAGACCATCATACTATCTGAAATAAGCCAATCCCCAAAAACCAAGGGCCAAATGTTCTCTCTGATATGCAGATGCTAACCCACAATAGGGAAGGGAGAATAGAAGTTCACTGGATTAAACAAAGGGAATGGAGGAATGGAGGGGGGATGGGAATAGGAAACACAGTAGAATGAATGAGACATAACTTTCCTATGTTCATATATGAATACATGACCAGTGTAATTCCACATCATGTACAACCACAGAATGGAAAGTTATACTCCATGTATGTATAATATGTCAAAATATACTCTACTGTCATGAATATCTAAAAAGAACAAATAAAAAAATAAAAAGAGGGCTGGGGATGTGGCTCAAGCGGTAGCGCGCTCGCCTGGCATGTGTGCAGCCCGGGTTCGATCCTCAGCACCACAAACAAACAAAGATGTTGTGTCTGCCGATAACTAAAAAATAAATATTAAAAAAAAAATCTCTGTCTCTCTCTTTTTAAGAAAAATATTTTAAAAAAAAAGAAAAAGAAATGAGATGAATCTATACAGTTGCATATTACCTAGAAATAAAAAGAATGAATGTGAATGTAATTTAGAGCAGTCGAAATTATAGAGGCAGAAAGTAGAATGGTGTGGAGAGCAGATGAACCCATAGTCATTGGCTGATCCTGCAGTGTTGGCAAAAGCCAAGCCTGGGAAATATTCCTTGCCAAAAAGCAAAGAGGTTAACAGCCTTGACACTGGCTCTGATGCTAACAGTTATCAGATGTTCCAATACAGTGGGCTTCCTGAGTGCAGCAGGATAGCCATAAAAATGTTTCTATCTCTGTAACTTTTTATGCACAAAGAAGCCTCTTGATAACTCAGAAGACTTTAACAATTTACAATGCCCCTATAGTTTAACTTTCTGATTATGAGACCCTATATAATAAATTTGCAGAGCTAGTTCCAGGTCACTGTTCCTCCATTAGAGGGCAGTGTCCCACCTGGCCCTAGCTTTGCTTAAAAATGTTTTCTTTTTCTTTGTGTTTTTCTCCATCTCCAGTCACCCCTACTCAAGATCCTTTGTTGATGCTTGGCAGGTTGTGGCAGAATGGTAGCTGCCAGAACTGGAGATGGGAGAATGGGAGTTATTATTCAATGGGTAGAGTTTTAGAAATGCAAAAGGAAAAAAGAGTTCTGGAGATGAATAGTAGGGATGATAGAACAATATAATTGTACTAATACCACTAAACTGCACACTTAGAAATGGTTGACGGTGAATTTTATGTTTCTTACAACGTAAAAAAATGAATTTTTTTAAAGAAAGGAATGAAGTACTGCTACCACACTGATGAACCTTGAAAATACGATACTAAATAAAATAAAACATATACAAAAAGCCACAAATTGTATGATTTCATTTATATGAAATTATTTCAATACACAAATCTACAGCAGAAAGTAGATTAGTGGTCGCCTAGGGCTGGAGAATATAACAAGGAAAAGAAGGTAACTGCGACTGGGTATAGGTCTTCTTTTGGGATGATGAAAATGTTCTAAAATTGACTCCCTACCACAGCCTTCAGCCCCAGTGCTAGGGATCAAACCCAGGGCCTTATGCATGCTACACAAGTACTCTTTACCACTGAGCCACATCCCAATGCCCTAAAATTAACTTTGATAATGTTTGCACAAATCTGGGAACAACTTAAAAGTCATTAAATTGGTGAACTATATGGTGTGAGAACTGTATTTTAATGATTGTTATTAAGAAGGAGGAGGAGGAGGAGGAGACAACAACAACAACCCTGGGACAGAACAGATACCCACCTTCTGAATGCCAATTTTTTAAAATATTTTTTTTAGTTATAGATGGAGACAATATCTTTTTTGTTTGTTTATTTTTACATGGTGCCAGGGATTGAACCCAGTGTCTCACACATGCTAGGCAAGCGCTCTACCACTGAGCCACAACCCAGGTAACCCTGAATTAACAAATGACAAGCATTTTAATTTCAACAATTTCCAATCTCAACTGTCCTGTGTGGCCCCTGTTAAGCCACTTAACTATGGCAGCCCTCAGTTCTCCTCACCTGTCATCTACCTTTTCCTCTACAAAAGAAAATAAAACAAGGTTTTTAGGAAGAATAAATGAGCTACAAGAAGCTTTAGAGTAAAAGCAGACTTTAAAAAAAGAGCACTCACTGCTAATAGAATTTACTGAAAAACTGAACAATCAGGTCTATATAGAGCAATGAAACAAAAAGAAAAAAGGCAAAGAGCCCCAGAAAATGCAAAATTAACCAGTGGCAAATCTGTCAAGTCATGACTCCTTCAAGCCCCCCTCCAGAAAAGAAAAGGACTATGGTATTATCAGATGTTATCAGATATATTTTTCTTATTAGTCATACATCTCCATTTTTGTAGTTAGTTCTTATTCATGTTGGCCCTAAATCCAAGTTTTACCATTTATATGGAAAAATAAGTATTCCACTTATTATCTCTAGCGGTATAGACAGTTATCTTCAGTGAATTGGGACTTCTTGTTTATTTGTTTGTTTTATGTTCTGGGAATTATGAATAAAGATGGATTTCCTGTCTCTTCTTATCACAAATTCTCTGGAGCCAAAAACTAGAAAAAAATCTGCTCACTCAATCATCTACCCCCAAAATCACCTCTGGAAGTCCAGAAGCTCAGCAATGCTGGATTGTTTTGTTTTAATTAACATTTCTTATTGTAGATGGACACAATACCTTTATTTTTTAAATTTATATGTGGTGCTGAGGATTGAACCCAGTGCCTCACATGTGCTAGGTAAGCGCTCTACCATTGAGCTACAACCCCAGACCCAAACAATGCTGTTCTCACTCAGTGCTTTTTCACATATAGAAAGAACAGCTCTGTGCAAAAAAAAGGAGAGAGTATATCTATATGTCCTGATATTGAATATCGTTTAAAATGTTCTATTAAGTGGAAAAAGATAGTTGTAAATTAGTATATGTAGTATAATATGTAAACTATGATAATTATTACTAATTAACTAATTTGGGGGTCTGTGTTGTGCACACATATGTGTGTGTAAATATAGAAAAATCTGGAACAACACACAGTACCCAAACAATGAGCAATAGGCCTCATTGAAAGAGAAGGTCTTTCACTGTCTACCATCCAAATTTCTGTACTGTTTGAAATTTTTATAACAAGAATATCTCATTTTTAAAAACATGACAAAATGGTTAGAGTGGAAAAAAAGAGAAAGTTGGGAGAACTATAGCCAAATTGCAGAACTCCAGCTCCTCCACGGTCCCCCTCACCTCCTATACATACCACCACAAACTCAAGCACAACAGTGATCATTGTCCAAAAAGAACAAAGGTTCAACTCTCCAAGAGCTTTCTCTGCCCTCCAGAAAAACCCAAGAATATCAGAGCCATGACTGCTGAGAAGAATCATCGCCCAGACTCACCAGGGTTACCAGGCATTACCAAGTCACTTCTTCCTTCCTTTTCTTGGACTTTCTTTGCTTTCTTTTTAACAGGCCCATCTTTCTCCAGTGATCTTTTTTTTCCTTTGTTAACTTCTGTAGCCTACATACAAAGGTCACAAAATGAGGTGTTATCTATTCTGTGAAAGCTTGATGTATGTGAAGTAATTTAAACATTATTTCTGAATGACACCAACTTCCCTGCAATCCATTCCTCACAGAATTATTTCTGTTAGCTCTGGAAAGGCCTGAGTTAACTGTTTCTACCCCCATCAAAGACAGGGTGGAAACTGGCAGGTCATGAGCCTCAGAACCTCTAGTCCTGCTAGAATAAATGAAACTAAGCCATATAATACCTTCCTTTACTCAATCAGCCTTTACTTATCTCAAATTATAAAACCTGATTCACCCCACTTACATGTTAAATAAAATACCCCTAAGAAATAAAATAGTACTTATCAAAGCCAAAATTAGGAGCCAAAGATTAAATAAATAATATCACTTTTTAAATACTAATCATTATTTAACTATGTCCTGTTTAAATACAATATGTTCACCATTGAAGTTGCCACAAGACTATGAACTATCTATTGGCAGGAAATCTGACAAAAATTTAAGTCCTTCACCAAATAGTCTCTAAATGGTAGACGAAAAATAAAATTTTGCTGAATTCGTGAAAATTAGGTCGTCCTTTAAAAAAAAAAAAGGAAAAAAAAGAGGAGCAATTATTATAGGAAAGAAATGTAAATGAAGAGAAGAACTTTTTAAAGCAGCTTAGTTGTAACTCCATTAAAATGTAACCAGACTAAAATTCAGTCTGTAATCCCCTTCCACACATCCTTAGTTTGGGAAGTACACAGGGTACTCTAGGGAAGACTCCCTCTTGGGAAAGCACAGAGGGGGNCGAGCACGCCGCGACCTTGCCGTGAGGCGGGGCGGAGGCGGGGCCTTGCCTCCTCAAATGAGGCAGAGGGGGCGGAGTGGCTATCATTTCGCGCCAAAATCCGAGCGGAATCCGGGTGTAGCAGGGGAGCTGGGGGATCACTGCTGCTGTCATGGTTCGTCCGCTAAACTGCATTGTCGCCGTGTCCCAGAACATGGGCATCGGCAAGAACGGGGACCTGCCCTGGCCCCCGCTCAGGTATCAGCCGGGCTGGAGGTGAGGGTATAGAGGCTGCGCTCACTGGCTTTAATCTGGTCACCTGGGCGGGGACGCACAGGGCCGACTGGCCAACTGGAGCCAGTTCCAATGGACAAGGGCATGTAGACCGTGGGTGGCCTCCGCGGCTACAGCACAAAGCCAAATTGTTGATTTCCCACCGGATCCTGCTTCCCTGCCAAGGCCTCTGCCCTGTGGTGCTCTGGCCTAGGGCAAAGTCCCTGACCTGGAGAACACCACCCTCCGCGAAGTACAATGTTTGTCATGCGCATTAGACCTGAGCCAACCAGATAATGTGTTGAGTAACGATGTGTTTCTCTAACTTGCAGGAATGAATTCAAGTATTTCCAAAGAATGACGACAACCCCTTCAGTAGAAGGTAATAAGGGCATTTTTAAATGATTGGGATTCGTCAAGGATTTTTCTTGAAGTTTTCCAATGCAAATGTTGTTTTAAATGGAAAGTTTCACATTAATCTGGGATCTTTAATCTTACTAAAAATCTGTCTGAAGTTCCCAAGGTTCATTAAGCGTCCCTTTTTTAAAAATTCACAGTTTTATACTGGGCACATGTACAGTTCAGGTATTGCAAAATTGGCAGCTGAACAGAGGTCTTCTCATTGGAGGTTAGCACTCAGAATGGAGGCCAAAGGAGGTCTTTGGAAGAGCTGCTGGGAGAGATGGTAAACCTGAACTGAGGCAAAGAAGAAGAGAGTGGCTACAGGATCCTCCACATGGGTTATTTGGAATGTAATTATGATGCATGAAGGCATCAATGATGAACTCTCAGCATTTCAGTGTGGGAGAGTCTCAGTGACTAGAAGAATTAAGGAGTGGAGAATGGTGTGCGGTTGTAATGAGGATGATTTTGAGTTGTCTGTAAGGATATCCAGGACAATTTCAGACAGAGAGAGCTAGGTGAGTTGAGCTATGGGAGAAAAGAGGATAAACAAAGAAAAAAATATGAAAATGGAGGAATACCCTGCTTAAAACCTAAGAAACATGTATTTATGGATATAGGAAGAGGAATGGCAGAATAAATAAGGAAAGTCAGAGGGAGCAGAAGCTGCATAACATTAATAAAAGATATAAGGCCCTTGGATTTGGCAGTTATGTCGCTGGTAGACACAAGATGGCAAGAGCGGAAAGCTCCAGGGACACAAATCCCTCTCAAGAATCCTTAAGTATGATCTGATAATTAATATTAATGTTCCTTTGATCCAAATGTCTTGACTCAAGTTTTTTTTTTTCCTCCTAAGAAGTCAAAAATGGACTCTATATGTATCAGGTTTTTACAAAAGCATTATCTGTGGAAGTATAATGCTGAAAAGGCAAGAGTTCAACTTAACCTGTTTTAACGTAGAAAGGTAAATTGAGGAAACTATTAAGGAACTGTTTTTTTAAATATGATGATGGAAATCTACAAAGTACACAAATATGAATAGTGTGATTATATCCAACAATGATAACTACTTATATGCTGAATATTGTTCTAAGTCTAATCCCCCCTACAATTGTAGAGGTAGGCACTATTCTTATCCCTATTTCATAGCCAAGGAAGGTAAGACAGAGGAGTACTCCGATTGATGCCTGGTTAATGATAGAATGCATTGGATTAGAACACTTCAACCCAAAATCTTTCCTCTTTACTACATTATACATAGTTGCAATTGATTATAATTAAATATTGGATACAAATTGGGTAAAGTCCGAGGGGAAAATAATTACTATATTTAGGTTAGGAGAGAGAAATGTAAATTTTGGTAAAGCTGTTTTAATATTTTTTAAGCAAATCCACTAGATGTCACTATGACAAATATCTACATGTATATGATTAAAAATATATGTATAGTCCCAAAATATACTTATCCTTTCCATGTGATTTTATAGGTAAACAGAATCTGGTGATTATGGGTAGGAAGACCTGGTTCTCTATTCCTGAAAAGAATCGACCTTTAAAGGACAGAATTAATATAGTTCTCAGTAGAGAACTCAAGTAAGTACTATAACAAAGTCACCACAGGAAAGTCATGTTCCATTTATTAAAGTGCATATCAGTATATGACAAGATGAAATAGTATAAAAGTAACTATTAGTGAAGCTACCTAATATCACCTTTGTGATTACAGAAAATGAATAAGTTGTTACACCACATGGCAACTTATTCTCCTTAAGTGACTAATGGATTTTAACACCTTGAAATGTTATATTAAACATTAAATCTCACTATAGTAATAGATTTGCAAGTTCCCTTGAACCTTCAATAAACTTAAATATCAGTTATACAATGTAATCAATAACTTTTTCCTAGTTTCACATAAAATCACAATATCCAAGTTTTGGGATTTGCCAAAATTAAGCAATTATCCTATCTCTTCAGTTGACTTTACACAAACATAATAAGATGTGAATTTTAGGATGGACGAAAAGCAGTTATAATCTTATGCCCTGCTATTCGTAGTTAACTGGGTTACCCAAATATCACTGCACTTGTGTTCATTACCCCGTGTCTGAAGGTAAAATATTTTAAAGCATTGAAAATGGCTCTAGGGATTGTCTAGAGAAGGGAGCATGTCTAGTTGGTTTCTGCTAACAATGGAGTAGATAGTTCCTGATGCCAGAAATGCCCAAGGCAAAAAGCAGAGTGTGGAATTATTGATAAGACGACCCATGAAGTCATCTCTGGTGGCTTCCATGTCATTTACACCACATGTAGTATATCCTGATTTCTATTTTGTTTCTTTTTGTCGATAGTGGCATTGGTCCTAACCTACTAAAATAATTTTCCATACCTCATGGTTTTGCTTTGGTGGAGGGGTAATGCAAATTAAACTTAAGAGAAAGTTTGGGATCAGCATGTTGAGCATTCTTCATATCAGTCTTATTGGAATATCAGTTGTATGTGAGATCAAAACTCTTTGGAGCAGGCCATTGGGCTGAAATTCTCTAGCCAGGGCTAAGGTAAAATTTCTTCTAGGAAACTTCAGCTCTGTTCTTAAGGCCTTTGAATTGATGAATCAGGCCTACCCAGATTAAAGTCAACTAATTACAGATGTTATCACATCTACAAAATACCTCATCGGCACCACTTGGTGTAGTCTTTTAATAACCAGTAACTATGGCCTACCCAAGTTGATATAACCTGGGAAAGAAAAAAATTGTACAATTATAGGCTAACAGATTCAGGTTCATAGAGATTTTCTGCCACATCTGTCCTAGAATGTCATAGGTAAAAAACTAGATTTACCAGAGTGTTTGCATTGATTGCCTTGGGGTGATGGGAAATACATTGATGTGTGCCCTGCCATCTGCCTTGGTCTTTATGCTACTCCTTCTCCTGGTTGCTAGGATATTCTGAAGATCTCTTTTCTTCATAGAAACCAATTTCACAGAGTATATTGCCATTCCCAGAGACTTTTTAATAACATGAATACTATTCAAGTTTATTTATGACTATTTTCAACTAAAATAAACATAAAGAAATCTCAGTGGGGAGGATGTTCAGTTGAGCCAGGATTTCTCCTTAAATGATGAGTCTAATTTTTTTTTTATGATTCCCCCTGCGGTGTATGTAATTGGGTTTAGCTGCTTCTTACGTATGTATATATAACATTTTTTGGTGTATTTCACTTTTTTTTTAGGGCTGAGAAAATTTGAAGTCTTTATTATCAAGCATATCAGAGAAACAGTAATGCCAGTTAGTAAAATATTTTACTAGGGTTTTTTTTTGTTGTTGTTCATTCTCCTGTCTCCCTACTTGTTAGCCAGTTCCACACATATACTGAGAACCTGCTGGGTCCTGCACAAAGGGCAGAGTTTAACAATCAGAAACCACTATTTTTTGTGCAAGTTTTTAAAGGTACTTAGGTTTTTTTTTAACCTTCACCCCAGTACAGAAAGAAATTGAATCCAGTAAGTAACCTCAATTCAGTGCCAAACGTACTTATTTGTGGTAACTATTTAGTTAATAAGGGATGGGAGAAAGTGTTTTTCCAAAGCTTTCTGGACAAATTGTGACTTTTTAAGAAAACCAAGGATGGAGAGGGTGACTACTAATAGGTCTCTTTTTGTTGTGAGGTAGTGGTAGTTGCACAACTCTAAATATACTGAAAATCACCAACTTTTACACTTTAAAAGGATGAATTGTGTGGTATGTGATTTATGTCACACAAAGCAGGTTTTTAAAATGTTTGTTTCCAAAAATTAAGTAAAGAGTTTTTACTACAATGCATCTTGACACCATCTCTAAAAAATCCAAAATATCTTCCATGATTTACGATATTGTAAATCATCTTCAATCCATGAAAGTTATCTATATTTTATGCCATGTATATATATTTTTCATCTCACTCTCATATCTTTTCTAGTGATTAAAACACTCTCTGCTTCTTAAAGCCTATCTCTCCAACTCATAAACTTAGCATAGCAAACACTAACAGACCTTGCTTCTTAAATCTATTCTGGTACCTAGTAACTTTGGGGCCTTCAGCAGGTTAAACCTAAAAGTTTGCTAAACGTAAACTTCTTTACATACTAAGTGGATTAATAATGACAGTTTTTGAAGGTTCACTGAAATTTTATATATAAAGTTTCTGCTCACAAGATACCTTACATGTCAGTTCCTACCCCCACACCTTGTAAATTTATAGCTTCTAGAAAATATTAACATGAACAAAATCATAATGAACACATTCATGATCTCATTTTCTTTTCTTTTTTTTTTTTAATAATTTTTTTTCTTTCTTTCTTTGGTGCTGAGGATCAAACCCAGTGCCTCACATGTGCCAGGCAAGCACTCTACCACTGAGCCACAACCCCATCCCCTCATTTTCATTTTAATATAACACTTTGTTCTTTTTTTTCCTTGATTGTGAGACAAAAATCTCATCCTATGTAAATTCCTATTTTCCTCAACTCCCACTTTTTTCTAAATTCTATTTTTCTCTGACCTCAGGACCTTGTACTATTGCCCCATCCATTGGCATTTTAATCCTCACCACAGATTACATTCTTCTACCCTCAACTTTGTCTCAGCTTTCTTGTGTTAAATAACTGCACTGTAACTATCAATAGTATCTGTGGGTAGTCTGTCATCTCTGTGCTTTTCATGTCTTTATCTTCTTTGACACCCAGCTAAAGAGTCATTGTTCCCTCTTCACCCCAACCCAGATGATGCACTGTTTCTGGACTCCTGATGTATCCTCTGTGCATCTTCATTGTGTGTCTATTTCATATGTTATGGCCACTGCTGAGATATTCTTTTGACTACCATCATGATCTTTTGGGTGCCATGACTACTGTTTTGTTTTCGAAATCTCTTGTCCCAGTATCTAACATAGATATAGCATAGTAGGGATTCAGAACTCTTCAAAAGGAATGCTCCACAAGTTACTTATAGAAAGAGAATAATCCCACTTGGGAAAAGTTTGCAACCTGTTTTTTCCCCCACTTAATTATTTACAGAAAATAAATTTCTATAAATATCTGTAGTGGTCACATGAGGATAGATCATACTTGAAACAGTTGGTAATTGTTGGAAATCAAATTTTTAAAGGCTGAGTATAAATGGTCTCAAGTTGAACATTATCTCTCAGTTTTGCATAGGACACCATTCTAGCCTGAGGCTTTTGTGATTAAGTAGTATCCCAGCAGTCCCCAAAGATATCAGGCCAGAATTTGATCTGCCATGCACTTATCTTTCACATCAAGCACAGTGGGAAGGGATAAGGTCTTTATAGCAGCCTGGAGTAATCAGATAAGGCTGTTTGAGGCTAGAGGACATGGGGTAGGGGGGTTGCCTAATCTAAGCCCCAGCATCCCAATGTCTCAGGCCTGGTATCTCAGGCACTTAAAGCCCCTGGTCACCCATTAATTATCTATTGTAATGTTAGGCTGTTGGAGTTCAACTATCACACCCACCAATTCCTAGCTGTGTGATCATTGGTTACTTAACCCCTCATCTTTAATTTCACCTGTAAAAAGGAATAGTACCTACATAAGATTAGTATTTATATTAAGTGGAATGCCTACTGTGTGCATTATATTATTTCATCATCACAAAACTCTTGGTCAGAAACAAGATACCAAGAATACCCATGCGGGTCTTGACACAGAATACATGTACTGTTACATACCAGCTCTCCCTTCTTGGAAAATCCAATCTGGATTGGTTTGAAGAAAGATATAGACAGGAAATTAGCACTGAAACAAGGCATGATATAAAATGTTTACTATGTGTTATTCACTGTTCTTTTCTACAATGTGTGCTGCAAAGGGACTAACAGACTCAAAACATTAGCTGGACTTTTTGCCTATTCTTTTTTAGCCATCTAGGGGTCTAGTGTTTCCTGTGAAACATTTCTAAACTAATGTTTTAGCAACATTTTGCAGAAGCATTTCCTCCAACCTTTGCTAAAACTTAAATCTGAAACCAATCCTTAATCAGGTTTTTGCTTTTGCAGACTCACTACAAAGGGCAATGAAATCTTCACAAAATTATCACCCCTTTCTTTGAGGTCCACACCAACCATTTATAACACCTTGGAAGTCATATTGCTATTATACACCCACTTTAAGGATACTGCTTCCTGTCTGAGCACAGTGGCACACACCTGTAATCCCAGTGACTCAAGAGACTAAGCAGGAGGATCACAAATTCAAGGCCAATCTGGGCAACTTAGTGAGACCCTGTCTCAAAATAAAGAATTTTAGGAAGTTTCAGGAAGGTAGCTCAATGGTGAAGTGTCCCTGAGTTCAGTCTCTAGTACCACAAATAAAAAAAGAATGCTTCTTTCAGTTTTTCCTCATGTCAGTTACTGTATCATCATTTTCCATTCTACTCCATCTTTATTATCCATCCTTACTTCAGCATCTTTACTTACTAAAACCACCATGACTATTTCAGTCGTCTTGTACTTTATTAACTAGACTATCTTCTCCAGTTCCAAATTTTTGTCTTCTAAGTTTTCTCCCTGAACAGCCTAGTCCAACTCAGCCCTTATGACTGCCCTGATTCCTTAAGAGATAGTTCATTTAACTTCACCCTGGTCTCCATTTCTTTTTCTAGCCTGAGTCAAAAGTATATTCTTTGCTCTATCCTAACTCCTTTACCAGATGACAAAGTGAAATAAGCAAAATAAATTTCAGGAGGAGAGGGAGGATGCAACCAAGAGAATGAATAATCCCCATTAGTTCTTGATTAATCATTGTTATAACCTCTAGTTCAAAGGCAGTTATGTAATCTTTTTAAAGCACCAGCCTAAGACCTTGACATTGAATTGTAATTTTTGTTCTGCATCTAATTACTTTGAAAGCCTAGTTCTGCATGTTTCCTCATTTATAAAGGGAATTAGACCCCCTCCTCCCTGCCAAAACAATAATTGGTTTGGAGGTTGAGAGAGATTGTTAGTTCACATAAACAGTAAAATTATTGAACTTTTTCCCTTTTGGGTTTTTAATTATATAAGTAGCAAAAAGCTGATTTTCAAATAGTTCACCCATTTCTGTTTGTTTGGAACAGTAAAGTGTTTTTTTTTCCACTCCCCAAAGGTATTAGCAGTTTGAATATTGCTGCAAACTTTTCTACAAACATTCTCTTTCCAACATTTTATTATGAAAATTTTCAAACATACACAAAGAACTTTAAATAGCTATATACCACCACTTAGATTCTACGAATAACATTTTTTGTGTTAATTTTATCACATATCCATCTGTTCAGTTTGTCTTGTTCATATTTGCATGTCAAAATTAATTGCAGCCTTCTATTCTTCGTACATATATTTAACTAGAATTCAGTATTTCTCTACAGTTTTTTTTTTCTTTTAAGGTAAATATTACAATGAGGTGCACAAGTCTTAAATGTACATTTATTAAAGTTTTGATAAAGGTGTATACCTGTGTAACCCAGCCCCTATCAAAGATGCAGAAAAGATAACCCCCCAGAAAGTTGTCTCATGTCCCCTCACAATTCTTTATGCCACTACTTTAGAGACTACTGTTGTGACTTTATATCACATGTGATTTTGATTGACTTATATGGACCCTAGATGTACAAATGTAGGTAAGTATTGATTGTAGGCCATACTTTTTTTAAAAGGATTCATATTTATGATGATTTTGGTTTTATAATCACTGCTTCCTATTCATATAATTTGATTAATATGGATGGGTTTTACAAAAATTGTATGTAATTCTTTTACTTTTAGAGAACTTCCACAAGGAGCTCATTTTCTTGCCAAAAGTCTGACCGATGCCTTAAAACTTACTGAGCAGCCAGAATTAGCAAGTAAAATAGACATGATTTGGATAGTAGGAGGCAGTTCTGTTTATAAGGTAAGTAGAGTTATCTACAAATAAAAAGAAATGTTTCCTACTTTCTTTTAGTTCTCTTGACATTTAAAGGGAGGTTGGGAGGAAACATTAAGCCATAAACATAAGAAACAGTACATTATCTCTAAAAAAGTTAGATATTTTGTCATTCTGAATTATTTGATTTTATCCCTGCAACGTAAGCTAAATAAAAATGTAAAAGTAAAATGTTTGGTCTATATGAGTCTATTTTCTTTTTATTGACTAATAGTTGTATTTACTTATTGTATATAACATGTTTTGAAATATGTATACTTTGTGGAATGGCTAAATCAAGCCAATTAGCATATATAGATATAGATATAGATATATAGATAGATAGATATTACCTCACTTTTTATGGTGAGAACACTTAAAATCATTCTTGAGCCATTTTCAAGAGTACAATATAAGGTTGTTACTAACTATAGTCATCACATTGCATGATAGACCTTTGGAGCTTATTCTTCCTATCTAACTGAAATTTTGTGTCCCTTAAACAACATCTCCCCATATACCACTTTATTTTCAATTCAAAATACTAGTTAATATTTACAGCTTAAGAACCATTCTAAATGTCTCCCCAAGATTTGCATTTGCACTGTACTAGTTTCTACCTCCACCCCCATCCCCATGCCCTAAATAAGCTGTTATATACCTTCTCTTACAGGATGAAAATCTCACTGAGAAAAGAGTAGCGGTCTAGTTGATATATACTAACTAGATGTATATGAATTTGTTAAAAGCAGAAAGCTTTTCCTCAATAATTTTCATTTAATGTAAGGACATAAGAGAAGGGTTTCATGATTTCAGATCAAAAGGGTAAATAGTGTGTTAAAGAAGAATTCTTTTTCCTGATACAAATTGACTTCCAGCTTTTAAAAAAAAAAATTGAGGATACTAAATAGAATTCTTTGGCTCTTGACCTGGGTACAGTGCTGAGGCAAGAGGATATTAAGTTCAAAGCCAGCCTCAGCAACAGCAAGGCACTAAGCACCTCAGTGAGACCCTGTCTCTAAATCTCTAAATAAAAAGGACTGAGAATGTTGATGAGTGCCCCTGAGTTCAATCCCTGGTACACTCCACCCCCACAAAAAAAAAAAAAAAAACACTATTGAAAGGGTAACATTTAGAGGGAAAAGAAAAATCAGTCCCTACCTTTTGGGGTTTAGGGTAAAATATACACTGAAATTATTTGAGAAAGAAGAGGTATTCCAGGATCTTAGAAGGGATTATAAAAACTCTCAGTTTCTTATGTTCCTGATTCGACAATCTCTTTATTTTTTTCCCCATTGTAGTAAAGGGAAATGAACATTTTTCTTCTTTAATCTTTCCATCCACGTATGAATTTCTTCTAGAAAACAAGTTCATTATTTTAGTATTTATCACATTTTGAGTGACTCAAATCATATCACTTGAAAATGTACTTTTTAATAAGCACTAAGTACTTAAAAGCATGTATATAAAATGACTTTTGTATAAGGAAATAAAGCCTTCAGGTGATTTGCGTTATTCACGTGCCTCTCATCACAGCTGCTCATCAGTCATTCAGACTGATCTTCCCAAGTACCACGTAAATAAAGTTTCATTGGAACACAGTCCCACTTGTTTGTTTAGTGTCGTCCGTGGCTGCTTCTGCCTATAAAAGTAAGAAACCGTATGACCCTCAAACCCTAAAGTGTTTACTGCCTGACTATTCACAGAAAGTTTGCCTCACACCATCAACTTTGATATAGAACTTAAAATGCTGCTGTGATTGGTTAGTCCCGCTCAGTTGTTCTGGGTTTTGTTTGTTTTGTTTTTTTGTTTTTTGTACAGTAAGAATTACTAGGGGCTAGGAATGTAGCTCAGTGGTAGAATACCTACCTGGCATGCATGAGGCCCTGGGTTCAATCCCTAGCACCACACAAAAAAAGAATAGAATATTTATTTGGTTGTAGCAAAGATAACAATGGTTTAATACAAATATAAGTTTTCAAAATAAAATTTGTTCAGTGTCCCACTCAGTTTTTCTGGGTTTTTTGTTTGTTTGTTTGTTTTTGGGGGGGTTGTATAGTAAGAATTACTAGGGGCTGGGAATGTAGCTCAGTGGTAGAATGCCTACCTAGCAAGCATGAGGCCCTGGATTCAATCCCTAGCACCACACACACACAAAAAAAAGAATATTTATTTGGTTGTAGCAAAGATAACAATGGTTTAACATAAATGTAAGTTTTCAAAATAAAATTTGTTCAGTTCCCTTATTTGGAACTTTAAGAATAACAAACACCTGGAATTTTACATATGTATGTATGCATATAAAAATGTTTTTTCTTTTAATCTATGCATGTTTGAGAATCGAGTTATTACTGCAAAGCAAAATACACAAAAAGCGTTATTGCTTTGTTGGGTCTGTAAAGGATTCATACTGTTTATTAAAATTTTTAAGATATTTGTTTGAGAGCAATCCTTTCCGTAGAAACTGTCAATAGAACTGTAGATAGTAGTTAGAAAAATCATTTAACAAAAAAGGCTATAGTTGTTAGCAACAAGAGACATGTTAAATTACTGTATTGAGGAAAGAAAGCAATATTAAATTTTACATGAGTATACTGAGTAGGCCCTTGGTGTTCAGTAGTCAAGATCACATGAAACTGTACTATCTTGTATGGATATACATATGTAAGTTTTTCTTTGGAAAGTAACTTGATAACTTTGGATTAATGTCCTTTCTTTCTTTCTTTCTTTCTTTCTTTCTTTCTTTCTTTATTTACTTATTTATTTTTGGTGGCCCTGGGCCTTACACATTCAGATTAACTCTTTTTTTTTTTCAATATTTTATTAGTTGTTGATGGATCTTTATTTATTTTCATGTGGTGCTGAAAATCAAACCCAGTGCCTCACACATGCTAGGCAAGCGCTCTACCACTGAGCCACAACTCCAGCCCCAGATTAACTCTTACAAGAGCAGCCAAAGGAAAACAACCAAATGAATTCTTAAATTAAAAAGTATTTCTCATAAGCAAACTAGAGACCAGAATATAATAATTATCGATTATGATTAGTTCCATTCTTAAGGTAACTAAGGCACATTTTAGAGGATCCCAGATTTAAGAATAGGGTATTTATGTAGTATATTTTGGCAGTAATAAACAAGTCTTTAAGGCCTAGTATAAGGCATTTCTTTCGTAACTAAAACAAACAAAAATCTTAAGAGTGTCTGTGTCTTATGATATAGATTAAGGAAAGTGATGCCTTTTTTGTTTTGTTTCAAAGGAAGCCATGATTCAACCAGGCCATATTAAACTGTTTGTGACAAGGATCATGCAGGAATTTGAAAGTGACACATTTTTCCCAGAAATTGATTTGGAGAAATATAAACTTCTTCCAGAGTAAGTATAAAGTTCTTATTAAAGCGCTTTGAACTTTCTATGTAAGAATTATAGGAAAGAGCATTTTCTTCTTTCAGATTGAGTGCAGGGTAGGAATGTGTTTTGTATATAGATAAAGTTAGGAATCTTTAGACATCTTCAGTATACTTGGAAATGCTCAGGTTTTAATGATGTCAATAAAATCTAGAATTAATGTATTCAGTTCATCCTAGGAGAGTCAGACATGTCCTAGGCACTGGGGAAATAGTGTTGACTAGGCCTGATGGTATTGCTGACCCCCTGGAGATACACTGTCTAGTCAGGGGGTGACAAGTGACAGTCATCAAAAGAAGTGTTGGGTAGAGAACTAAAACATTGGGATGTGATAGACATGGAGTAGTCTGAGAAGTCCTCTCGGAAGAATGACATTTATGGTGAGATCTAAATGTGAAGAAGCCAGCCATGTAATAGCAAGAAGAGAATTCCAGGAACCAGAAATAGCTAGTTCAGAGGCTGAGGCAGAAATGAGGTTGGCCTCTTCCCTGAGTCTGACAGCTACTGTGGCCAGTGGGAGCAAGGGGGAGGCCAACAAGGGTCAAACTGGGTGCAAGTTTAGAGAGTCTGAAAGGGGAGTGACAATGTTCTAGCTGCTTTATGGGAATGGACTACAGGGGGACAAGAGTGAAGCAAGGAGACCAGTTAGTAATCCAGATGAAGGTTGAGGGGACTCAGATAAAGGTGGCAGCAATGGTGGAGATGGAGAGAAGTTATACTTGCTTTCCTGTGCAGTTGTGACTCCAGCATGAGGCTGCTAAATCTTGAAAGCTCACAACATTTTTAGTTTAAAAGCACATTTCAGCCATATTCTATAGAGAGAAAAAGATTAATTATATCAACCCTTTTAGACCAGCTTTTAGAGCATTCTTTCAGATATTCTCAGTTGTATCTAGTAATTATCCCTTGAGTGTGAGTTTGTTTTTGAAATGCCCCCTAAATGAACCTTCAGAGCAAAGTCAATAAATGGATGGCCAAGCTTTAGAATAATAGTCTATTACTCTACAGAGTAATAGCCTTGGATCAAATGAAGTGAATGATTTTTCTTGATCTCTTAACTCTAAAGAAAACTGAAAAGTATAAGAATTCTAAGCAGCTGAAATACAGGCTTTTGCTTAGGCTCCAAAGGTGACTACTTAGAAAAATCACATTTGGAAATTTTATATAAATTTATGTAAATATAAATTGTTTAACTTTGTCATACCTTACATATTTTCTCTTCTGCTTTAATTGCTGAGTGTCACATTATGTGAATATTGAGCTCAGCTTTTCTTCATTTCTTACCTTTCTCTTTGCTGCTAACAACTGTGTAAATCAGCTTCATTTAAATACCTTTCCATCTTTCCAAGTCTTACTGCTCTTAATCGGAACACTTTCCAGAACTGGAACCCTTGATAATTTAAAACAAATACCATTCTGCCTCTCCAGATTTAAAGAAAAAAAAATGTAGCATCTTTACTGAAATGTCCTGCATATATCATAGCATTCATTATACTAGTGTTTAATTCGCTAGTGTTAGTATATTTACAAGGTTGTGCAACCATCAGCACAATCTCAAGTTACTATAAATATGAGGGTTTTTTTTCCTGAACTCCCAGTTCTGCTCCACTGATATGTATGTATATCTTCATGCCAGTACCACAAGGTCTTCATTACTAACTTGTGAAATCAGGAAGTATAGTTTTTCCAACTTTGCTTTTTTTTTCCCAAGATTGGTTTAGCTCTTCTGGGCCCCTTGCATTTCCATACGAATTTTATGATCAGTTTGTCAGTTTCTGCCAGAAATCAAGTTGTGATTTTGATAGGTGTCATCTGTAGGTTACTCTGGAGAGTATTGCCATTTCAATATTAAGTCTTCCACACTTTGAGCCTGTGATGTCTTTCCACTTACGTAGTTCCTCTTTAATTTCTGTCAGTAAAATTTTGGTTGTATGTCTTGTACTTCTTTGTTAGTGTTTAATTCCTTTTATTTTTCCTTTTATTTCCTGTTTGTTGCTAGTGTTTAGAAATACAAGTGATTTGGGTTTATTAATCTGATATCCTACAACCTTGCTGAACTCAATAGTTCTAATTATTAGTAGATTTCTTAGGATTTTATTTATAAGGTATAATATCATTTGCAAATAGAGATAGTTTAATTTCTAGTCTAGATGTTTTTTTTATTTCTTGCTTAATTGCCTGACTAGAACTTCAGTATGATGTTGTCTGGAAGATGAAAAGATCAGATGTCTTAGAGGGTAATGATTTAGTCTTCCTCGATAAAGTATAGTAGCTTTGAGTTGTCATACATGTCCTTTATCAGACTGAGGAAGATTCCTTCTATTTCTAGTTCATCTAGTATTTTTTTCATGAAGGGGTGTTGGATTTTGCCACGTAACTTTCTAAGTCTATTAAGGTGATCATGTGTTCTTTGTCTTTTGTTAATTAATAATTTAATATACCATCCATACACTATATTACATTGACTGATTTTCATGGTAATCTTGCATTTCTGGGATAAACTTCACTTGGTAATTGTGTATAAGCCTTTTTATATGTTGCTAGATTCAATTTGCTAGAATTTTGTTGAGAATTTTACATTTGTAATCAAAAGGGATATTGAGCTTGTTTGTTTGTTATGTCTTCACCTGGATTTGGTATCAGGATAACACTGACCTCACAAAATGAGCTGGAAAGTGTTCATTTTTCTGTTGTTTTTCAGAAGAGTCTTTGAAGGAAACTCTTCCACTGCAGGTTGTGATGGTCCTCTGTACTTTTGGGCCTGTACTAACATCACAACAGCCCCCTTAACATGGGGTAGAGGGAATTCCTAAAGGGGAAAACAAGGAGAAGAGAAAAAGGAAACCTGCAAAGTAAATGTACTTTGTCCCTAAAGTCTGTAACCATGCTCAATTCTAGAGCTTTCTCCCCAAATCTGTCTACATTAGAGAACGTACCATTCCCTACTCTCCAAAAGTGAGCTTTGATCACTTTTTACCCCCTTCCCCTTTTCCCACAGTAACCCCTTAGTTTGGACCCCCATTTTCTTGTGTTTGTATAGGTTTCAGTTCAAACACAGTCTTTTATTAACACCATACTTTTTGGTTTAAAAAAAAAAAAAAGGAAGCAATAGTATAATGAAATAAAAATGACAGCGAGAACTATTGTGAGATGAAAAGAGAATAAAATTAGAAAATAGATAAAGCCACAAATGGTAGACACCGAAGAACAGAAGTTAATATTAACAAAATAAGATGGTTTTACTTTGTGGCTGCCTTTTTTCCCATAGGTCATTTTCTGTGCAATTATTCTTTCAACCACACTATGCCAGCCTGTCCTCTCAAGCTCTGTCCTCATTCATCTTGGAAGAAATTTTTCTATCTCAGACTGTCACATGAAGGCCCAACCAAACCAGCAGGCCCAAGTGTTTTATATCAGCAGTTTTCTGTTTAATGAGCTCCAAACAGAATTTGCTGTCCACTTAAAAACCTTCCATGTGACCACCTAGTCAAAGATAAAGACCAAAACAGGCCTTTAGAGTCTATAATTGTCTGTTTTCATTACTATAATGAGATACCTGAGGCAGGCTAACTTTAGAAAAAAAAGGTTTATTTGGCTCACAGTTATGGAGGCTCAAAAGCACGCTGCTGGCATCAGCTCAGTACTGGTAAGAACCTAAGGGCAGGGGCACACTTGGGAAGAAGAGATCACATCTCAAAATAAGAAGCCAGAGAGAGAGTAGAATCCCTTCCATGGGCATACTTCTAATTAATCTGAGTTCTTCCCACCAAGGGTCGTCATCATTGTCATGTCATCCTTGTCCCCCTGCCCCCAGTTAAAGGTCCATAATGACACCTCCCAATATTACCTCACTAAGGACCAACACTTGAACCCTTCATATCCAAACTATAACAGAAGTGGTAATTGGCTCCAGAGCTGATACAGGAAAACCATATGGGTGGAAGTAGATTTCAGGTGAACTGATGTCTCCTCTTCTGACCCCACTACTTCCTGACTGTCCAAGTTCCTGGCATATTTATCCACAGTATTTTTATATCCCTTCCCTCCAACGCCTATGCTTCCTGGTTTTATTTTAGCTGCAATTTGTTTTTTATGGGAAACTGTTTCAGGAACTCTGTTTACCTCTTAAACCTTCCATCAAATTGTCTCTGGGTTATTCTTGTGGCGCTTTGTCAGTTTAGATCTGATATTGATTCTTACTCATTGGCTTTCTCAGTGCCTGAAGGTGCCAAAGGGGGAGTCTCTGGGTGGGTGGTTCCTAACAAATAGGTGGTGTTTCCAAATCCTGCCAGACTTGAACTCAGCATCCAAGTGTGGATCTCAGACAGATTGCTCTTTAAAAAGTTTGGAATGATGATTAGGAAATGTAATTATAACTGTTATTAAAATAGACTGAATGTGTAGATATTAGAGAAAGAAAAATGAAACAAGCAGAAATAAATTTTATTTTCACAGAGAAGATTTACATTAATACCATGGCTACTGATCATATTCAGCCAAAAGCACAGTCATTTTAAGTGTTATTATTCATGATTTTAGAAAGAACTTCTTACTGCTTTGTTTTTGTCTTATTAACTGACAGTCTTGACACTCCTGAGAATTTTACACATGAAAAAAAATATGTGAATGTTACTCTTCATGACTCATTTCAAAGAAACTAAAATTATGGTTTAAAATTGGCCTAGTAAAAATCATTTGTTCAAAAAAAAAAAAAAAGAGGCTACTACTAAAATAGTGGGACAGAATAGCTAAGGAAATGGTTGCTAAATAAAAACATAGCTAACAAAAATTAATGCTTATTTTTACTAAGCAATGTTCATGTATATTATGAGAGAAAAAGTTTTCCTGTATCACCCTTGTCTAATAGTTAGGGGACAAAATAAACCAGTAGTAATGGGTAGCATTTGTGGAAAACTTACTGGGTCAGGCGTAGTGCTGAATTCTTTACCATAATGAGAATTCTTTACCATAATGAAGCCTTTTTATGCCATTCAAGCCTGGAGATAGGGTCACACAGCAAATCCAGGGACACTCACAGAGTGAATGTTAAACAGCTGCTGCTGACCCCCAATGGAGCAAATGGGTGCAGCCTCCAAGACACTAAGAAAGCACACCAAGATCTAGAGTGACATAAAAATGTTGATAGGAGGCAGAATGGTCAGAGCAGTCTTCAGCTGACAACCTGGGGTTTTTTGTTTTTGTTTTTGTTTTGCATTGTTACCAGTACTTTTTTACTTGACGAGTTATTAAGTTGTGAAAAAAGAAGTGTGTGTGTTGAGGGGGAGGGATAATAGGCTTTCCCTCCCCTCGGGCAAACAAAAGTGAATTTATTATCATTAACAAAAGTGAATTATAAGTGTGGGTTGGGTTGGGTTGGGTTACCCTCCAGATAAAGAATAATTAGAGTGAGGATTGTTAAGTATTGACTGGGAGATGCTTTTAGGAGACTTTTTTTTTTATTTGTTCAAATTAGTTATACATGACTGTAGGATGCATTTTGACACATTGTACACAAATGGAGCACAACCTCTCCTTCCTCTGGCTGAACATGGTGTAGAATCACACCAGTAGTGTAATCATACATGTATGTAGGGTAATAATGTCCATCTCATTCCACCATCCTTCCCATACCACACCTCCTCCCCTCTGCACAATCCAAATTTCCTTCATTCTCCGCCCTGCCCCATTGTGGATTAGCATCTGCTTATCAGAGAAGACATTCCATCTTTGGTATTTTGGTTTTGGTTTATTTCGCTTAGCATGATATCATCTAGCTCCATCCATTTACCTAATGCCATAATTGCATTCTTCTTTAAAGCTGAGTAATAGTCCATTATGTGTATGTACCACATTTTCTTTATCCATTCATCTGTTGAAGGGCATTTAGTTTGGTTCCATAGTTTAGCTATTGTGAGTTGAGCTGCTGTAAACATTGATGTGGTTATGTCACTGTAGTATAAGCTGTTTTTAAGTCCTTTGGGTATAAACCAAGGAGTGGGATAGCTGGGTCAGATAGTGGTTCCATTCTAAGTTTTCTGAGGAATCTTCAGACTGCTTTCCATAGTGGTTGCACCAATTTGCAGTCCCACCAGCAATGTATGAGTGTGCCTTTTTCTCACATCATCACCAACACTTACTGTTGCTTGTATTCTTGATGATTGCCACTCTGACTGGAGTGAGAAGGAATCTTAGAGTAGTTTTGATTTGCACTTCTGTAATCACTAGAGATGTGGAACATCTTTTCATGTTTGATCAGTTGTAGTTCTTCTTCTGTGAAGTATCTCTTCAGTTCCTTAGCCCATTTATTGATTGGGTTACAACATGGGTTTTGAATGGGAAACTAAAGGGAGTAGAGAGTCAAGTGAGAGGGAAGAGGAAAGATTGAATTCATCCTGATTCTAGCCAAGAAATTGCAGTGTGCCATACATTGCAGAATTAGAGCCTTATGATGCACGTCTCTTGAGTAAACAGGAATTGAAAATCTGTCACCATGCCAGACACATGATTTTGGTTTTGCTTTAAACAACTATAGATTATATTTGATTTTCTTTTGCTTACATAAGAAATTTTTTATCAGCTGTAAAACTTACAAAGAATTCTTAGGAATTTTCATATTCCCTTGATGACAGAATAGAAATATACTAGGGAACTGCTATGGTGGTTAGTTTTTGAGGAAAGAATTAAGAATCAGAAGAAAAGGAGGAGAAATCACAACTTTCATTTTCTAAATTTATATACATAGTTTTGTAGGGTTTTTTTCTTATTATTTGCATATGTATTGTATTTGCCTGATATTCGTCTACCTTAACAGTGGCTTTCCTACAAGAAGAAAAATCTTACCTTGCTTTATGCACTGTTGATGCCTTTTGGTTGAGATTCAGGGAAGCTATGTTTTTGAGGGATTAATTATACATCTTTTTCTTTTACAGATACCCAGGTGTTCTTTCTGAGGTCCAGGAGGAGAAAGGCATTAAGTACAAATTTGAAGTATATGAAAAGACTGATTAATGTGAAGATGTTTTCTGATTTATTTCATGTTATCCCTCCCTCTAAAAAATTCTGTATTTTTACATTAGAATAAAAAGACTTGTGTGGACTTTAGATCTATGGTTAATGATTTCTAAGCAGTATGTTTTATTCTCCATCGGTCTTACTAGGTCATATTAAATACCATTTAGGAAGCATATCTTGCTCTTTCTTGCTATAAGTTTCCTTCATTGGCTCTCCCCCAAAGTCTAGACTGAGTACCTAATACCTGCCTACCTATCTGCAAGACAGCTGCAGTCAACTTATAGCATGAGTTGGCACCAGGGTCCTTAGAGATAGGAGCTAGATAGATTAGTCCAAAGGGCAGAAATGGATTATAAACAGAAATGCTAGAACTCATTTTTTTTTTAAAGAAAATTAGATCAAGGTAAAAACTACGAATTTTCTTTTTCACATCCTACTTCTAAATAAACATTGTATTCACTCAGGGAATCAGTAAATTAAGAACTCAAATATGGACAATAAAGAAGCAAGTAGGAGATTACCAAAAGGAAAAGTCTGAGACCTTTAAAATTTGTTTTTGATCTTCATTGAGATTCCAGGAGATACTACATTGATGGGCTGCTCTTTGCAAAAGAAAATGTAATAACAAGTATAATAGCAGCAATTAAAAATTCTAAGAGATAATTGAGAATGGATATTGCTAGATACCAAAATTAGTAAGTTAGAAACTAAACCTTACAAAATGCACTGTAAAACCTGTCTGAGCTATCATGTTAGCAAAGATTTAGAAAACTAGGTATGCAAAAGAAATGGCATTTTCTGCCTTGTAAGCTTATACCACCATTTAAAGTGCAAGTTAGCAATATCAATTCAAATTCAGAAGATTCTGGATTTGGACCCAAATCTTCCACATCTAGAACTCAATCCTGAGCAAAGAGATGGACTCCAGAATATTTGTTGTAGCATTCTCTTGTAAACTTGGAAAGAGCCCAAATGTCAGTCAATAAAGAAATGAATAACTAATGTGTCTATAAATTTTGTTAATTTTTAATTCTGCAACAGTTAAAAAGAATGAGGTACTATCAGAATAATGTCGGAGGTTGTTTAGTGAATGAAATAATTTTGTGTAATAATAAATTTTCTAATATTAATATGTCTAAGAAGAAAGTACACTTTAAACAGTTGACAGAATGAGAGTTTGACAAGTGTTATTTTCTGGCTTAGGTGCATCTACTGTGATTAGGATTGTGGGCAACTGCATATTTTCATGAAGACTATAACAAACTGGGCCCTTTATGTTCATCAATAAAATAAATTTCAAATAAATATTTATTAGCAATAAATATAATCCAACACAGGCAATTTTACAACTGTGTAGCTTGCTTAGAAAGCACAGTAAAAATAATAGCTTATTGAAATCTGGGACATTTGGAAAGAAGTAAGTTCATTAAAGATAAAGCAAATGTAAACAGGTTGATGGGGGGAGGTGATTAGGCAATCATTAATTCAAGGGGAAAAAGTACAAGAAAGGAAGTATGAACATAAAATGTTCTCAACAATGAGTGGTAAGTACATAGTTGTAATGATGTGATAGCTGTCCCACCTCAAATCTGACCACTATTTGGGAACAATATTAGAGGAAAAGAGAAGAACTAAGTCCTCATCTATCATATCACGTAATTGTATATAGTGTGTGAAATAATAGGAAATGAATATTATATATTTAAGAAGTCTTTAGTTTTTAATAGATCAGCAACATGTAAATCTAATCATTATTTACTTTTATCTTCTCCCACTATATACAATTAAAAAATAATTATTTGAGAAAAAACAAATGGCTGAAAATTAAACTCTACTACTCTGGAGAACTGAGAGGAATAGGGCAGAGAACTGCTGAGATTTTCATAAATTTCAAGAGGATTTAATACTTACATGTATGAATACATGCATTTGCTTCAAAACTGGGAGAATTTTTTTAATTTGGAAAAAAAAAAAAAAAAAAAAAACCCATGAAGGTACTTACCAGAAAGCCAAGAGAATGAAGAGCACCCCTGGATAGAGCAACTAAGGGTAAAAAAAAACAGAACTGGGCTGCATTGTGGCTCAGTGGTAGAGCGCTCACACATGATTCAATCCTGAGCACCACATAAAAATAAGTAAATAAGACTGTATCCATCTACAACTAAAAAATATTTAAAAAAAAAAAAGAACCAAGGGACTGTTTTCATTTTAAGACTTCAGAACCCTTTGATTTTACTAACACATGTTCAAGTATTTCTTTAGTAAAAACAATTTTTCCTAATAAAAATGCGCTAATTCATGAAAGTTGGGCTTCTGTTATTTCTTGTACACCCCACTTAAAATTTCAAGGAAACTTTGACGGCAGTATATCTACATGGTCAGCTTAAAAAATGTAGAAAGGAAAACATAATAAATTAGCCATGGATCACACAGAAACCCAGAGAACAGTTTTAGGTGTCAGGATTTCTGCATGGTGCCTGCTTCGTTCATCTTTCATAGAGAATCAAGTCTCACTTTTTCCTGGTTGATTTATGGAGTAGCACTATATGGTGGCAAAAATGTAAATAATAAGACATATATTCTAACATTCAGATTAGAACGTTTTGTTTCTATGAACTTGTAATTGTTAACACCCACTTCCTTACAAGCACTGTTTCTCAAAATTTTCCCCACAACACCTGCATCAAGGACAGGACCCAAAATCTGCCTTTCAAACAAGTACCCCTGATTCAGAATCCTGCTCAAATTTATGAAGCACTGATTTAGAACTTTTGCACCCTGCCTAAGGGAAGAAAAAAAAAATGATGTTTTCTATCCCTAGATCTAAGAGAAGGAAAACATGCAAAGGGTAATAAGTTAACATGTAGAGATGGGAGAAGATAAAAGTAAAATAATGATTAGATTTACATGTTGCTGATCTATTAAAAACTAAAGACTTCTTAAATATATAATAAAAATGCATATGGAAGTATTTCGTATCAGCAAGTCAGAGACATAGTAAGCAACCTCAGTGATAGATGTCTCAACAAAATGTATTTGTTAATAGTTAATAAACAAAAAATTGCAAAGCACATGACCTAATTAGCTAACATGACTTTGTGAGGGAAATGTTGGCTAACTGCTGAAAGGATTTAGAAAAATAATTACCTCTGAAAGATTGAACCCTGTGATTAAGGATGTTCTGGCTATGGAGAAGAAGAAATGCATAATTAAATGAGTACCTGGAATAGAAGTAGAAATTCTAGTGAAAACATATTAGTACTCACAAAGGAGATAAAGGATATAACCAATCTACATGAAGTTGGGCTATTTATGTGGAAAGGAAAATTACATTAGTGATCATTTTTAATGATATGTCCCTGCCTTTTCTGTCCCTCAGGAGACCTCATGTGTACCAAAATGTTCTCAGACAATACATTGACATTTCTCTTAAACCACTTTCTTTCTGGAACTAAAAAGAGAAAATCACATCAGTATGTGATACTTGGAATAATTTTATAGTCAATAATCAAGGTACATAAAAACTAAATTATTGGAAGGTAAATTTGAGGTGCTTTCTAATTCTGTGCCCCATGAGTCACAGGACACACACTCAGGGCAAGCCCTAACAGAATGGAATTTAGTCTATTAGACCTGACAGTGCTGTAACTCAGGAAAAACTGGAGGAAAACCAAATTGGGATTCTGAATGAAACTACCCCTTTTCAGTCACTGGTCATGGTCCTCTTCTAAGGGAAGAAGACTTAGTTTCATGGCAAGACAAAGGCTTAGAGCTGCCTAGCATTCCCAAAGCTGCCAGCTGTCTTTACTCTTGACAGGTAAATTAGCAAAACCTGAACTACGTACTATTTTTCCACCAACATTTTATTATGAACTGTTTTAATTACACAGAAAAGTTGAAAGAATGGTACAGTAAGCACCCATCTATCCACTACCTAGATTCTATTTTTAATACTTGCTATCTCTGCTCCCACATATTTAGCCAGCTGCCCATCTTGCATTTTGTTGTATTTCAAAGTAATACTTCATGTTTCATTCTTCAGTTTGCACATCATTAACTATACCTCAGTATTTGTTTATTTGTTTGGTAAAATTTGTGTAGTGAAATACAGATCTTAAGCGTAGCATTCTACTTGGTTTTTTTTGTTTGTTTGTTTGTTTGTTTGTTTTTTTGGTGGGTAGGGGAGGATTGAACTCAGTGGCACTCAACCACTGAGCCGTATCCCCAGCCCTATTTTGTATTTTACTTTGAGACAGGATCTCACTGAGTTGCTTAGTGCCTCGCTGTTGCTGATAGTGGCTTTGAACCTGGGATCCTCCTGCCTCAGCTTCCCAAGCTGCTGGGATTACAAGTGTGTGCTGCCACACCTGGTGCGTTCTATATTTGACCACTGTAACCCAAACTTCTCTCTGTCACTCCAAAAAACTCCTTCATATCCTTTCCCAGTCAATCGCCATCCCCGACACCAGAGTCAATCACTATTCTGGTTTTTGTGTCATTATAGATTAGTTTTGTGTATTCCTGAACCTCACATGAATAGAATCATACAGTATGTACTCTTTTGATCTAGCTCATTTCACTCACCATAATTTATTTGTTTTAGCCAGGTAGTATGTATCAGTGGTTAGTTCCTTTTTATTACTGAGTAGTGTTAAAAGATAAACTAAGGCATATTAAATATCATAGAGTTTGAGCAAACAGCAATTCATGAATCAGGCAACTCCAAACAAAAGTGGTTCAGGACTCTGCCACCAGGGGAATGCAAGGCTTTCTATAGGATGAACTCAGAAGCAAGGCAAAGAAAATAACTGCTGGGTTGCAAGTATATCATCACCTTATTTAGTCTATCCCATTGGGAAATCCATGCTTATAGAACGATAATTCAGTTGGCAGCTTTTGGTTGGTTGAACTTAAGTTTCACTTTTTAAATTAAAAATAGAGACATTTATAAGAAATAGCCCAAGTTATGTTTACTTTATGTTTGCAAATCAAGCAATCAAGGTTTTGTATGCTTAGGGAATTCATAGACTTGGTCTCCATTTTATTGAGTTTTAATATGGTGCTCCATTGAATGAGTGCACCAGTTTGTGCCGCGACCCCTCGCCGGCAAGGGAAAACACGACACAGGATTCTTATTTCAGCAGTTTATTCAGGCCTTGATTCATGTATCATCTTCTTGGGACCCGTCACCGAGCGCCCAAGCACAGCCTAATAAAGCCTCCAGCATACCAATCTTAAGCTGCCACGTGGACCTTTCTCATAGGGCGGGAAGGGATTGCGTGCCAATTCTCCATATTAGGAGTTGTTTATCACAGGCCACAGTGGAAGCCGGCGCCATCTTCTAATGGCGGCCACGGTCTAATTAGAACGGCTCACCACAAGTTTGTTTATCCATTCTCCTCTTGATGGATACAGAGATTCTTTTAAGAGGGGATTTGAGCGTGGCCTTGACAGGTCTAAAGAGGTGGTAATTGAAAATCAGGATGAAGGTAAACATATGCTCCAGACAGAGGGAAAGCCATGGAGAAACCTCATCTCTAGATTCCAAGACAGCATAGTCCCTTACCAAGGCAGGGGAAAGGTCTTCAGACCCTCTCCCACAAGTGTCAAGTCCCTGCTCTGTTCTTTCACTTTTGCAAAACCACATCTAGTTCAGGTCTGTATTTTCTCACTTGGGACTGTTGGAGTAACCTACATTGGTGATTTTTCAATGTCTGATCTCCCTCCCTAACAATCTATCATAAACATGGTCACAAATGCTATCTGAACTGCACCTTGATGATATCAATGTCTCACCCAAATGGTCCTCACCTCACTAAGGCCAAACTCCACCTTGACCTTAAGGACATTCTGCAGATGACATTGACCAACTTTTGTGCACTTACTGCTTACCATTTGCCCTCCCTACCTATTATATATATATATATATATATATTACCTCAGCTCTTCAAAATTTCCCAGATAGACCCAAACTTTGCCACTCCTGTGCCCTTCCTAATGCTATTCTTCCTGTCTATAATTCCTCCTCTATATCCTCCAGTCTAAACCCTACCTATTCCTCAAAATCTGACCCAAATTCCAAATTGTACCTCTTTCACCAAGTCATCCTTCTTATCTCCCAGTACTGTTATGGCTTACAACTGTTATTCTCATTTCCTCTCCTTTAATAATTAGGAACTTTGCACTTGAAGGTCCCAGAAAACCCAACTGATAGTAAAACAAATTGAGGTTTTTCTTACTCTATGCTTCTTTTTTACTCTATGCTTCTTTTCTTACTCTAGGTTTCCTTCAAGGGGGCTACTACTGCTCCAGAGATCAAATCCGTGTTCACAGGGAGAAGAAGAGAGAAAGGGAACAATGTCAGGCACATATTTCCCTTTTATTCAGAAATCAAAACTTGCCCCAAATCTGACTTCTCCCAGCAGACTCTCCTCCTACATTTCAGTGGCCAGACTGGGGAGCATGGCCACTCCTACCTGCAAAGCAAGCTAAGAACGTGGGACACAGGGTTGCAGTGACTGACTTAGAGTCAGTCTAAACTCTAGATGTACATTTGGGATTCTTTAATGTCAGGTCTTACCCCCTACCCAGAGTCTAAATTAACCAGTCCTGATGCAGGGTCTGGGGCTGATACAGCCTCCCCACAATACAAAATCAGTAATCTCTCTTAGCAAGGAGGATGGAATGAGAATACAACTAACAGTATTTACTGTTTCCTACCTAGCTGCCCTGCCAGACTGCCAGCTGTTTCAGGACAGAAACCATCTGTTATTCACCTTTGTCTCCCCTCAAGATATCCAGCATCTCAAAAATGTTGTAAATTAGATTGATAAAGATATTAATATATTGATATATATTACAATATGACTTATAAAACATTTGTGTATTATCTTTAGAACCTCTTTACCTTATAATGTTACTTTAGGAGAATGAATTTCAAGGTTTATATTTTATATATATATATACACACAAAATATATATATATATGTGTGTGTGTGTGTGTGTGTATATATATATATATATATATATATATATATATATATATATATATATATATATTATTTTTAGTTATGGACAAGAATGCCTCTATTTTATTTCTTTATTTTTTATTCGGTGCTGAGGATTGAATCCACTACCTCACATGTGCTAGGCAAGCTCTCTACCACTGAGCTAAAGCACTAGCCCGAACTTCAAGTTTTAAACAATCAATTTACAAATGAACTATTTTTTTTGGGGGGGGGGAACTTCAGTAGGAAACAATGCTCAGCTCTTTTTTCATTAAATTATATATTCTAATTTGTTTTATATGACGGCAGAATATTACACATATAGAGCACAATTTTTCAAGTCATTGGTTGTGCACAAAGTATTTTCACACCATTCGTGTCTTCATACATGTTATTAGGGTAATGATGTCTAACTCATTCCGCTGTCTTTCCTATCCACGTGCCCCCTCCCTTCCCCTCCCTCCCCTTTGCCCTATTTAAAGTTCCTCCATTCCTCCCATGCTCCCCCTCTTCCATTGTCATTATGAGTCAGCATCCTCATATCAAAGAAAACATTCGGCCTTTGGTTTTGGGGGATTGGCTTACTTCACTTAGCATTATATTATCCAACTCCATCCATTTACCTACAAATGCCATGATTTTATTCTCTTTTAATGCTGAGTATATGTACCATTGTGTATATATACCAAAGTTTCCCTATCCATTCATCTACTGAAGGACATCTAGGTTGGTTCCACAGTTTAGCTATTGTGAATTGTGCTGCTATAAACATTGATGTAGCTGTGTCCCTGTACTATGCTGTTTTTGAGTCCTTTGGGTATAAACCGAGGAGTAGGATAGCCGGTGAAATGGTGATTCCATTCCAAGTTTTCCATACTGCTTTCCAGATTAGCTGCACCAATTTGCAGTTCCACCAGCAGTGTATGAGTGTGTTCGTATGTTGGTTATATTCTATGAGCAGGAGACCATACTAACTTATCCATTATTCGCTGTGTACTGGCTATGTGCCCTTAGTGTAGGCCAAATACCTTCCCATACCTCTAGCCATCCTGTATCCTCCTAGGTTACCACTGAGTCCACTTTCTACACTGATAAAAAAAATTTTTTTCAGACCATCTGACACATGAAGACTCATAACATACTAATCCAGTGCTTGAGAAAAAATTCCTGGTCAAAATCTAGAGCTGAAATGTCATATTTAATGTCTATCATATATTCAAGCTCCTGATAATAAATTCTATATGGCACCCACATTTGGAATTGATTTGGCATTTCATTAATTAGTTACATTGTTATAAATTGCATTCCCAATCAATAGATTACGCAAACTTGATGTACACCTTCTCTGCTGTATGTTAAAAGTGAAAAACTGTGCTATTCCCCCACTGTGTTGGTTAAGAACTCAGTAGCTGTCTTAGCAAATGGACCCCTAATCTCAATGGCTTAACACAATAGTCATTTATTTATTACTCACATGAACTTCAATACAAGTGTCTCTGATCAATAAGTATCTCTTCAGCTGGTGATTCAGGGATCCAGGTTCCCTCCAGCTGTGGCTTCTTTCTTCACCAATGGTTTCCAGGGTTGTTACCAAATTGGAAGGAGAATGGAGGACTCCGTGTGGAAAGTTTGGTGGGGAGAACAGGCTGAGAAATGGCACACACCACTTTTGCTTACATTCCATTGGCCAAAACTTTGTCACATAACCTCACCAGTTGCAAGGAAACTGGGAAATAAAGCCTAGCTATGGGCCAGGAGAAAGAGGAAACAGGTTTGGTGAACAGCTAGCCAAGTTCTGCCACACATAAAGAAAAATAGACATCTACCATGCTTACAGCTTGACTCTTGCTTCCTTCATTTTTCAATTTTGTTCTGGGATTAAGAGATTTAGATGGGTGGATTGGAAATGCATCTTGCTTCTAATGAAAGTCCTCCAGGTGTTTGAAACCAGAAGACTCAAACAGGTTAACGTTAACTGTTCTTTAATGGTTGTGAGAAACATAAGCAGAATTCAGGCTTTAGGAAGAACTGTATGTTTTAGGAAAGTGATTCACTCATGGGCAGAGACTAGATATTGAATTATTTCGCTTATAAAGAATGAAACAAGTATTCCCATTCTTGATCCTTGAAAATAATTTTATCATATGGAGCCTTTATTTTTAAAAAGACATTATAAATTGGGCTTGGATTCTAGTTCTATTCTCTTTGTCTATGTCATTATATTTAGTAAAATATAAATATATTTCTTCATGTGTGAGATATATTCTTGTTTGGCCTTTCGTTTAGACTAGGAAGCCTCTCCCTGTCCAAGAGTCCATTAGTAATAGAGATTTCTCCACCTTCTGTCCCCAAAACTTACTCCTGGGCTGGGGTATAGCTCAGGTGATAGAGTGCTCACCTAGCATGTGCAAGGCCCTGGGTTCTGTCTCTAACACCACAGAGACACATGCATGAAAACTTCCTCCTGAAAGCTCCTTGCTCCAGGATGTGAGAGGGAAGAGTGACCATGTGGCCTCAGTTGCTGAAAGCCCCCGCTGGCTCTTTATACCCTACATGCTTCTGTGCACATCCCCAGGCAGCCTGACAACCCAAACATCTTCCTCACTTCCCATCTCTCTTGCATTTTGTGGCACTGGGGTTAAAATTAAGAATGTTGTCAATGTGCTAAATTCAAATTCATAGAGGAGCAGAATGCAGATTCATCCAGATTGAACCTTCCTGAATTTCCAGCTCTACCTATTGGACTGGGAGTATGGCTTTGTGGTAGAGCACTTTCCCAGCATGTAAGTGAGTTCAATCCCCAAAAACACTAAAAAAAAATTAATTTTATTATTAGTTATTATGTATGACTTGTACATAAATATGATTGTATTGATCAGAGTTTTCCACAGAAACCAAACCAATAATAAATAAATAAATAAATAAATAAGAAGAGGTGTATTCTGAAGAATTGGTTCATTCAGTTGTGAGTACTGGCAAGCCTGAAATCTAAAAGGTAGATCAGCAGACTGATAGTTGGCCAGGAGTTGATGGTGCAAACTGGAGACAGAATTTCTTCCCCAGAAAACCTAAGATTTTGCTCCTAAGACCTTCAACGTATTGGATGAAGCCCACCCATATTTTAGAGGGTCCTAAATTTGAGGTCAACTGACTGTAGGTATTAACCACATCTGCAAAATATTTTCAAGCAACAGCTACATTCGTGTTCTATTAAATCACTGGTATTATGGGCTAGCCACATTAACAGAGAAAACTAAAAATAGTTTTAATTCAAGTAACTGAAAATGTAATTATATATATGCCTCCTTGGAGTCACTCTGTTTTCATATCTGAAAACTTCTTGGAAAATGGCAACATGCTCTTAGACGTGAAAGTCACATTGCAGTTCTATCAAGATGCTTTTCTTAAAGATACATCTATCAGGATACTGTGGTTCAGTCTAAACAGAATGACAACCATACTCTGGAGGTTTGGGGTTTATGATTGGATCTTAATTGTCACTTTTTTCCATAGTTCAGTTCTTTTTTCAGGCTTAGCTCCAAAATGAAAAATGAACTCAAATTTTAAGATCCTCACTCCTAAGCCCCTGAAATTCCAGCTCAAACAGGACATCTTGCTCTTGATTTTTATCAGTGCTTTCAGGTATTTACATCTTCTAAAAATCATCCCTCTGAAAACATCCCAATGACTGGCCTTCAGCTCTGCAAACTTTGAACAATAATGTACATTGAATGCACTTTATATCAAATTCTGTTTCTTTTCATGGCCAGTGGCTTGTGATTGATTCTGGGAAATGTTGATTGTAAGATAAGCTCTTTTCAGACTTTTCAAAAGGTGACCCCCAAGTAGGTAACATCAAGTAGAAGGATCTTTTCACAGAAGTGAGGGGGTGAAACAACCCCTCTGGGCTGGCCATTGTCACTGCCCAGCATCGTGAACCTGCCCATTCAGCACATGAAAAGCGTCCCCAGCTGCCACCAGAAGGATTGGAGAGCCAGCTGCCCCCGCATGCAGATGCGTGGGGTGGGGTGGGAGAACTTCAGAGTTTTGTATTTTAACTTTTCAACGCAAATGCTAAAGCAGGGAAGAGGGCAGGAAAACAGTCAGGCTGCAACATGAGCCAGCCCTCAGATCCGTCCTTGAGTCATTCTAAGCGGAACAGGGTAATTGTTTCGCTGGAGACCTGCAGAACAGTTAGTGGGAAAGAACGATTTGTACCTGGCATATATTCATTAGCTGTGTGTCAAAAGGCCACGTGCAGAGAGAAACCATTATGTATTCTTAGCACCCTCACAGCCTTGAGACTTGAGGTGTGGAAGTCCACGTGCTGAGTAGCCACCTGGTCTCCCCAGTCTCCCTCTACCGCTGTGTTGGGCAAGCAGGACAGCAAGTGGAGGTGGCAGGAGGGGGCAAGCACAACTCCTAGGGATTTGGGTCCAAAGAAAGCAGAGAAGCTTAAGCAAACAGACTCCATTAAAGGCCTATTTTAGGTTTCTTGGGACCCTCCTACTGGTCTAACTTAAATTGAGAGGGGATTCGGTTTGCCTCGCTGGCTCTTTCTTCCCACTCACTTCACAATTACAGCTTTTCTTATTGTCATCAAAATACACTTAATATGTGCTTTTTTTTTTTTTTGGCCTGGCTTTCTGATAACATCTGCATAAAGACAATGTCTCCAGCTGTGAAACAGTGAACAGAGCTCTAACCGAGAGAGAGAGAGAGAGAGAGAGAGAGAGAGAGAGAGAGAGAGAGAGAAGGGGCCTGGGTTTCAATCTTTCAATCCTTGGAGTTTTGTTAAAACCTTTAGTTGCAAAGAACAAACACCTTGAATGCTGGGCAGGACAGGGTGTAGACTATAAAAAAACAAACTGGAACCTGAATGTGAAGGCCTTTGGGACCACAGGGTTCCACTGGGAATCAGTTGTGGTCTCCCAATTTAGTCTACATACCCCTTATAACTCCAGCCTACCACCCTGCAAAAGTTTTTTATCTGGGATCTCACTACTAATGCCCCATTTTTTCAGTTTCTTGGTTCAAATTCTTAATGTGATTGTCCCAGCTCATCTTCTTAAGTCAGGCCCTGTAATAGCCCAACAGCTGCTTGTGGAATGAGGCTTCTCCCCAATGAACTGCCTGGTCCAGAGAAGCATCCTGCTTCTCTCTCTGAATGCCATGTGGCAGGGCAGGCACTCCAAGCCTTGGCTTCCTTAGCTTGTGATTAAGGACAAGTTTTAACCTTTCCCAGACCCCATTTCTTCAATGGTACGTGATGGTAACACCTGCCCTAGCCCAGAGAGTTATCATTCATGCACTCAAATATCAATGCTATGGACGGAATGTTTATGTTCCTCCCACTCCCAAATTTATGTGTTGAAGCCCTGACCCTTAATGTGATGGTGTTTGGTCTTACAGAAGTAATTAGTTTTAGATGAAGTCATGAAGGTGGGGCCCTGTGATAGGATCGGCATCCTTAGAAGAGGCGGTGATGAATGGAGCTTGCTCTCTCTCCACTTTATGAGGACACAGGAAGTAGGTGGCCACCTATCTACAAACAAGGAAAGGGCCCTCTCCACAACTTGCCCATGCTGGCACCCTGATCTCAAATTTCTAGACTCCAGAACTGTGTGAAACAAATTTCTGTTGTTTAAGCCACTCAATCTATGATACTTCACTCTGGCAACCCAATTTAAGAAGCAGGTATTTGTTGAGTTTCTACTTCCTGGCACTATGTTCAGCAATAGGGATACAAGGGTGAATAAAATTGATCCATATCTACAAAATGGAATCAATAGTCCAGAATTAAATGAGCTCATATATGTAAAAACAGAGCCCACCCTTGTACCCACAGACCCAATGTTAAGATCTCTTCAATCATTATTTCATTCATTAAGGATCTATTCAACATTCACTGCAAATCATAAACACACCAGACATCCAAAGATAAATAAGACATGGTTTCTGAACTCGAGGACTCAAAAGTTTATTTAAAGATACCAACATTTAAGCAAATGGCGTTGGTGAGAAAGTTAACAGGAAGAGTATGAGATTTGGAAATGGGACACTCAGTTTGGCTGAGGCAGTTTGAGAAAGGCTTTCCAGAGTAGACAACACCTAAGCTGATCTTTGAAGCATGAGGAAGAGTTTTTTGATGCTTAAGTAGTGGAAGAGCAGAGGGTGAAGAACTATGCATAGAACAAGCAAAGAAAACGACAGGCAAACCTTGGAAATTGGAGAGATTATGGTAAACTCCAAGAAATGTAAACCTGCTAGAATTGATGGAACATAAAGTTTAAGAAGGAATATGTGAAAAATGAAGCTAGAAAAGTAGTAGAGGCCAAATTATCCTGTAGAATCTTGGACTCCTTGCTAAGCAGTTTCAATTTTATCCTATGTTCCATGGGAAGTCACGAAAGAATTTCAGAGAGGTGAATTAATCTCAGTAGTCAATCTGAATAATCTCAGATTTTCTTTTTAGAAAAAGAACCATGAGGGACAGAGCAAGGCTAGACAGAAGAAGGGCAAGACCAGAGGTAGTGGCAGTCAATAGAGAACTATAACAACGTCAAGGAGAGATGATGGGGACCTGAAATGATGGTGCCACAGTGGGGAGGGGGAGGAGGGGAGCAGCCCCAGCCAGGTTTTAAAACTTTTTAATTGTGGAAGTGAGGAAAAGAAAGAATAAGAAGCTGACTCCCAGGTTTCTTGCTTGAGAGACTGGGGAGAAGAGGGTTGCTGAACCCCAGAGAAGGAGATTAGGAAAGAAGGAGGCGGGGAGGTGAGAACTCCCATTTGGACAGGTGGTATCTGAGGTGTGTCCAGAATTGGCAGAGACGCTGTGGTTCTGCAGCTGGATGGCAGGCCCATGCTCAGTGGAGGATGCTGAGCTGAATCCAGGTGTGGAGTTGTCAGAATGCAGAGGCATCTGAGACTGGGGCAAGAGAAAGTGGGTATGAGAGTGAAAGGATCCATGGCGGGTATATGGGGGACACCCCTAGGTGCAGGGGTAAGGAGGTGGGGATAGTTAAGGGAGCCTCACTCACTGTAATAGAAAGGCAAAACCGACATCCCTAAACTAACTACTCACTCCCATCCTGCCACTTAGGTGTGTGCTTTGACAGGGACTGAATAAAATCATTATTTTCTGACAAAGATTCATGGTGTTTGACAAGAATTTGTCTGGCCGAGGTTTAAGATAAAATACAGTTTCAAAGTTCCAGAGGCATGAGTGTGTGCACGTGTGTGTAATAGTTGTAGGGTTAAAGGTTCTTGGGAAAGTTCAGTAATGAATGGTCTTTCTTATGTTCCATGGGGTTCTGGCCCAGTCTGGAACTCTCGTTGCTCTGCCCCATAATGTACTTGGCTATCTCCATTGTGGACACAGACAATGCATTAAGGAACATCGTTCTAGAAAGGATTTAAGGCATGGAAAGACAGATTAGCTGAAATGGAAGACTTTAACCAAGCAGAGCCTGAAGTCGCACAGAGAAGAAGTGAAGGACACTGAGGACCCCAGAGCCCCACTGCCTTGGAGAGGAAGCAAGAAGGAAGCAGTTGGGAGGGGGCCCAGCTCACTGCGTAGGTGAAGGGGGATGAAGGCATTTGTGGAAGAAGAGGTAGGTCATGTGTGAAGTCCCCATGAATATAGAGAGATGGAGAAAGGTTCCCTGAGGAAGGGGGAATACACATGTTTAAAGAATGTTTACACATTTAAAGGGCTGGCAGTAATATGAGGCAGAGCTGGCCAAACACCATAGATAGATACAGGACAGGCCAACAGGGTTTAACAGAGAAGAGCATCTTGTACATCTGTCAAGGTATGTACATTTGGGAATGAAAGTGAAGGACAAAATGTGAACTGGGGAGTTGCTCAATGACAGAGCCTTGCCTATGTGGGAGGTCCTGGGTTCAATCGTCAGCACTGAAAAAAAAAATTGTGAAGGACAAAAATCTCTGTATTTCAGTCTTTCAGTGGAAGGACCCAGGGAAAGTCATTGTTTCTTCTGTGATAAATCCAGAATAATTCACAGGCAATACTATGACAATACATATGATTGTGGTTTTGGCAGGAGAGTACAGTTTTTTTAAAGTTTCAGTTTCCACAATATATTTAAAAAGTAATTAAAAATGAAGAAAGAAAAGGAGCACAAGTGGGCATAAGATATGACCCGAACAGTTATCACAGAAAAAGACCCTTAAACATATGATAAGCTGCTCAACATCACTAGAAATAAGAGAAACACCAATTAAAACTGCACTGTAAGACTGAAAAGCTTAGCTGAGCATAGTAGCACATGCCTGTAACCCCAGCGGCTTGGGAGGCTGAGGCAGGAGGATCACGAGTTCAAAGCCAGCTCAGCAACAGTGAGGCACTAAGTGCCTCAGTGAGACCCTCTCTCCAAATAAAATGCAAAAAAAAAAAAAAAAAAAAAG
>NW_025999925.1:8156010-8160771 GCF_001458135.2 Marmota marmota marmota | reverse complement strand
AAAAAAAAAAAAAAAAAAAAAGGGCTGGGGATGTGGCTCAGTGGTTGAGTGCCCCTGAGTTCAATCCCTGGTATCCACCCCCCAAATATGTTTAGTAACAGAAACAGAAGAATTGATACTATAAATTTCCATTGTATAAAGCTCATGAATAGACTAAATTAATACATGATATTAGAAGCCAGGAAAGAGGTTGCATTTAGGGGATAGTGACAAGGTAAGGGAACAGGGCTATTCAATTAATGAAAATTCAGAGTCAAACTTCAGATTTGTGTATGTTTGTTTTTAAAACGTTTTTATTGTGATATAACATTGGGAGTGATCTATAGAAAGTGTAATAACCTTAAAATACACAATTATATGCACTTATATATGCACCCTGTAACCACCACTCAGATGAAGACATAAAACAGCACTCCAGAAGTTTCTATGATACCCCTTCCCAGTCAACACGAACCCCCCCCCACTACACATACATATAATCATTATTCTGACTTCTATCACACTGGATTAATTTCTTGTGGTCTATTAGTCCATTGTAGGAATAGAGCGTATTATGATTATCTGTTCTCTGTGGGTGGCTAGTTGGGCTCTTTCCAGTTTTGAATTAGGGACACTCCCTGCACATGTGCTTCATTCAGTAGACACTCTTTTCTCTTTGGTGATAAACCTCAGAGGAGGACAAGGTCAGGTAAGTTGCTGAGTCATTGGGAAGCAGATGGTAACTTTAGTAGTTAATGTCAAACAGTTTTCTAAAATGGTTGCACCAACCACAAAAAAAAATGAGAGTTTTAATATTTCTATAACCTCAAAATTCTTGGATTTGTCATCTTTTAAATTCTGGCCCTTTCGATGGGTGCATATGTCATTGTGTTTTTAATTTGTATTTCTCTTATAATTAATGATGCAGAGCATCTTCTCATAAGTTTTTTAGCCAATTGGATATCTTTTTTGTGAGGTGCCTGTTAATTTTTTACTCATATTTTTTTTTAAACTTGGGTTGTCTTTTTTTAAAAATGGATTTGTGAGGAATTCTGTATATTTACTGGATATCTGTGAACTTTATCAAATATAGGCACTGAAACTATTGTCTCAATCTAGGACTTTCTTTTTACTCTCTTAATTGTATCTCTGATCTTCTGATGAACAAATATTTCATATTTTAGTGAAATATAATTTGTATTTTTTTTCTTTCATAATTACTATGTTTTTTGGTTCCTGTTTATAAACATTTGCTTCTGAGCTAAAGGTGTGGCCCAATGGTAGAGCACTTGCCTAGAATGATAAGGTCCTGAGTTCAATTCTCAGCACCACACACACACACACACACACAAAAAAAATGCTTCCCTAAAACAGGAAGACTTGTTCCAACACTTTCTCTTAGAAATTTTATTGTTTTACCTCATATATGTAGGTCTGTGATCTACTTAAAATTAATTTTTGTATGTAGTATGACATAGGGATCAAGATTTTTTATTTTTTAATTTTTTTAGTTGTAGATAGGCCCAATACCTTTATTTTATTTATTTATTAATATGTGGTGCTGATAATCAAACCCAGTACCTCATATGTGCTAAGCAAGCAAGCACTCTACCACTGAGCCACAATCCCAGCTGCTCAAGTATTTTTTTAAAATAGAAATATCTCCCTGCACCAGGACTATTGAAAAAGCTGTTTCTGCCTTTGGATTGAAGTTGTGTTTTTTCACATGTTAAGTAACTGTATATGTTTGGACCTGTACATAGACTCTGGTTACACTAATCACTTTGTCCTTGAAACAACACGGCCTTGATGATTCTAACTTTATAGTAAATCTTGAAATCTTATGGTATGTGTTCTCAAAATTTGTTCTTCTTCACATTGCCTTGCCTATTCTAGGTTTGCAGTGCCACATAAATTTGAATTATTTTGTCAGTTCCCACAAAAATACCTTTTGGGATTTTAATTGAATCTAGACATTTGTGGGGTGGGGGATGTACTGGGGATAGAACCCAAGGGGAGCTCAACTACTGAGCTACAGATACAGCCTTTTTTATTTTTTATTCTGAGACAAAATCTCACTAAATTGCCCAGGATGGCCTTAAACTTGCTATCTTCCTGCTTCACCCTACTGAGTAGCAGGGATTACAGGAGTGCACCACCAGATCCAGTTTAGACATTATTTTTTGACAATTAATAGCTCTATTTATTTGACTTTTTAATTTCTCTCATCAATATTTTATGGTTTTCAGTGTACAAGAGAGGTTTTATACATCTTTAGTTAGGTTTATTTGTGGGAATTTAGAACTTTTTTGATAGTATTATCATTGCTTTTTTAAATTTCATTTTTGCTCAATTGTTGGTAACATAGAAATAATTTTTGCATAATGAATTTGTATAAAGAGACCTTGATAGATTCATTAATACTAATAATTTATGGATTCTTTTGGGTTTTCTTTGTAAACAATCATGTTATTTGTAAATTGAGACAGTTTACTTTCTTCTTTTCCAAAGTTTAGGCCTATTTTCTTTTTCTTGCTTTTTCTTACAATATCTAATATATATGACATATTGTTCTGTATATATGAATGACATACTGAAAAAAAATTAACTTCGTGACAACTGAGCTAGAATAAAATGATATAACCAAATGTAATACATGAAGCCTGATTGGACCTTAGTTCTAAAAAATTTACAGAAGTCTTGTTTTTTACAATTGGAGAAATGTGAATATCATCTGAATATTAAATGATTGAAATTATTAAATGATTGAAATGATTGAGCATAGTGATACATACTACTCTTAGAAGATGAATGTTATTTTGAGGGAAATGATAATAACAAAAATATTTTTTCTGTAACATCAATTCTTATTATTTATTTTTTCTCTTTTATTGTTGCATTATAATCACACATAACAATGTGATTTCTTGTTACATATTCATACACACGCTCAACATAAGGGTACAATTTGGCCAATTTCGTTCCCCAGTAGCTGCCCATTCTCTTCCATGGTACTCGTCCTCTACTCTACTGGTCTCCCTTCTATTTTCATAATATCCTGCCCCACTTGTTTTTCTCTTCTCTCTATAGCTTCCACATATTAGAATAAACTTACAATCCTTTGACTTTCTGAGTTTGTCTTATTTTACTTAGCATGATATTCTTTAATTCCTTCCATTTACCAACAAATGTCATAATTTCATTCTTATTTGGCTGAATAAAACTCCATTGTGTATATATACCACTTTTAGTTTTTCCATTCATCCATTGATGGACATCTAGACTGGTTCCATAATTTGGCTGTTGTAAATTGAGATGCTATTAACATGGAATTGCAAGTATTGCCATATAACACTGACTTTAATTCTTTAGTAAATACCAAAGAGTGGTATAGTTGGGTCATATGGTGATTCCATTCCTAATCTTTTGAGGAAACTCATACTGATTTCCAAAGTGGTTGTAGTAATTTATAACCACACAACAGTGTAAAAATGTTCCCTTCCCTCCACATTCTCACCAGTATTTATTATTATTTGTATACTTGATACCTGCCATTCTAACTAGAGTGAGAAGAAATCTTAGTGTAGTTTTGATTTGCATTTTCCTAACTGTTCAAGATGTTGAACATTTTTTAAAATATATTTAAATATTTGCTGATATAATTTAAATATATTTAATAAATATATTTAAAATATATTTAAAATTGCTGGCCATTTGTACTTCTTCTTTTGAGAACTGTCTGTTCAGTTTGTCCATTTATTGGTTGGATCATTTGTTTGGGGAGTGTTAAGTTTTCTGAGTTCTTTATATGTTCCGGATATTAATCCTCTGTCAGAACAGTAGCTAGTGAAGATTTTTTTTCCCATTTGGTATGTCCTCTCCTCATGCTCTCATTTCCTTTGCTGTACAGAAGCTTTTTAATTTAATGCCATCCCATTTATTAATTCTTGGTATTATTTCCTGAGCTTTAGGAGTTCTATTGAGGAAATCGTAGCTTGCATGTATGTGTTGGAGTATTGACCCTACATTTTGTTTTAGGAGTTGCAAAATTTCTCTTCTAATGTCCAGGTCTTTGATTCATTTTGAAATGACTTGTATGCAGGTGAGAGGAAGGGATCTAGTCTCATTCTTCTACATACAGATAGCCAGTTTTCACAGAACTATTTGTTTAAAAACCTGTCTTTTCTCTGAAGTATGTTTTTGGTACCTTTGTCGACAAGCATTTTTAGATAGTTCAGCAAAAGGGTGTGTGTGTGTGTGTGTGTGTGTGTGTGTGTGTGTATACACATGTGTACGTGTGTGTATGTGTGTGGGTGTGTGTATAAAGAGAAAGAGACATGAGGAGAGAAAGAAGATATGCAAAATGCTAACAATTCTTGACTCTAAATGCAGAATTGTCACATGGTACCCCCTAACATGTAAACATTTTGTAAACATTTTAAAAAGAAAAATGAAACTAAATAAACGGAGAATTATGATTCACAGGCTTGGAGAGGTTCCCATGATCATATTCTCTGGTGTTTGTGCTGCTATGTGACCCTCTTCCCTTGTGTGTACATGGGATCTGTAACTTGCTTCTGAACAGTAATATAAGGAAGACAGGATGTACAAAATTATGTGTACATGGAGCCGCCCCCTCCCCCTGCACCGGCAAGGTAGACAGAACTGTGACCATCCACAGAGCAGGCCCAGCGGCCTGCTGAGGGGCAGAGCCGCCCCCCACCCCCCGCGCCTGCCAGGTAGGCGGAACGGTGACCACCGGCAGAAAAGGCCCAGTGGCCC
>NW_025999925.1:8132051-8154438 GCF_001458135.2 Marmota marmota marmota | reverse complement strand
AGGGGAGGGGGGATAGTAGAGGATAGGAAAGGCAGCAGAACACAACAGACACTAGTATGGCAATATGTAAATCAATGGATGTGTAACTGATGTGATTCTGCAATCTGTATTTGGGGTAAAAATGGGAGCTCATAACCCACTTGAATCAAAGTGTGAAATATGATATATCAAGAATTATGTAATGTTTTGAACAGCCAACAATAAAAAATTAAAAAAAAAAATTATGTGTACATGATTATGTTACTCGGTACATAAGACTGTACCCTCTGTCCTTGTGGAGACTTGTCGATTTTGAGGAAGAAAGAGGCCATGTAGGGGAATTCTACAAAGCAAGGAACCACTGTAGCCTATAGCTGCTGAGGGCAGATTGCAATTGACAGCCAGTAAGAAATTGAAGCCCTTATTTACAGACACAGAGAAGTGAATTCTGCCAACTACCTAAGTGAGTTTAGAAGTGAATTGTTTCCCAGTGTAGCCTCAGAAGAGATCAAAAACCTGCCTGACACTGTGTGCAGTCTTGTGAGACTCTATAAACAGCACCCAGCTATGCTATGCCCAGGATCCTGACCCACAGAAACCATGCAATAATAAATATGTGTTGTTTTAAGCTGCTAAGTTTATGATAATATTGTTTTGAACCAATTTAAAGTTAATATGAAATGTGATGACTAATTTTACGTGTTGATTTGACTGAGCCACAGGGGTGCTGAACTTCTTGTTAAGCATTCTTGTTTTATTTTATTTTTTTTTTAATGTGGTGCTGAGGATCGAACCCAGTGCCTCACACAAATGAGGCAAGTGCTCTACCACTGAGCCACAATCCCAGCCCTTGTTAAATATTCTTCTAGGTGTTTCTGCAAGAGTGTTTTAGATGAGAAGACCAAGATGTCAACCAAAAGAGCAAGTTTCTCCTGAGACTAGGTGAAGAAAATCATCCTCCCTGATGTGAATTGGTTCATCGATTGAAGGCCTGAATAGATCAAAACAGTGACTCTACCCTGAGTAAGAAGGAAATCTTCTGCCTTACTGCCTTTAAACTGGGACATTGGCTTTTATCCTCCTTTTGGATCTGAACAGAAATGTGTGCCTTGAGTCTTGAGCCTGCTGGCCTTTGGACAGGAACTAATACCATCAGTTCTCCTGAGTCTCAGATCTTTGGACTCAGGCTAGAACTAAGTCATAGGTTCTCCTGGCTCTCCACCTTGCCAACTCGCCCTATAGATCTTGGAACTTGCCGGACTCCATGACTGTATGAGCCAATTAAAGTCAATCAATCAATCCATCCTATTGGTTTTGTTCCTTTGGAGAACCCTAGATCATACACGAGGTCATCAAATGTCATTACAACATTCTGAAAGCTTTTCTTTATGTTTGAAAATTTTTTTAAAAAAATTGGGGAAAACGTTCTGAATTCAGCAAGTGATGAGAAAGCTCCTAAGAATATTCAATGGGCTTCTTTCTGCCTTAATTTTCAGCCTCCCTCCCTTCCCTTCCTTCATCCCTGAATCTACTTTATTTAATATTGGATTTTAAATATACAATAGACACTGTGGTTAAACATAAATAATAAATCTACCCTCTTTTAGTGCAGATTTATGCTCTATAAACATCACATTATAAAGATCGGCCTTAACCTTTGTTCAGTAAATGTTTCAGAATTTTTTCTACTGCCATATTATAAGATAAATGTCAGTCTAAATGTAGGCTTTTTGTAAAACTCGGGAGCTCTACAGATGGCATCTAATCCATAGTTATAAAAGACAGGAATGCATTTTTTTGGTTGAAAATAATTTCAAGAAGCTCTTCTTAAGTTCCCACCAGAACATAATGCTGCTCTTGACTCTGCAGAAAGTCATTTAAATAAACTCAGACACTGTCCACCCCGAGATGTCAACCAAACAGTAAATTATATAAAAGCAATTTTTAGCTAAGTACCAATATAACCATTTTTTTCAAAAACCCTGATATTATCCATGACCAAATAGCTTTTTTTTTATCCCCAGATTGCTTTGCATGATATGAGTTGATGAATAATTCTATAAGAAAACATACATGGTTAGATAGAGGCAAATGATAGAGATAAGCCTCATACTTATTTTCTGAAATATCTACCTTTAGGAAGCCTAATACCATTGACTTTAGATTCTCTGCTACACAGCAGAGTGATGACTCTTCACTTTGGCTGTACATTAGACTCCCAATTCTAGAAGGCTTAAGAAATACTAGTGTCTGAGCTCGCATCTGCCCATCCCAGACAGTCCAGTTTTGGTCAGGGGTGTGGTATGTGCATCAGGATTTGTGTTTCTCTAGTGATTTTAATGTGAAATGACAGTTTAAGAATTGCTGTGATAAAGGTTCAATACGTATTATTGGAGAAACTAAATGAACTCTTCACATAGTCTCAGATCATACTTAGAACTAATTTTGAGCAAAGTGCTGTGAGTCAACTGTGAAAGTGGAAATGAGGGTGCCAGGTGATCGGGGCTGCTCATGCTGTACCAAACTGCATAAACCTTGAGGTAAAAACAGAGCACGAAAGGAAAGGACTCAACATTTTGCAAGATTGGAACAGCTATAGCAAAAGAGGGTTTTAAGTCTGAAAAGAAAGAACCTGAAAGCATGAGATCTGCCTTCATATCTCTGAAGGGTGCACCAAAGGCCCTCTAGGTCATGGATGATAGCTACAGGAAGCCAGACTTTGGCATAATATGAAGACTTGTCTAAGAAGCAATGCTATCAGGAGACAGACTGAGATGCCATGACATTCTGAGTAACTGGTCTCTATAGGAATTCAGACATTGGCTTTTGATGTCCAGGTCAGGTAGGTTGCTGCAGAAGAAACCCCTGCACCTGGTGCCTAAAGATCAAGTTCTTTTTTGTCTGTCCAGCTTTCTTTGGCTCTTTCCTTAGTAATGCCTTCTAGTTTTTTTTGAAGGGGTACTCTTCCCTCAGTCTCAGTTCTGGTAGAGCAAACATCCTGTCTAATTTAGAGAGGAATGCTGATTCACTCCCAACCATTCGGAAAACTGTGGTCTCCCTATATAGTACCTGATTCAAGAATGAATTAATAATAAATGAGTTAAGCCAATCAGCCAATGAAATTAAACTCTTAGATTTTTGCTCAAAATTTGAAGACTCTTTCTTCTACTAGATATAAAGTTTTGAAAATGTGATGCAGATAATATGAACTCAGATATTATAAAAAGAAGAGATGAAAAATTCAATATGATTTTTCTAATAGTCTAAAGGATATTTAAAAAGATTTATCTGTGAAAGAAGAATATGGTGCTTTAGAAAAAGAACGTTCAGGTACCAAGAAAGAGTTCTTAGAAACATGCTTTTAGTAATTAAAAAAATCACCTATGAAGTTGAAAAACAAATTGGAGGAGGTCTTACCAAAAGTAGAACTAAAAAACAAAAACAGATGAATAGTAGAAGAGCTCTCTCTCTCTCTCTCACACACACACACACACACACACACTCACATGCACGCACACACAGACACACAGACACATGATCAGTCTAAGAGGATTAATGTGCTAAAAATAGAGACCGAAAAAATAAAAAAAAAAATGAAAACAAACTATCAAAAAAAACACAAGAAAAAAAATCCTAAAATTGAAAAACAGGAATGTTTATAATGAAAGGTCCTACCACTAAAAGCACAGAAAAAATATATTTAAAAGACACTTCATGCTGGGATTAGGGCTCAGCGGTAGAGCGCTCGACTTGCATGGGCGGGCCCTGGGTTCGATCCTCAGCACCACATAAAAATAAAAGGCATTGTGTTATGTCCATCTACACCTAAAAAATAAATTAAAAAAAAGACTTCAGGATTGTCTCTGAAGATAAATGCATATTGTCATAGGGCTTGGGAGAAAGTAAAAATAAAAATGTTGACTAAACAAGGTTCTTATCAAGATTCTGAAACACAAGTACCAACCAACTATGCCCCTTTGTAATAAATGCTACACTTCAACAATTAAAAATGTTAAAAAATCATTAAAATGTTAAAAGCACTTGATATTTTAAGGAATTCTATTATGATTTATTTCATCAATATGGCAACTAAGATTGCCTATGTGTTAGTCAGCTTTGTGTCACTGTGACTAAAATATCTGACAAAAACAACTTAGAGATGGAAAAGTCTATTTGGATTCATGGTTTCAGAGGTTCAGTCCATGGTCAGCCAACTCCACCGCTCGGGGCCTAAGTTGAGGTAGAAACATCACAGCAGAAGGGCAGGGAAAAGGAAACTTCTCACCCCCTAACAGCCAGAAGGCAGAAAGGGAAGGAAGAGTCTTCAAAGAAGATACAACCTTCCAGAGCATGGCCCCAGAAACCTACCTCCCACAGCCACATACCAGTAACTGCCTGCAGTTACTACTCAGTATAGAAGTACTTTCAAATTATTAATCCATCAAATGGATTAATCCATTGATTGGGTTACAGCTTCCATGATTTAATTGTTTTACTTCCGAACATTCCTGCATCAACACAAGAGCTCTGGGGAGCGGGGGGGAGGAATCCACCTTGTCTCCAAACTATAGCACCTAGTTTGTGCAGGTCTAGAAGACAAGCTAGGGGACTAAGAAAGGGAACTGGGAAAATAGCCTCCATTATACTTTTCCTAAGGATGTTAAAGCCCATTTGTCTTAGTCCATTTTGTGCTTGAGATTAAAATTTATAAGTAACAGAAATTTATTTCTACAGTTCTAGGACTGAGAAGTCTAAGTCAAGGCACCTGGTTTGATCTGATGAGGGCCTTCTTGCCATGTCCTTTCATGGCAGAAGGCAGAAGGGCAAGATCATCTGTCACTGGGTGAAGCCTCCATTATATAAGCCTCATTAATAAGGAAAAAGCTGTCTTGGCTTAACCATCTCTTAAGGGCCCTGCCTCTTGATACCATCACATGGGCAACACTGAATTTTGGAGTGGACACTTTCAAGTCACAGCACCAACAGACTGCATATAATTTTGAAATACTACACAGGACTAGCGAACCTCTCAAGATGTTTTTCTGAGGTTAAAAAATTCTCTTGGTAAAGAAATGAACACAAAATTTTGCCAATACTACAATTGCACAAAAATGCATTTATAAAACGACCAACCATAATAATCATAAAATTAAAATGTTTTGACAGTATGTTTCTATTAATAATACTTTTATTCACTCAAATTTTTCTTAATATTATTATGTTACTTTTGCAATTGAAAATTAAACTTTTCCTTTAGATAATTGACCCCAAGTTAAAAAATTATGGTTTTAGTTCATTTTGTTTACTCTCATGACATGTTCCTAGACGATTTTATGAAGACCTAAGTGTTCCATTTAGTATTAGGAAGAAGTAAAATGTTAAGGGGTATTTAAGCTCTGTAAAGTTGAATAGAATAACATTTGAATGACAGGATATAATTACAGATCACTAAGGATATGGTACAAAATGTACCCAATCCCACCTCTTCATACTTAGCTGAGAACAGAGTGCCTCAGTGAGATATGAGATTAATAGAATATTGAAAGAAATAATGATTTGAGAAGAACCAAATTTTCCTGGTTGAAGCTATCAGAACTGGAAGAATTATTACTAAAATTAAATAAAATCCACATCAACCATAATGGACTAAAGTCTGTACTTCTCACATGTTATTTAATTGAAATCTACCTTTTATTTTCATTTTATTATTTTCCAATAATATTTGTTCAAGTACTCTAAATGCTGAAGTTCCTTATGGGAAAATATTGTACTATATACAAAATATCTCTCTGTTTTGGAAGAACTTCCCTAAAAGCAGACTCCTGGTCTGGGAACAGGTTGTTTCTTAGGGATGCAACCTAGGAAGCAGAATTAGGGAGTGGAAAGAGGGAAGAGGTGGAAAAGGTCTTCTCAAGGTCACTTAGGTAATAGAAGCCTGGTTAAAATCAGAGATGGTCCAGGTGATGTGGCCTGAGGCACCCAAAGCATCTTGCTAAACTCACATACCTAGAATTTTGGCCCATGGTCAAAAGATTCTCAGTTAAAGCTTTCTGAGTAATGCAGTCCACCCAGTGACCCCCAAGCTCCATTCAGTGATATCATCGAAGACCATCTGAGGAAGAGTTGCATGTTTCCTTTTATAATTATATTCCAAGATCTCAGTTTATTTTGTCATGTGTTTTGTAGCCAACAACAACAGAAGCCTTCCCATGCTAGTGTGATCTAAGCATGGCAATATTTTGTATGAGGATATGAAAGTATCTCAGGAATCCCCAAAGGAGCTTCAGACTGAGTCTGCATTCAGAAATCTCAAGATGGCCCCCTTCTCTGCATGCTGCTTTTTTCTTCTCTCTGCAGGATTTAAAATGAGCCATCATGTCATGGGAAACGAGGATGAGAAATGGAGTAGGGAAGTTGCTGATTATAGATTGAGTTGCTGGCTATAGATTCCACAGAGGGCTAGTTGCATTCTGTCCTTCCAAAAATTTTGTAGACTATTAACCTCTTTTTTTTTCTGCCAGAGCTACTTTGAGTTGAGCTGCTGTCACTAGAAACCTAAGTCATCATTTCTAATACTGAATTCAGAAGTTGTGGTGTTCACACTGGGTTTTGAAGGACAGTAGCTTTTGCTAACCAGAGGAGAAGAGGTGGAGGAGAGAAAGTCCAGAAGAGCAGTTTATTCAGAGCATGAAAGTGGAGAGCCACTTGGGAAAGGAGCAAGTAGAATGGCCTTGTGCTCCATCCCCAGAAAAACACACATGCAAGTTAAGTATCTAGTCAATTAAGGAAGTCCACAAAGACATTAAGGCTGGCCAAACACCTTCTTTGCCTTCACTCGCCAGCAGTGATTGAGTGCGTGTTGTGACTCTATGACATGTTATACATCATTACTACAAATGCTACATCACAGATCAGCTGGCTTCTCCTTGAATTATTTTAGGATGCTGCCATGTTCCTGATCCTGTCCACATCTACCTTCCTCTCCTGTCCTAATCTTCATAACCCTCTCCCCAACTCTAGCTTTTGTGGGGACTGTCAATCAGTCACCCAATGCTCATTGCCCATGCTGAAGATGGGTACTCCCTCAGAGAGCTGAGAATTTCACTACAATAAGGCAGATAAAGAAGATAAAGAAGTCTAAAGACATCCAAGGACTACATAAGTACTACAGGAGCTTGCATAAAGCATATGCCCTCGTTCTTGGAATGGTCAGTGAATGCTGTACAGAGGAGTTAAGCTGGTCTTCTAAGGAGGTGTCAGAGTTAGAAAAATAGGGAAGAAAGGCCAGGAAAGATAACAGGGTCAGCACAAACCAAGAATCAGAGGAAAGAATGTGTCCAGTCCAATTCCAGGACTGGAAATGACTTGACCTGTGGCTCCAGTCACACTGGTTAACTCCCTAGTGAATGTTGGTCAGAATGGTAAACAGAATGGTAAACCATTAGGATGTAGTGAACATCTTCCTGTTCGTTGAGAACTAAGTTCAGCTGCTGACTTAATCTTGCATAAGATATTAAAAACTGCACAGAATATCTTTGGTGACTATAAACAATCTTCACTAGGATCAAAAGAACATTTAGATGTCAGTCAACAGAAAGGGGTTCTAATGGAAAAAAAAAGGTGTTTTTCTACCCAAAGTCTTGACACATACATATTTTTCCACAAAATCTACAGACACGGATTATATTATATTAGTATGAAGACCTCATAATCCATTTTAATATTTCAAGCTTAAAATGATTTTCTTTGAGTTGGAGGCAAAACTCAAAGTTATGTTATTAATTTTCTATTTCTTAACTTTCCCAATCTACAAGAAATAACATCCCCAACTTAAACCCACAAATCGTCAAATTCTCCTACAGTGAACAGTTATCATCACCTAAACGTTACTTCCATGCAGATGAAAACAATTTCACCCTTTCACAGTGACTGAATGCATGTTGTGATTCTATGATATGTTATACATCATTTACTACAAATGCTGCACCACTATGATGCAAAAACACCAAAGACTTTCAAAGTTTCAAAATTATTTTTTTAATATTGTATCTCAATCAGGTACTCACTTCTTCATTTTTTTCTCCTACCATGTTTAAGCAGGAGCGACAACCTCAATCTTATAGAAGCGGTTCCTGTTTGAACCCTTCTTTTTTCCTAGAGTGAGATCTGAACTTTCTCCATGAAGTCCTGTCTCAGTTTGGGCAGGATTTAATCTCACCTTCTCTGTCCTGTGAAACCTCCATTCCCTATATAGTCATCACCCTGTTTTGTAGGCAATTTACTTTTCCTTGAAGATCCATACTCATCCAACAACATAAGTTGAAAAAAATAGAAAAAGAAGATCTCTATTGGGCATGCTATGATTTGAATAAGGGTTTCCCCCAAGACCCATTTGTTTATAAAGTCTTTTTCCTCAGAATGATGCTAGTGAGAGGTGGTATAACCTTTAAGAGATGGGACCTGGTGGGAGGTCTTCAAGTCAGTAGGGCATTCCCTTAAAGAGGATTGTGAAACCCTGGCCCCCTTCTCGCTCTCTACTATGTCCTGTCCATAAAGTGAGTGATTTTGCTCTGCCAACCACCTCCACCATGATGCACCACCTCCCCACAGGCCCAAAGTGACAGGGCCCTAGACTGTGGACCGAAACCTCTGAAACTGTGAGCCAAAATAATTTATTTATCTTTATAAGTTGATAATTTATAAGTGATCTGAGATATTTGTTGCTGTAATGGTGAGCTGACTAACAAAGGCATAAATCAAATGAAAACCCAAAATCAACTCTAAATGGCAATAGCATGCAGAAGGGATGAGTGATCCCAAGGCATATCAGTGTTTTCAATATGTCCCATCTGTTAATAATGCAACATTAACTCATGGTGATGCCCAAGAAAGCAATTTTATTTTAAAATCTCTATTTTAAAGCCTAAATGAATCAAATTTCCTCCTTCCAAATAATTTATTAGTTCTCTTGAGGAGTCCATGTAGCTACCATCTGTACAACACATAAAGTAAAAACCTCAAACTGAAGGACTGATTCTACCTGATGACCAGACAGTGGAACTTACTGGTGGCATGTCTGTTGGCAACCTGATCCTACTTGGCATGTCAACACCCAGATCAAAGATAGAGTGGGCCTAAGTTCCAGAAGTTACAGCTGGATTCATGAGAGTTTTTGAAAGGTGAGAAGTTTCAACAAACTTCAGGGGGGATAAAAAAAACAAACCAGGAAGTAAAGAAGGATATTCAAATTCTTGGGCTCCTTACCCATACATCCCTGGGGATGAGAAGAGAAGGTCAAGTTTGGCTCTGGCTTGGAGACTCTCCTGTTCTTGTCCAACTCCATTGTCCAGTAGCTTCTCAACACCTGCTCACACTTCATGTGTGGCCATTCTCTGACCTAATTCTGTGACACCCCGGTCTCTTAACTGCATACTGCATAATCTCAGCTCTTAAAACTAAGCACCTGTCTTTGCCTCTCTCCTCCCTACCCTGCCTATCTTTCCTGCCAAATGACATGGTTCCCCACCATCAAGTCCAATGGACATCCCTACTCTCAGTAATTACAAATAGCTGCACAATTTAGAGTAAATCATATTTTAGCCAGTCTGAACCTCAGTTCTCCTATTTGTAAAATGAGGTGTTTGGATGAAACAGTTTGTACCGTCTCTTTGAATTCCAAAATATTACTGCCTTGTCAGACTCTTGGAGAAGGTGACCTGCCCCTGATTAGTCTTTCGTCCACAGAAAAGGTGAGTAACAATTGAATGCACTGAACAGACATGTTAAAGAACAATATTCTTTGAAAAACATATGCTTTCATGTCAGCTGGGCCCTTAAAGTAATTGTAGTTTTAAGATGAATCATTTCTGGCCTCTAATTGAACCAGGTCTAGAATAAAGTTTTCTTCTTGTATAATACCCTGTGTCTTATCCTCACAAAGAGCATGAAACAGCCAAAGTTTCTGCAGATAATGAAACCAACACTGGTGAGCTGATGCAGAAAAAGAAGTTACTGAAACAATACAAGGGTGTCTCAAAACATTTCAGAAAGCCTGGAGAATTAGCCTTGGAAATAGGAAATCAGGTGTGCACAGCACAGCCAGGCTCTTACCAGAGGCTCAGTCAGCAGAGAGTGTTGGCCCCAACATCATTAGCCCTGGACACTTGTTACCATCCATGAAGTCTCAATTACATCCAGCCATCTCTGGCTTTCTTATCATTCCTGAAGATCCAGAGTCCCAGGAAAGAGTATCTGATTGACAGAGCTCCTCAGATGTCCACACACAAGATTCAGGGATCTGTAGAAGGATTATCTGCTCCTCTCCAGCTTCCAGAGCCAAAAAGTGAAGGCAGAAAGGTGTGAACCCTTCCTCACCCATCTTCAGGGTAATGGCCAATGCTACTATATTGGCTAACAAGAGGATGAACAAGACTAAGACTAACAAGAGAAAAGCATGGCAGATTTACTTAATCAAAGTTTTGCATGACATGGGAGCCTGCAGAAATAAACACCCATGGTAAAAGGTCTGTTTTTGTGCCTAATTTTGATGAAGAATGGACCAGCCACATAAAAAATGTAATTAGATAAGAGAAAAGATCTACTAGGGATTCACTGAAGAAAAACTAAGAGGGGCTGTATGTTTAGATTCTTCCTGGCCTTTCTTTGTGGCTTTTCTGCCTCCCAGGTATGAGGAAAGACTATTCTGAAATGAGGGTCTTCAAAGGAGAAAGGAGAGAGAAGACTTTCTGGATTTTATGGCTTGATTTTTTTGGAAGAGGGTTCTAGTCTCTTTGATATTCTTTAGAGAAGAGGAATCCTGTTTTCTATGACTTTGAGGGAGAGAGAGGGCTGGAGAAGGTCAGAGAGACATTCACCACTGAGGCCTTCCAATATCCTTTAGTTCAAAGTACTCAGCATGCCAAATTGCTGTACTTTGAGGTACATTCTTCTGAGCTCCTACAGAAGAAAGATTCTGGATCGGTGAAAAACAATCTTGGATTTGCCAGAATAGAAAGGGTATTTGGATGCTGGACACACAAAAAAGCAACAACAACAAATATTCACCTCATAGTTTTCTCACTTACGATTACAAATTGCACACATCACGAAGGCATGTGTACAGGGTTTGATTATGCTATGAGCAACTTTAAATCTTATTAATTATTGCAGTATTACCTCATCTCTTCATTGATTTATATGAATCAGTAGTTGCCTCTGTTAATGAAAACATATTCATCAAAGTAGTGACTAATTTATTGGGCTGGCTTTTCATATTTGCATGGCACCTCTGCCTGGCAAAAATGAGTATCTAGAGTGAATAATGAATCACCAGAAGAAGAAGAAAAAAACACATCTTGTTCTGAGTACAGACTGTCACTGATTTTTAAAGTGAATATAATACCTGGTATTTAGTCCTGGTTCAAAGTTCTTCCCAAAGCTGATGTGATGTTTTTCCAAGATGTTCTGTTGCAGTTTTATAGGTCAGAGAGGTGTGTCTGAGTTACCTGGAATTCTTCTTATAAATGGTCTAAGGCTGAAAGGCTGCATCCGGTAATGGCAGAGTCTGGAGGGCAGGGCATCATGTGGCAAGAGACAGGGAGGCTGACTTACCTGGAAGTTAGAAGACATGTCTGAAGAGACACAAGAGCCAAGACTTCTCAGTCTCTCCCCAGAATCTACCTGCTACTTCTCACAAGCTGTTCTCCCACCCAGAAACAAAAGCGGCAACTTATGGCACTCAAGGCCCAGGTATTAGTAGAGTTTTATCGAGGAGCTCAGGAGTCAAGACAGACCTTCTGAGAGAATGTTCAGCTCAGAAGGGGGATTGGCTGATGAACTGCAGAGGCATAAAAGACCCCCCCCCCTTTTTAAGACAGCCAGGGACCAACCAAAGAAAACCTTCCCAAAGAGAAATAATCATCCTGCAACCCAGAGTCATCTGTCCTAGACCCCACATTCCTCCTCACCTCAGTGTACCCAGTGGCTTTGACTCCCAGCTCCATAGGCAGAACAAAAACAACAATAGACAATGTATAAACTAATGATGTGGCCATGTTTCAATAAAATTTTATTAATGGACACTGAGATTTGAATTTTGTATAATTTTCATGTGTTATCTTCTGATTTTTCAAATCATTTAAAAACGTAAATGCATTCTGAGTGCATGGGCCATGCAAAAGCAGACCAGAGCTGAACTTGGCCCATGGACTATGTTTGTCCATCTCTGCCAAAGAGCACAATTCTGGCAGAGAAGAATTGAATTTGGTGCATTTTTTTAAAAAAAAAATTTCCTGTACATAGTCAGTGTATTTTGCATTCATAAGCACCTACTGTGTGCCCAGTGCTGGGCCAGATGGCAAAGACAAATATGACCTGGTTTTGGGGATGTGGATCCACATGACTATAATACTGGACTGGCAGTGATAAGTACCCTAGGAAAGCTACAAACTGCAATTGCAGCTCCTGGTTGAGGGGATGGGGAATGCTTCATGACAAGGTGGCATCTGGAAAGTGAGAAATGGGTCAATTGCCTTATGCACCTAGAAATTATGAGCATCCAATCTGGCTGTGGTCCAGGATGAATTCCCCAGGGAGTCATGGACAGGCTGGGATGTCCTGGTCAGGCTGTGCAAGGGCCTTCCGGAGCTAGCATGGCTGGGTGACCAAGAACTAATAAGGATAATTCAAATGGATACTATCAAAAATATATCAGTTTTTTAAGATTCTAAATTTCAAGCCAGTAAAAAGCAATTTTTGAAGTTATTTGAATCTTTTTATGTTTCTAATTTACCAAAGAATCCACCTGGCTAACTGTTCTGGAAATGAATTGAGTTCAAGGAATCCTAGGAGGGGAAAGTGCCACCGTGTACTCCAGCAAACAGCGTGTCCCCAGGGGCCCTAGTTTACAAACGGAGCCATTGTATGAAAGCAAGCATAAAACAATCATTTCAAATATGCACTAGAACTCTGAGCTTCTATCAATCACACTATGCCCTTCTTGAATCCTTATTAAACAAGAAACCCCCATTTTGTGCTTCAGGAGAAAATTACTAAACATTACACTGCCCTTTCCCTTTGGCTTTGAAATGGAAGTCTTTTTGGAAATCATGAATAGGAAAATAATAAATTACTCATCCCAACATAAAATAGGCAGAAAAAAAAATGAACTCGTATTGCAAGGATGAGAACTGAATTCTCCTTCAGTTGGTTAGAAAAATGCCACGTTGCTCACCCAACAAAAAATACAGAATGAATCTCTCTGAGTGCCTCATATGAAAAAGATACCATCCTGGGACCTAGGATGCTCAGAAATGGAAGTGACATTAATCTGCATGCAGTGATCACCTCCCTCAAGCTGATGCACAGGTTGTCTGATGGGAGATGAGCACTCCAGTTGCTGGCACCCAGATGAGCTGCACTGGGAGGAGGCTCAGGCAGAGCGCTGCAGTCCTGCCTTCCTACTCAGGCATTCACCGGCTGCTCCTCTCTCTGCCAGCTTTATCCATCACCTTTCTCCTTTGCCTGGTCATTGGATTAGTAGATAAGAAACCCAAATGCAGGCTGAGTGCTAATCAGTAATGAACGTGTACAAACTACAGTGCACAAAATCAACTAAATTTATCATTATTTTTTTCTTTCTTTCTTTTTTATCTATCTATCTATCTATCTATTTGTGTGTGTGTGTGGGGGGGGGGTGCTGGGGATTGAACCAGCACCACACAAACACACACAAATAGGCAAGCACTCTACCAACTGAGCTGTATCCCCAGCCCTTATCATTAGTTTTTGAAAAGTATTACATTTATATGGTTCAAATTTCAACTATTCTAAGTAGATATCAATTAAAAACAAAATAAGACTCCCTCCTGTCCCCCAGCCTCTCAGTTCCCCTCTTTCAACATAGCCAATGTTACTAAAATTTCCAGATCTCTTTTCAGAAATATTCCATGCATATTATAGATTTCTAAAGATACTATTTTAAATTATGAAAATAGTTACATTAGTGGAAGTAAAGAGCTAGAAAGAAGAGATCCAAAATGCAAAAAGCTCAAATAAAAATAGAAGTTTCTTCTAGCATGCATAAGGTCTTGTGTTTATCCCTAACACCACAAACAAAAGAAAATAAATAGGAATTTCTTTCTCACTTAACAATCCAGAGTAGGTGTTCCAGGTCATTGGGTGGCTCTGTACTACAAAGTCGTTCAGGAATCTAATATTCCTGACAGCTGTGCCATCGTCATCTACCAGGTAGTTCCCATCACTGCCACTCCTGCGGGGGAAGAGCAAGTAGTCAGGGACCTTCTCTTGTGCACTTCCACTCTCTGTTGACAAAAGCTTAGTCACCTGGCCACAGCAGTTTCAAGGGAAGCTGGGAAATACAGCCATATCCCAGCTACAACTCTGCTACCACTCTTGTGGGTGTGCCTTGTCACTCTAAGGAGCTGGGTTGCTTAGTCCCTGGCCCCTTTTCTACAGGTCACCCACAATACTTTTCCACGCTGCTGTCATGTGTCTCTGCCAAATGAAGGCATCTGACCTTCCCTAAATCCTCTAAGTACAGCTAATATCAGATTGCAATGCTTTACTGTAATGTTTACCTCAAAGGAGGATTACCATGCAGAATAACCATGCGTAATGGTAGGCCATACTAAATGCCTATCCAGTGAATATTCTGCCCTTTATTGATTTATCTAAAAATACTTTCATAGTGCTATGTTCTGTGTGTTTTATAAACATGAGCTCATTACATTCATGATAACCCTCTGATGTAGGCACTATTATGGTCCAATGTTCATATTGCAAATGAGGAAAACAGAGCCAAGAGAGGTTAAATTGTCCAGGGCCACTGGTAGAAACATGCAGTCCTGACTTTTTGTACTCACAGAATCCTGATTTCACTGAGCTCAGTAAATGACTCTTGCTTCCTTTAAAGGCAGAGATAGTCACATGACCCAGTTCAGGCCAATGATTGTGAATAGAAGTCAGAGGTCAGGAAGGAACCAAAGAAATCTATTTTTTTTCCTGATCAAATAAGAGAAATATGGGGCTGAGGTTGTGGCTCAGTGGTAGAGTACTCGCCTAGAATGCATGAGGCACTGGGTTCGATCCTCAGCACCATGAAAATATAAAATAAAGATATTATGTCCACCTAAAACTAAAAAATAAATATTTTTTTAAAAATAAGAGAAATACAGTTGTTACACATTGTTTGCCTTTTGACCCTTACCCTTCATGCCTATAATATGGATATGATGTCTAGAAGATAGACAGCTATTTTGTGATCATGAGAACAAAACTATGAACTAACAATGACTGAAAGGGAGAGAAAGAGAAAGAGTTAGCCTTAGATTCTTTCTTATGTAGTGTGTGTGTGTGTGTGTGTGTGTGTGTGTAGTCCCATTTGGTTAAAACACTGAAATACGTCCAAAGCTACCTTAACTGATATTTAAATATGGACTCTGGTCCTTATCATCCTGAAGTCCATAGGTCAATTGTCCTTTTTTAGGAGTACCCATACTGGCCTCTCCTTCATTAGGCCTGCCTTGTCCTCTTGTCCAAGACTTATTCTTTCTGCATCAGGCCCAATGCCAACTTTTCCTAATGCACAGAAGACTAGCTTTTCATGACCTTGAACATCTGCATTCCAGAAAAGGAGTTTGGATATAGCCATGTAAATCTGAGAATGCAATCCCGAAACTGGATAACCCCATCTCACGACTGCTTCTGAAGTTACATTCACTAAGCCCTTTATAAAGACCAAGAAAAGAATCAGAGACATTTTCTAAACTTTGAGAAATTGCAGCCTTATTATAAAGTCAAATAGGACAATTTGTTGAGAGACCAAAGAATGAGCCTCTCATCTCTGAAGGACAGTTTTCAATTAAAAAAAGAGCCAAATTAGGGCTGGGGTTGTGGCTCAGTGAGAGAGTGCCCACCTAGCATGCATGAGGCACTGGGTTCGATCTTCAGCACCACATAAAAATAAAATAAAGATACTGTGTCCACCTAAAACTGAAAAATAAAAAAGAGCCAAATTAATACACACCTGCTGTGCAATATTGACAGACAAAATCCCAGTTCCTATCGCAGAGAAGATGGTCTAGCATAGTGATTATGGACTAAGAACCAAGAATCGAACAAAAAATTTATATTCCATTGCTATTTGGGAGACTCCCAAAGACTATTCTGAAGCCAATCTTTTCTGTCACTTTTCCTTTGTTCTCATAGTGAGGGTGCCCTGGGCAGCATAGGAGAGAGGTGCATGCAGCTGGGATTCCCTGTGACTGAGCACAGCCAAGTTTAAGGGTTGTGGATTTTAAGCATAGAACTCTTGAAAGGAAGCATTAGCCCTCACTACTGATCTTTCTAACATATTAGAAGCATTTCTTTTCTTCTTAGAGCAGGGAAGCAATTATCTCCCAAAGATGAATCAGAAAAAAGAAAACTATAAAAAAAAATCCATCCCCACTTTAAGCTGTTAGGATTCAGAGAACATCAGGGAAAGGTTGAACTAGAACGTTGAACAGTGAGGGGAAAGGGGGACCTAAAGAGAAGCATGAAAAGAAACCAGAGGAAGAAAATTATTAATATAAGAAGCAAAACATGCTCTGCATTGCTCAGTGTGACTAAAGCTCAGTGTTCAACACTTACCTACAGCGTTTCTTGTCCTAAGGAGAACCCCCTCCAAAAATAGACCATAGTCACTGTACCGAAATCTTTTCTTAAGTGAAAAAGGCCTTCAAAAGTGTATTTGCATCTCCAGAGCCAAAGCAAAATATTTTCCTGTATTTTAAAGCTAAGAGGACCAGGGGCCAGGGCCTGATGATCAGGGGCCAGGCTCCACTGGGATGGAGCTCCACATTGCCTGCCACAGATCCAGTTGGAGCCACCTCCACAATACCCTATGGTCCCAAAGCAGGAGAGGCCAGAGCTTTGGAGGCCAAGCCAAATTCGAGGCCCACCACAAGCAAAGTCCTGTAGCCTGAGTGATCCATTCAATTCTCTAGGACAGATCTGGAAATGCTGAGGAAAAGCTGAGAACCTGTCATTAGAGATGGGAAGAATAAGGGTTGCTTTTCTGAATTTGGGTCACTAGGCTTTTTTTTTTTTTTAAATCATTTTATTGATTTCCTGAAAGAAAGAAAAAGCTTTCTAAATAAAAATAAGTTTCTCAGGAGACCAAAGCAAGAGGACCAAAAGTTCAAAGCCAGCCTCAACAACATAGCAAGGCTGTAAGCAACTTAGTGAGACCTGTCTCAATATAAAAAAATAAAATAAAAAGATCTGGGAATGTGGCTTAGTGATTAAGCACCCCTGGATTCAATCTCTGGTACAACAAATAAACAAGCAAACAAACAAAAAAATGTTTCTTAATTATTTAGAGTGGGGTTGGAGGTGGGTGACAGGGAAATGTATTGGGGTGGAACCCCCACCACCCGCCACACACACACACACACACACACGAACCAGTTAGAATGTGTGTTTCTAAATTCCAGATGTTTATTACTGAAAAATGAAGGAAGGAAGTTTGGTTTCTTTACCTGTAAGGTGAGGATAATAAGAACTGTGAGGACTGAAAGGAATAGTGCTTGTCAAATGCTTACCTGTACTAAATACATGGTGAGCACTGAATATCATTAGTTTTTCTTACTTTTTATTTTGAAATAATTTGAGGCTTAAGAAAGGTTCTAAGAATAGTAAGAATTCTTACATGCTTGGTCCAGATTCTCCCATCATTCCCATCTTACCTCTCTCTCTCTAGCTATCTCTAATTTTAAAATTAGCAGTTAAGTTGTTATTGACCAAATACCTGTGCATGTATTGTGAAGTCAAACAATTGCTGTATGTCAGGATTTGGACAGAAAACCATTAGCCTTTGACTGACATCCCCACCACGGTGTCACTCCCAAATGAAACCACTTAAACACTTAAACTCCATGATTATGCCTACACTCAATTCTTCCTGTGAAGACTCCATATTCTTGATAGTGTGCTTATACTAGTTATTGTTTTAGGTGTTACCCGTTTAGGGCTTTTTTTTACTTTTTGCAATGACGATGAGAAAATTAGCTCACTTTGCAACAAGCCAAACACCTCCTAAGTTAGGGACAGAGGAAGAGAGCATATTCTTCCAGATGTTCCTTTTTCCACAGTTATTTTTATGGAAATATTTAGGCACTTAAGCAAGCCCTTCACATCTGAAAACATGTTGTTCATCTTGGGGAAATTTTCTTGGATCCTTTTTTTCCCTATTTTTTCTGATTTGGGGGATTGAACTCAGGGGGTACTCTACTGCTAAGTCCCAGTCCTTTCTATTTTTTATTTTGAAACAGGTTCTTACTAAATTCTGGCCTTGAATTTGCAATTCTCCAGAGGAAGAAAATTATTAATATAAGAAGCAAAACATGCTCTGCATTGCTCAGTGTGACTAAAGCTCAGTGTTCAACACTTACCTACAGCGCTTCTTGTCCTAAGGAGAACCCCCTTAGGGGTGAGATTACAGGCCTGTGCCACTGCACCCAACTTTGGATTGGTTTCTTGATAATTTTTTTCCTATGTTTTCCCCTGTCCTTTCTTTCTGAAACTCCTACTGGTCAGATGTTGGACATTTTACATTCATCCTCCATGCCTTTTTGTTTGTTTGTTTGTTTCCTCTCTCCCTTTCTCTGACTGTCCTCTCCCTCCCCATTTTTTTCTTTAGAGATGACTATATTTTCTCAGAGATGACTTTATTTTTATTATGTAACCTTTCTCTTGAGATTATCAACTTCATATTTTCATATCTGCTCTTTAAAATTTCAAAAGCCTTTTCTTGTTTCTGACTGTTTCTTTTCATAATACCTTTTCTTGTTTTATATTGCATCTATTATATTAGTGAAGGGTTTTATGTTTTCTTCTTCCTACATTGTCTATTTCCCCCAAATTTTGATATTTCTGTTTATTTATTTGGTTTAATTTTTCACATTTGAAACTTTCTCAAGTCAGAAAATCCTAGATGGTCAGCTCATGTTTAAGAGAATTAGAAACTATAAAGATGTTTGGGAACTCTGAATATGTATGAGAGATTTCTGGACCATGAACTTTATTGGTGGTTAATCTGAGGGCCATTTGGAGGGAGCATCTGGCAGAGAGGAGGTCTGTCTTCAAACTCTCTGGGAATGCAGCAAGAGGGTAGATAAATAATTCTCCTAACATTTATATTACTCCTGTTTCCGTCAGGATGATACCTCCACCCCGGCTTAGAAGGACAGGCTTTGGCATCCCATCCACCCTACCTTACCTCTCCTGCTATAGGAAGTCAGTCCTCACAATCCCATCATCAATCCTGAAATAGATTCATCCCCAGAAATGGAGGATGGAAAGGGACATGATGGTATGTGGGGCACATTCCACACCACAAAGCCTTGCCCACAATGAAGCATATGTTGTGTTGAACCCTGCCTTCCTGCTGTTAACAACTAACAAGTCTTAGTCTATTAGTGTTGCTACAGCAAAATACCATAGACTGGGTAATTTACAAATAGTAGGACTTTATTTCTCATAGATCTGGAGGCTGGGAAGACTAAGAGGTTCAATGTCTATCGAGAGCTACTCTCTGTTTCAAGATGATGATGTAAAGATGCCTTGTTGCAATATCCTGGCAGGGGCCCGGGGGATAGTGAACACTGTTTCCTCATGTGGCAAAAGGACAGACAAGCATGAACTGACTACTTCAAGCCCTTTTAAAGGGCCCTAATCTCATTCTTTTATTTTAATATTTATTTTTTAGTTTTAGTTGGACACAATACCTTTATTTCACTTATTTATTTTTATGTGGTGCTGAGGATTGAACCCAGGGTCTGGAACATGTGAGGATGCTCTACTGCTAATCTTATTTTTAAGGGCTCCATCCTCATGAATTAACTCTTAAACACACTGTCTCCTAATATTATTACATTAGCAATTAAGTTTCAGTATATGAATTTGGCAGATGTATTCAGACCATACCACTCCACAAAGCAGAGTCTGCTTTCCCTAATGTTTCCCTCCGCATTGGTCCCCAGCCCAAGCAACCCAGACTCTCATTCTCTACATGAAAGCCCTTGTCTCAGACATGGTAGTGGTGGCAGGTTGGTGGTGGCCAGACATGGTGTTCCAACATCAGCTCCCTCTCCTACCAGCCTTAACACAGACCAGGTCACCAGGGAAAATCCTCTGATGGATTTTTATCTCAGGGCTTTGTTTTTGTAGACATGATTAAATTAAGACTCTTGGGGCTGGGGTTATAATTCAGTGGTGGAATACTTTCCTAGCATGTGTGAGACACTGGGTTTGATTCTCAGCACTGCATATAAATAAATAAAACAAAGGTCCATTGACAACTAAAAATTTTTGAAAAAAATAATCTTGAGATGGCAGATTATTCAAGTGAACCTAGTATAATCACAAAGTTCCCTATAAGTAAGGCAGGGGAATCAGATGCTTCCATGTGACAATGGAAACAGAGATGGGAGGAGAAAAAGGAGAGAGATTTGAGCTTGGAGGAAGGAGCCACCGGCCAAGGAATGCAGGGAAGCTTCTAAAAGCTGGAAAAGTCAAGGAAACAGATTGTCCTCTAGTGCACACAAAAGTAAGGTACCCTGCAGGCAACTTGATTTTAGCCACATAAAACCTAGTTTGGAGTGTAAAAAAAAAAAAATTGTATTGTTTTAGGCCACTACATTTGCAGTGATTTGTTTGTGGTAATAAATAACAAAAGGAAGGCTGGGGCTATGGCAGAGCACTTGACTAGCACATGTGAGGCACTGGATTCAATCCTTAGCACCACAGAAAAAAATATAAACAAAATAAAAGCATGCCATTCATTTACAACTGCAAAATTTTTTTAAAATAAATAGCAATAGGAAACTAATAACATAGGAATGAAAATTGGATTACTTTAAAAAGTTGTTTGGCAATATCTACAGAGCTGAACATATGCCTACTTCGTGACTCACAATTCCACTCCTAGGTATGTACCCAACAGAAATAGGTACATATGTTCACCCAAGGACATCTAGTATCATGTTTATAGCGATATTGTAATGTCTCAAACCTGAATATTACCCAAATGTCTATCAGGAGTAAAATAAGTTGAGCTGTATACACATCATGGAATACTATATAGCAAAAAGAATGAACAAACCACAACCACACACAGTAGTCATCTCTAAAATTTAATATTGTGGTAAAAAAGTCAAACAACAGGGTGACAGAGTGACAAGGTGATTCAAGTGCCAAACAAGCAAAACTAATGTATGCTGTTTGAAACCACTACTCCCCACAAGGGGGAGATATAAAGAGATCTTCTGGGGAGCTGGCGGGTGTTCTGTTTCTTAATCTGGATTATTCAATTTGTGCAAAATCACTGAATTTGGGAAATGTGCACCTTTAAATATGTACACTACATATACATAGATAAAAAGCTTTAAAAATAGACAATGGGAAGAGACCTAAGACTTCCAGCAAATTTGCCCAGTCCTTTCTGGGAACCTCCAAACAAACCAGGGCAAAGGGCAACCCAGATCCAGGACTTCCAACTCCTTAGGGCCCACCTCTAGGGTAAAATGTCCCATGAACTTGCTTCTAAAGACTCTGAATGTCAGAAAACAGTGAATCTTTTCTCTGTCAGACTCTCCAAGATAAGCACAGAGTTAAAACCATTTCCTTGGTATGGTATAGCTCAATGAGGGGTAGATCACTTGGCTCATGTGCAAAAGGCCCTGTGTTTGATCCCCAGCACAACAACAACAACAACAACAAAAACTGTTGTTTTAATTTCATCTTTCTTGATCTTTCAGCGGAGTTTAATATATGAACTGTATTTTTGTTGAATGTCATATTAAGCCTTAATAGCAGAGTAATATAGTTATGAATTCATAAAAATAAAAACAAGAATGATTGTTCCCACTAACACTCCAACCAGAAGTGAGGCTCGGGGGCATTGCCTAAGTGACCAGGATAGAGCAGAGTCCCGCGAGGGCAGATTCACTGACCAGCCGGGTGGATACGAGCTGGGCGGAAAAAGGGGTGCAGAAGCCGACCAAAGATCCTAGGGGCGTTGAGGACCCTACCACCCTCGCTCTAGGACGAGTCAAGTCTTTGGGGCCAAAGCGCAGTGGCCAGAGGAGGGGCGGGGGCCGGGCTTATGAGAACAGAAGGCGGAGCTTCGGAGAACAACCTCTGGCCCCCGGGACTGGACTGGCACGCCGCCCCCACCTGCAGCGCATCCCCGAGTCGGCGCGTCACTCCCAGCGGAAGCGCCGCACAGCCCCGGCGTCTGGCGAAGTGCGCGCCTCCCGGCTCCCACTCCACGCTTCTCAGCCCGCCGCCCGCCTCTCTCTGCCAACCAGGGGCGGGGACGGGGAGGCACCAACTAGCATCTGAGATT
>NW_025999925.1:8124728-8131464 GCF_001458135.2 Marmota marmota marmota | reverse complement strand
TCCTTGGCACCAAGGATGTGCGCGCTGGAGACCCCCTTCGCCCAGAGCCAGGGTGCAGAGGTGCGCCTTCCCTGGGATAAGGGCAATGGCTGTCCCCTCGGGCGCGCCATTTCCCAAGGGTGGGCTGCATCCTCCCAGAGGGCTGGAGGTGCGGAAACCACTCTTCAGGGGCCCTGGGCAGAATCCCCTTTCGTGGATGGCAATAGCTTCAGCCCGCCAGCCGCTGCCCTGGCTCACAGAGGAGGTGAAGAAACGTGCGCCCCGCCCCCATCCGTGCCCCAACGCTGTCGCCCCAGTCACCTTCCTTTGCCCTTCTCTGACAGCACTTTGGGCTTGCTCCCTCCCGTTCTTGGAAAAGACTGAAGAGACGCCATCGGGGATCCAGAGACAGCATCCTCAATAGCTCGGAAATCTAGTCATCTTGGTTCCCTGAGATTGGAGGTGCAGGTTTGTCCTCCACCCACCCCTCTGTTACCTGTGTGTGTGTGTGTGTGTGTGTGTGTGTGTTGAGGGGGAATCTATTCAGAGATGTAGGGGTGTATATATCCCAAGGATTTTTCGTAAAGGCCCTGGGGACAGCCCCAAGGTAATAGAAGATAACCTAGCCCTTTGTGGGTATGTGTAGGGAACAGTACTAGCTACTCCTTCCCTTAGGCATTTTGTCAATAATTCTTAGAAACTGGTGCCTGGGAAGAGCAGTCTTCTTGGCCAGTTCCTTACATTTCCTGGGACAATCTCAGATGCATCTTGCTGGGTAGGAGAGGCATGCTTTTCTTATGGCTGGCAGGCTTTCTGTACTCCAAGTTGGCCTGGGCATCCTGGCCTTAGGCTCCCCACAGGACCAGGTTTTTTTCAGACTTGTCTGGGAAGAGCAAGGCAGCAAACCTCCAACCCCCCGGGGGCCTGTTCTAACTCAAGGCTGTACTCTGAAACCCAAAGGCTCCCTTAACTCCTTTCTGGGCTAACCATCTCTACCCTTCACTCCCGCAGAGGAGTTGAGCATCAAACCACTTGAAGATCTGTAAGAGTTAGAGGTAGGGGTTGATAGCATATAGGAATGAAGAGACTGCCCCACATTTTCTCGAAGTGGGCAGCAAGCACCTGGTATTGAATATCTGGGAATAGAGCCTGGAATCTTATTTTTAACAGATTCTCCCTGTGATGTTTATGCCCACAAAAGGTGAGAACCCATTGGTAGAGGAAATTTGGCCTCATTGTCCGACCCTACCAGCACAGAGGATTCACATGTAGAGGACCTGTATTTGCTGATGTATGTTTAGAAACTGTCATTTATTGAATTCTTCAGCAACAAGTATATTTGAGTCTTTTAAAATTCTTAGAAGTGTCTACTGTGACATAGGTATTATCCTCATTTTAGGGGTGAGAAATGACTTCCCAAAGGTTGGTAACTTGAAGAGAGACAGCCCAGGTTCTTGACACACACACCTTGCTGCCTCTTCTGCATAAAGGCAGGACTCAGGTTGGTGGGAAGGACTGAATTTGAGCTTCAAACCTATTTGTGAAGTTTCACTCCCTCTCTCCCCCACCATAGCCAGACAACTAACTTTATGGTGGGAGAATGGATCCAATTAGAAGCTATAGTAAAAGGCACCAAGGAAAACAACTTTTTTGACCTAATGAAAGGAAAACTGAGGGAAATAGTGGGAGAGAAAGCCATAGGAAAGGCCTCGCTCGTCACCTCCAAGACAGCTTTTAAGGCACCTCAGCCAAAACGGCACTGTCACGTTAGACACTGCATGAGTCAGGTTCTCCAGACAGAACCCTGCTCTGCAGCAAACTGGTCATCCAAGAGACAAAGAGATGCTAAGAAAGGACACAGAAACTTGTACTTAACCTCTGACAGGCAGGTGGATAAGACGAAGGACCTTGGGAGAATTCCCTTTTCTTTTCTTCCTCAACCTTCTGCCTGGCTGAACCAGGTAAGGGCCTGCTGACAGTTCTTGCAGGGCAGGCTCCATCCTACAAACAGACACCCACCAGTTTGCTATGCATAAAATCCACTCCAGGCGCTTTTACAAACTCGTAATTGGTGAAATATGATAAACTGAACAAACACTGTAGAGATTTCTTAACAAGGAATTAAAAAACTAGACTCCAAATGAGAAAGATGCTTGCAGCAAATCATTGGTGTTTATGTGCCTCTGAATAGCTTTGATTTCCTTTGGTAGGAACTGACAGCTGGCTGCCAGGAGACTCATCCAGGGATAGAAGAGAAAAAGTGAAGTATGAAATTTGGAATAGTGTTTTCAGGTAACTTTCTATTTCCATTTGGAGTGGGTGTGTAGAAGCATGAGTATAGTTATGGTTTGAACTGCTTCATTTATCCACAGATATTTTTAATAGGACTCATAATTTTAAAATGCAATGATTTTCTTTCTTCCTGGCTTCCAGTCTCCTGGTAGCAGGGCAGGCAGAGAACTGGGGATCTCAACATTCAGCCTACAGATTCTCAATTTATCCACATTTTCAGCTTGCTGCCTTCAAGTTCAGAGCCTTTCTGATCAGTTTGCTCAGGTTATCAATCTTTGTTTTCTTGCAGTTAGTTGTCTGCTACTTGGGACAGGGTGAAATAGCTGGAGGTCCAGGTACTCTGTCTGCAGATTTTCAACTGTCCTCTCATCTTCAGTCCTCTGCCTCCCTGCCACTTTCTGCAATGCTTGGAATTTCTGAGTGCTCAACTTCATGGGCCCTGTTTATGGGTGGGCTCCCTTCTCTTTGGGCCTCCTCCCCTGGCTCTTTATTTTGCAGCTATCTACCATTCCACCAGCTCAGCTCTCTTCCAGAGCTTATTTGAAATTACTTATCTGATGATTCGTCCCCTCTAATTTTCTTTGTTCTTGAGAATATATATATATATATATATATATATATATATATATATATATATATATATATCTTTTTAAAAAATTAACCAAGTAGTTCTAATTTTGATGGGATCTTGGGTGTAGAGAGAGATACTGAAAGATTGTGATAAAATGCCATGATGAATTGTAATTGATGTTAAAGACATTCTAACTTTAAAATAAAAATGTTTGTGCAACTGTTTAATCATTAAGGTCTTATAATAATATAGAATTTAGAAATTATAAAGAAAATGTACTTAAAGGATATGTTCCTTCCATTTCTCCCTGATTATATTCCACTTATGTTTACAAAATATTATTTACAGATTCTGAAAAAGCATTTTCAGTATTTTATCTGTTACTTAAATAGGCTGCAGGTTAGAGATGTGATAAAAATAAAAGGAGTCAGAATTATGAGACAATGTTTGTGTATGTGCTGCTGAAGATTGAACTCAGGACCTCGCCTGTGCTAGAAAAGTTTTCTATCACTGAGCTACATCTCCAGATCCCTGAAATAAAAAATTTTAAGAAGGATGTAGTGAGTAGGAAGGCACAAGAAAGTCTTCTAGCATTGTTTAATTTCATGTTTCATCCACGTGGAATATTATGATTGTCATTCCATAGGGGAATGTCATGAGCAGCGCTAGTAATAATTATTCAGAGGTGGATTATCTTTAAATACAAGCATATATTCGGTCACACCAATCACCAAAAATAAACAATTAATGCAAAACTCATTGGGTGTGCTGGAGTACCCCAACTAGCATTCAAAGCACGTTAATTAAACACTATAAGCAAATCACACAATCCTAGGGCAACCATGAGCCCCCAAATACCTCCAATGCCACGCGACTTCTCTTAGTCAAAGAGCAGACGTTGTCCTTGTCTGGTGGTTCTCTCCAGCCGATGGCTAGATGTCAAGAAATGGTGGAGTCAGTCCAGGGATGGACGGCAAGGTGGCCAGTCTCACTGATTTCTTGGAGCAAAACTCTTCAATGTGGCAGGACCAGCAATTTAAATATAGTTTCATGTTTGTGGTATACCTTGATGATTGGTTATGCCCAGTGAAAGTCAACGTCCATTGGTTATGTCCAGTGAGGTAATATAATTGCAACTGGGCATGTTCTTTGCACATTCTTATGGAGCTGTACTCCCTATCATATGTAACCAGTCATTGCTAAGAATGCCTATGGCTAGTGCCCCTTATAGCTCTTTATCAATTGCAAGCAGATATGTCTAAGCAGTTTAATGGCTGCTCTTCCTTATGGCCAACAACTTTGTTAGTCCCAGCATGTCCCAGCATGTCTATGGCAGATGCACCTTACAAGGAAGAACCCAACACTCTGATAGACTGAGCCTTTACCAGGACATATAGCTCATAAGTAGGTGTGTCAGGATTGAAACCTGGGCCTGCGAGTCTGAACTTCTTCCAGTTGGAGTGTTTTCTGTGTGGAAAGTAAAACTGAACTGGGGGATTGTTTAAACACTACATATAATGAAGAAGATGACTGAATTTTAATATCTCAGCTCTGGGTGCTCAGTCAGACAGGAGAAAAGAACATTCTAGGCAAGAGAAATGGTCTTAACCAAAAGTAAATTTAGCTCTATGAAAAATAAGTCAGACCTAAATATCAGAAATATCAGCACTTTGGATGTACAAATAGATAAGGTTTAAAAAAAAAAAAAACACTTGAAAGAGGATGAAGGCCTAAAGACAGGAGATTATTCCAGTAAGATACTGATTACAAAATGTGACCCTAGGGACTCAAATATGTACTATACATTTAAAGAATAAAATATCTGTGGCTTTTTTTCTCTGAAAAATTTAATGTTCAGAATTGTCCTACTAAATGTTAAAAAGTAAGCAAACCAAGTGACTTTAAAAGTCATTATAGCCAGCTGCAGTGATATGGATCTATAGTCCAAATTACTTGGGAGATTGAGGCAGAAGGATCGCTTGAGCCCAGGAGTTCAGGGCCAGCCTGGACAATATAGCGAGGCCTGTCTCTTAGAAAGAAAAACAAAAGTCGTCATAACGAAGAAAGAGTAAACCTCATGGAGTTGTTTTTGCTAGCCAGTCCTCCAGCCCTTGAGGGAGAGGATCTACCATTGTATTTATGACAGATAACTTAGGCAGCCAGTTGATACCATTGATTTGCTTCTTTAAGATCTGCAGCCCACAGCATCCCGCTTTCCACAGGACTGAGGTGGACACTGCCCCACTCAGGGATCCAGGTTGCCAGTATTGCCAGCTCCCTTTCTCCTGGAACCTCTTGACACCAACCTTAGTGAAAGAAAAGTTCTGACGGGAAGTGTTCAGATTTAGTGTTGTGGACAAAGACCTTTAGTTGAGGATGGGTGAAAAGTCCAAAGACTTCCCAAATAGGTTCTTATGAGAGTTTAAAACAACAAAAATCCAAAGCAAGATTTCCCAAATAGAAAGTATATTGCCCTATATGAAAGTATAATATTAAAATATGGTACCTGGCAACTTGTTCATATTTCAGTGTTTCTTAAATGCTACTTTTTTCCCCAAGATTTTTAAAAATGACCATTTACTGCATCTATTATTACTAGGTGATTTATTACTAGGTGATTTATTACTAGTTACTAGTTACTAGGTGATTTCTATTTTTGATGTTATGTACCAAATCTCTTCTCTAAATTTCTTTGCTGTATTAAATGCATTTATAAATGAAAAATACTAAAAGAAGTATCTTTTATGACGGCTCTCTCACCGTGGCTCTTTTCAAATGTTTTGCTTTAGAATAGATCTTTTGAGTTGGAACCCAAGCTACTAGTGGATTCTAAATTCCTATGTTCCTGAGTCGCAGGTATGTTCATCTCTGGAATAGTTCTTACAGAATGTGACAATGAGGACGTAAAATCAAAATGTTTACTTTTGTTGTGTTTACATATATATTTATTGAGTAGTTGTTCTTTGTTTGCATCACGAATGATACCAAAGTGGAGAGGAACAAGTTTATTCTTCAGAATGCTTCCTTTCAGGAGCTTAGTCATGGCAACTGCAATGGAAAGTTTGTGCAAAACTACTATTGATAACACCATGAATTATGTTGCAAAAAGAAGACCTCGTATGACTCTGTAAATTTTGCATGTATGCTGTGCTTTTTTCTGTATGCATGTTTTATTTCACAATAAATAGATAAGAGTGGCATTATATGGAAGAGTATATGAAATAGGTACCGTTTAAATAATAATAATAAAATGACACCCCTATACATAGCACCAAGATTCAGAAATAGAACATGATCATTTTCTCTTAACTTTTATGTTAATCATTCCTTTTTGCTTTCATTTTTATTTCCTACTTATAAATGATCTGTAAGTAAAATAATTGTATCTTTAAAAAAAAAACTGGGCAATAAGCACACAATTATACACATCAGGAAAGAGCAATATTTGCCGATATATGATGGCAGCTCTCAGAAGATAAATTGGGCAGTCTCTGCATCTCGGTCTGGCTCAGCGTCCATGTGTGCTTACAAGAGCTCCTGTAGGCAAGGTCAAGAGTGAGTGGGTCCTGGGAAGCGTGGGGCTCACCATTACAGGGCCGCTGGCAGTGCACAGTGGTATCTAAAGGGAATGAATGGGCTGTTCAGTCTTTCTCCTCTGAAGCCCACCAGAGATGAAATGAGCACCATGATTGCCACAGAAGACAAGTATAGAAGAGAGAGGAGAGACGTGGTTGGGGCACAGCAAGCAAAGACAAGAACTGAGAGCAGGCTCCCCCTGGGATGTGGTCCTCTGCTAACAGATGGAGAAATGGCCAAGTGATCTTCGAGAGGGTATCTTTGGTACTCATTATCCCAACATTTCCCTTCAGCATTTTCCTGGGGGGGGGGGGGGGC
>NW_025999925.1:8078934-8124703 GCF_001458135.2 Marmota marmota marmota | reverse complement strand
GGGGGGGGGGGGGGTGCCTTTCCTCCCTGGAGATGTCTAGCCCTTGGTGTCTCATGCTCTCCTTTTTCCTTGTTTCACTATTTCATCTTTGTCAATTACATCCTCCAGTAAATTTTTGAGAGTTTGTCCTAGTTCTTGTCCAGTGGCTTAGCTAAATATAGAATTTGAAACAGGTTCATTTTCCTTCAGAATTTTAAAGCTATTCCTCCTTTGTTTTTCATCGTTATTATTGGTAGATCTGAAACTATAGTAATTCTGAATCCTTAAGTATGAAACTTATCACCACATTCCCTGAACCCTACCTCTAAACCTGTGGAATCTTCTCTGTTTTAGAAATTTACAGCCAGGTGTTATAAGTATGGTTGGCTTTCATTTATTGTGGGATGCTCTAATTGGGCCCTTTCAATTTGGTTATTCATGTTCCTTGGACCTAGACATTTTTCTTGATCTCGTTGATTTCTCCCCTGTGCTCCTACCTCTGCCCTCCAGTATTTTTTCCTTTATGCAACTTCCATTATTTGAATGTTGAAGTTCCTGGTCTGGTCCTCTAATTGTCTTCCCCACTCTATTCATTTTGTTTGACTACTTTAAAGATGTTTTTTTCTTTGACTTTTTTTTTCATCTTAGATTTACACAGAGCTTTCATGCAATCAGCTATCAATAATTTTAAAAAATTTCCGATTAAAAAAATTTCTAATTAACATTTAAAATTTTTTTCTAATCAGTTATATATGACAGCAGAATGCACTTCATTTCATTGTGCACAAATGGAGCACAACTTTTCATTTCTCTGGTTGTATATGATGTAGAGTTGCACCATTTGTGCAGTCATACATGTACCTAGGGTAATGATGTCCTTATCATTCTACCATTTTTCCTACCCCCATGCCCCCTCCCTCCATTATGGATCAGAATCCACTTATCAGAAAGAAAATTTAGCCTTTGATTTTTTGGTGATTGGCTTACTTAGCATGATGTTCTCCAACTCCATCCATTTACCTGAAAATGCCATAATTTTATTCTCTTTTAATGCCAAGTAATATTCCATTGTGTATATATACCATAGTTTCTTTATCCATTCATCTATTGAAGGGCATCTAGGTTGCTTCCACAGTTTAGCCATTGTGAATTGTGCTGCTATAAACACTGAAGTGGCCGTGTTAGTATAGTACGCTGTTTTTAAGTCTTTAGGGTGTAGACTGAGGAGAGGGATAGCTGGGTCAAATGGTGGTTCCATTCCAAGTTTTCTAAGGAATCTCCGTACAGCTTTCCAGATTGATTGCTACCAGCAATGAATGAATGTGCCTTTTCCCCCATATCTTCGTCAACACTTATTGTTGCTTGTATTCTTGAAAACTGCCATTCTGCCATGAAATTAAATCTTAGAGTAGTTTTGATTTGCATTTCTCTAATTGCTAGAGATGTTGAACATTTTTTCCATATATTTGTTGATTGATTGTATTTCTTCTTCGGAGAAGTGTCTGTTCAACTCCTTAGTGCATTTATTGATTGGGTTGTCTGTATTTTTTGGTATTTTTTTGAGTTCTTTATAAATCCTGGAGATCAGTGCTCTCTATCTGATGTGTGTGTGGTAAAAATTTGCTCTCTCATTCTGTAGGCTCTCTCTTCACCTCATTGATTGTTTCTTTTGCTGAGAAGAAGCTTTTTAGTTTGAATCCATCCCATTTATTGATTCTTGATTTTATTTCTTGCGCTTTAGGAATCTGATTAAGGAAGTCAGGACCTAATCTGACATGATGAAGATTTGAGCCTACTTTTTCCTCTGTTAGGTGCAGGATCTCTGGTCTAATTCCTAGGTCCTTGATCCACTTTGAGTTTTGTGCGTGGTGAGAGATAGGGGTTTAATTTCATTTTGCTGCGTTTGGACTTCCAGTTTTCCCAGCACCATTTCTTGAATAAGCTATCTTTTCTCCAATGTATATTTTCAGTGCCTTTGTCTAGGAAGAGATACTTTAGAGATCTTATCAGCCTTCTCATCCAGCTTTTCTGTTGAATTTCCCAGATCTGTATCATGTTTTTGCCTTTTGAGAACTTTTTTTATGGAATCTCAATATTCTTTTTTTCATATGATTTTATTCTTGTAATGTAGTTACAATATCTTGTTCATGTGAGGATAATGAGTTTTGAAATTTTCATTTTCCTAACATCTGTTTCCTCCAAGTTGCTTATTTCTTTTACTCTGATGCCTGTCTTCATTTGTTTTTTTTCGAGCACACAGGTGAGGCTTGCCACGTGTAAGCTTCACTGTGGGATTATCTGTGGCATGTAGGGGAACCTGCCTAGATGTTTTCTCTTAGCAGATCCAGCTCTTGAGAGGAGAGTATAGCAGGGGTAAGGGATGGCTTCCAGCCTTCTTGGAACTGAGCTGGGGAGTCCCCCAGGCAGTGGTCAATAAGTGAAATCCTTATTCCCGGTTTTCTGTTGTTGTTCTCAAATATGCCTAGTGTCTCCAACCCAGAAATCTGTTTCACCATTTCAGCACATTTCTGTGTAAGGAAAGAACTAAATGAAGGGAAGAGAAGGGAGAGGTGTCCCAATAGTAACAGGTTTATTAGGAACAAACCTGCAGAGGGGATCCAGTGGAGACTGAGACCTGTCTTCCGACTTCTGCTTACAGCCTGGGATCATTATAAGAACATGAGAGAGTGGGAGAAATTTTGCATTTAGGCTGTTGCTAGGGGGTTGTCAGGAAAGGATGCTTGTGGTCTCACCTCCATTGTTGAAGTGGTCATTGTTTCAGGTGGAACCAAGATGACAGAGTATTGTCTGGGGGTTTAGTCGGAGTAACTGGGAGGTGACTCTTGTTCGAAGATGAAGGATATATTTCAAAATGGTAATACCTGTGTCGAGTTCTCCCTAACATTCTGGACATCCAGAATGGGAGAGCGGCACTGGTCTACTGCGAGTGACATGGAGTTGTGGGAACCACCTAAGGCGGTGCTTCCTGTGCACACAAATCATGTGGGATCTAGTGAAGAGGTAAGGGCTGATGCAGTAGCTCCGGGCTTGAGTCTGAGATCTGCTATCTAGTAAGCTTTTTGCTGCTGGTCTGAGGTGAGATCACACTTCCAGCAGCAAGGACCCAAGACTTCTCTAACAGCTTTTCACCTGGCCCTCCTTACTTTCCACGAATTCTTCATCACTATTGTCACCCCAGTTCTAAAGCTTCTGGCTGCTGCCTTCAGGATTCTGTGGTGTGTGTGGAGTTGGTTCTCAGTTTTATCTTTATCATTGCTGACTCAAGGCCCAGCTTTCTCAGGTTGATAGAGTCAGTTGCTACTGGCTTACCAGCTTACTAGCTTCCAAAATGTCACTGTCCCCGTCTTTCATTTTCCCTCTATCTTTTGGGGGGTGGGGGGCATAATTCTTTCATTTTGTGGTGCGGTGGGGGTTGGTCAGGAAGAAGCAAAATTGTGTGTGTTCTGCCATATTAACCCTAACTCTAACCATCTGCTAAAGTATTTCCCTCAATTTTGTTATATCTGTGTAAACAGAGTTTGTTTTGTAATTCATAACTACTGTAGTATGCCTCTGGGTCTTTGCATACAGTGTTCTCTAATTCTCTCTCTTTTGTCTGCCTGCCAAATTCTTTTTTTTTTTAATTTTCTTTGCAGTGTTGGGGATTGCTAGGCAAGCACTCTACCACCCAGCTGCACCCACAGCCCTATCTGACACAGTCTTCAAGACCCAGATCCAGGGCTGGCTTCTGTGAAGCCCCCTTTGTTTCAGAGTTGTTATAGCTGTTGTGTTGTCATGATTCTTCCCGTAGCCAGCTGTTTATACAGTAATCCAGCTATGCAGTATTTTCCAAAGATTGTGAACTCCTCAGGGTAGGCTTGTGTCTTTGCATCTCAGTACCCAGTACAATTAAGAGCTTATGGATACCTAACAATTGAATTAATTTCTGTGCATGTCTATATTTTTCTTTTTTAAAATTTTCTGCTCTCTCTGTCTTTTCTTTATATTAAGAGGCTATTATATCACATGTTCAAGGCCAACCTGGGCAACTGAGCAAGACTCCATCTCAAAACAAAATAAAAAGTTTGGGAAATAGGGCACTTGCCTAACATGTGCAAGGCTCTTGGTTCAATCCTTCAATCCCCAGTCCTGGGTGGGGAAGAAAAGTCAATGATTAGTATAAATATAAGTTCTCAGTTTCTAAAAACTACCCTATTAATTTAGATTTAAATATTATATAGACATCCATTTTACATCTAAATATCAATAAAAGACAAAATTTCCCTTAGCCTTAATGAAGGCAAAATAATTACCCCCAACTAAAGTGATCTATTGAAGGAGTTTGAATTTAAAATATTTAAATAAATTAAATGTAAATCTTTTTTAGTTTCAATTATTATTTTTTTAAGTCTACCAAGCTTCCAGGGCTCCTTTCAAATTTCTTGCCTATAAGACCTTTTTAGAGCAAATGAAGTACCGTTAAAATTTAACCCAAACTTTGGATTGTGCAGAGGGGAGTGAGGGGAGGGGCAGGGGAATGGGGATGGGAAAGATGGTGGAATGAGGTGGACATTATTACCCTATATACATGTAGTGATTACACTTCTGGTCTGATTCTGCATCATGTTCAGCCACAGGAAGGAGAAGTTGTGCTCCATTTGTGTACAATGTGTCAAAATGCATTCTATTGTCATGAATAACTAATTAGAACAAAAAAAAAATTTAACCCAGAAATTGTAAATAACACCATAGTCTAGTCAGCATGTAATTTAAATAATGGAATCAATAAAAATGTACAATCACGCTCACCATTGCTAGCTTAGTGTGAATTTCAGACATCATGTCAGCTCTCAAAGTTTTGTAGACCAAATAATTTTTCATCACCTAACAAAACATAAAAATGCCTTTCAAATTGAAAATCTAGTATTACTTGCATTATTTAAGAGCATGTTTAAGTTAGAGCTTTTACATTAAGCTACTATAAACATGCTATATTTTAGTTGATTCAATTGCAATTATACAGAACGTTGGCATGTTTACTTAAATTTACTTTTTACTATTATTCATTTAAAAATATTTTTCACTGCCAGGCGCTGTGGCGCATGCTTGTAATTCTAGTGCCTCATGAGGCAAAGGCAGAAGGATTGCGAGTTCAAAGCCAGCCTTAGGAACAGTGAGGCGCTAAGCAACTCGGTGAGATCCTGTCTGTAAATAAAACACAAAATAAGGACTGGGGTTGTGGCTCAGTGGTAGAGTGCTTGCCTAGCATGCACGAGGCACTGGGTTCGATTCTCGCACCACATAAATGTAAAATAAAGATATTGTGTCCACTTAAGAATAAATATTTTAATAAAAAATAAAATACAAAATAGGGCTGGGATGTATGTGGCTCAGTGGTTGAGTGCCCCTGAGATTAATCCTCAGTACCAAAAAGTTTTATATATATATATATATTTTTTTTTTCCACAGGCCTGGGCTGTAGCTTAGTGGTAGAGCGCTTGCCTAGTATGTGTGAGACTCTGGGTTCGATCCTCAGCACCACAGAAATAAAGCTATTGTGTCCATTTACAACTAAAAATAATTTAAAAAATATTTTTCACAGGTAAAAAAATAAGTGGATTATTATTTAAAGTGAGCTTCAGGGAATAACATGTTGGCATTCCATCATAAATATTCAAGGATGATTTCAAAAATACATTTTAGTTTGTAATTCCTTAAAGGTCATTTCTTTTCTAAAATTTACTTTGCAATTCATGATTTTTCTCTGCATCTGTTAATAGCATAATCCAATGTATATCCCCTTTATACCTATTTCAGAAATTGTGAGTGACAAAATGAATGTAAATTGGGACGTTGATTCCCGCTAATCTTTTGGTCTTCATCTTCTTTGATAACCAGCTATTGATTTCTGACTTTTGAAGATGGATGAAGGTACAGAAATTTCAAGTGATGGAAATTCCTTGATCAAAGCAGTCCATCAGAGCCGACTTCGCCTCACAAGACTTTTGCTAGAAGGTGGTGCCTACATCAATGAGAGCAATGACCGCGGGGAAACGCCTTTAATGATTGCTTGTAAGACCAAACATGTCGATCACCAGAGTGTCAGTAAAGCCAAAATGGTGAAGTACCTGTTAGAAAACAGTGCTGATCCCAATATACAGGACAAATCTGGGAAAACTGCCTTGATGCACGCTTGCTTAGAAAAAGCTGGTCCAGAAGTTGTTTCTTTGCTCCTAAAGAGTGGGGCTGACCTCAGCTTGCAAGACCATTCTGGTTACTCAGCTCTTGTTTATGCAATAAATGCAGAAGACAGGGAGACCCTGAAAGTTCTCCTTAGTGCTTGCAAGGCGAAGGGGAAAGAGGTCATCATTATAACCACTGCAAAATCACCCTCTGGGAGGTACACTACCAAACAGTACCTAAATGTGCCTCCTGCAGACATCGATGGGTGTCATTCCCCAGCCACCTGCACCACTCCTTCTGAGATAGACATCAAAACAGCCTCATCGCAACTTTCACATTTTTCTGAAACTGAACTGACGCTTTTTGGCTTTAAAGACCGGGAGGCCTGCGGAAGCAGTGATGATATCTGGGAACCAGGCTCCCCTGTGAGGAAGCCTGCAGTGTCCCCTAATGGGCCCAAGCTATCCCAGGGTCCAGCCTGGATCAAAAGTACCCCATTATTAAAGCACCAGAACAGAGTGGCCTCCTTGCAAGAGGAGCTCCTGGATATTACACCAGAGGAAGAATTCTCCTCCAAAACCAATGGGCTGGCACTTTCTAAGCGATTCATCACAAGGCACCAAAGCATTGATGTAAAAGATACTGCACATTTGCTCAGAACCTTTGATCAGGCTGGTTCGAGGAAGATGTCATATGATGAAATAAATTATCAATCTCTGTTTCCAGATGGAAATCAGCCATGCGTTGAAATTCCTGTTGACCAGGACCCAGACCCTAACCAGACGATATTTACCTCCACCTTGAGAAGCATAGTTCAAAAAAGAAACTCAGGGGCGAATCACTACAGCTCTGATTCCCAGCTCTCCGAAGGCCTTATTCCACCAACTTTAGAAGATGGCAAAGCATTTACAGGAAAAAAGAAGATCCTCTCGCCATCTCCTTCACTGTTGTCAGGCTCCAAAGAATTGTCAGAGACCATCCCCTCAGGGCCCCTGAGCAGGAGAAATCATGCAGTTTTAGAAAGGCGGGGTTCTGGAGCTTTCCCTTTAGATCACAATATTATGCAGACCAGGCCTGGGTTTCTGCCACCCTTAAATGTAAATCCTCACCCTCCCAACTCAGATGTCAATGTCAACAATAGGATTTGCAGCCTTCTTTCTTGTGGTCAAAAAGTGCTTATGCCAACAGTTCCTATTTTCCCTAAAGAATTAAAAAGTAAAAAAATGTTGTTAAGGAGACAGTCTTTGCAAACAGAACAAATTAAGCAATTGGTAAATTTTTAAGAGAAGGCTACAAAACACATTGTCTTCAGATGTCTGTGTCAGAGAAATACACACCTAGAAAAGAAAATGTCCATCCTTTTAAGTCTTGTAATTGGTTAGCCCATTGTGGTTAGGTAGACTAAAATATTATATGTTTTGAATTAAGCACTGTGAACACATGCATATTGTATAGCTTCTGCTAAGGGAATTCTCTCAAACAAAATGAAAGTTATTTTTCTCAAAGCTTCCAATATTTATCAGCCTTCATGTGGTCCAGGTTTTCCATTTAAACAAAAATGAGCAAAGGAAGGTCACAATATTTTGAAGATTTTTAAAAAAATTTTCAGAAATGTTTTTATTAGGAAACAATGTTTTCAAGTCATAATTATTTACCATTTCATGTCAACAAATAAGGTGATGATTTTCCACAATGCGAAAAGCATAAAAGAAAACGACAGCTCTAAAATGTTCTAACTTCAATCAACCCAAGCTACAAAGAAAGAAAGATCAAATTCTGAAAAAAAAAAAATGTTGACTGCAGGTAGGTTAAGAGTTAATTTAAAAATTTAAAAGGTCAAAACACTATAGTTAAAATAGGCCACCCGTATTCGTCGTGTCAGCTAAATCAGTATCAAACTGGCAGGGTCAGGGATTTTACAAGCTACTAATAACCTATGCCAAGTTTTTTGTGTGCTTTTTATTTTGCTTTGGTTGTTTTTAAACAACCTTATATACACTGCTGTCTTATGGTATTATTCTTGTACCACATCTTTTAATTCCTGTTATTTTTGGAAGTAGTCTACAGGTTTCCAATAACAAGATAATACAGAATTCAAAAAGCATTCTTCCTAAATTACATCAAAATATACTTGTCTTCCAAAAAGAAAAAAAAAAACAACCAACAAGAAAAAAAAAAAGGTTGACATTTATCACAAACAGAAAATAATGCTTGCTTCATTTTAAAAAAGAAAGGCCAATTATTAGATTAGTTTAGGTAAACTTAAAATTAAGAAAGCCAGTAGAAACTTAATGACAAAATGTGTTAAATATTTGGTCAATATTAAGCAATATCTTTTAATTTCAATATGCAGTTATTAGACATTCATATAATAAAGATACATAAGGATAACCTCAGTGTGACATTCTAATCACGTAGTATTTTAGGACCTGTGCATAACTTCTAAAAAGATAAATGCTACTATTAGAAAATATTTAAAAATGATTACATTATCTACATAACTTTAAAGTATGGTGTTTATACAAAGATTACTTACTTCTTTCTAGCAATTCTAAAACAGAATAAACCAAACTATACAAAACCTGAGTGTACTAACCAGAATATTGTCATATACAATATTATTTTTTTGCATTCTGTAATGAGGGAGATCTTAACAATTGGCATGATGCTCTTCTTGGTAATTTGACAAAAGCAAGTTGTAATATACATAGTGATTATTTATGTCTCGTGGCTTTTATTTTAAAAAGTAATTGGAGGTTTTTCATTTGATGTTTTGAAAAAAATAATATTCATCACATTAGAAATATTTTTTTATTCAGAATTTAAAATTGCACCAGAGGTTCTTAAGTAGGTAAATGTTTTTTGTGAGTTAATGTCAAGAAAAATGCTTGTGTTCAAGTTGTAAGGATACAGTTTAAATGAATATGTAAATAGATTAGTTCATAAACAAAATGGTATCAATAAAAATTTAAAATATCATCTTGATTATTGCTGATTTTTATTTATTTCTTAAATACTAATAATAAATATTTCTACAAATTTCAATGGAAACAGCCACATATGTTACTTTGAAGAAATACAAAATCAAGAAAAACCTGATATTCTCATTCCAACATGACAAAATTTTTATGGGATTAAAAATTTGGGGCCATATTTGGAAGAATTTTTCACCTGCTAGCCATCTTCAGAACATTGTAGGTGCTGAGATTTTTGGAGTCCAATTGTAAAGTGATCCCATGGGACTTTTCACTCCATAAAGTGGAATATATACTGTGGGTACCAATGTGCAGATATTTGCAGTGTGTGCGTGTGTATGTGTGTGTGTGTGTAAGATCTATTTTAAATTATATTTTTAACTTTATGTAAGTATGATTTCATGTGAAATTCTGATGGTACTTCATTAACAAGTTTTACAGGTACCATTTTCAGTCTCTTGGGACTGGTACTTCCAAGAATGTAGCTGACACTAATAGTAAGAATTGTTCAGTAGAGGACATCGGGCAGTCCCAGTTACTGAGACAAGTGTTGACAATGTGCATCCAATTTGATTCCCATATGGCTTACTTGAGAGAGAGAGAATGAACTGGTGAGGGTGATGAGAAGTATATTCCTCAGGTTTTTAAATTTTTTTATTTCCTGATGCTTTGACATCCTAGGGTCTTGTTGATACTCTTACCTGAATAATAATAAAACTTTTTTTTTTAAATGGGTCTTGCTGTGTGTTACCCAGGCTGACTTCAAACTCCTGGGCTCAAGCAATACTCCTACTTCAGCCTCCCAAATAGCTGGGACTATAGGCACATCACTGTGCCCAACTCAAAACCTACATTATAAAACAAGAAGGGTCTAGCCCAATGAGAAGTCATAATTCTTAATAGATTAACATTTGAGTTTATATAGCCTTCTTTGGTGCCAGAACTCCTTATATTGTGTACCTTCTTTGAATGTCTATAGTTTCTTTCTTTCTTCCTTCCTTCCTTCCTTCCTTCCTTCCTTCCTTCCTTCCTTCCTTTCTTTCTTTCTTTCGTTGTAGATGGATACAATACCTTTATTTATTTATTTCTATGTGGTGCTAAGGATTGAACCCAGTGCCTCACATGTGCTGAATAAGCGCTCACTGGAGCTACAACCCCAGCCCATTTCTACAGTTTGTTTGTTTGGTTGTTTTTTGCTGTACTAGAAATAGAACCCAAAGGTGTTCTACCACTCAGCTGTATTCTCAATCTTTTTTTTTTTTTAAGTTTTGAGACAGGGTCTCACTAAATTGCTGAGGCTAGCTTATGATCTCCTGCCTCAGCCTCCCGAGTTGCTAGGATTACAAACATGTGCCTCGGATACAGAATGTCTTCAATTCTTAAAAGGTAGGAAAAGAAAAAACAAACAAACAAACAAACTGAAAAGAATAGTTAATGTTGCAATTAACAACATTAACAAGAAAAAAATTTTAAAGAACCTTAATTGGCTAGAACACTGGAACAAAACCAATAGGCTAAAAGCTTAACAGTCATGGATCTCATATGTTTAGGTTTTGAAAATCAGTTGCATAAGATTAAGATGATCGACAATTAATAAGGCAAAAATATGACACTTATTTAATTCCTAGCTTAATATAATTCAAGTATGATGGGATTGCCAACAGGGATAAGACTATGTTATTAAAAGATTAATCAGTGCCTTCTACTGATTCTGCACTCATAGGTCATATCTGAAACAGTGGTTTTAATTCTAGATACCAAATATTAAACCAAAGTATATACATAAGAAAATGAAAAAGATGGTAAAGGCACCTTTTTTGTTTTGTTTTGTTTTTGTTTTTTGTTTAGTACTAGAGATTTAATCCAGGGCACTTTACAACTGAGGTTACTACAGAGCCACCTCCCCAGCCATATATATATGGCTGGGGAGAGAGAGAGAGAGAGAGAGAGAGAGAGAGAGAGAGAGAGAGAATCACTAAGTTGTTTAGGGACACCTTAAATTGCTGAGGCTGACCTTGAGCTTCTGATCCTCCTGTCTCAGCCTCTGAAGTTGCTAGGATCATGGGTGTGCACCATCACCTACCCTGAAAATGTTTTAAATAGGTTGAATAATTAGTGTTGTTTAGCCTATAGATAAAAGGACTCAATTGAAATGAGCGAGTTGGTCTACAATACTCTAAGGACTGGTGATTGACTTAGTCCAGAATCCTCCAGATAAAAACAAACTAGGACCAGAAAATGAAGTTACAGAAACATTTCAGTTCCCTTGCAGCTACTAAAAACTCTCTTTCTATGGAAAAGCCTGTTCTAGAAAGATGTGAACTGCCATTTCTGGAAATAAGCAGAGAGGATGTTGATCAGACATTTGACAAAAGAGATTCTCCTTTCAACCAGAAGGTTCTTTGAGATAGCCTTTTCTTATTAATAGCATTATGTAAAGTTGGGACAAGTTGAAAACTAATTGTCAAAAATAGATTTTGGGATTTCAATCACCCACAAGACTTTTTAGCCATATTTTTGTGTTTATTAAGTGTTGATAATAGTGGCACAAATTTTGATTGCCAGGCAAAATATTTCAATTCAAAGGGGCTTCCTGTCAATTTGAAAAGAAATTTCCTTTGGCATCCAAGGGAAAAACACTTCCACCAAAGGACATAACGATGTTCCACTACTCACTCTGGATTCCTTTCAAAATGGGGTCATAGTGTTAGTTGGAGTGATTCTCAGAACTATAAAATCAGAGATAGAAGGAATGTGATGGAATCTGAGGCACACACAGGGCCACCCTTATATTATCATGTCCTGTGGTAAACGTGAACTATCACAACCCCATTAAGACATCATCCTCAAGTCCTCAGAACCCGCAGGGTTGGGGCACACCACCACAAACTTTTTCAACTATCAGTCCCTGCACAAAACTGTCAGCAGCAGAAGAAGTCCAACTCTGTCTGGGGCAGTCATGGAAGAATCCTTGAAGGAGCCCCAGCTTGGAAGCAGAGCTCAACAGGTTCTGTGAAGAGCACAAGCCCTCTACTCTAACACAGAGGTTGGTTGGTTTGCTGTTTCTTTTTTATTTTTTTACTGTATGGGGACGTTTTTGGGCATCATGCATGCTAGGCAAGTCTACCACTGAGCTACACCTACACGTCGAAAGCATTTGTTGTTGTTGTTTTAATTGGCCCTTGAATTGACAAAAGTAGCAACAGACTTTCACAAACAAAATTTCAGTTAAATTTCCAAAACTGTTATTCTTTCATTCCACAGAAGGGATTAAGAAGAAAGGGACAATGAATAGCCTTATTGAAGCTTTTGCAGCACCAGTCAGACGGATCCAGGACAGTTCAGTCACCAGGTGAGTCCGACTGGTACTTCTAGCAAGACAGGAACACAGGCAACATCCTTAAGAGGACAGAAGGCTGGGAGCCCCTCTAGCCTGCCTGCTTTCTTTCCCTCCAATCATGGGACCATGTGGGTAGCTTTATTAAGATTACTGTGTTAATCAACTTTTCAGTGCTATGACCAAAAGACCTGACAAGAACAACTTAGAAGATGAAAAATTTATTTTGGTCCATGGTTTAGAGGTTCAGTCCATGGTCAGATGATTCCATTGCTCTGGGCCCAAGATGAGGCAGAACATCAAGATGAAAGGGCATGGTGCAGGAAAGCTGCCCAGTTTATGACAGCCAGGAAGCGGAGACAGCTTTAAAGTACAAGAAGCCAGACATAGTATAGTCCCCAAGTCCATGCCCCCATGACCTACTTCCTCAGCCATGCCCTATCAGCCTACAGTATCACCTATTAATCCATTCAAATCATTAATTCATCAAATGGATCAATCACTAAATTAATCTAATAATGTCACCTCTGAATGTCCCTGCATCTACTCATCCATGAGCTTTGGGGGACACCTCATGTCCAAACCGCAATAATTATGAAATAATTTAAATATGTAGTAAAGTAAAAATTACTTAGGTGGGGAGAAGTATATACACAGTGGGGAGAGCAGGGAAGATGGTCTTTAAAAAAATGATAGGATTAATATTTTTAGAAAAATCTTTCTTAAAATGGAAGATAAGTTCAGAATCAGGCAGATGGAGTTTTCACTCCCCCTCTCCCCAAAGTTGATATGAAGTAGAAAAATCAGTGAGCTACTGAGAAATAAAGCCACACCTGGCCTCTTTTCTATTTGGGTCAGTGGTATCACCTGATCTTCTGACATCCAACCTAAAAAAGCTAGACCCCTCCCTCTCCCCCATACTCATTTGACTAGTTTTAAACTTTGTAGAATTCTTCCTTTTTAGCCTTTTCTCTGTTGAGCTTCTCCATCCCCCTCTGCTTCCATCATAATTCTGCCCTTCATCTTCTCTCACTTTGAGAATCCAGAGTCTCCTAATTTGTCTCTCTCCTCCTCTGTCACTCTGATCACTTTTCTAACACTCAAAATTGATTATAACCTTTCTCTACTTAAAAGGTGCAGGGCCGGGCGTGGGGGGAATGGGGGGGATGGGGTTGTGGCTCAGCAGTAGAACATTCACCTAGCATGTGTGAGGCCCTGGGTTCAATCCTCAGCACCACATAAAAATAAATAAAGGTATTGTGTCCAACTAAAAAATAAATATTAAAAAAAAGGTGCAATGCCTCCCACTGCCTAAGACAAAAGATACAAAGTTTAGTACAGAAAAGGAATGCAGGCCCTGCCTCAGAGTCTAGTATCCCACAGGTAATTTTTAAAAATGTCTATGTCAGATCAGTATCTTCCCCACTGGCTGGTGTGCCCCCTCCGACTGCAAGGCCCTTCCTATGAGTGAACCCAATTCATCTTTCAACACACAGCCCAAGTGTGCCCTCCCTGCTGTCTCCTTCAGGCTCTCACCACACCCAGATCTATCTGAGGAGTTTTAGCAAGTGTGCAACTCATCATTCACCTCTCTCTCTCTCTCTCTCTCTCTCTCTCTCTCTCTCTCTCTTTCTCTCTCCCCCCATTAGAACATAAGCTCCTTAGGGTAGGAACCTCAGCACATCAGACAGAGAGATTTGATGCCTGTTTCCTTCCTTCCTCAGAGTTCCTACTGAGCTGGGAGGATTCATGGGATTCTCATTAAAAAAAATAAAACAGGTGACTGGTGCCCAGACCAAAGGATGATGGGTATAAAGAGGGGAGAGAAGTAATTACAGCAAGTAGAAGGCTGACATTGATTGGGCCACTGGAACACTATACCCTGAGCTCCTGCTGCTGAGGTCCCCAGAGCTCCCTAGGATCCCTCCCTACTACTTGAAGACCTCATTATCAGCTGTTCTTGGCTCCACTTATTCATCATCCTCTCATTTTCTACAGAAAGAATTTCTTTACACTACTGTCATTTTTCTTGCATTGATTCATGACTGTATGACTATAAGTAGGTTATAAGCTCCTACTAGGTAGACTTACATCTTAGTTAATGAAGTTAGAGAGCATTTTTCTATATATTCACTAGATATCCAATTAAATATGGGTGTGTGTGTGTGCAAAGAACCAAAATCTTAGCAAATAAGCAAATAAACAAACTGTTCCAAATTACTTTTAATAATTTCCCACTGGATAAATTAGTACATATTTGAATAATTAGCAATTCTATCACTCTTACAGGGCCAAAATCAACTGTGCTTTTCTTTAATTTTTTATTAGTTCATTATATTCATACATAACAGTGGAATTCATTTTGACATATTCATAAATGCATATAACATCATTTGTTCTATTTTAATACCTTGCTCACTCACCCCCTCCCCTGATTCCCTTTCTCTGCTCTATTGGTCTTCCTTCTATTATTCATTATTTTTAAATTGGTGTGTAATAGTTCTACAAAATTAATTGTGATATACTCATATATGCTCTTATGGTTTAGATATTTTAGATGTTCCCCAAAAGCTCACATATGAGACAATGCAAAATGATTCAGTTATGAGAGTCTTATCCTAATTACTGCATTAGTACCTAGTAGGGATTAACTGGGTGGTGAATGTCTGCAAGTAGGGTATGGCCGGAGGAGGCGGGTCATTGAGGGCGTGTCTTTGGGGTGTATATTCTGTCCCTGAAGACAGGAGCTTGTGTTGAGAGCCACAGCCAAAGGGGCCCCAGCAAACTTTCAGACTGCCAGCTGATGATTGGCTCACAGCGGCCCCAGCAACTTCTAGCTGATTGGCTCCTCTGCGGTGATGCTCATTGGGCTGTTTTCCTGCCCTTTCAGACCACGGAGCTGCTCATTGGGGGACTTTTTTTGGCTCCGCCCACACGACCCAGCCAATCGACCTCAAGAGCAGGAGGAGTGGGGGAGGTTGAGAGGCTTGTGGGAAGCCGGTGGTGGCAGTTGGGCTCTGAAGGTTTTTCCTGAGGAGCTGTTTTGTTTGGCATGTGCGGTTCTAAAAATAAAGTTCCTTTGTTTTGACAAGTGGCTCCTGAATTGTGCCCAGCCAGACTGCTGCAAGCTTGCTCTGATTCCTGATGTCATGTTCCTAGCTGCTTTCCTCCCCTATACTCTTCCGCCATGATATTCTGCCTCACCTCGGGTTCCAAAGAAAAAAAGTCGGCAGGCGATGGTCTAAGACTTCTGAAATTGTGAGTCCTAAAGTAGACTTTTTCTCCTCTAATTATTCTTGTCAGGTCTTTTGGTCACATCAGGGAAATAACTGACTAAAATCATGCACATAGCATAAGTTAGTCATTCTGAATTTTTGAACAACTGAATGAATCTCTTATCAGAGTTAGGGTTAGGGTTGCTCTGCCAGTCTTGGGCAATAGCATTTGGAGTCTTTGGGATCTCAATATGTTAGACTGGAGACTAGAGAAGGGACAAGTAGTTAATACTTAACCATTTACCTATTTTTGTGTTTGAACTTCTTTCTAAAATTTTTCTATAAATATAAATACATACAATTTTACATAAATAGTATGATACCATAATGTTCTTTTACAACCTGCCAATATAGATTATAACATCTTTCCACATGAAATTCATATATATAATTTACATACAGTAAAATGTACAATTCAATAATTTTTTGACTACATACACATTGAAATAACCACAAGAACAAGATACAGAACATTTTCACCAACCCCAAAACATTCCCATATGCCTCATCTTAGAAAATAACCTACCCATGCCCATGGCTAACCACTGTTCTGACTTCTATCCCAATATACTGGTTTGGGCTCTTCTTGAACTTCATATAAATGGATGCTTATACTATGTGGCTCATGTAAACTGTTCCTTTTGCATGTTTTTAATATTTACCCTTTTGTTTTACGTATCAGTAGTTCAAACATTTTTAGTGATTTTGCCATTTAGCAATCTTCTAATTGATGGAAAGTTGGTTGTTTCTAGTTTATTTTTGGCTAAGAATATAGTTGTTATGAACATTCTTTTTTTTTTTTTATTGTTGGCTGTTCAAAACATTACATAGTTCTTGATATATCATATTTCACACTTTGATTCAAGTGGGTTATGAGCTCCCATTTTTACCCCATATACAGATTGCAGAATCACATCAGTTACACATCCATTGATTTACATATTGCCATACTAGTGTCTGTTGTGTTCTGCTGCCTTTCCTATCCTCTACTATCCCCCCTCCCCTCCCCTCCCCTCCCCTCTTCTCTCTCTGCCCCCTCTACTGACATTCATTTGTCCCCCTTGTATTATTTTTCCCTTTCCCCTCACTTCCTCTTGTATGTACTTTTGTATAACTCTGAGGGTCTCCTTCCATTTCCATGCAATTTTGAACATTCTTTTTTTAAATTTTTTTTTAGTTGTAGATTGACACAATATTTTTATGTGGTGCTGAGGACAGAACCCAATGTCTCACATGTGCAAGGCAAGCACTGTACCATTGAGGTAGAGCCCCAACCCCATGAAAATTCTTGTAGAGATCTTTTTATGCACACATATTAGCTCTTTCCTCTTGAATTTATGCTACAGTGAGAATGGCTGGGCCCTGGGTATAGATACTGTCTTTATAAGAAGCTGCCAAACTGCTTTCCTTTCTTTCCTACAATGCACCATTGGTCCTCATTAACATTCTTAGCCTTTCTGCAAGGAGGGTGTCACACGCCTATAATCCCAGCAGCTCCCTAGGCTGAGGTGGGAGGATAGCAAGTTCAAAGCCAGCCTCAGCAACATGGTGAAGCCAGCAGCAACTTTGAGAGACCCCATCTCAAAATAAAATAATAATAAAAGGTGGCTGGGGATGTGGCTCAGTGGTTAATGCCCTGGGTTCAATCTCTGGTGCAAAAAAAAAAAAAAATTAGCCCTTCTCATTGGTATATATTGGTATTCCATTGTGGTTTAAATTTGCCTTTACTGGATGAATAATGCGATTGTGAACCTTTTCATATTCTTTTGGCCATTTGACTATCTTCTTTTGTGAAGCATCTTTTCAAGTCTTTTCTCATTTCTAATTAGTTTTTTTTTTGGCTTTTTCTTATGAGTTTACAGGAATTTTTCATATATTTTAAATATAAGCCCTGTCAGGTATGTGTCAATGGTGGTTTGTTGATGAGAAGTTTTAAAATTTGATAAAGTTCATTTATCATTTTTTTCTTTCCTGGTTTGTGCTTTCTGGTTATTAAAAACAAAAGCAAAAAAAAAAATCTTTTGCCTACTCCAAAGTCACAAAAATATTCTTATTCTCTTTTAAATGCTTTATAGTTTTAGCTTTCACATTTAGGCCTAAGATCTCAAATTACTCATGTATGGTGTGAAGTAGGGATTCAAGGTTATTTTTCCCATATGGATTGTCATTCAAAATTTACTTTAACAGAATACATTTTATAACTCCCTTAGGTGTTTTTTGTCCCTAAGAACACCTTTACATCTTAATCTAAGTGCCATTCTGCTTATAGATTTTCAATATAAAGGAATTATAATATTAATATTTAAAAATATTATCAAGGGTAAGATAATCAAGTAGCAATTCCTTCTGGACAAATACATTTTATTTCAAATTTCATCAAAATGCAGTTTATTTATTAAGTCAAGTCTTTGTACAAAAGTAATTAATGTATGTCATTGTAGAAAACAAAATTTTTACTGTAATTAAAAAAATTTTATTACAATTGTAAAAATTTTAATATGAAATTGCACCTTTCACTTTTAGCAAACAACCACAGAAAATGAAATTTTAGGTATTATATGACAAATAGCACTGTGCTCAACTAGAGATGAATATTAAAGTAGAAATACTGTAACTATTTAAGTATATGTCTACAGTGTTTTGTGTTGTATCTTTTAGAACCAGCTATCTATAATGTACATAATCATAAGTTGTCTTTTTTTGTTTAAAGAAACTATCTGTAGGGCATTAACTGTGTGATAGGCATTGAGTTAGATGTCTGTGTAATGTCTCACTTAATCCTCACAACTTTCTGAGAGAATGCTCAATTTACTCCCCACTTTATGGATGAGGAAGGTGAGAGTTGATGTCATTAACATTGCCCAAAGTCTCTGGCTAGTAAAGGACAAAAATGGGGCTGTAAAGAAAATCTGTCTGCATTCAAACAAAACTATTTTTTTCTCTATAGAAAACTAATTGATTTTCTGGGAGAAAAAAATAATTGATTAACAAAAGGCAAATTATACCTTAGGGCATTCTTTGGAAAACATTTGGTAAATTATTATTATACTAAGCCCACTGAAGTCTCTTCTTATCAAATCTTTTATATAAATGAAGCATTACAAGGACATATGTCTAACAGAGTAAGCATATAATAAGCACTTTTTGATTAGAAAAACTGAGCACAAGCCTATAATCATGATATGGCAATTAATTCAGACCAAAGCAGAGGATTACGAAACCAAAACAGAAAATAATTTAGAAGATGTTCTTCTTAGAGAGTAAATTTGATTCCAATGGCCTGTTTAAATTCATGGTTTTGTGGTTCCAAAATGTCATAGAAAACTTGACTTTTATTAAAATGGTCTCGAATATAAAGTAAATCTTCAATGGAATAGTTATCATTTTTTCCAGCCCAAATTGTCAGACTGTACCTGTATTAAAATAAAACAGAACTATATTGTTAAAATGAAAATAAGAAACATAAATGAGCAATTCCCATAAGCCTAAAAATATTCCCATTTGTCTCTGAATCAAAAGCACACAGATGAAAAAATTAATTAGCAATGGTGTAATTAATATTTTTCTATTTCATTCCTTCATCAAAGAGACTAAAGACAAAAAAATTCACACTAATGTTGTCTAAATTATATCACCTCTCTATGTGAATTAAATGGCTTTGGAAACTCACACTGATGGTAATGAAAATGGGTCTAATTTGGGGAAAAGGAACTGAAGAGACTGTGTTGCTAATCAAGGAATCCATCCCCCCACATACAAATTCCAGCTATAACCTGGTCAGAGTGCAAAGCACAACTGGAAAAGAGCATAAATGTTACTGACATTCCCAACACTCATAGTCACCATAGTCAACCCATTCATTATCCCTTTTGGGGGTTTGTATGTGATGTGAGAATGCCAAGAGATGTCATTAAGAATAACAGAACACTGGACTGGGATTGTGGCTCAGCAGTAGAGCGCTAGTCCAGCACAGGCAGGACCCAGGTTCGATCCTCAGCACCACATAAAAATAAAGGCATTGTGTTGTGTCCATCTACACCTAAAAAATAAATGTTTTTTTTTTTTTTTTAAAAAAAAAAAAGAATAACAGAACAGTGGCTGGGGTCCTGGCTCAGTGGTAAAGCACTAGCCTAGTACATAAGGGGCCTTGGGTTTGATCCTCAACACCACATATAAATAATAAAATAAAGGTTTTGTGTCCACCTACAAGTAAAAGCATATTTTAAAAAACAATAACAGAATAAGTTTATATCACTTTCTGAGGAGTTAAAAAACAACATATGCAAATTTGTATGGATATATGAATATGCTCAGAATCTAAATGTTATTTACACTCCACATTTTCATTTCTTCCAGTGATAATACCACTATTGCATTAGAGTCTAGGGAAATGCAAAGCTGTTAAGCTCATATTTATTTTCTCATAAACATGTCAGAATTAAGGGAAAAATCTTTAAAGCATTTCTTCTACTAATGATAAGAAATAACTGCCTGAGGCATCTGGTCTTAAATTGACACATTCCTGCCCTTAAGAATAGTAACATCATTTTGGAAATATAATAACAAAAGAAAGTACTTTGGATTTTGTTGCATAGCAGCATCATATAACAAATCAAAAAGAATTTTAAACTACATCAAATAACTCAGAATAGAAAAAAATGAAAATTAGTTTTGAAACCTGCATTATTATTATTTATTTTTTTGGCCAAAATGGAATCTACTAATTTATGGGCACCATGGTGACAAACCTTATAAAAAGACACAGATATGGTCATTTAGGTTAAAAGAAGAGCTTTCCAGTGTTATTTTTCTTCATTTAATATTCCTCTATTGTATTTAAACTGAAATGGGAGAAATAAAATTGCTGAATATTAAATTGTACTCATTTGAATCAAGTCATAGGCTTCATTTATTAAACCTTTTTTATTGTGAAAAAACATGCATGGTACATAAAACATAAATGTAGATTTTAACAAATCATTATAAAATGAATGCCAGTGTAGCCAAAATAAAAAGCAAGAAATAGCACATGGCCATCACCTAAGAAGGCACCTGTGCATCCCTGCTCCATCTCAGCCTCCAAGTGTATAAAGTAGGTCTCTTGCTTTAAAAGGAGGGGAAAATAAGAATAAATTCATATTTTACTCTGATGTGCATGAAGAAAATAATAACTGTGGTTAACAAGAAGCTAACAACGATGGTTAGCGAGATTGGGCAGGAGGATTAGGTAGATGGAGAGAGGATTTTCATAGTGTAACCATTTGTTTATTTGGTTTTTGAACCCATGCATTACATATTTAAATAATTATATTAAAAATAATTCAGAAAGACAACAAAAAGGCACAAAAGAAACAGCATGTAATTGTGTGAAAGAAGCTAGTAGTTTTACTCAATATCAATTTTCCTTTTTATATCCACAGTACTAGATGACTTAACTAGTGAATTCTACCAGATGTTTTAGGAAGAATTATCATCAATTCTTCTCAAATCCTTACCAGAAAATTAAAGAGGAAAGAATACTTCCAAATTCATTTTAGGAGGCCAACACTACCCTAATATCAAAGCTAGAAAATGATACTACAAGAAAAGAATATTACAGGCTGATAACCTAAAAAATATGAATGAAAAATTCTCAAAAAATATAGGCAGACTGAATCCAACAGCACTTTCAAACCATCATATATCACCATCATCTTTATCCCTGTGATGCAAGACAGTTTAAAACATGCCACTCAATAAATGTGGCATGGCACATTAATAGAATGAATGATAATAATCATATAATTGTTCCAATAGGTGTAGAAAAAATATCTAACAAAATTTAAAATCCTTTCATGATTAAAACTCAACAAGTTAGGTGTACAGAAGGAAAATTCCTAAACATAATAAAGCCCATATATGATATGCACATAACTAACATCATACTCAATATTGAAAAGCTAAAAGTATTTCCTCTAAGAATAAGAACAAGACAAGGATGCCCATTTTCACCAGTTCTCAACATACTACTGGAAGTCCTAATCAAATCTATTATGGAAAAAAGAAGAAGAAGGAGAAGGAGAAGGAGAGGAAGAGGAAGAGGAGGAAGGAGGAGGAGGGGGAGGGGGAGGGAAGGGGGAGGAGGAGAAGGAGGAGGAGGAGGAGAAGGAGAAGGGGGAGGGGAGGGAGAGGGGGAGGGGGAGGAAATTAAAAATTCACCAAATTGGAAAAGAAGAAATAAAATTGTCTGTGTTTTCAGATGAAATTATCTTATACATATAAAATGTTAAAAGATGCTGGGAACAGTGACACAAGCCTGTAATCCCAGCAGCTCAGGAGGCTGAAGCAGGAAGACCGTGAGTTCAAAGCCAGCCCCAGCAAAAGCAAGGCGCTAAGCAACTCAGTGAGACCCTGTCTCTAAATAAAATACAAAATACAGCTGGGATGTGGCTCAGTGGTCGAGTGCCCCTGAGTTCAATCCCCAGTACCCACTTCAAATCCCTAAAAGACTCCCCAAAAAAGCTGTTAGAAGTAATAAATTCAATAAAGTTATAGGATATAAAAATCAACATATAAAAATCAGTTGCATTTATTTAATTATTATTATTATTGTTATTATTATTATTTTAGTTGTAGTTGGACACAATACCTTTATTTCATTTATTTATTTTTATGTGGTGCTGAGGATCGAACCCAGGGTTTCACACGCATGAGAGGAGCACTCGACAGCTCTGCTGAGCCACAACCCCTGCCCTCACTTGCATTTCTATATACCAACAACACACTGGCCAAAAAAGAAATTAAAAGAGACATTCTGATTACAAGAGTATCAAAAAGAATAAATTACTTAAGAATAAATTTAACAAAGGAGGTGAAATATCTGTAGACCAAAACCTACAAAGCATTAATGAATGATATTAAAGATGGCACAAATAAATAGAAAGATAACTTGTGTTCAGGGATTAGAAGAATTAATATTGTTAAAATGTCTATACTACTCAAAGCAGCCAATAAAATCCCTATCAAAATACCAATGGCATTTTTCATAAGAACAGATCAATCCTAAAATTCATGTGGAACCATGGAAGATTCAAATAGCCAAAGCAATCGTGAGCAAAAAGAATAAAATTGGAGGCACCTGACTCCTAATTTAAAATGACATTAAAAATACTTGAATATGAATGAAAAATCCTCAAAAATACAGGCAGACTCCTAAAATTACATTATAAAAATTACAAAAAAAATTTTAAATTACATTACAAAAAAATCTACAGTAATCAAAATAGTACAGCATTAGCATAAAAACAGACACACACACATCAATGGAACAGAACCAAGCCCAGAAATAAATCCACAGATTTACAGTAAACTGATCTTCAACAAAGTCTATAAAGTATGAATATAGACATTATCTGGTTACAAGACAATGAAGCTGGAAATTAACAAAATGAAAAAATTCTACCACTGAGGTGCCTAAAAAATTTCCTTCTAAATACCTTTGAGACAAAAGAGAAAATGTTACAACTACAGATTATTTATAAATGAATAAGATGAAAAGCTACATAACAGTGATAGAATACAGCTGAAGAAATGGAGAGAGGGAAAAAAAGCAGTCTTAAATGCATATGTTGATAAATATAAATAATGACTATAAATATATTATCAAATATAAAAATGAATATCAGTAAGCTAAGAATCCAAAGGAAGAAAAGAAACTACAGAAAGTAGAATCTCAATAAAGATTAAAAAGCAGAAAATAATAAGTCAGAAGCCATAAAAATAAATAAATCCAAAAGTTGATTCTTAAAAACAAAATAAACTGGGGCTGGGGTTGTGGCTCAGAGGTAGAGATTTTGCATACCATGCGTGAGGCACCGGGTTCAATCCTCAGCACCACATAAAAATAAAATAAATATATTGTGTCCACCTATAACTAAAAAATAAATATTAAAAAAAATAAAAATAAACTAAAAAAGAAAAAAAAATTCACATAATCCAATCAAGACACTAGTGGAAAAGCTCAAATAAACAAATTAAGGGAATTATCTTAAAGACTTAGAAGTGGAGAGTAATAAACTGTACTTCAGTCAACCATATCTAAACAAATTTAAAAACCTGGATGAAACGAACAATTTTCTAGGAAAATATAATTTGTGAAAATTGGTTTCCAAAGAGATAGAAAACAGAAAAAAATAATTTACCAAGAAGAAAATAGACTCGGGCCTGGTGGAACATGCCTGTAATCCCAGTTACTTAGAAGACTGAGGCAGGAGGATTACAAATTTAAGGCTAGACTAGGTAATTCAGTAAGAACCTGTTTCAAAAAGTTAGAAAGGGCTGGGGATACAGCTCAGTGTTTAGCATGCCCAAGGCCCTGGGTTCAATCCCCAGTACCACAAAGGGGGTTAAAATAGAAAAGTCATTTAGTTAAGCTTTCCCCAAACCATTTTACTATTGAATTTACCAAAACAAAGGTTCAGGCCATTTCATTATTATTTTAATACATCCAAAAGGAAAGCTCCCTCGTTTATTTATGAAATGTGCATGACACTCATGCCTAAAACTTCCTAAAGACATATAAAGACATAAACCTTCAATTCTCTTGATGTTAATTCAAATTATTCTTCAAAAAAAAAAAAATAACAGGGTTTTTCACTTTTGAACCAATAGGCTGAGTCTAAATCTCTAGTAGAAGAGGAAAGCAAGCAAAAATAACCAGTATGTTTTTTTTTTTTTTTTTTTTTTTTTTTTTTTTTTTTTTTTTGGTACTGAGGATTGAACCCAGGGGTGCTTAACCACTGAGCCACATTCCCAGCCTTTTTTTTTTTTAATGTAATTTCTTTAGAGACAGGGTCTCACTAAGTTGCTTAGAGCCTCCCTAAGTTTCTGACACTGACTTTGAACTTACGATCTTCCTGCTTCAGACTTCCAAGCCACTAGGACTATAGGCATACACCACTGCATCCGGCTGCCAGTGTGTTGTTTAGAGCACAGGTTAAGCTGTTTTAACACGGAAACTTCAAAATACAGTGACTCAGACATGACAGACTTTGTATTTCTCTCCCAAATTGTCCAACGGCAGGAATGAGGACTCAGGTGGTTGGGGGTCTCTGTTTCCATGGTCATCTAGAGCTCAGGTTCTAATCCACTCTATCTTCTTCCTCTACTAACGCCAAGAGTGTTCTCATACACGAAAGTGAAGGCTGCCATTTACCATCTTATTCACATTCTAACCCACAAACGTTGAAAGAAAAAGGAAAAAAAAAATGTTGTGAACAGATATGATGTTTGCTGGCCAAAATGTGGTCCCATAAGCACACCTAGTGAGTTGAGATCAGAAAACAGACTCTGGCTAGATGGCCAAGATTCTAATAAAAGCTTATATGGGTCTCAATTGCTTCTGGAACATTTGCAAGTAATCAGAAATTCAGAGAGGTTTTTATTCTTTCAGCCTTCTGGTTTGCTGATAATTCAGCATGTGAGATTTTGTTGATATTATTGTCATTCTCCTTATGTTTTTGATATTTTCCAGGAAAAGGTGTAAGACTGGGAATTAAACCTCTGCCATGATCCTGCTTGAACTATAAGTCCCCATTATACACATAAAATAATATGAATAGTCTAAGAGTCAAAAGAAGTTGAAGGGCTGAAATTGTGGTTCAGTGGTAGAGCACTTGCCTAACGTATATAAAGCAATGGCCTCAACCCTGAGCAACACATTAAAAAAAAAAAAAAACATAATATAAAGATATTGTGTCCATCTACAACTAAAAAAAAATTTTAAAGATGGTTGTATATTTGTTTGCTTGTTTAAGATTAAAAAAAAAACTTTAACAAACTTCAACTTCTCAGCAGAGCAACTGTTCTTGAACAGGTATGTTGTCAAGAATTGGAACTTCTCCATGCTTCGTGGCTTCTACAGCAGGATGAGTTCACCAGCTGCTTAAGCAAGAAGCAAAAACTGATTGGCAGTTCATTGTTATAGTTCCCTGACAAAGAATGAATGCTGTCCTACTTCAATGGCTTTCTCAACATCACAAGATTCATTCATGTACTATGCATTATTGACTGTTTCAAGATAAAGATCTTGTTTAAAGGTGAATGAAACATTGCTGCGCATCTTCTGGGAAGTGTTCTTTTTCTAGAAGCCACTCCTCTTTTATTTTAGTCAGCATTTTTTGCAGCTGTGACTAAACAACCCAACTAGCACAATTGTAGAGGTCAAAGTTTTTTTCAGGGCTCACATTTCAGAGGTCTCATTCCATGGACAGCTGGCTCCATTCCTTGGGGCTCAGGGTGAGGCAGAACATCATGGCAGAAGAGTATGGCAAAGGGAAGCAGCTCACATGATGATCAGGCAGCAGAAACAGAGGCTTCACTTGCCAGATACAAATATATTCCTCCAACCCACACCCCCAATGCCTTACCTCCTCCAACCACACCCCACCTGCCTTCAGTTACCACTCAATTAACCAGCAGGTGGTTAATTCACTGAGCAGGTTTAGGCTTTTGTAACCCAATCATTTCCTTTCTGAATCTTCTTGCATTGCCTCATGCATGAGCATTTGGGGTACACACACATCCAAGCCATAACATCTTTGTAGTATATTATTTGTATTGTATTGTACAAATAATGTACTGTATATATTTATATTGTATTTGTCATGTATCATGTAGTAATGACATTAGAGCACGCCACAAAATGATTTATGTAGCACCTGACACCAGAATAATCTAAATAACCTCTAAAACTCTTTGATTAACATTGCTGCTTGTAACTATTTAAAAACCAGAACATTCTCTCCAGAAGGCACTGATTTCTAAGTCTCTATGATTAAAGAATGCCTATGAACTTTTGGTTTTTCCCTTTAACACGAGTTTAGTAAATCCCTGTGAAGTGTGCTAGGCACTGTTCTAAATGCTGAGGATTCATGGTTATCAAGATAAACAAGGCTGATATTTTTATGTAAGCTCCAAAACATCAGATAATAAGAGATAATTATTAGGAACAAAATTAAAACACCTACATCCACCATGAAGATAATTCTACCCTTCAGTATTCTGGCAGAATCTTATTCAAATTTTGTTGCTTGAATCACTAATGATTGAATAAATATCTCAGTGATTTTGCCCTAATTTAAAAAAAAATTAATTTACTATTTCTTCCTATCTCAAACAGTATAAGCCCTTCCAGGACTCTAAGAATGACAAAAATGTTTTATAGTTTTTTCTATAGGATAATTAGAAAAACAGTCAAACTACAAAATTAGAAACTTAGTAGAATGAAAATGATCCTATACTCCATAGAAAGATTAACTAGGTAAGTCTAAAAAACAATTGTACTAGCCATAACAAAATTCCAAAGGTATATTTGGACCATCAATTTCTAAGCGCCAGTAGTTATAAGCCATTTATCCCACTGGTGACAGAAAGTTCCCAAAAGGCTTTTTTTTTTTTTTTTTTTTTTTTTTTTTGCAAGTGTGACATCATGATCAGAATTGCATCTTGGAAAACATTCAATTTTAGAATGGGTTGGTGGCAGTGTGGAAACAGATTAAAAAGGGACAAGACTGGAGACATGGGGACCAGTTAATGATAAGAGATGATGGTAGGAAGGGTGGCAAAGCAGAATCTGTGGAACTTGGCAACCACCTGGAGGAATAGCATGAGGAGAAAGTGGTATGGACAGTCTCTGCACACCCCAGACTATTAGGTTATAGTCTGTTGCTTCCGACAATGGAGATCAGTGTGTGGGGAAAAGAACTCGGACATTTTGCATTTATCTTTGTATTTCTTGTATTTTTTATTCAAAGGACATGTATTCCTACTGTATTTTTTGAGGGGGTATTTAATTTAAGGAAACCAGTAGCTGTATGACAATAACTAGATACAACCTCCGAATTTTCAAATGTTTTCTTTCTTAGTAGTCTAACTCTATAGGTCAGACATCATTTAAATAAATGCTCATAGAAGAACTGAAAAAAATTAATTGTACTAATTTTGTGTTGGCCTTTTATGCTGGCTACTATGAAAAACATCCATACATATAACTAAATTTTTCAATAAAACATTTAGAGGCTGGATATGTAGTTTAGCAGTACAGTGCTTGCCTCGCATGTGTGAAGCACTGTGTTTGATCTCCAACAACACACACACACACACACACACACACACACACGTATTATATTCCAATATACATATTAACTTCAAATATTTGCTACTATGAGGTTAAAGAAAATGTATTATAATGCTAACTTACATTAAGTATTAATATACAAACATATTTGTCTTTGTACCTTAATAAGATGGTATTGAAATGAATTCTAAATTATTTTTTCATTAGTAGTGATTATTTAGTGTTCTTTTAGCTACACATTTTTATCTAGTTCCTTTAGCATATATTTAGGCGATAAATTGAATGAGAAAGGAAAATTATCTGTATTATATCACTAAAAAGAGGCTTAAAGCTCCCCATAGAGACTGCCAAGTGCTAGGCAATTTTTTTTATATGAAAAAAACTAGATGAAAGCACTTTCATACAGGGAAGTTTTATAACACACACACTCTTAGTGGTTGAGACAATATATGAATAAAAATGCATACTTAAAACAATTAGCACTTCATAAACTAAAACAAATAATAAAATACAATTTATTATTTGGCATCCTATTCACTAGGATACTCTCAATAATTACTTGTTAAGTACAGTGCTACAATAATTAACTTTTCTAATGACAACCCTAAGATATAACGAAAATCCTAAAATGCTTTCTAAATCATTTTTAGAAGATTTTATTTATACATATTTATACATTGGCCTGTATTAATCGATATTCTGAATAGTGGTAATTCATTGTTTATATTAGAATTTGTTACTTATAAACTTTCTCCAACCAGTCACACCTCACCCTTATTGTGAAAATATGGGTCAAGGATTAATGAATTTTAAATAAATTTTTAAAATGCATTATATAAATTCAGAATAAGGGGTGAAGATAATTTAGGTGTTCCTAAATATATGTTTCAACAACACCTTTTTTTTTTTTTTGCAACATCTTTTGAAAAATAAGATACTTTATTGTGGAAAAAAAAGCCTGCTTTAAAAAATTATTTTTACCTTTGCTGTAATATTAATTTAAATAGCTTTTTGTTTTGACCTACTTACATGTGGAAAACTATAGAAAAAATAAATTATTTCTGCATAAACCAGTACTTTCCAGTTTGAAAGATCTAACACTAGATATTTAAGAAATACTTTCTGCTTAATGGGGAAAAACTCTTAGATTTCTTAGATCAACTGCCACATTGAACAGCTCAGGAATATCTAGTTAGCAGCTAATAATTTTCATCATGTCCACAGAATACTCTGTGTTAATTCAGCTTTTACAGGCCCAAGTGGATTATGTTTAAAAGATCTATTTTTAATTGAGGTCTGTTGGGTTATCAGATGTCTCTGTAAGTTGAAAGTTCCATAGGACTGAACATGACTATTTGAAAAGCACTGTGACACACTGTTAAAAGACAATATAAAATGTACAGAAATGGAATTCAGCCTGGGCTGAATTTTCTCACAAATGTGGTGTACTTTTATACATGTACTTTTATACATCCTGTTTTCCCATAGTCTTCTGGTGCTTGTGTGCTTGATTATTGAGTACTATGTTTTCATGAAAATATAGTTCATCTGTATTGTAAATGTTTCTCAGATGGAGGCATGAGAATATATTCTCAAGGGCTCTAGAGTTCTGAGAATTTACAATTTTTCATTTAACTGAATGCTTTAATTTCAATAATAATCTTTAAAAGTTAATACAGTATGCTACTTGATTTCCATGCAGTTCTCCAACATTAATGAAAACAAAACCAGAGGCAGAGTTAATAAATAAATGATGGGTTTGCAATAAGAGAATGTCTAATAGCATCACAGGATACTGCAAGAGTGGATGTCTCCCTGTAGTTCAATAAATCTCTTTCCTGCTTAAGTTAGCCAGAATTTGTTTCAGTTGTTTGAAACAAAGAACCTAACTAGGACATTGTCTGGTACCATCTAATGTTTCTCTTTAAACATAATGCTAGCAGCCATTGATTCAAATGATTCTAAATTCATCTAAAAATACTTTTATACATCCTGTTTTCCCATGCATATGGAATCAAACTACACCTAACTTTGGTACCTTATTCACTTAAAAATTATTTTAGAGAACATTCCATATTAAACATAGCATCTAATGCACTATCTGTAATGAGTATATAATACTGCATCATATGGGTGTACCATAATTTATTCAACTGGTTTCTGACTGATAGGAATTTAGGATGTCTCAAGTCTTTTTCACAACTAAAATACTTCAAGAATATCTTAGTACCTATGTTTGTGTGCTTATGTGAACTTCCACTAATAAGATAAGTCCTCACTGATGAAATTCATGGCTCTCTGCCAATTTCTCTTAAGGAAACTACTGGCCAGTTTACACTGTTTCTAGTAATCTATGTCAGTTTCTGCTACTCTGTCCAATCTAATGAATTTATTAATCTAGATCTTTCTCTGGATGATTTGTAAAAACTATGTGTTAGAATTCTTTACACTTCTCTGACATATATAAAAAGGATTCTTTTACCAGAATCTTCCCATTTTTATGTATTCAAATGTATCGAAATTTCCTTTATAGTTTCTGTACTAAGGAGAAAAATATATTTGCTATATTTAAATACCATCCCAGGTTTTTTTATGCATTTACTATTTGATGTCCAAGTCTTTAGTTCAACTGGAATTTATTTTGGAGAAGGAAAAAGGAAGCTGTCAGTATTGTTTTACCTGCACAGTTAAATGGCCATTCTAACATCAGTTATTAAACTTTTGTCCCAGTGATTTGCAATGCCAGCTTTTTCCTATACATGATAGATTTGGGTTTATTTTTAAACTTTCTATTGACCAGTCTATTAAAAACATAGTACCCAAACTGTTAAAATATATCTAACTTTATAATACATTTTAGTAGTTAATATGTGGTCCAACTAATTTTATATGAAAAAGATTTCTGAAATTATGATGAAATTCAAAGAGAAACTATTTAATCTACTCATAAAATTTTGTGAATTTATAACATAATAAAAAGATGAAAACATTTACTAAACTTTTCTGTGGAATAGGATGTTAAATAAATGAAGGCTCATCATGGAGTTTCAGCTAATGCAGGAGTCTGTGCACTTAAATACTATTTTCATTCTCTCGGTCTCTTTCTCTCACACTGTCTTTCTATAGTCAATTTTCATGCCCTTTCTGTCTTACATGCATACTCTATATTGCTAAACTAATAATACTTACCTGTTTGATTTCTTTAACAGCCAGAGTAACTGAGAACAAGATTGCCTAACTAATGCTGCTCTGACAGGGAATGTCACAGGCTGATTTAGTTCATTGCATATATATTCCATCTCCTTCACCATTGTCCAACTATACCCTGAAAGGAAAAGAAATTTAAGTTTTTGATTGGAATCTTGTGAGTTGATTAATAAAAAACTAAATTACCTATTAATAGGTAAATCCATAGATAATCTATAGGTAAACTCATAGATAATTCATAAAAATTTCCATTTGGAGTTGGAGTGAATTAAAAAACATATAACACAAGAAAAAAAATTTTTTCCCTGCAGTGCTGGGGATTGAACCCTGGTCCCAGTGCATGCCAGGCAAACACTTTACTACCTACTGAGCTATATCCCCAGCCCAAGGAAATGTTTTAAGTGGGAAATGTAGATAAAAATCATACCATAAATACCCTAGAGCAAATTCAACAGAAAAAAATTAAAACATTAAGAAGATTTTACTGTGGCTGGGGGTACAGCTCAGTGATAGAGCATGAGCTTAGCATGTACAAGGCCCTGGAGTCAACCCCAGCACCAAAAAACAAAACAAAAACCCAAGAAGGTTTTACTAATCTCTCAAGTGTTAAAAAAAAAAAAAAGCAAAATTTTAAAATTAATTAATTAATTAGTTCTAATCAGTTATACATGACAGCAGAATACTCTTCAATTCAGTGTACACTAATGGAGCATAATTTTTCACTTCTCTGGTTGTACACAGGATCACACCATTCATGCAATCATACATGTACCTAGGGTAATGATGTCTGTCTCATTCTACCAACTTTCCTATCCCCATGCCTGCTCTGCTCCCCTCCCTCCCCTTTGGCCAATCCAAAGTTCCTCCACTAACCCCATCTCCATTATGGATTAGTATCCACTTATCAGAGAAAACATTCGGCCTTTGGTTTTTCGGAATTGGCCTACTTCACTTAGCATGATATTCTCTAACTCTAACCATTTACCTGCAAATGCCATAATTTTATTCTCTAAAAAACACAAATTTGACACTATTTTTACTTACTTTAAAGGTTCTAAGGCTTTTCTCTTAGATATATCTATATCATTGATATTCATTAATATTCTCTACAAACTGAGATTTTCTAGTTGTATTTTCTTTCTCAAAATAAGGTGGTAGGTATTTACTAGCTGTTAAAGTGATAATTCAAATCCATTTTATTTTTGGCTATTCCAAATTATTTGTACATTTTAACTAAAGTAGAAATAGTGCCAGGCACAGTGTCTGTAATCCCAGTAGCTCAGGAGGCTGAGGCAGGAGGATCATGCATTCAAAGCCAGTCTGCGCAACTTAACAAGGCCCTAAGCAACTTAGCAAGACCCTGTATCTAAAATATTTTAAAAGAAGGGGCTGGGGATGTGGCTCAGTGGTTAAGCGCCCCTGGGTTCAATCTCTGGTACCAAAAAAAAAAAAAAAAAAGAAAGAAAGAAAGAAACAGAAATGAAATATTGGAAAATTTGATCATGTTAGGACATGTTAACATACTTGCCTGTTTATAAACAACATCAGAAAAATATTTTTAAAAATTACCCTCAACTCAAAAGTAGGTTGTAAAAAGTACTGTAAGTTAAATTCAGTATAGAAATCCAAAGTCAATATGTTGGTTTGGCAGTTAAATTCCTGATAAATAGAAATGTTTTTAGAAAATAATATTTTATCATTAGAAGAAGAGACTGCTAACAGAAGCTATGCCTTTGTGATTATAAACCTATGACCTCTCTTTTTTAAAAAACTATGCAACATAAGAAGTAAGGGAGGATAAAGCCCGAGTTGGCAATGATGAGAAGCTAGGAAGGGAAAAGTAGCCTGGAGACATCCAGAGACCCACATGTGGCTGAATTCAGTTCAGCCTGAGGCTAAGACTAGAGTTAGACTAAACAGTGAAATGGAGTTTAGAACCAGTACAGCAGTATCAGATAGTTTCTAGTTTATCATCCTCAAACATTTTAAATTATAGGCTATATACTTTAATTAATCTAATAAAGATTAAATTATTAGAAAATTAAAGTGGAATTAGGTTAAAGTATATGATTTTTTTCTCTTGATTATACCAGTTGTTGGTTATTAGCTAAATGTTACTACTCACTGTAACATTTAGTAGTTACTCTAAATTTGTAATGGATGTAAAACTTTACATCTGGGGCTGGGGTTGTAACTCAGTGGTAGATCACTTGTCTAGTATGTGCAAAACCCTCGATTCCATTCTCAGCATAGTGGAAAAGGAAAAAGCACGTGAATAGAAACTGAACACCCTGAAATCCACAGGACAATCTTGATAATTTCTAATGTCTTTTTAGTTGATGATTTTATATTTACCATGTGGGTAAGATGGCCCAGAGAGTTGCTTACTGGCTGATTACCTAGAAATCACTACATAGGATGTGTGAAGAAATAGATAAACCCAATAGTGTAATAAGTTACAACCAGGAACAAACTGAATGTGAGGTCCACCTGTAGAAAGACAAGAATAAAAAGAAGGGATCCAGCCTACAGAATGTCTTCTGGCTTCCCACTCTCCTGTCAGCCACAAAGAACATAATAAGGGCCATGTCCAATGACTTGGGAGCAGAACTTGTGCTCTTTTGGTTTCATATCATTTGAAACATTTGAAATTTTTAACCACTTTTTGTTTCATATCATTTGAAAAGCTTTTGACATCTGACATATAGAGTTTGCTCTAAGGAAGATGGGGGTGTCTAAAACAGTTAACAAGTTGAAAGAGACCAACTCGGGACTTGTTCAAAGAATTTAAAGAGGCAACTTTGGTTATTCTAGACTTTGCAAATAAATATTTGCCACGGAAGTTCTGTGATAAGATACTACCATACACACAGTATCTATCTAAAATAACAGAAGGGTCATACACATACCTGTTGGGTCAGGTCTTTCTCTCCATTAAGCTCTTACATTTTATGGGATGATTTTTTTTTTACTTTATATTAAAGATGTTATTTTTATAATTGAAGGATATTTTAATTTGACCAACAAAAATAAATTATTAGCATTATCACCTTCATTGACCTTCTCAGGATGCCATCCTGTTGTCCAACCCAAGGAAAATGTCACATCTGGAAAGAAGGATGTCACGGTGTCTATAAATGGTTTTGCATCTACTACTTTGTTACTTCCATTTGGACCAGGGAGAATATCAGCATTAATCCATACGGGACACTTTAGGTGCCTCTTCACATTTTCTAAGAGTATCATGGATGGTTTCACAGCTGCCAGACTAAAAACATAGTTTGGTATCAATGAGAAATATTTCTAGAGTAAAAAGAAGTTCTTTTAGACTAATGGTTTTAAAGTTCTTGAATTTGTAATAAAAATGTAATACAATAATACCTGAATTAAATAAAATAAAAGATCACACACACACAGAAGAGAAAGATAAGGTATCTCAAAATGTTGATTTATACTTATTATTCATGAAAGGAACTTAAAGGTTCTATCAGTACATAAATAATTCCACTACTTATGGACCAAATAGGGGTTCAAAGCTCTCCATATTAGAATCACTAAGTGTGAAACAATATAAGACATAAATATTCACTCATCAGACAATGTATAAATAAGACAATAAATGTGAAATGTACTCATAACCTACACATACACAGTCATGAAATACCAAGTGTGTCCAGGCACTATATCTCCAGTACCAGATCAAGACCTTAAAGGAAAAAAAGAAATATTTTTTTTTCCCTTATGTATTCTTTGGGTGAATTTGGAGACATAAACACATTTCTAAAAATAACTAGTAAGCAAAAAAATTATATTTCCTTAAAGCGTTTATGAGTTCCACATTTATTTTTCTTTTACTGTAAGCACCTATTCTATAAACTAGAGACAAGGATATTTTAGTTAAATTGAAAGGCTGCTTCTTTTTTTTTTTTCTTTTCTCCCTACATCTACTGTAGCTGACACCTATGTACTTTAAAACAATAAGGTTTCAATGAGCCAATATCACTTTTACTTTTTAAAATTATACACATAATCTACTAGAAAACCTCACTACTTCTAATTCTATCTTCTGACCTTTAAGATTAATCCTTCTGAACCTTTAGAAATGCTCATTTCCAAGAAAGTTAACTGCTGCGAAGTCTAAGCATTGTGAAGGTGGGTGCCGGAGAGAACACTCAGCAACACTCTCCACACTTCTACCTCGTCTTAGGGGAGGACACTTCCATCTGTGCTTCTATCTTTCTTCTCTCCACTCCTTTTGTGCCTCCTACCTTAAGAGGAAAAATTAATATTCTCAGTAAGTTGGGAAATAAACCAGAGAAACCAGGCTCTAGCATTTAGCTTCTGGTCTCTCACTCCTCTTCTCCCACATAACAGCAGAGTGAAAGAGATTCAAGTCTTCTTACTCTTCTGCTCCTGAAATGAAGGCCCTAGATTTTAATGGCTCAAGAAGCCCTAATGTTTGGCTTTGTAGATTCTAATTTAAATGCTCTCATTTCTCTGCTTTAAATTCTTCCTGTCTTGTACTGTATCAATGCCATGCTAAAACCACAAATCTAAAATTCATATGAAACAACAGAAGACCCAGAATAGCCAAAGTAATGCTGAGCAAAAAGAATAAAGCTAGAGGCACCATAAGACCCAACTTCAAAACATACTACTAAGGTGGGCTGAGGATGTGGCGCAGTGGTAGAGTGCTTGCCTGGTATGTGTGAGGCCCTAGGTTTGATCCTCAGCACTGCAAAAACAAAAACAGAAAACAACAACAACAAAACATACCACATCGCTATAGAAATCAAAATAGCATGGTACTGAATATCTTATCCTACTTTCCTACGAGTTTCATATAGACATTGGGGATGACAAAACATAAACTATACTTGATATTATAATAAGTAACTTCAAATTACATTTTAAGGGAAAATAATTCTTTGCTTAAACTCTGGAGTTGGCTAAAACTCCAAATAAAATTTAAAAACTACCATATGTTACTTATTATTTTTATACTAAAACATGTAACCTAGAAGCATAAAATAAGAACTACTAAACATTGACTAAAATATCATTCAGCTCCTCTCACACAGGTAGTGCAGCAATCTGGTTAGGGGCATGAACTCTCCAATCGGGGTGACAGCTTTTTTTACCAACAATGTGACCTCTGGCAGGCTACTTATCCCTTCGGTCTCCATTGCCTCATCTGGAAAATGAGAATAGCAGCAACGATCTACCTCTTAGGATTGTTACGAGGATTAAATGAAAAATACATGTAATGCTCTTAGAACAGTGTCTGATGCATAATAAGTGTTCTTATAACCATTAATTTGCATTCATTCCCCTTCAAATGTTATGGAAAAAATCCCTGTAAAATTTCAGTTTTCAGAGGCCCAGTTCTTTTGTGGTAGCTGCTAGCATTTAAGAATAAACAGTGGGGGGCTGGGATGTAGCCCAGTTGGTAGAGTGCTTGCCTTGCATGCACAAGGCCCTGGGTTCAATCCCCAGCACCCCACCCCCACATACACACACAAAGGAATAAACAGGGGCTGGGGTTGTAGCTTAGTGGTAGACTGCTTGTCTAGTGGGTTTGTGTCTCAGCACCACATAAAAATAAAGAAATAAATATAATAAAGGTATTATGTCCATCTAAAACTTAAAAAAAAATTAAAGAATAAATAGGCTAATATATAGGGAGCCAAAGAATAGATCACAGTCAATAATCCAAGGGGCAATACTAGATATACAAAAAAATTGAGCACATGAAAAGGCAAGGCATTCTAAAACTTTAAACTGCCAAGTATCAACGATCAGATGCTTTATCATAGTGCATAGAATGCCTAGGATCTGGTGCCAAAGCTTAGCTGTCATCCTTAGGTAAATCACCTAATCTCTCTGGGACTAAGTCTCTTTGTCCATAAAACAGAGCTGAACCAGTCATCACTCGAAAAGCCTGATGATTTTAAGATAGCTCTTTAACTCTTTAACCTAGTCAATTAAAACCCCTGTATGTCAAGATTCTGTATATTTATTTGTTTACCAACATAATAATGAGGCTTATTGGTATAGTCAGCCCTATAACAAATGGTTAGTCACTTTAAAAATCCCATAAAATCTCCAAATAATTATTTTTGGGGGCAGAGAGGATAACTCAATTTTAAAATATGACTCAGAGATGAGACAGGTTTACTGCCAACCCTGGATTTCAATAGCAGCAGCCTTTATAGGGCTTATGGTGCGCTTTTCTGGTGTCACAGTTTATTCCTGGTTTTACTATAATTTTTACACACCAAAATATTTAAAAGCAAAATTTCCTATGATGGGCACATAGAAGAAATGACATTTAGCCTCATTCTTCATTATCAATGTCTCCAAAATAGTATTTTTAAGCAATTCTTTGGTTACTGAAAAGTTCCAAATTATTCCCTTTACAAATGTAACAACATAAATCAAACTGAATACACATTAAAAAAAAAAAACCTCTCCGAACCTTTCCTTCCAAGACTACTTATTAACAAAAGAACTTTAGATTTAGCATTCTGTTATCAGAATGATCATGCATGATAAATCCCCTTATAAAAATTAGCTTTAGCCTCAAAGAAACAATTATAGCAAACAGCTCAGTAGGTCTTAGGTCCACTCTGAAACATACTAGAGTCCATAAATCCATTTTCATTTTGGAAAAGATACAAAAGTAGATAGTCAGACATATGTGTGGCTATTAATTTTCCCCCCAAGTTACTCTATAACAGCCAGTAGCATGTTTGTACAAATACCTCTTGAAATCCAGCTTGATGCCTTTATTGCTCTTCACGACCTCAGTGAGCCACTCCTGTAGAGTATTATCACTGTTTGTTTCAGGGGGATGGGCCATGACTGGTTGTGCATGCTCTGATCCATTACTTGGAAGAATGACATCGGCCTCTATCATATGAGCATTACCTGTCCAAATAAAAGAACTTAATGCTGAAAAACTGCAGAACTGCAGGAGATGCCATGTCCCTCTTAAAGAAGATAAAAGGAAGGAAAGAAAACTAACACTGAGTAACTACTACATGTCAGGTACTGTACTTAATCCTTATTTGTTACAGATGAGCAAACATGCCAAGAAGCTAAATGAATTTACCTTAAACTATTGTTCTACTTTTGAATTTTTCCAAGTAAATAAAAGTATTGTGTCCATCTACAACTAAAAATATTTTTTAAAAAAACCACACAAGATGACTATCTTTAAAAAACTTTTTTAGTTATAGATGGACACAATAACTTTATTTTTATTTGTATGCAGTGCTAAGGATTAAAGCCAGTGCCTCACACACGCTAGGCAAGTGCTCTACGACTGAGCTACAATCCCAGTCCAAGATGGCTGTTTTTAAAAACGCACAGTAACAAACGTTGGCAAAGATGTGGAAAGATTAGAATCCTTATCTACACAACAGTAGGAATATAAAAGATATAGCCATTTTAAAAATGTATGGCAGTTCCTTAAAAAAATCAAACATACTATGACTCAGCAATTCTACTCTATAGACACATAATGCAAGAAAACTGCAAATATATGTCCACAAAAAAATTGTACATGAATGTTCACAGCAGTAGTAAAAGTATCAAAAAATCAGAAACTGAAATATTTATCAACTGATGAATGGATAAACATACTGCTATATACATACAATGAAATGATACAATCATAAATAGACATGAAATAACAATAGACCTTAGAACATAAATGAACTTTAAAAATATGCTAAATAAAAGAAATTGGACACAGAAGTTCACATGTGAAGGAAGAGTACAGGAAGCTACCCTGAATTGTGATTCTGAGTTCAGGAAAAGTCTTCATAAAGCAACAGGCAATTTAATTGATACTAAAGGATGTTTAAGAGGCTAGCCAGGCAAAGTGTGGGAAGAGAGCATTCCAGAAAGAATGTATATGGCAGTCAGAGGAGGAGAAGAGCTGGGCCATGAGAGGACTCTAAGGCTGGTACAGACACAAACTAAGCATACTGGGACAGGAGAACTTGAAAAAACAGGCCAGTTTGCACAGGGCCTTCAGGCTACAGAGGCGGTTTGAAGGCTCAACAAACAGCATTTCATTTTCTGAAAAAATTCTGAGAAATAAGGTAGCCAAATTAGTAGATGGGGTTCAAAATATTACTTATATTACCTATAAAGCTAGGTCAGTGGGTACAGCTTAATTGAGAGATAATTTCTAACTTCCACCATCATCCCCAAATCCAATTTCTGGAACAGTCCTTTTGAAGAAAGTTCTAGCAAACACAAATGTCCAGACAGCTTTTTTTTCACTGTTCAGGTGGAAGCAGAGAGAAGAATGCTCTCCTTTGTCCAATGAATTTGCTAGATTAGGACTAAAAAAATTTGGTTAGATATCAAAAAAAGGTATTGAATTAACGTACTCTTTAAAGCAAACATCAGAAACTGGACTGACTTACTTTTCAATGCCTCATTCATCTGTGCCTTGTGGTTAGCTGCATGATACCAGATGATCTCAGCGCCATCTTCTGTTGTAATCCGGTTATTTCTCAGAAAATATTCCAGTATATTTTCACTCCAAGATCCTAAAATGACAGTATTTACATGAAAAAGAATGTTTCTTTAATGGGTAAAATTTTAAAATGTTTTATTATGTATAATAAGATAGATCATAGATACATGTTGATAGTAAAAATCTTGCTGAGGCAAATTAACATTATCAGTCATCTGATACAGTTACCTATTTTTAAAGTTTTTGTGGCAAGATAGCTAAAATCTCTATTCACTGAGCATAAATCACATATACACTATAATATCACATATACCCTCATGTTGAACATGAAATCTCTATATTTGTTCATCCAATGTATTTGCCACTTTGTATCCTCTGACCTACATCTCATCATTCCTCCTTTGAGTAACCACACTTTTATTCTCCATCTTCGTATATTTCAAATTTTAAATTTTAGATTCCACATATGAATGAAGTCATGAGTTTTTTTCTTTCTGTGTCTGGATTATTTCACTTAGCATAATAATGTCCTTCAAGTTCATCCATGTTGTGGTGAATAGCAAATCTCTTCTTTTTAGAGCTGAATAATATTACATTGAATGTATGTGTGTGTGTGTGTGTGCGCGCGCGCGCATGTGCACGTGCACGTAGGCACATGTACCCAATGCATGCTCATGCATATGGACGTAGCATATCTTCTTTTTTTAAAATATTTATTTTTTTATAGTTGTAGTTGGACACATACCTTTATTTTATTTATTTATTTATATGTGGTGCTGAGGATTGAACCCAGGGCCTTGCATGTACAAGGCGAGTGCTCTACCACTGAGCCATAACCCCAGCCCATAGCATATCTTCTTGATTCATTTGTCTGCCTTTAGACATCCAAGTTATTTCCACAACTTGGGTATTGTAAATAATGTTCATAGAGATATCTTTAAGAGGTAGTGATTTTATTTTATTTGGGTATATGCCCAGAAAAGGGATGGCTGGGTGATAGGATAAAAAAATTAATAAAAATGAACAGAAGACTTATCCAGAGAGGATAACAAAGTAATTAGCCTGAGGAAAATACAAGATTAAAAAAACAAAGAATACTTATGATGTGACAGGTATATAACACATATGAGTAATATAACTAGTAGATATATAGGATGGTCTGAACACCAGAAGCATAAAAAATGTGGAAAGAAAATAAAACCAGTAAAAAGCAGAAATTTAAGAGCAGAATATTTTACAATGTCCTCTAATGATTGTGACCCTAATTTATGTAAAGCGAAAGCTATAATTAAAACTTTTAAGTTTTTTGCAATTTAATTGTTTTCTCTACCTGAAGTCTTACTGTCTATTGACAATTTATAATTCAAATGACAGGCCAGGCATGGTAGTGCAGGTCTGTAATACCAGAGACTGGGTCCAGGAAAGAGGACCACAAGTTCAAGGTCAGCTTGAGCAAGTTAATGAGACCGTGTCTCAAAATAAAAAATAAAAAGGGCTGGGGATATGACTCAGTGGTTAAGCGCCCCTGGGTTCAAAACACCAAACAAACAAACAAGTAAATAAATAAAATAAAATTCAAATCTCATATTTTGCTACATATTTATCTTCAAATTATGATTCTCAGACCCTCATATTAAGTAAACTCGAATTAACAGTCATAGACTTATCTAGTAAGTACAAATATAAATAATTCTCATATCTATCAACTACTTTTGGCATACCAGATTTTTCATAATTATATATTTTAAAATGAAAGTTAACTGAGACTAAGGCAGGTGGTGGCAAAAAATACTTGTATCCAGGCTAACTCCATACTATGCCATTTTCTAATATAGAACTTTTTTGAAAGCTTTAAAAAGCAAAAAAAGAGGAAAAAAAAACATGTGAGGCCCTGAGTTTGATCTCCCACACCATAAAAAGAGTTTCTCATAATATTAACATCCCTAATTATTGTTTTTTACACTTAAACATTGCTTACAAATTCCCTATGTGTAAGTTATTTGAACTCTAACAACAGTTACAAGCCTTAAAAAGGCTATCAGAAACTATAAATAAAAATAATATTTTATCAGTGAACAGAGGAGCAAATAATTAAACTTCTAACTAATATGCATAGGGACCCAGCAACCACCCTAGATGATGGGCAATAGAATAAAGAAGGAAGGGTTAGCTGGAGAATTCACTATCCCCAGTCTCCAACACACCATGCATGGCCCTACTTAGCATACAGGATAGAGTCAGAGACTTTTCGGACTTAGATGGCAGTGCATAGCTATCATTTTTAAAATATTTAAGCCAGGCATTATAGAAGGCCTATTATTGGTTCTAACAAATGTCCAACTATAGGATGATAATTAAATCATAGTATATTCTCATGATAGAATATGTGACTAATGTGGCTGTTACAAATAAAGTTTTTGAGACAGACCAAATGACTTAAAGAAATGGTTACTTAATGGAACCTAGTTGTTAGATAATGATTCATAATATTTCCGTAGCACCTTTCAACTAAAAACTGCATTTGAAGTTTTATAAAGACAATTTATAAATTAATAATAATGGGCAACAAAATAGACAAATTGTATTGTTCTATTGTGTGCATGTACAAATATGTAACAACGAATCCCACTACTATGTACAATTACAATGACCGATGAAACATTTACAAATACTGTGACTGAAGAATCTAAAAACATTAGAATTAAAAAGTTCTTGGAGTATAAAAGACAATGGAATGCAATGGTCATCATTACCCTAAGTACACGTATGAAGACATGAAGGATGTGACTCTACTTTGCTTACAACCAGAGATATGAAAAATTGTGCTCTATATGTGTAATGTGAATTGTAATGCATTCTGTTGTCATATATAACAAATTAAAAAATTTTAAAAAGTTCTTGCCCTTTTAATGAGTGAAATTGCTATATTGTACTTAACCACAACTATGTACAGATGCTCCTTAACTTATGATAGGGTTATGTCCTAATAAATTCACTGTAAGTTGGAAATATCATAAATTTAAAAATGCACTGAATACACCTAACCTACTGAACATCCGAGCTTAGCTTACTCTACTAAGCATGCTTAGAAGACCTACACTTGGGCAAAATGACCAAACACAAAGCCCATTTTACTATAAAGTGTTGAATCTCATGTAATTTATCAAATACTATATGAACATGGAAAATGGAATGTTTTTGCACCAGTATATTTTTGCACCATATAAAGTCAAAAATATCATAAGTCAAATCATCCTAAGTCAGGGACTGTATGTATATTTTTAGAATTTAAGAAGCCTCTGATTACCTATGATCCAGGGTATTAGTATTACTATCTTAAGCAGTCTATAACTCTGAAAATGGGGCCAAGAGAAAGGCAAAATCAGTTGCAGTTTTCTTAAGATTAAGACATTTTGGGGGGCAGTTAGGATTTATAGAAAAAAAAATACAGAGTTCTCATTTGCCCCTATACTCATCCCAAATTCCCCTATTTTTAACACTCTCTGGGAGAAGAGTTAAATGTTCTTATCATAAATGATTAGTATGTGAGGTAATAAATTATTTTTTTAAAGCTTGCTGACCTCTGGACTAGACAATCATTAAAGTTACTTCTAGTTACTTCTAGTGTGTCTACCAGATTCACCATTAAAAATTATCTGCCATATAGTCACACAAAGACTTGCACACAAATGTTCACCACAGCATTATTCATATTATGGTTTGAATGCATCTTCCAAGGTTCATGTATTATAAACTTCATCCCCAAGGTAGTGGGATTGAGAGGTAAGGCCTAATGGGACGTGTTTGGCTCATGGGGGCACCACCCTCATGAATGGATTAATGTCCTTATAATAGGAATAGACTCACTCTGTCTTGTACTCCCTCACTGTATTTTTCTGTCTCCTGCTGCTCTTCAGCTATGCTCCTTCTGCCACGTTATGAAATAGCAAGAAAGCCCTTTAGCCCCTCCATCTTGGCTTTCTCAGCATCCAAAACTGTAAGCCAATACATTTTTGCTCATTACAAATTACCCAGTCTATGGTCTCTGTTATATAGCAGCACAAAACTAACTACAACAATTCATAATAGTCAAACAATATAACCAATCTAAATGTCCATCAACAAATAAATGGATAAAATAATGTCATATGCACATACAACAAAATACTATTTGACCCTGAAAAGGAATGAAATACTGATACATGCCACAATATGAACACAATTTGAAAAATCCTATGCAAAATGAAAGAAGTCATACAGACAAGATCACATCACTGTACATTTACATTTATATGAAATGTCCAGAATAGATAATTATTTATTTATTTTTATGTGGTGCTTAGGCTCGAACCCAGCGCCTCGCACGTGCTAGGCTAGCGCTCTAACACTGAACCACAACCCCAGCCTCCAGAATAGATAAATAGGTAGGGATAGAAAGTAGATGTGCAGCTGTGGTTTGAGGTATAAAGGGGATTTTAATTCTTTTTTGGTGATGACAATAGTTTAAAATTGACTGTAGTGATAGTTGCACAAGTCTGTGAATACACTGCAAACCACTGAATTATACTGTTTTGAAGACTTTTAGAACTATATAATAAACTTACTTTCTCTAAGCTGCTAAGAACTAGTGCTATAAAATTAATTTGTATATAAAGAAAGTGGGAGAAAGACTATGCATATTACATATATGAACATATTATATATTTTACATGTGGTTTGTACACAGAACCTCTCAAAGGATATACAAGAAATGGTAACATGCCTGTGTGGAGAGGAACTGACTGATTGAGGGACTGCAGGGAACCTTGCACTAAAAATCCTATTGTGCCTTTTTAATTTTTTTACACTGAAAAGATATTATTTTTTAAAAAGTTAAGGGAAGAAAATGATTCACCTAGTGAAACAAACTGGTTAAGAATTAGCTAAGCCAAAAACTGGTCATGAGATTAGAATTCATTATTATTATTTAATGGCGTGTGTCACAATCTGGAAATTTTCACCTGAGCACACATTTATTCCAACATTTTGCAAACCTTGCACTAATTCAGGAAAATCTCTATTTTTACAGCTTAATGATGAGAGTGGTTAATTTTTTGAGAGTGAGCCTAGTCTTGAGATTTGGACTTTCAAAATTAAACGTTCTATGAGGCTTAACATATGACCTAAAAAAGGTTCACATTCTTTGATTCAGTAATTCTTATTACAAAAATCTTGCATAAGATTTTTAAAAATCAGAATTGAGGAAGAATAATAAAAAAGATGTTCATTACTGCATGAGTTCTAATTTTTTAAAAAAGGAAACGAGGAAATTGGTTAAGTAAATTACAGTATAATTTTTGATAAAACAATTCAGTCACTTAAAGTTATTTGTTTATAGAAATCTTTGTGACATGGTGATATTAGGAAAAATGCAGGATAAAAAATTTATATTTACTATGATCTTACTCTACTTTCTTAAAAGTCAGCATTGTGAGAAAATACCAAAAAGTTACTACTAGGGATGAGTCCGAATCCTGGTACTGGAAAGCTCTGACCTACTTCAATATACTTTAAATACCCCATAAAGATCACCTATTACATTTACATTCTGTAAAATATCTAAGCTGATGAAGGAATGCACCACCGAGGCTGTCTAATGCCACCACTCATGCTTATGTAAGAGAGACTGTAACCTTCTGGGGAATTCGACGTCCGCGGTTTAAAACACCTTTGGTTCCAGGGGTCAAACAACAGCATACACTAGTTAGTAGCTTGCAAAAGTCGTGCACCGAGAAGGTGGCAGGCCGTGCTCCATGCCTTCCCTGCATTGTCAACCCTCAACCAATTCCCAAAGCAGCAGCGCACTTGACCATGGGCTATTCCCTATTCTGTCTATTGAAATTATGGGCTGGACAAGTGTCACGATCCCTTCAAACCAACCAAGATCTCCAAATAATAAACCAGCCGTTCTCAGGCGCCCTAAACGCTCTTTCTTTAACGCCCTCCCGGGAACCGTGGTTCTCTCCCAGCGGATGGTGGGCGCGCGCCCATCCCCGGCCGCCAGGAGCCGCTCAGTTCAAGGAAAACTAGGTGAGGAGAGCTAAGAGGACCTGAAACACTCCCCTGCCGCCAGACGAGCCTCTCAGAGAGGCCCAACTCCGGGCTCTGGCTCGGGAAGGCGGGCGGCGAGCTCGGGGCTCAGGGCCGCACTGCGCACTCGGACCG